>NW_026126693.1:5038170-5763840 GCF_943737965.1 Phodopus roborovskii
TGCTGATGCTGTGGCAGAAAAAGGAAGAAAATCAAGAGGATGAGTCTACCAACCTGGATGTCTATGTGAGATATAAAAGATATAAACAGTCTCAGCCAGATACATGTCTTTCCTGTCTTTGAATGTCCTCTACCCATACACATACCACAAACTCGTTATTGAATGTTTGGAATATTTGTCCTTGCCAAACACACTGATGAAAAGCTGGCATTCAATCACAAATGGCTACCCTCACAAGGAAATCATGGTTACTAGCGTCTCTGTGTGTTCAGTGTAAGGGTTTATTGAGTTGGTTGGAAACATTGCCTCATTACTAGCCTTGTTCTCTATCCCTGTACTCCACCCAAATCCAAGAAGATGGTGGCTGGTGAGTTGAAACCAGGACTGGGGATTTGAACAGCAATGCTGACTCTCAGCCTGTTCTTCCCCTTCAGCCGTACTCTTCCTCTGATAGAAATGAAGAAGCATAGACAACACATGTGTTAATGGCCTGCAGGAACCAGAATCTGCAGGTTGATCAAAACAGTACTATGTCAAACATCTGCTAAATATATAGAATACCATCAGATTCTTTATTTCTTCTCATTTCACCATTTGATCACACCAAGCCTAATTTCCATCTTGGAAGAAGTATTATTATAATTACTCCCAGGTCAAAAAATACTAGACCAATGGCAAGATTGCATTGCCCAGCATCAATATCACTGGGAAGTCCAGACCTGGAATTTGTACTTATAACTAACCTGCATATAGCCCAGTGCCTGAAATTATGCCTACATAATCAATAAAAGTTTTGTTTGTTGATAGTTTTTTTGTTTTGTTTTGTTTGTTTTCAGACAGGTTTTTCTATGTAGTATTGATTGTCCTGGAGCTTGCTAATGTAGAACAGGCTGGCCTCAAACTCACAAAGATTCACCTGCCTCTCCTACCATTCCTGGCCATCAGTAAGTATTTTGTGGTTTTGGAGAGCACATCTTTTCCTTCCAGAAGGCTCAAGTTTGGTTTCCAGAACCAGTGTCAGGCTGCTCACAGCCACCTGTGACTTCAGCTTTTCTGATCTCCATGGACTCTCCTACAGAAGCATAAATTCACATAAGCACACACATAAATACAAATAAAAATAAATCTTTTTAAAAAGAAGAAATAAATAAAAGCTTTAGAAAATATAATATATGGGTCTTATTACAGATAATCACAACTGGTCAAAATGCACAGAAACTGATTACTGGATGCCCAGCTTCCATAGATACGTGAACAATATAACTTCTGCACCTAAGGCTAGGGAAAATCTTGGAAGAGTGGCCAGAAAGATTCTTAAGGGCCAGAAGACTGGGAAGAAGCTTGTAAAACTATATCTCCTAGAAATGACCCAGAAGCTAACCCCATAATATCAACAAGATAGCCACCTAAACAAGCCCCTAATAGTGACAACACTAATGGCCATGCTAATATGGAAATATGAGAGGCTCCTCCCCTAGACAAAAACCTACAGACAATCAATGACTGCTGAGATAGGAAGAATTAGCCTTCCCCACAGATGAGCCCCTAATTCGTTTTCCAATACCAAGTGGCCAGTCCTGAAATCATAGCATATAAGGAATACTAAAAAGATTCAACAAGTTTGTATTTACTTATTTATGTATAAAACACAAATACATGTAAGTAATAGCCAAAAAAGAGAGGCCATGGACTTGAGAAGTAAGAAGAGGAAGATGTGGGAGGAGGTAGAGGAAATGACACTGGAGAAGTTGGAAGGCGAAAGGAGAATGCAGACAATTATGTAGTAATATTTAAAATAAATAAAATAGAACTTGGAAAAGATAAATATGGGTCTTTCAATCTGAAGTAACCCCAAAATTTATTTTGTTTAGCATCCCTTTTTTTCTTGGGTTTTTTTTTTTCTTTTGGTTTTTTGAGACAGGGTTTCTCTTCATTGCTTTGGAGGCTGCCCTGGAACTAACTCTTGTAGGTAAGGCTGATCTCAAACTCAGAGAGATCTGCCTCCCAAGAAGCATCCTTTTCTTAATGTCACATCCTGAGACAGGCACAAGACACACATGCCTTGAGAGTTTCCGCATATAGTAAAAAAAAAAGTGAGGAAAATGTGAAAAGTGCTTTCCACCTAATGTTGCTGAGGGTACTATATGGTACAGTCTGCCCTTGAGAGGCTGAAACTGGATGCACAGAAATTTTTTACTAGAAAAGTCCTGAAGCCCTGACCAGGAGCTGCTGTGATGACCAATTCAGCTTGATTCCTAAGCTGTATTGCTGGTACCCTTGGAATAGCAAACTTTGAATTGTTGACACTTATTTTTCCTGTCAATAATCTTATATATCAAATGAAATTCATATTATGTAGATTATGCGTATATATTATTGTGATATATATATATATATATATATATATATAGAGAGAGAGAGAGAGAGAGAGAGAGAGAGAGTGTTAAAGGCAAGAAAAGTTTGATCCAACAGCATAGAGGGACCTCCCTTGTTGTCAAGACTCAGGTATCCTGTATTGAATGTCAGCCATTTGTTACGCTGGTGAATCTTTTCTGAGCAGCAGCAATGTACTGTGCTGCTATGTAATGATGAGCAAGTGGACCCAGCTTCACTGAAAAGCATAGTCTACACAAAAGCAATTCAAGTAAATGGTAATAAATGTTCCACCAGCAAAGAAACAAGCCATACCTGGACATGGTATTTCCTGAGGAGTTCAGTGCTTGCAAGAGCAAGGGGATCATGGGGATGTCAAGAGAGTAGACAGAGGCTATCCATGACATGCCCATGGGACAAGGATTTCAAGGGCAACAAGAAATCATTTCCATGGATTAAATAGGGTGGTCGGATCCCATGGAGGCTAGAAAAATGGAAACCAACTTTCAGAGATTGAGACTAAATGTAAAGACACTCAAAGGGAGGCTACATTGAGTACCCCAGACAGGAGAGAAGTAGGTAGGAAGGACACAGAGAGAAGAGCTCAGTTGAAGAGTAGGTTCTGAAGTAGACTCCACACAGGCTTGATGGGAGTGGTTCATTCATCTCCTACAGTTTGAGCCTGCAAAGATGGTCTGCTGGTGACTGAGAAAAGGGGTACCCATGGAGCAAGCAAAGGAAGGATACATATGAGTTCCTTTTGAGTGGAATAATTCCACCATCTTTGTTCAAATGAGCACATATTTAGAAATGCAATATAATATTGGTGCCACAGGGGCAACATAAATTAAATCCATCCCCAGCAAACCAGACACATGGTCATTCTAGCATGATATATTGAAAAAGAACCAATGAGATATCCACAGAAAGCCAGGATAATAAATGAAGATGCCAAAAAGACAGTAGATATATGGTTCTGAGCATAAGGAGAAATTTTTAGAGTGTTTTCCATCAGGAAACCATTTAAGGAAATTGTTTCCAATTGTTTTGTGATAGTTAATTAAGGCACATTTATGGATGTTATCATGATAGATGACAAAGAGAACTGGCAGCTGAAGATCCTTGCTCTATCCTTTCTTTATAGCATATCTTATAGTCAATGTTCCAAAAATACCCTGTGTGTGCCCAAGGCAACTATCTTCATATTGAGGCTAGAGTCAGGGTAAAATCTGATTTAAAAAAAAAGATACCCTGCATCCTTCTAATACAGGTTCACCAAGAAATCAAAGGCTAAGAGGCACACTTCACTCTCAATCATGGAAAAAAATGGTCAAAAAAAGACAGTGTACTGACCCTGCATTGGTGGCATCATTTTCTGTCAGGATGACAGCATGTTTTGCTGCAGCTGTTACAGTCATTAGCAATTATCATTATTATTATGACAGATGCCACACTGGTGCTAAGCATCAGTCTTTACCAGTGCTAGCATAAATGAGTACATATATTAAAATTCTCTCCACTTTTAGTTCACCATCATCTGAAATAACATGAAGGTACTTAATGCTGTCAACTCCTGGCAGACTGTCACTGTGAGAGAAAGCTATGCATACAATGGTGAAGGTTTTTCACAGTGGTTTGCAGAATCAGTATGTTCCACCAAAAAGAATTTGTTAAACTGAGTGCAATAATACCACAAATAACTCCTCCTCTCAGGCCACATGTGACTGTTTTAATACCACTATACTTGTCAAAAAAATCCATTTTCAGGAATCAGTCTACCACAAGATCCAGCAATTCCACTCTTAGCCATATACCCAAAAGATGCACATCTATGTTCATAGCTGCATTATTTGTAATAGTGAGAACCTGGAAGCAACCTAAATGTGGTACACAATGAAGTATTACTCAGAGGGCGGGGGGGGGGGAAGAATAGAATAGAATCTTGACATTCTCAGGCATAAAAATTCTAGTTCTATGGAACTAGAAAAAACCAACTTGAATGAAGTAACCCAGCCACAAAAAGACAAACATGTTATGTATGTAACCAGCCTACCCAATCTAGCAGAAAAGCTAGGAAACAAAGAAGACCCTCCTGAGAAGGGGAAAGGGACAAGATTCCCCCAAAGCAAATTGAAAGCATGGAGGGAGGGGAGATGGTGTTAAGAAAAAGAGAAAGGGAGAAGAGGAGGGGAGAGGAGGACATGAGGAAGCTGGAAGATTGAGTCAGAGGAAGTATAAAGGAGAGCAATAAAGAGATACCATAATAGAAGTTTAAAGAGAAATATGGCACTAGGGAAATGTCCAGAGATCTACAAGGATGACCCCAACTAACGATCTAAGCAATAGTGGAAAGGCTACCTTAAATGTCCCTCCCCTAAATGAGATTGATGACTACCTTATATACCATCCTAGAGCCTTCATCTAGTAGCTGATGGAAGCAGAAGCAGACACCCACAGCTAAACACTGAGACGAACTCTTGGAATCCAGTTGCAGAGAGGAAGGAGTGATGAGCAAGGTAGTCAAGACCAGACTGGAGAAACACACGGAAACAGCTGACCTGAACAAGGGGGAGCTCATGGATCCCAGTCTGATAACTGGGAAACCAGCATAGGACTGATCCAGACCCCCTGAACATGGGTGTTAGTTAGGAGGACTGGACAGTCTATGGGACCTCTAATAATGGATCAGTATTTATCCCTAATATATGAATGGACTTTGTGAGCCCATTCCACATAGAGGGATACTCTCTCAGCTTAGACACATAGGGGAGGATCTACCCTGCTTCAAATGATGTGACAGACTTTGACCCCATCATACTTTGGCCCAGAAGGATCCCTCCCTGTTGTGAGTGGCCCCTGTCTCTATCTCTCTATACACTTTATTCAATTCCATTTTGCATTGCTATTTACACCAACTAGAATACTTTTGCCAGTCCTTGTAACAAGTTCCAGGTGCCAATTATTTTTTACCTCAACCCACAGCATTCAATACAGGAAGGGTTTTTCTCCTTATTTGATTGATCTGGTCTTCCTGTTGCCTTGATCCTGCCCTCCAGATCATAACAGACCAGGACTTCCTTTCCCTTTTTCTCATGTAAACTGCACCTCTTTTTTTCAGTGATCTTATCTTTCAGCATAGTCTCTGAATCTCCTCTGAATCATTTTCTGAATTTCCTACAATACTTAAGTGCTTGTATTTAGATAAATGGAATACTCTTTACTATCTTATCCCACATTCTCATTTTTCAGAGATCCCTGGGGAAAATAGTAATGGTGTGTATACACTTGTGCATTTGTGGTCTATATGTGTGTGTACGGGTAAGTGTGTGTATATGTGTGCATTGTGTGTTCCCAAGATTCCCACACCTCATGGTACACCAAGGCCTTTCCTTCTTTACTCATCTCAGAAGCCTCCTCCCTCATGTTGATTCTAGTCTCATGAATGCTCCTCCCCACAGTCCTTTCTTGTACCACACTGTCAACTGTTCTTTAAAATCCACCTTTATCTGACTCATCTTAAATATTTAGTAAAAACTCTATTCCAATACCAAGCACTTAGAGCAAGGGCTGGCTATGTGAATTCAAATTTATCAAGCTGAAATATGGTTCATTTCCAAAGCAGTCATCCTGGGTACATTTCAAGTATCCTATAGACACATGTGACTAGTGCCTTACCATTTTGGAAAGTACAGAACTACATGTTCACTAACTTTTTAAAGACAGAGCTAGAGAAAGGGCTTAGAAGGCAAAGTTGACTGCCATAAACCTAATGGTCTGAGTTTTGTCTGTGACCCCACATGGTAGAAGGAGAGAACTAACCTCCACAAGTTATCTTCTCCTCCACACAGACCCTATGACATACATACACACAAATAAAATTTTAACTTAAACTTTAAAAAAAGAAAGAGGTAGAATGATGATATTGACATGAACCAAGCAAGAAACATGATTGAGGAAATAGCAAGAAATACTGAGTCAGCAAAGACTACCCAATTCATTTCAGTGCTTTTAGGCATGTATGTATTTAAGTCCTCAGAGGAGTAATGTGGGTCCTCTTTCTGTTCTACCACTCTTAGGAAGAGTACTCTTACCAGCCTCTTTGGAATCTACCAGAACTATTGCAATCAACATGGACAGCTGTGCCTAGAGTCTAAGACTTGTTTATAGAGTTCCTTGTGGATGGAAGTTTCTGTCCCACCTGGTCCCACAGTCATTTAGTCCCAAACAAACATTAATATATTAATTATTACAAACAAACATTAATATATTAATTATAAACTGTTTGACTAATAGGTAAGGCTAACTATCTCTTAATTATTAACCCATTTCTATTAATCTATGTATCTCCACATGGTCTTGGCTAATCAGAGAATGCCTGGACATCCTACTTTCCTCACAGCTATATGTCATCTCTCTGGCAACTCACTCTCTGTGTTCCTCTCCCCAGTATTCTAGTCTGCTAGCCCCATGTATACTTCTGCTCACTATATCCTGCCTGCCCTTTGGCCAAAACAGCTTTATTCATCAACCATTAAGCAAAATTCATAGCATACAGAAGGACATCTCCCATCATTCCTTGCCTACAGAGAGCAGCTGACCCCCCCTAGATCTGTGTATCTTAGAATATCTTGATTATTTTAAACCAGGTGTTGCACATTTCGTTACATCACCTAACAGACATTTTTAAATATATAAGCCAGAGGTGAGCATGTCATCACAGACCTTAATTTTACAATAAAATATTCAGTGGTCCAAATTTGAGATATTCAAAAGTACCATAAGAGAGAAGCCTGAAGCAAAGCCAGAAAAACAAAGAAGATATTACACATCCTTTATAATGTTGGTTCTTTGTGTGTTCGATTTGAGAGTTTGTTTGTTTTGTTTTGGGTTTGTTTGTGTGTTGTTGAGAGGATGTGATGATGATGATGATTATGATGATGATGCCATTTGGAAGGTCTCTCTCTCTCTTTCACTCTAATTTTAACAAAAAAAGAAGGACCCTACACAAACTAAGATCTTTGCAATTCATCTTTAACTATTCACTTTTTAGCTTTCTCCTCTTTTCATGTCATCACCAACTTTGAGATTCTTCCTCTCATCATAGGCCAGATGCATAGAAGAAGTTGTCTGTATAATTTATAGCAATATAGAACTCTGAGAGAAATATTTTATGGCCCCATCAGCATTCATGATATTGATGTTTATTTCACATGCATTAATCAAAGCCCCCTTTCGCATTACTAAATGGATTTAAAATCAATTTAGTTTGATTCCCATAAATGCAACCAAATTTTTTTATCTTGATCCTGGTAAGAAAGAACAGTAAATCACACAAATGATAGGGAATGTGTTTTCATTTCTATTAATAACACTAAAACAGATAGTGCCTATTTACAACCATTGAAATTATTATTTCACCACTAGGAATTCACCAATGCTCACCACCACTCACTTCCATGCAAACATCTTATGTTGCCTTTATCCATCTCAAAAAGAATATATTCCAGGGCTGAGGAGATGGCATGGTGATAATATGCTTGTTTTACACGCATCTTCACCTGAGTTCACATCTCTAGCAACCACATTGTGGAAGGGTGTGCCTATAACCCCAGTCTGAGAGGGTGAGACAGAGACCAGCAGATCCCAGGGACTCTCTGACCAGCCAGTCTGTGAATTCCAGGTTCACTAGGAGACCAAAAATAAAGTGGAGAATGACAGAGGAAGATGCCCAAGATCAACTCTGTGCTTCCATATGTGCCCACGTGGGTGAGCATGCCTGCACATGTGTGAACTCACACACACACACACACACACACACACACTTTCACACCACTCATACTTACACACATTCTTACACACACAGACACATAGAATACTACATTCTTCTTGACCATTTAAATCTAGAAAAGACAATGCTGTTCTCTCAACCATTTACATTCATCCTTTCTCAGCAACCTCCCAACTGGTTATACACACAAGTTCTGATCTTCCCTTCTGAATTATGTCTCAATATCCCAAGATATTGAGAAAGCCTGTGTCTTTGCCTTCTCAAAACAAACAAACAAAAACACCAACAGTTGCATCATTCGTATAGTATATGTGTCTTAGCTCTCATGGCCAAAGTCCTAGGAGCCTTATCAATCACTTCAAATGCCCTTGCTGAAAAGCAATCACAGCATTCAGGATTCTGGTCAACTATATGGGTGCCTGTTGGTATTTACATACTTTTATATGGATTCAGGCCATGCTCACAGATCCATCACTGCAGCTGTATTTTTAAGGGCACTCGGAAATTTTCTCAAGGCATAAACAGTTGCAAATGTTATAGAGACCCACATGGCTTAGCTACCAAAACAGCCTCTACTTCCATGAAGCTAATTGGATAGATCAAAATAATGCTGTTTTTTAATGAGCATTTTTGATGAGCGAGGAAGCTCCATTTCTGCTCTCTTGTTTGTATGCCCCTCACTCTGAACATTGTATGTCTTGCAGAATTCTCTCCAAGAAAATGAGCTCATTGGGACATTTGCACTTTCTCACTCATACACATCTCGACTTGTTGTATCTGAAAATTGGAAAATGAAAGTGCATTCACAGAGCATGCAAAATCTAGAAGTGGGAAATGCCAAGCCCATTTATCATTCTTGGTGAAAAAAAAAATTGTACATGTGGCTTCTTCTGGAGGAGAAAAAGCAAGTGAATGAAAGGTGAGCCAAGTGCTAATAATGAACCAGAACTCCAGATTAAAGCAGCGGTGCTGCAGCTCAGTCTCTGAATGACTACAACGCCTCTCTGAGTTTTGATTAGAGAAAGAAAGATACACAAAGATATGTGAGCTGCATGTCAAGGATACATTTTCAGAAGCCAGCAAACACGCTTTGTCAAACCAAACTAAGATTGCATTGGCAAGAGTGTCCAGCTGGGATGAAGCCTGTGGCACAAACAATAAGCTGGTGTCTGGGTGTTTCCCAGGATCCTACGCAGCTCACCTTATTCCCACCTTTCTCCAGTTCATAAGAAAAGCCCATACAGAAATGAAGCACAAGTATGCTCCCACATGTATGAAAAGTACAGCTCCCTCACACCCAGCCAGGCTGAGCCTCCCTGCCTCAGTGATCACAATCATAGAGGGACACCTCAAACCACACTCCAGGAAAAGAAGCAGAGACTTCTAGATTATAAGGTCCTTGCTGCACATGTCCCAGACGATCAAGGAAATACCTTCCACTCCTTCAGAACAATCCCACTGCCTAGGAAAGAAAACAATTTTGCACCAAATTTGTCCTGGCATTGATCATAAGATTCTCCAGGATCTGGGCACCTAAAAAGATACATCTAGTGTTTCTCATTAAACTGTTTCCCCTTTCCCCAGAGAATTTCAAACACCCGGCAGAAGTTCACTTCTCTGTGTTAACTCTGTACTGCTCATTTACTAAATAAAACATTCAAAATATCTCTGAGACTAATCTTCATTCCATGTTCTCTGTTTTCAAAAGCTCCTATCATCATAGTGCTCAGGTTTTTGTTTCTGTTTTAGTTTTTGTTTTTTAATGTGAAATTAAGTGATTGCCAGGGGAAATCCAAGCTATGGGTTTTAACATGTCTCTAAGTGGTGAGAACATGGGTAGGTGATGTCTCCTCCTCCTCTATGCATCACTCTGAAATACCATTGTCCACCTTCCTCCAGAACCTTCATCCTGAGATATTGCCTATGCTCACCAACACAGGCAGTAAAGAACCTCCATTCAGTAGCACTTGGAGCTGCAAGCAAGAAACAATTTAATGCAGATTCACTCTGAGGTTAAGGACTGGAATCTGTTGATTCTGAAATCCAGCCCTGAAGTGCCCGAGTATATTTACCTCTGTCTGCTAAACCTTCAAGTCCTAGGAATAGAAATAAATGTATGAACCCAAAATTGTAGAGAATGAATATCGACCCCTTTTTTAAAGGCATCCTGTGAGTGGGATGTTAAAATATTAAAATCCAACATGACCTGTGTTCCATCTCAGCTCACTGCTCTAAATGCATCCACCATCTTTAAAAGCCCAAGGGGACAGTGCCAACCCTTCCAGAGTTGAGAAAGAAAAGACAGAGACTGAGCAGAATCACCAGTTCTTCCAGCTCCAAGTGAAACATATTTAAATACAAGAACCTGCACAAAAGAAGACATGGGCAAGACACTTCACAAACACAGATCAAGTTAGTAATAAAAGTCGAGTAAACTTACCAAGAGTGTTAAGAGCTACTCTGCTGCCCAAACTGTAGGATGGCAATAACTGCCTACTTGGATTAAGAAAATCAACTGGGTGTGTAAAGATGACTCAGTAGTTAAAGATCACTGGCTGTTCTTCCCGAGGACCTGGGTTAGATTCCCAGAACCTACATAGCCACTCACAACCATCTGGAACTCAGTCCCAGGGCATCCAACAACCTCTTTTGGTCTCCATGGACAATTCATATATGTGGTGAACAGCTATACAAGCAAGCAAAACATCTACACATATAAAGAAAATTTAAAAAAAAAAAATAAACATCAGCTCCTGGGAGAAAGGAGGATCATTTCGTGTAGCTTAAGGATCTGTACCTTGGAACTGGGTGAAAATGTCACCTGGAAGAAGAAAGAGCCAGAAAGGGACCTTTGAATAATAACAGTGTGTCGAGCTATATCCTTGTAGGCAGGAGGTGGGGGGGGTTCCTGTGAAACTTGTGATTGAGCCTGGGGTCTCAGGAGACCCCTGCTCATGCTGTGTCCCAGAGCAATGTTGTCAGAAGGATTTATGTCAAAGGTGGAAATTGAAGAGCCACTAGCAAATCTAGAATATGATGTTAGTACATTACAAAATACAGAATCAAAGCCAGACCGTGGTGGTGCACACCTTTAATGCCAGCACTCAGGAGGAAGAGGCAGAAAGATCTCTGTGAATTCAAGGCCAGCTTGGTCTACAAAGAAAGTTCCAAATCAGCCAGGGATAGGATACACAAAGAAACCAATATTTATACCGGTTTTTGGACTTGGTACAAGTTGGTATCTGATGCAAGACATGCCAACTTACTATGATATGTTTATCAGATATTAACAAAATTCATGAAATTTATCCTAGCTTTACTCTGAGCTTGTGCTGCAAGGATTTTAAACCAGCTAATTTTCTCCAAGAGAGGTTTCCCTATGCACGGTAAAGCATTGAGTAGCATCCTTGTCCTCTGCCCACCAGTAGCAAGTACCTATTGTATCTACATAAAAGGTCTCTAGTCATTGCCCAGAGTCCCCCTAAATTTATTTCCTGGCTGATTACCAGAAAAGAGTCATTACTTTTCAAGGAAGGAGGGACTCCTTAACACATGAAGATGGTTGTTCACTGGCAGCAATCTGCCATGACTCCTAATACCCCAAAACCAAGTAGACCACATCAGCCTGGAGGAATCCCAGATGGGCCAGTGTTCAGCAAAAGGGTTAAGGCAAAGAGAACAGACAGGCAAAGGGATGTCAGTGTGGAGGTGATATTTAAGAGCAGAATAATAATATAGGCTTACACCTATACCTAGATTCATTTTCATTGTTCATTATCCCAGTGTCTACTGTATGGCTGACTTTTGAGTTATACCACCTAAAGAAAAAAACCAGAGTGAAATGGAGTCCCCAACCCAGAAAAATCACAACTTACATGAGGAAGTCATGTTAGACATGTGCAACATTATAATTATAATCTGTATTTTTATGTGATACAGAGATGCACAGGGCATACACCAGTGTGCACAGTGGGGGGGGGTAGGTAAGGTCCTGAGTACAGTGTGAAGAATGTTACTAATAATGCCCAGCTTTAATAGTTATTTAAGATAAAGAAGAAGTGGTTCATTCCAAATGTTTCCTATTATTGAAATGTCTACTACTATAGGTATCCTCTGCTTGAAGGGTTTGAAGGCCCTAGGGTCTGGGCTTAGTTCTGCCCTCATACTCTTTATGTCAATTACCTGCTCTAGACCTCAGCTCTTCTGTCTCTAAAATGAGAAAGCTGGGAAGGTGACTGCTAAGGCCTTTCCAATGGAAATTTGATTCTGAGCACTTCGGTTGAATTCAAATGGTTGTATTTAGTGTAATAAGTGGTATGAGGTTCCATCAATTCTGAGATTCATTTTCCATCCTATGATATATTTAATCCCAGAATGTCTTACATGAAATTGTATTTCCAAGTTTGTAATAGCTTTGACTTGAAATAGACATTCTACTATAAAGATCACTACAAATTAATAAAGCAAAACTCAAAACATTAAAGAGCCCGTAAATGCTTTAAAATTAATTTGATCTTGAGTATGTCTGTGAATGAAGGGGCTTGACATAAGCTGTTTAATTTTTCGCTCCATTTCAAAGAGCACACAAATACAAACTATAAATCAACCTACATGGTTGCTGATTGTGACCACTAAGCTAAAAAGAGAAGGGGAAGGGGAGAGAGAAAGAAACCTAACGAACTATTCACACAAGATTTAGGAGTTTGAAAAGCACAGAGCCCCAACTTGTCCCTTGTTTTCTATGAATTAGTCTAGCTTTGTAACTCTGATGTCATGTAGTTTATCCATTTCCAGCAGACATATATGGAGTGGGGTGGGGTTGGGGGCAGAAAGACATAGAGACTGACCATGGAGAGACCTGGAACTGGGGTCAGAAGGATAAAAATAATATCTTTACTTCTCCCCACTCAAGATGGTTTTGGGCAATCAGAAATAGTGAGTAAATAGACTGAACACAGTTTGGACAGAAAAAGTGTTTGCAAAGAACTCATAGACTTTGCTGTCACACATTAGCTGCTCTTGAACTTGGGATCAGAAAGATCCAAGATCAAACCTCAAATCTGACACCTCAAATCTTCCATAAGAAAAAACAAACATGGTAAAAAAAAAAAAAAAAAAAAAAACTAAAGGAAAAGCAGCATGTACAGCCCAGAGCTCTATGTCCTGCATTGGGAGAGACAATGGAAGAGAACCCGTTGGGGGCCTGTAGCTCCCCAAACCCCAAGCACCACTGATAAGCCTTTCCTCACATATACCCAACACCTCCCTTCCTCATAAAATTGCCAACCACCACAGTAGGATTTCCAGACTCTCTGAGAATTTCCCCACACAATTTTCTCACTGTAAAAATAAAGATGCATCCAATATTCCCTGCTTCACAGAAAAGATCGTGAAGATGCAAGGAGTAATGCCTTATGAACACTGTTTGAATCTGAAACTTCATCAAACCTGGCTATTAACTGAGTAACCCTAGCTAGTGGACTGAACTGCTTTGGGCCCACCGTTTTCATCTGCCAAAGAAGAGGTGATGAAACCTGTTCTCCGGGACATCACAGATGTGCCCACCATACAGGAGCCAACTCCCAATCCCCCTCTTTGAGTCTCAGATATGTGAACACTAATGATATAAGCACTGTGTCCAATTTTCCAGCTGCTACCTTTGTCCTGTTTTTCCCCATTTCAATGCATATTAAATGAATCAAATCTAAAAGAGTAAAATAAGTTCATATAAGTGAAATTCATAGAAATCAGAATTGTCCTTTGTTAATTTTAACTCTCCTAAAAGAGCTTGATACCAAAGCTAGACCTGACTACTGGGAAGACTGGAAATAAAAATGCACTTACCTAATTGTCACCAACACTCTATGGTGGAAAATCTAGCCAGGCGGTGGCTGCACAGTATTTTGGAGGCAGAGGAAGGAGGGCACATCCTCACACTTTTACTTTTGATGTTAGGGATCAACCTAGGTTCTCAGGCCAGCTAAGTAAGTGAAATACAACCAAGTCCTTAAACATTCTTCAGTAATCACTAATTTACTACAGTAATCCTGTAGTAACTAAAATTGTATTAAATCCTCATAATAATCCCATGAAATAAGTGCTACCATTATCCCCAGTTTAATACAAGAAACTGAACTTTATCAACATTAAATAATTTAGCTCAGGACATACAGAGAAAAATACCAAATTTAAACTGAGGCTGAATACAAAGCCCACTTTGAAATACACATGCCACACTCTGAAATACATATCACAGCATTTGACAGACCACTAAAGCAAGTGATATTTTTTTGAAACAGGATCTTACTATGTAGCCCTGACTGGCCTAGAATGCACCCATTCTATCAGCATGGTGTAGAACTGTTCTTAAAAGCAATCCAAGAAATCGGGGCTTAACCCATATAAAGTCTTAAGTTATTAACCTACCTAAATACCCCTTGTCTTTCTGCAATTGGCTGTCTTTTGGTTCTCAGCTGAAGGAGAGGGAGAGATGGTGTAAAGGCTCCATGTCTAAGTCTTCTCAATGTACAGAAAAGCTCCCCATGCCACACCTTTGTTCCCCAATGAATCTCAGCCCTATCTAGAATGGAGAGGGTATCTACTTTGGTAAAGTTCCCAAGTATCCCAAGCACATACACACCTCTATTGAGGAGAAAGTCTGCTTTAATGTAAGACAGTTTTGTCCATTTATTTAAACAAAGGCTGAACTCTTGGGCCTCATTTAAGTGATGAGGCTCAGTGAAGATGACACGGCCATAAAGATATCCAGAATCCTAAGCATTGTTCTTGAAATAATTATCTTCTGCATTTTATGGATGAATTGTGACATATTCCTATTTCATTGATCCTTTTTCAGAACTCAGTTTATAGGAATAATATCCATTTTACATTCTGATTTTATTAAAGTACAATCAGTGTCTTAGAACAGCATTTCCCTGCAGACAATGATGAAAATCTTCTATATCTTGTCTGCTTAATATACCCAGGACACACATGACCCTTGAAAAAAATGACGTGTCTAGAGAAACTTAGGAACTGAAGTTTAAATGCACATATGTGGTTAATACCACACTATTAAAATAGCCACATAAAGATGGACATCCTTTCATGTTTTTAATCAAAATCATATAGTCCATTCTCTTTTTTTAAACTGCTTTTGAAAGCAGCAATAATGCTGTAACAGCCAAGAAGAAATTCAAACACACTTGTGTTTCCATCAGGGGATGAATTCTGACAGCAGAAGTGGATCCTGAAGGAGATCCAGGAGGAAACAAAAGCTGTTAGCCAAGGAAGGGACACTCCTCTGGGAGCTCCCTGGCAAGTTCCTAATCAGCTGTGAGACACAGAACAGAGAAACTGTCAAGGAGAAAGAAATACCCCTCAGAGAAAACTCTAAATGTGTTTGAGGCACATATAAACCCAGGGAGAGGACAGGATGGCAATGGCAATGTTAAATTGGTGAGATTGTAAAACAGGGAAGTTAACTAACCTGAGCCTGGTGAGATGTTTCAGGTGCATTTTAAGTGACACAATTTCATTCCCCAAACCCACAGGGTGGTTCATGCCACCTATATGATAGACTCTAAACCCAGACTCTTGTGTTTTGTCTAGCTAACATTATCATTAAAAACACAATTTCATAAAAGCAGATTTGAAATGGTGGATACAGATATAGGCCAACAAGATGGCTCAGCATGTAAAGACACTTGCTGAGCCAAGTCTCTTCCATCTGAAAAATAGGAACAATGCCTGCAAACTGTGCTCTGATCCTGACACTTGTGTGCACATGCACTCACAAACAAGTTCAGACATGCAAAACTAAATAAATTAATAAATGAATGTAATTTTCATCTTCTTTATTTAAAAATGATTTCATTTGGTATATTTTGATCATGGTTTTCTCCTGAACTTTTTCTAGATTTCTTTATCTTACTTTATGAGTGTTTGGCCTGCATGCATGGTTATGCACCATGTACATGCCTGGTGCCAGCATAGGTCAGGAGATAGCATCAGGCCTCCTGGAACTGGACTTACAGGTGATTATGAGCCACCTTGTGGATGCTAATAATCAAACTCAGGTCTTCTGAAAATGCAACAATGTTCTCAAACATTGACTGTAATATCTGTTCAGCCCATACATGTAAATCTTAATGTAAGCCTTTATATATGCAAGAAACAGACACCGTTATAAAAATGTGAGCTTAACAAATCCATCTCATGTAAGAGAAGTGTCAGCTAGAAAAGTGGGGGTGGGAGACAATACAAACTAAAGGAAGAAGTTCATAAACAAGAAAAGACAAGAGATATACATTCTAGCAAGGCCAGTGTTTCCTAGATTTAACTTCAAGGATGTGCTCTGGGGGAATAGAGGTGAGTGGATTTCCCTGAGTTCAAGGCCAGCCTGATCTACAGAGCAAGTTCTATGACAGGCTCCAAAGCTACAAAAAAAAAAAAAAAAAAAACCACTGTCTAGAACACCCCGCCCATTTAAAAAAAAAAAAAAAAAGAATGTTTCTCAGTTGAAAGTCATGTAGAGAATAAGACTTTAGATTTGTAAAGTGAATGTTTTTCAAATGCAAGTTGAGAAAACTTAGCAGAGGACTCTAAACAAGTCTGTTTTGTTCAAGTTTAAATGTGGTGATCTCAGTGGAGGGAAAACCACTCTGCTTTATTATATTGGAGAAGTTAAGTTTTCTAACTTTACTCTTACCATCCTCATAAAGAGAGGAAATCTCTGTACACTCAGAGGACAAGTACAGTATATTACTCATACTACTCAGCTTGAACACCCTTTGAGTAAATATCTCAAGGTCTCCAAAGTCTGACACTTGGGAGCATCAGCTTGTGAAAAGTGCAAAAGTCCAGACCAGACCTCATGAGATGAGTCACAATCCAAACAAGCAAACTAAAATCTATTTTGCCAGATTATCTGGAAAAACAAATGTATCTTTTTAAATTACATTTTTAATTGCTACACACAGTAATTCACACATTCCATCCAGGGAAGATAAACAAAAATGTTTTAAAATGTGGTCATTTTTTTAGAAGAAATTAATCAATAAGTCTCCAATTATTTATTGGTTCATATTTTTCCTGGCCTCAACTAAAAAGAACAAATGAATTTTGTGTTTAGAATTAAATATCTCATTATGTGCATTATGTACATGGAAATATTCAAAAACAGAAAAATACTAGTCCCTAGCATTTCTGATAAAGAACTTTAACCTGATTTGTATCATTGATTTTAAGTGTTCTTCTACTGAAATGTTTTCTCACATTGTGATAGGGAATCCTAGATTTTAAATTAAGAAGTCTACCACTATCTCTGACCCCAAAAGAGTATGTCACTTGACTGCCAGAATTTCTGTTTCCAACTCTATAAAATGAAGAAAGTTGACAGGATAATTGGTAACAATGATCTTGTCAAACCTTAGGTAATTCTGTTTCATTCTAACATTAAATTATAGCATTACTCTGTATTTCTCTTCCGAGGGGCCTCTCAACTAAAAACTTCACTGAAGACTGGAGGCAAGGCATTTGAAGGGAAAATAAATTGGTCAACATTCAACATTCCACCAATTAAACCACAGAACCCAAACTCCTTGCACATACTAAACACAAACTAAAAATACTCACATGGACATTTAGGTACGTTTTCTAAAGTTTCAAATAAATGGGACAAATACTCACACAGGCTCATGTTAAATCAATGTTTTTTTAATGCCTTGGGTACTATAAATGATGCCATTTAATAAATAGAATTTCATAATGTTAATTGATCCACAACAGTAAGAGTAACTGTTATGTTTAGTGAATCATTTGACTAGAAAAGAGCTACCCATAAAATAAACAAGACTGTGCCTTTTCTAAGAAAAAACTGACAAAAACTACCATCTCCCATCTTTCATATTATAAAAAGACAGACAAAAACTATACACCACTGCCTTTTTCTTGGGTTCAGAAAGAAATGTCTATCTTTTACCTTACCAGTAATAAAAATAAAAGATGTCTTTTTCAGTGAAAATTCTCAATCATCTGAGGAATCACTTTCAAGGCCCGAAGGGACATAGAAGTTTACTTTAAGGCCCGACCACATAGCTAAGGTAGAACCTTCCTCAGTGACTCTCCAGGTACACTCAGCATAAGTTAGATTCTAGTCAGCTTGCTTTGTCTGTCTCAGGAGCATCATTTCTTGTGCCTCTCCTTGTGAATATGCAGCAAAAGACTTCAAAAGAAATTGTGTAAAGTAGAATGAGACCAACAGTGACAGCGATTAATGTCTTGCTTGTTTGTTTGTTTTTAATGTAAAAGTGGAGATCAAATCCAGGACCTCCCATCTGTTTTCTAAGCACTGAGCTACAACCCCAGCCCTCTCTGAAGTCTAGTATGTATTATGTATCGTGTGTTGGCATACCATCAGGCAGCTGTTACTGAGCTCTTAGGAGTCTTCTTTCCCACACAAATCTTCCTGTGTGCAGACCTTTCATTATTATCTTTCTCTGTCTATTCCATGAATCTCACTGAACACTAGCTCAATATACTTTCTAGCTGCCTCTTATTATTATTGCTAATATAAAATTGAAAGGATTTTTTTAAAATAATTCCTGCAATAACTAACTTCATGTCCTATTATAATTCAAAAGGTAGTAAATAAGGTGTGTCATAGTCCTGAAAATGAATTACACTTTCTTGATGAAATCCTTCTCTGTGCTATCATTAGGGCAATGGAAAACAATGTCATCATTTCTGACATCAGAGGAAGTAAGACTGTAGATAAGAAAGGGCAGGTAAGGCTTCATCTATCATCCAGCACAAGCAGAGGGATTGATCCTGGGTCTGTCCTTCCCACAGTTACCCTCCCTCTTTCCTCATCTCCTCAGTGCTCCTTCCCTTTTGCACTATTAATACTGTTCCCATCTGCCACCAACCAGCAGTCCTCTTGGAACACACACATATATGCACACACTCACACACGCACACCTTAGAAGGTACTGAGTCATTATGAGACTGCAGTGATGCCTCAGAGGTCTAGAGCATTTGCTGCTCTTTTTATCACCATCATCATCATTATTACCATTATTTATTTTTCTTATTTTACATATCGATCCCAGTTCTCTCCCTCCCATGGCCCCCAACCACCCTCCCATCCCATTCCCCCCACCACCACTTCACAGGGAGGGTGATCAAATCTGCCAAGTCATTGGGAGTAGGGACTAGGCTCTCCCTCCCTCCTGCCTCTAGGTTAAGGGAATATCCCTCCATGGGGAATGTGCTCCCAAAGTCCTTTTGTGCACCAGGGATATATCCTGGTTCCATTGTCAGAAGTCTCTTAGACTGCCCATGCCTATTAACTGAGACCCGTCTGAGTCAGTCCAATGCTGGTTTCCCAGATATCAGTCTGGGGGTCCATTAGCTCCCCTTGTTCAGGTCAGCTGTCTCTGTAGATCTCTGTAGCCCGGTCTTGTCCCCATTTTCTGATCACTTCTCCCTCTCTGCATCTAGATTCCAGTTCGAGTTCAACTCAGTATTTAGCTGTGGATGTCTGCTTCTGTTTCCATCAGCTACTAGATGAGGGGTCTATGATAGTAGCTAAGTTATCTCATTATCAGGAAAGGGTAGCCTTTCCACTGTTGCTCAGATTGTTAGTTGTGATTATCCTTGTACATCTCTGAACATTTCTCTAGAGTCAGTTTTCTCTTCAAACCTATAATACTTCCATCTTTTACGGCATATCTCTCTCTCTCTCTCTCTCTCTCTCTCTCTCTCTCTCTCTCTCTCTCTCTCTCTCTCTTTCTCTGGTCTATTCCTCCCCTGCCTCAATCTTCCTAGTCCCACGTTTTCCTCTCCTCCCCTTCTCTTTCTCCTAGCTCCCTCTCCAAAGGATACAATCAGTTTCTTGTACCCATATGGCAGCTTCTGTCTTTAAGTCCAGTTCTAGGGAATCTGATGCCCTCTTCTGGTTCAATCAGGATGGGGCATGCATATAGTACATATGTATGCATGCAAGCAAAACAAGTATACACATAAAATAAAATAAATCTTAAAAATAAAAAATCAACCATAGGACACAGGAGGACCCAGGCACCAGCTCTCCTCTGGTGGGGGAACCTGTTGAAACAGCCTATACCTGCTGCTATAGTTCCTTTTCCTGTTCTTGTGATATTACCATGTGAAACTACCCTGGCAAAGACATCTTAAAGGAGAGAGAGATTGCCGTTAAATAAGGATCAGGATAAACAAATAGGCAGAATAGATGTTTATTCAGGGAGAAATAACTTACAACCTAGACAGATGAACACCAGGAAATTCCATCCGATGCTATCCTGTCCAAGTCAGCAAGAGAGCTTTTCCCGACTCTCCCTCTGACCTCCTTCCACAGGTCACTTCCGCCCATGGCTCCACCCCCCAATGGGCGTGGTCAGTGCCACAGAAGGGCTATCTCACTACAGGAGAGAGGATTTATTTCAGCTCACAGTTCAAGGTTATAAGCCATCATAGAGAGGAAATCACATTGGCAAGAGCTGGAGAGAGCCATCAGGAAATGGCAATAATTGATGCATAGGTGTGTCTACTCTGTTTGCCTCTTCATTTTTTCAGTCCAGTATCCCAGTAAGAAAACAGTTCCACCCACAGTGTATGGGTCTCCCCACCCCAATTATGTAATTGATACATTCCTCCAAGAGACCCATTTCCATGTGATTCTGGATTCTGTCAAGTTGATAGTTACTACCTGAGGAGACCTCTGACTTGCCTTAGGAATTGATTGTGACCCAGAACAGAACTCAAAATTGTGTTTTGTGCTTGGTAATGATTCCAAGAATTCTCTTCACTGCATTAAGCCAAGAAGCTCACTGATACCACCACCTTCAAGAGATGTGGCTTATTTGTACCATCCACAAACAAATGCATACTTTTTGGCCAAAATGATGACCTTCTTCATTTGATGGGGAAGCAAATGCAGGATGATGATACCAGATGAAAACTCAATAGTAGCACAATAGTAGCTTTCTTTGAATGATTCCCTGTGAAATCGCCTATTTCCCATCCTTATTGTAACTTGACTAATTGCTTAATAATTCCGTTTAAAGGCCATTATTTCTGCAAACATCAATCCATTAGTCCTGGTTTTCAGGTTTAAAATCCCCTTTGATTCTTAGACTTTCTCCTGCGTCTTCTTGCCATGTGCCTGCTGTCTGGGCCACATTCTAATGACACAAATAGAATGCCTTCAAAAAGGTGTTCAGCAGATCAAGGTGTCTCTTTGTGTCTGCAGCATAAGTAATGTAATCCATGTCCTTGAACAGTACCTGTGATTAGAGAGCTCTAAGAATGTGTCTTTTAAAAACCAGCTTCTGTGCTGAACCATGAAGCTATGATCATAGCCACCTTATCCCCTCCTACAGCAAGAGACACTCTGTACTTGACATAGTGAGAGGCTATAGTAAAATCAGATTATGAACGTGGCAACCCACCATTGCCTAGGAAAAACAAAACTAAAGTAAAATTCTTCTCAAAGCAGTGGTCTTCTTAGGGTACTACAGTGAAGCCATAGACCTTGTATGGTGGAAGAATGAATTGCTTAATGCTGAACAAGACTGGTATGTCTATTACAGGGAGCAGCTGAACAAGACTGGTATGTCTATTACAGGGAACCAGTTTGCTTCCAGAAACACAACTTGTGCCTTACCTGTTCTGGCAAAGGGGATGTATATTCTAGCATGTTCCCCATTATCTTTCCCTTCTATAATCTACCAGAGGGAAATTTACAATTCCCTTTCTTTCTGTGTGAAGGATGGTTTGAGTGTCTAACTTTCAAAAGTCTTTGCCCAGATGCTTTTAAACCAAAAATGAGCCAGCACAGGAATTCCATGCTTTCTTGTCACTTCAAGAACAGGCCTAGATCTTCTATCCTGAAAACTTCCTTGGACCAGTGATATGTAGAATAATAATTAAAAAAAACAAGAGGATCACATGGAAAGCTAGAAGGTGACAGTCTGTACACCAGGGTCACTGCAGAGGGAGGAACACTGAGAGCAGACAGCTCCTTACTGGGAAACCTATGCTATTTCCATGGGTGTTTTGAAGGCATGGACATGAAGGAGTGCACCATTGGGAGGTAGGTAAAGAAAATAGGACTCACTTAAAAGCAAAGAACAAATTGTACACCAATCTTTGCCCAACTAGCACTTTTTCTGTGAGTTAAGAGAGTCTATTTCTGTTAACCCCAGATATACAGAGAATGACAAACCAAAGAAACAATTCCACCCAAGGTGAGCCAGTTTGTTTGACTGAATGACATGGCATGTCAATGTACCAACAGTTATAAAACCTATGAATCTTCTCTCCCTCTCCTAAATAGGCCTGGTGATTCCTCCCTCCTCCCATGAGGGAATGCTACTGGGCCCAATCTTTTATTCGAGTGACCACAGCTGTTCTGATTTCAACACAGCCATGCCACGCTCAGAGGACAAAGTTCCACAACATGACCACAGAGAGTGATGAGCAGAGGCCCATTCCATCAAGGTCATCCAAAGGCATTTCACTTGAAAGTTTCCTTTAGTCTAAGATGTCACATACCTCTCAGAGTCCCATCCTTTCTCTTTGGATCACAACGCCCTGCCAAGTGAGGTGATGTCTCTGATAAAGGATGAAAACTACAGAAAGCTGCCCTCTTGTATGGCTGGACCAGCGAGAGGTGCTCACTGCTACTCATCAGTGCCTTTCAGCAGTTCTCTGAGAGGCACAGGATCGAGCAACAGAAATCTCATCTGCCCAGAGCACACAGCCTGAGGGTGTAGATAGAGCTTGAATTACTGGTATGAACCAGGCTTTTGGGTTAGTTGATCTATTTGTATACAATGATTTCTATTTATCATTCTTCAAATCCCACTCTGAATTACTTTGAGATAATCTAGAATTTGAAATGATATCCTCAAAGAACTATAATAACCCCTTGCCTCTTTTACTTTGTCCCCTCCTGAATTAGTTTTCTTACTGAATAACTAAAATTCTCTGAGTCTTTGACTTTCTATGCATTTTTATTCCTCTGGCCTCAGTTGTGTTGCCTAAGGAAGCCAAAGATACAATTAACAACATAACTGTTTTTGAATTCTTAGAGAATTCTGGTATTAACTGGGACTGTCCTGTGCTTTATGTGTGTCACTCAACGGCATCCTCACCTCATGAGGCAAGTGCTACTGTTAGGCCCATTTGCAGGGTCAAACAGCTAGCAAGGGGCAGGGCCAAGGAATGAGCCCAGCCAGCCTGGTCTTGGGACTGAGTCTTCACTCACTACAAACCTCTCCTCCATCTGAGTCCCTGTGCAATGTAAATGGAATTCCAAACAGGAGTGTTGCCTTTGGAAGATAGAGCTCTGAACTGACTTTACCTTTAACTATTCTCTTTTTCCCTCCCACACTCTCAGATGATGGAAATGCTTAAGGCAAACTAAGGTAGTATGAGACCTCACCATGTAAGCATGGCTCCTCGTGGGTACAGCTATGTTTTGTGCGCTTCTGCCTTCCATCCCTGCATGATTGTTCAGCTGTTCTCCGATTCCCGCTTCTAGCGCTTGGCACTTGGGCCGCATGAACTGGTTTTTTTGTTTTTTTTTTTGTTTGTTTGTTTGTTTGTTTGTTTTGTTTTGTTTTTTTAAGCCATAGATCCTTTGTCTTTGTTCCTGATTTTATAGCTGAGCTTTACCCACACACAAAGTCTGGCTCAGGATAAAAACCAGAGAATAAGTGACTGTCTAGCCTGGTATCTTCCCAGCAAGCTGGAAGTGCTGGGGAATACAATGGGTTATGATTTTGGGGCATTAAGTTGGGAATTGTAAGCTTTAGGAATGTTAGGCACTTACCCATACCTAAGTGTGACAGACCACTCCAAGGTGGAGAACTCCAAGGCTTTACACAGCCCATGACCTTTATCAAGTACCAGGCCTGTTTGGTGTTCTCTGAAGCCAGGGTTCTTAAATGGACTACTGCTCTGTCCATAAGAGTCCATCACACAGGGTAACAGAAGCTATAGAAAGGGGTGGGAATCTTTTCATTTCTTGATTTTCTCTCTGTACATAGTATATAAGAACAAACATATATATGTGGAGAATAAAGCACACTATGAAAGAGAAAGGATGATGACTTTAAATGAGCTAAAGCATGCCTTCATTTTACACACACACACACACACACACACAACTCCACTTAGTGTCCCTTGATCCTACACAAACCATATCTACATTCTCAGTATATTTAATATAGGACAAACCGAATTTCTAGGATAAGAAAATTGATAAGGGGAGATAGTTGTGCCTAACAAGCGTATATCTGGAACATTTAAAATTCAGCTCCTGTAGTAAAGTGCTTGCCCCAGGTTCAATTCCCAGTACACCAAATAAAACAAAATGCAGTCCTGCCTTGCATCTGTTCCCCATCACACCTGCACCCTTGCATGTGTGCAGCTACCTGACTACAGTTTAGTTTGGACCTTGAAACACCTCATGTTCTCAATTTCGGTATGTGTTGACATTATTGAACTACATATTCTTAAATGATGAAAATTTAAATTGAAGATGCTCTCAGGGGAGCTCATGAAACTCCAGTCTGATAGTTGGGAAACCAGCATAGGACGGACCCAGACCCCCTGAATGTGGGTGTTACTTAGGTGGACTGGGCAGTCTATGGGGTCCCTGGTAGTGGATCAATATTTATCCTTAGTATATGAATGGGCTTTGGGAGCCCATTCCACATAGAGGAATATTCTCTCAGCTTAAACACATGGGGGAGGGTGTAGGCCCTTCTCCAAATGATATGACAGACTTTGAAGATTCCCCCATGGAAGGACTCACCCTCCCTGGGGAGCAGAAAGGGGATGGGCTGTTGTTAGGGAAGGGAACAGGGGAGGAGAAGAAGGTAAGGAAACTGGGATTGATATGTAAAACAAGCTTGTTTCAAACTTAAATAAAAATATTATTATTAAATAAATAAAACTTAAAATTAAAGATGTTCTCATGACATAGAGCCATGAACTGCCCAAACAGTGTCTGAAACCCAAACTATGTAGTGTCAAGAACCCAACCCACTATTTAGACATGCAGAGAGCCAAAAGTTATTAGGGATGGATCTTCTGCTCTGACCCTTTAGTGACTGAGACTTCACAATAGAAAATAGTTTGTCCCAGATGGAGTAGAGGCAGATGAAAACCTCACCCTCCTCTTTCCACCAATGCATCCTATCAGCACAGGGTCAGCGTTCCTTTCTCTCCAGGCAGAATAACACACAGAGCTCTGGGAAACTTTGTAAACATAGAAGTTAGCAAGTCTGCATCCCCAGAAAGGGTCTCAGGTCCTTTCATGACTCTGCCACTGGAGACGTTGGCAAACTGAGATAATGTGGCTCCCTGAATCATAGATTCCTTGTTTGTAAATTCAGAACAGCTAGCTGCTAGAAGTGCACGTGCCAAGTTCGCTCATTAATTGCTTTATTAACACTGACTTGCTCATTGAGCTGGTTTGGGGGCAGTTTCCATCTGAATTTCCCATAGTAAGTTACAGGGAAAGTCAGTTTAGCTGTGCAAATAGGGACAGGCTGGAAAAGTCAGAGCTGATTCTGTTGTTAACTGAAGGAAAATAAGGCCAAAAGAGGGAAAAGATACAATGAGAAGTAAGTGTGGGGCTTGCTTTACCCAGTCCTAACAAACTCATGTAGACATGCATGTTTCAGGTTTAGCTGTCTTATTTCTGACATCTGGAAACATTTCAGGGAATACACAGATATCCTGGTGACTATTTCCTAGGATACTGCTCACTAACTGAGCTCTAGAACACAGCACGTGAAGGTCACAGCCTCTCTTTTCTAGTTGTTGCTAAATTAAAGAGGCCAAGAACTCTACAATAGAGAATAACCTAAAAGCCAAAAGGGCAGCCATAGAAATACACATGTCAAGTGTTCACCTCATTTCTGAGCTATATCACTCACACAGTTATGTACACAGTTATGAAAATGCCAACGTTACTAAATATGCCATGTCTTTTTCACAGTGATCTCTTTTCCATAGCAAATGCATGGCACCATTTGATGAACCATTTATAGGGGACAAAGAATCATCACTGAATATAACAATTTGGCCCACTTGAGTTTTAAATGAAACTTTTCCCCAAATGGGCTTCAGGAACCTTCTAGGGGTCTACAGTGATTCAAAGCTGACTAGGAGGAGAGGACAAGATGTGGAGTGTCACAGAGTTAATGTGGTGTTTACGCCAGAGATTCAGAACCCACTGGGTGAAACCCAGCAAAGCAGAACCACTGTGAACTAGGGGGTGTTGCTAGAGTGAAATCTGAGCTCCAGAATGTTGGTCAAGAAGAGGCTTGGAAGAGGTCTGTGTACAGGGAAGTGTGAAGGGATTCCTAAAACTGTATCTGAGGGCATTTTGCTTAAGACTGGAAATGCAACCCGTTCTGTGGAGACCGAAGCAACTACAAACTGTAGAAATAAATACGCCAGTCTCTTCCAGGCAACAGCAATGTCCTGGTGTCACTAGTCTTGGCCTTTGGGAGAGCTATAACACTTTCTGAAAAAGAAAATACCACCTCTAGGAAGCCACACAAAGCCAGTCATCCCATTAAGGATGCTGAGTAGATATCAGCTCTTTACCCAATACTTCTTTTACCAGAGTGCTCCCTGAACAAATCAGCCAGCTAGGAGTTAGAAAGCAGCAGGGTGTGTTTTGTTTTTTTAAGCTTGTTCCCACTCCGTTCTAAGAAGGGGAGGTCTAAGAAAATCACTGTCCTATTGAGATCTCAAGTGGTGAAACTGGGACTGCAGGTGAAGAAAGGGAAAGCAAAGAAATGAAAGGAGCAAAGAGAGAGAAGGAGGAAAGATGAGGTCCTGTGAGACTTTACCCCTGCTGACCCACAGCCTGAAATTCTGTGCCTGAGACCTCTGAAATATCAGGTAGGGTTTGGTAACCTTTCACCCAGACATCATTTCAGAAATAGATTCTCCAAAGCAAGCCACCCATGCCACAGAGAACTCTGCATACCTTAGCATGTAGTTACTCCAAAACAGTTCTGGAACCTACCAAGAATGCTCTAGATTCGTCCAGTCCTTTGCTTCTTTTTCCTGGGGGAAACTGGGCCTCCAAGAGTCACAAGAACCTTGGTGTCAACACACTCACACTTGTGCACCTGATCCTAGACAGTCCTGAAGGCTGGTCTGCCACCTGAGGGCCAGTGGCCTTGCACTACAGACCCTGTTCTTGTCCTTCCACACAGACAGGAAGCAACCCTACCACCACGGCAGCCTCCAGCACTGACTCTTGGGGCTTCCCAGTAAATATATTACGCCTGACAGACAGGAAACTAAGCTGCTTTCATTGTTCTCGACAAGACAAGCCCCCTAGACAAGCAACAACATCATCCAGAAGCTAGTTCCAAATTAAATGATTGTGCTCCAGACCTAGGGATTAAACACACTGGTGGTCTGTCCCAGGTGCTGTCTAGGTGACAGTGTGAGAGGCTACTGCTACACACTGACTTGCAAGATAGCAACTCTATATATTTCAAACTTGGCTTCTGGCCCTGCCCCCACGGAGATGATGCTAAAATCCTTTCTTCCACTAAACTTCCAGTGTGATTCTGATGAGAGGACCCCACAAGTTTCCCCTTAAACAAAATTTTCTCTGGAGAAAGGAAGTGCTCTCAGCAGTTTTTAAGCAGTCAGTCTGAAGTTGGAAATAAACATTCTAACTTATTACCAGGCCTGGAAGAATGTGAAGTACTACAGGTTCTCTGGGACTGTAGATGGGGACCCATTGGCCCTTTGAAAAATTAGTCCTTCCTTATTGCCCCTGTAGGGGCAATCACAGTAAAGTGTGCCTCCGAGGCCACAGTTGGGGGTGGGGAGTGGACTGCTGGACAAGCAGCAAGACAAAGATGCTGATGTCGTGGTGCCTGGGGTTCTGGGCAGGTGGCTGGCTCCCACAGAGTCTGTACCATGATAGGGTGGGAGTCTGGGCTGAGCATGGCTGCCCTTTCTTCTTATTCTCCCCACACCTACAGGTGCTTTCCAGTGGGACCAAAGAGGAAGATGTATTGTAATTGTAATGCCACTAAAAAAAAAAATTTAACTAGTTTTTTAGACTTTGAAGTTCTAGGCTGGGATGTAGGCCAGTTGGTAGAGAGCTTGTCCAGCACACGTGAAGCCACGGGTTCAATACAAGCACATGATACTCCCAGTACTGGGGAGGTAGAGGTTCAGGATCATCCAAAGCTACACAGCGAGTTGGAGACCAATCTGAGCTCCATAATTATGCTTTAAAAGAGGCAGAAGGCTGTAAGTACTCTTGGCCTTATAGCTGTAGCACTAGTCACACTTTAAAAAAAGAGTTTCTACTCATGATGATCTCTGTTTCCCTGCTTCTCCCATACTTCCTTCTCTGCTCTTTTTTTTTTTTTTTTTTTTTTTTTTTTTTTTCCTGCTGCTTTCTTCCTGTTGGGCTCCCTGCAGTTCTAGGAAATGAGTATTCCCCACATATACCCAAATGGAAATCTCCCCAGCACTGAGTGCTGAGACCACTGCATCCAGGCAGGAAAGAACTCCTAAATTAACTATAAACTGATAATTAAAAGACAGAGATAGAGAAAGGGGGAAAGGAAAAGAGAAAAAATGCAGTGTCCAGAGAAGCTATAAATGTAGGGATGGGGAATATTCATTGTAGAAAATTTATTTTCGTATCCAGAAAAGTATTCAAATTTACACACACACACACCCTGTTGCTCCTTTTCCCACCTCCCCTGCTACTGCAGAGTAGGTTCCGTACTACTCTCCTGCACTCTGGACCATTCATCAGTACCTAACTGGCCTCTCTCCCATCTTCCTTGTACTTGCCCAGAAGTCATTGCTGCACATGGCCCCAGGCAGGAGTCTAACAGATATGGATGCTAGACCTATCCTGCAGAACCTCAGGACAGGGCTGACAGAAAAATGGCCATCCCTACCTAATGCTGGCAGGGCCAGGATACCAGAGCTCAGTGAGTGCACTGTTTACCTCTCAGGGAGTTTCCAATGCCTTTGAGAGAACCTGCTATCAGTTGGAGATACAATCAGTGGGGAGGAGGCTTCCTCAGGGGATGGGGAAAGAGGCCTTCCAAAAAGGGGGAGGGGGACACAATGTGTTAGACCAATAGCTTAACAGGAAAGTGAATCTGAAAAGCCAAAAAGCCTGAGCAACAACCTATGAGGCTCGGGCTCCTTTTCCTAAGGAATGTAAAGCCCTGTTGACTAGCACCTCAGAGCCTCTCTGCCCCTGGAGAGTGCTAATTACTCCTTCTGACCTCACTGAGTGTTTGTTGTTGTTTTGTTGTTTTGTTTTGTTTTTTGTTGTTGATTTTTCCTTAGCTAGATCAAGACATCCTGTAGCAACAATGTGTGTGTGTGTGTGTGTGTGTGTGTGTGTGTGTGTGTGTGTGTGTGTGTGTAGAGAGAGAGAGAGAGAAGAGAGATAGACTGCACCACCTGGATTTTATTGACTACACAAATGAGTTAAATGCACCTGGATTTGAAGCAGGGGTTGTCTAATGTGAAGATGAAAATGATGCTAAGAATTTTTAGTTTTATTTACTTAAATGGCATTAAATACAAAAATTAAAAATCTGTGACAAGGTACAGAGAAGGGAGGGAAAGGTCAGCACCTCCCTTAGCACTTTTTCCTGTTCTCTGAAGTTTTCATTTAGCACTGGGTCAGTACAGTTTGTAAGCTGTGCCCAGCCTCCTCTGAACTGAGGATGACCACATGTGCTCCCACACAGTGCTAGAGATGAGATTGTAACCCTGGAGGGGTTGGTTCCAGTTCCCAAATCTAGGAGCTGCAACTTATTGAGGCTTTGCCTGTCTTGTTTTGGTTTGTTGAGGTTTTTATTTTGTTTCTGAGGGGGGCTTGCTTTGTTTTTGTTTTTGTTTTTGTTTTGTTTGTTTGTTTTTAAACTGTATCTCACTAAGTTTCTCTGACTAGCCTCAAATTCATTATATAGCTCAGGCTAACATCCAACTTAAAAGCCCCTATCTCAGCCTCCCAAGTGCTGGGACTACTGGAAGGTGCCACCACACCTAGCATATATTACTAAAAATGGCATTAAATTTTAATGTCTTACATATTCACCTACAGAAAAAGGAAAAAAGAAAAGGGGGAAAACTAGAAATAACAGAACAAAGAGACATTGGCATTTAGAAAAACTATAAAGGAAGAGAAATAATGCCTTTCATCACCCTGAACAGCTGAGACAGACATACCTGCAAAGAAAAACACAAATTAACAAACAAAACCTAAACAGGTTTATTAATGTTTATACCTGTGTATACATGAGAGCTACACAGAGACCTGAGAGAAACTCAAAGACATGGTGGTAATGAATTCAGTCTTACCATTTTAAACTGGAAGGCAGTGATGGGAAATTTAGTAAAGAATTCTACAATGATTTCTGTGCAGTTGTCTCCAGTGTTCAGATGCATCCTGCTCTTCCTGTTGCAGAGAGGAGATTGTTTATTCACATAAATGACTCTAACAAAAGATGGATGACTTCCACTCTCCAGAGCTCCTACACTGAAGTGTCAAAATAATTAACTCAAAACCTCTCCCTCCCCCATCTTTAGCCTCAAACTCATAAATCCATCTGCCTGCCTCCCAAGTGCTGGTATCAAAGGCATGAACCACCACTGCCCACCCACTCAATGCCTTTCTTATGTCAAAGAGGTATATCTGAAATTGTATACTCAAGTCTTCTGTAGCACCCACCTCTTTCTTAAGGTAGCCCACCTCCTAGTCTTGTGCTCAAACTATGAACCCCAAAATCACCAAGAGATCCCATCTGATGCAAAAGCAAAGAATCTTTAATTTTCTGAGTTAACTTGGTTCCCCTGTCCATCCAACACGGCAGGTGAAGCAGGTAGTGGGGCAGAGAATATATTGGGGTAGAGCAAGGGGAGTGTGGGGGGCCACTGGTTACATAGCAACAGTCTCAGGATTGGTGCACCTCCAGGTTTAGACAACCTATCCTGTGATAATTGGTCAACTACAGCTGCAGGAAGCTTGCTATGCCTAGAGGCCTAGGGTAGTTGCTATGCTCTGCATTCCATTATTATGTAAATCACATCCAGAGCCTGCCAGATAAGTTCTGATTGGTTCTTGGACACATGAAGGGCAAGGTCAGACAAACTCAGGAGCTCAGCACTTGTTGATGAGGCAGAGACCTACACCTTACTGGGTCTTTTCTTCAGCCTGTCATGGCTGACAAGGCAGGGGGCTGGATAAGGGTCTGGGCCCTTCACTACATAGCAGAGAGCAGAGTAAGCATTCCCATCCATAGATAACTCAGTTCATAGCCCTTCTTCCACAACATAGTTTTGGGATTTTCAGTTACTGAGTGTTTTTGTTTGGTTGGTTGGTTAGTTGGTTTGGTTTGGGGAGGGTTTGTTTCATTTTGTTTGTTGTTGCTTGGGGGAGTTGTTGGTTTTTTGTCTTTCAATTTTTATATTTGTCTGATTGCTTGTTTAGTTTGTTTGTTTTGTATTTTGAGACAGCCATGGATGCCCTGGAACTCACCAACAACATAGACTCTTAAACTTAATACAAATTGCATGGTTTTCAGCATTTCACAAATGATTTAGGTCATTCATCATCCTTATGTCTGAAGTCTGGCACCTCAGAAGACAGTTAATGTTTCTAGATGTACATAATTTGAGGGAGGAAAAAGCATTAAGTGCAAAAAACATCATTTCCATTATATACTTACCAAGTGCTATTTGCTAAGTAAAACTGCACAGGGCTACATTCTAAATGAGATTTTGAAAAGAGAAACTGAGTGATTTAGCCCTTCTTTCCAGGTCAAGGAAACTTCGTTTAAAGTAAGGCTCACTCTAGCTTCTAAATTCCTCTTAATTATTCTCCATTGCCTAATACATCCTCCTAAATGCACCTTTCTATACACTCAAAGAAGCCTCCCTAAGCTCTTTAGACAGTGTGGGTGGCTTAATGTATTTCCTATGAAATTATGGTATTCTCCTTGATCAGCTTATCCCAGCTTTGCAAACTGAAAAAGAAAGAAAATTTCATTCCTGGCATCAACATCCTAAATGGGTTCTTAACACTTTTTCAAGACAACATCTGGAAGGACAGCTTAGTGGGGAGGGAGAATTGTGCCATGAAGCACCATGTCATGATGTAGCAGGGCAAATGGATGACCTCACCCAGAGGTTTAAATTCAGAGTCCTGGACTCTGGGGAAGACATAAAAAACACATAGGAATGGCTCCCCTGCTGACTGCAGGGTCTCCCACTGACATCCTGGTAATACAGGATCTGGATGCATTCTTCTTGTACTTGGAAAGTGACTGCAGGTCATGTTCTTGATGATTCAAATTAAGCTCTCTTAGGTTTTGAATTATGTATGACAGTATTGAGGAATATTTCTCCCTTTAATCCTGAAGCAGGAAATATAGTCCTCCCAAAATGTCACACTGAGAAGCAAGAGAGGTCCCAAGCTTACCAATCCAAAAGAATATCCTTCTGGATGTTTTTGAAACAAATGTGTGTCTAAATAATTTGAGATTTTTACAGAACCATCCAAGTGTGACAATCCTGTATCATACCATGCCTGTTTACTACCATGATTAATTATAATTCTATCACCCTTCTATCCACAGAAGGAAAAGGGAGGAAATGATATTTAGATGAGTGACTGCTCCACTCCTACATTGCCCAGCGGCTATCTGGAGGCTTCCCTGAAGTGTATAACTATAGCCCTTTAGAGCAGGTGGTTAAGTGGTGGTGCCCAGAGCTATGGAGACTTGTTAATTCTGCAGAGTTTGAGAAACAACAAATTGCCAGACAGTCTCATTAGTTTCAGTGATAATTGTAAGAATCTAAACATGTGGAAGATCTTTAAGTAATTTGTATGCCTCAAAATAGCCAGAAGTTGAGAGGAAATTATTTTGACAGTTCTCTTTGTAGTCTCTGTGAACAGTGGTATCCTACATGCTTGACCCACACTGGCCAACCTCAGGCAGAAGAAAATGGTTTGAAAAAAAGAAAAAAAAAGGACACTGAGGTTGGAAAGATGGCTCATTATTTGAGAGCACTGACTGTTCTTACAGAAGATCCATGGCAATTCACAACTGTTCCAGGGAAACCAGGACCCTCATGAACTCTGTGGGCACCGGGCTTGCACATGGCATACAGACAGACACATATTCAGGCAAAACACTCAAACATATAAACATCTTTTGTTATACCCAGTCCTCGTGATGCCCAAAGACCACCAAGGAGCTGACTCACCAATGCAAATGCACAAGGTTTCCTTTAATGGAATACAAGCCACTGCAGGAACTTTGTCCAGCAAGCTGATACAACAGCTGTGGAGAAAGGCCCCAACTCTCTATTACAGGGAGCTCATAAAGGAAAAAAAAAAAAAAACAAAAGCAAACATACAGTTTGTAAGACCCTCAGACCCTCGGGATCAGTAGTCTTCCAGTTTCTGTCGGTACCCCCAAGAACTCAATGTCCAGTCCAGTTGCTGCAACATGCAAGAGGCTTTAATGAACAGGAATCTGTTTGCACAAACAGGCTCCCTCAGCACTCAGGCTAGAAAGAAGCCCCATTCACCAGGCACAGGTGTTTTTAAAGGCAAAACACACAAGCTTAGGGAGGGGGTGTTGCCCTCTGTCCAGTGAGTATGTGACCCTTTGAGGCCCATGGTCTTCCTGTTAGGGTCAACAGGCCTTAGAGCCTCCGGTGTGCTAATTAATCATATCTGGGCAAACCGGAGGTGCAGCTATCTCTTTGTTTCTTCAAGACACTATTTACCACCTGCTGACTCACAGAAAGGAGGGGCATTGTGAATTCTTGGTATCCTGCTATCTCAGAGTCAGTGGTTAGCAAATTTCGCCCAGCATTCCAATTATTTGGGCTTCATTTCATTTCTTTGATAGTTTAAGTCTTTCATAAACTCTTTTTATGAGGCCACAATAACCTTGGTACCCAAGCCTCACAAAGACACAACTAAGAAAGAAAACCAATATCCCTGATGAACATCGATGCAAAAATACTCAATAAAATACTGGCAAACCGAATTCAAGGATACATCAGAGAAATCATCCACCATAACCAAGTAGGCTTCATCCCTGGATTTCAGGGATGGGTTAACATATGAAAATCTATCAACGTGATCCACCATATAAACAAACAGAAAAAGAAAAACCATATGATTATCTCCCTAGATGTTGAAAAAGCCTTGACAAAATTCAACACCCTTTCATGATAAAGGTCTTGGAGAGATCAGGGATAACAGCAACATACCTAAACATAACAAGAGCAATATACAGCAAACCAACTGCCAACATCAAACTGAATGGAGAGGAAACTTAAGCCGATTCCTCTTGATGGGATATGCCATTATGTATATATGTTTCTCATACTGGTTAATGAATAAAGCACTGTTGGCCAATAGGAAAGCAAGATAGGAGGGACTAGGAGACAAGGAGGAAAGAGGAAGTAGTAAGGAGGAGTCAAGATGGAGAGTCTGGAGAGAACAGAACCGCCATTCCTCCACTCTCGGTAAGACCACGTGCAAATACGTAGAAATGGGTTAATATTTAAGACAGAGCTAGCTATAACAAACAAGTAACTGGCCAACAGTATAATATCAAATACAGAGTCTCTGTGCATTATTTGGGGCTGGCTCGGCGGCGGGACAAGACCAGGCGGTGGGCGGAAAAACCATACTCCTTACAATTGCCACCCACGTGGTTAGTAAGAACTTCCACTTAAAATTTAACAAAAGCTTAGAAAAGGGTTTTAGAAAGAAAAGAACAGAGACAAGCAAGGCTTCTTACTAACAGCATTTTCTCAGTTGGACTCTGCTTTTCGAGAGACAAGCAGATGTTTACGCGGCTCCTTTAAGGGAATTTTCCTGATTCAGCATAAGCGGCAAAAAGTCGCATGGCTTTAAAAAAGCACTGCTAACAATTTATTGGTGTGTATGAGATGGCAATGTCAGTGACCACATCTCCAAGCCGGCAGCATGCCTGCGGGACAGCAGCATTGACCAGGGCAGTGACCACAGCTTTCATTGCTGGCGGTAAATGTACCCGCCGCCATCTTTGATAACCGCGGCAGAAACACCAAAGACTTTCATTTTAACAATGTTGTTGTTTACCAGATAAAGACTCATGGCCAGAAAAAGATAAAGATTTACAGTAAAGACAGATTCATATTAAGAAAACCTCTAAAGGTTTACAGTGTGTTCTAAAATATATGTAGGCTTGGGAGAGAAAAGTAATAAAATGGTTTTAAACAGACAAAGAGGAACTGGGTGTTGTAGCACACACCTTTAATCCCAGCACTGGAGAGACAGAGGCAAGCAGATCTCTGTAATTCCAAGTAAACCTGGTAGGCAGAATGAATTCCAGGACAGATAAGAGTTACAAAGTGAAACCCTGTCTCAAAAAAATGAAAATAAAATAGAAGAGAGTAATAATAGAGCCCCATAAAAATGAAAAGCTCAGAGAGAATCTGTATACTGTATGGCATTATATTGTCTTTGTATTGTTTGACTGCTGAAGAAATAACAACTGTTGAAGGAAATGCTGCTGGATTAATTAAATTTATATATTTTAAAAATGTGTTGACTCCAAGATTTAAGTTCAAGGACAAGCTACTGGGGAAAAGCTGTGGATTCCTTCCAGACTAATGTGGTTTGATCAAGTCAGGCCCCCTGAAACAGAGTCGCTGGTGATCCAACATTCAAAACAGCTTAGACAAAGCAGCCTTGCAGACTACAGCAAGGATTTCTGCATCTTCTTAGGAATTCCCCCATGACAGCGCCCTTTACCAGCAGGAAGTAGTTTGGAAAGAAGGACACCCAAATTCCCAAATATTGTTTATAAATGTTTGTTTTCATTTAAATGGGGTTGGTTATAAATGGTTAATGATTACAGCCAATTCTTTTTAAAGGTAAAAAGGGGATTATGGTATAGAAATGGATACTTTGCTTTGGAATGGATTTTCATTTATTGATACAATTTAAGGTCAATTTTGTGATATATATTTCTCCTCTTGTTTAGGCATTGTGTTTATATAGCTCATTTAAATATAATGTATAACTTAGTACAGATTATAGATAGTTACCTATGATAGTCAAAATTTAGAGTTAAGTTACTTAGGTATTCAAGATGTATTTGAGATGGACAGGCATTCTTCAAAACTTTCAAAGCCCTACAGAATATGGCATTTAAAATGGCTTAGGGTTTTTCTTGACAGTGAGACATAAATGCTCCTGGCAACACCACCTGTGTCAAAAAGGAAGATGGACATAAAAGAAACACGTTATGGAGTTTGCCTCCAATATGGCAAGACTAGCCATTTGGACAAGATACTGTTCTTGTCTGGACTGTTTGACTTTATGCTATATAAACTGGACATGTAGGACCCACATAAAAGTGACTGGTGATTCAAGATGGACATTGCTACAGAGTTCCTACTTCATGGAAGAGTCTGCCAGACAGTCTGCAGGACACAGAGAAAAGTGACTGACAAAAAGACAGTTTAAAGTTTCCTGCTTTGCTAAAGAGTCTGCCAGACACACTATGGCCTATGGGCTGAAGATGGAAGATTACAGAAGAACTTCAGGTGACCAGGCAGTGAGATGTCTCTGTCATTTCTAGAGTTTATATATTATCCTTCTGTGGTCTTTGAAGGAGTTGAAGACAGATAGTTTTGCTTAGTTAGGATTAAAGATAAGTTACACATAGACTTTAGACTCACAAAGATAAGATAGATAATAGAATAGTTTCTTTTAATCTTGCTAAATGTTAATGGACTAAATATTGTTAACTGTGATTCTTACTTGATAACTGTTGTATAATATATTTTGCTATGTTAAGGTTAAAACCCTTCTTTTTATTTAGACAGAAAAGAAGAGATGATGGGAGAGGCCATTATGTATATATGTTCTCATACTGGTTAATGAATAAAGCACTGTTGGCCAATAGGAAAGCAAGATAGGAGGGACTAGGAGACAAGGAGGAAAGAGGAAGTAGTAAGGAGGAGTCAAGATGGAGAGTCTGGAGAGAACAGAACCGCCATTCCTCCGCTCTCAGTAAGACCACATGGAAATACGTAGAAATGGGTTAATATTTAAGACAGAGCTAGCCATAAGAAACTAGTACCTGGCCAACAAAATTATATCTAATACAGAGTCTCTGTGTGTTAATCCGGGCTGGCACGGCGGCCAGACAAGACTGAGCGGGCAGCAGGCAGAAAAAACTTACTCGTTACAGGAACAAGACAAGGCTGCCCTCTCTCTCCATAGATATCGTACTTGAAGTTCTAGCTAAAGCTATAAGACAAGAAAAGGAGATCAAAAGGATCCAAATTGGAAAGGAAGAAGTCAAACTGTCTCTATTTGCACATGATATGATAGTTTACATAAGCGACCCAATAAACTCTACCAGGGAACTCCTACAGCTGATAAACACCTTCAGCAAACTAGTAGGATAAAAGATAAACTCAAAAAAATCAGTAGCCCTACTTTTTTCAAACGACAAAGAGACAGAGAAAGAAATCAGAGAAACAGCACCCTTTACCACAGCCACAAAGCAACATAAAGTATCTTGGTGTAATGCTTACCAAACAAGTAAAAGACCTATATAGTAAGAACTTTGTGACTCTAAAGAAAGAAATTAAAGAAGATACCAGAAAATGGAAAGACCTCCCATGCTCTTGGTTAGGTAGGATAAACATAGTAAAAATGGCAATCTTGCCAAAAGCAATCTACAGATTCAATGCAATCCCCATTAAAATCCCACCACAATTCTTCACTGACCTTGAAAGGATAATAATCAACTTTATATGGAAAAACAAAAGACCCAGGATAGCCAAAACAATCCTATACAATAAAAGAACTTCAGAAGGCATCACCACCCCTGACTTTAAGCTCTACTACAGAGCTATAGTTCTAAAAACAGCCTGGTATTGGCACAAAAATAGACAGGTAGACCAATGGAATCAAATTGAAAATCCTGATACTAACCCACACACCTATGAACACCTGATTTTCGACAAAACAGCTAAAATTATACAATGGGGCAAGGACAGCATCTTCAACAAATGGTGCTGGCACAATTGGATGAGGGTGTTTAGAAGACTGCAGATAGACCCATGTCTGTCGCCACGCACAAAACTCCAAATGGATCAAAGACCTCAACATCAATCCAGCCACATTGAACTTCTTATAAGAGAAAGTAGGAGGTACCCTTGAACAAATTGGATGAAAGGATTTTGATGACTGCTTCTATTTCGTTGGGGGTTGTTGGTCTATTTAAGTTGTTTGTCTGTTCTTGATTTAATTTTGGTAAGTGATAGTTTTCCAGAAATTTGTCCATTTCCTTTGAATTTTCAAATTTTATGGAGTACAGGTTTTCAAAGCATGACCTGAAAATTGTCTGGATTTCCTCTGTGCCCCTTGTTATGTTTCCCTTTTCATTTCTGATTTTGTTAATTTGCATGTTCTCTCTCTGCTTTTTTGTTAGTTTGGGTAAAGGTTTGTCTATTTTGTTGATTTTCTCAAAAAATCTTTGTTGCATTGATTTTTTTTTTTGTATTGTTTTCCTGGTTTCTATTTTATTGATTTCAGCCCTCAAATTGATTATTTCCTGGTGTCTACTCCTCCAGGGTGAGTTTGCTTCTTTTTGTGCTAAGGCTTTCAGTTGTGCTGTTAATTCTCTAATGTGACTATCCTCTGTTTTCTTCACATGGGCACTTAGTGCAATGAACTTCCCTTGTAACACTGCTTTCAAAGTGTTCCATAAGTTAGGGTAAGTTGCGTCCTCATTCTCATTGAATTGTAGAAAGTCCTTAATTTCTTTTTTTGTTTCTCCTTTGACCCAGGTGTGGTGCAATTGCACATGGTGTTCAGTTTCCATGGGTTTGTAGGGTTTCTGCGATTTGTATTGTTGTTGAATTCCAATTTTAAAAGCTTAGTGGTCTGGTAAAATATAGGGGACTATTCCAATTTTTTTTGTATTTGTTGAAATTTGTTATGCGGCTTAGTATGTGGTCGACTGTAGAGAAGGTTCCATGTGGAGCAGAGAAGAAGGTATATTCTTTTGTGTTTTGATGGAATGTTCTATAGATGTCTATTAAACCCAACTGAGGCATAACTTCTGTTAGTTCTTTTGTTTCTTTGTTGAGTTTCCAATATTTGGCCCTGTCTAGTGGTGAGAGTGGCAGGTTGAAGTCTCCCACTATAAGTGTGTGATGTTTTATATGAGCTTTGAGTTTTAGTAGTGTTTCCTTTACCAGTGTGGGTGCCTTTGTATTTGGGGCATAGATGTTCAGAATTGAGACTTTGTGTTGATGGATTCCCCCTGAGATGAATACAAAATGGCTGTCTTTATCTCTTTTGATTAATTTTGGTTTAAAGACTAACTTGCTTGCTTCTTGGGTCCATTTGATTGGAAGATCTTTTCCCAGCCATTTACCCTGAGGTAATATCTATCTTTGAAGCTTAGATGTGTTTCTTGTATGAAGCAGAAGGATGGATTCTGTCTTCGTATCCATTCTATTAGCCTGTGTTCTTTTTATAGGCTAGTTAAGAACATAATGTTGAGGGAGAGTAAGGACCATTGATTGTTAATGCTTGTGTGTTTTAGATTTGTTGTTGGCAGTGGTATTGTGAATATATTTGTCCTGCTTTACCCTTGGTTTCTGGTGAAGTGGGATTATCTATTGCCTACATCTTTGTGAGAGTAGTTACCTTCCTTGGGTTGGAGTTTTCCTTCCAATACTTTCTGTAGGGCTGGATTTGTAGATACTTATTGTGAAAATCTGGCTTAGTCATTAAATATCTTGTTTCCTCTATCTATAGTTATTGAGAGTTTTGCAGTGTATAGTAGCCTGGGCTGGCATCCGTGGACTCTTAGTCCTTGTAGAACATCTATCCAGGACCTTCTAGCCTTGAGGGTTTCCATGGAGAAGTCAGGTGTAATTTGGTAGGTCTGCCTTTATATGTTACCTGTCCTTTTTCCTTCGCTGCTCTTAATATTCTTTCTTTAGTCTGTATGCTAGGTGTTTTGATTATTATATGTCCAGGGGTCTTTTTTCTTTGGTCCAGCCTATTTGGTGTTCAGTATGCTTCTTGTATTTTCATGGGCATGTCCTTCTTCACATTGGGAAAGTTTTCCTCGATGATTTTGTTGAATATGTTTTCAGCACCTTTGAGCTGGGCTTCCTCACCTTCCTCTATGCCTATTATTCTTAGGTTTGGCCTTTTCATGGTGTCCCACATTTCCTGGATGTGTGGAGGATTTGTTGGATTTAAGATTTTCTTTGATCGATGAATCTATTTCCTCTAGTTTGTCTTCTGTGCCTGAGACTCTCTCTTCCATCTCTTGAATTCTGGTGGTTATGCTTGCGTCTATAGTTCCTGATGGTTTACCCAGTTTTTCTATTTTCTGCATTCCTTCGGTTTGTGTTGTCTTTATGGTCTCTATTTCAGTTTTCAAGTCTTGAACAGTTTCCTTCACCTGTTTTCTTGGCTTTCTGTAGTTTCTTTAAGAAGTTTGTTCATTTCTTCTATTTTTTTGTTTGTTTGTTTGTTTGTTTCTTCCATTTTTTAAGGGATTTTCTCACATCTTCTTTGATGGCCTCTAACATTTTTATGACGATAATTTTTAAGTCATTCTCTTCTGCTTCATCTGCCTTGTTGTGTTCCGGTCTAGTTGGTGTAGATTCCTAGATTCTGGTGGTGTCATGCTTATCTTTCCATTGTTAGGTGTTTTCATGTATTGCTGTCTTCCCATTGCTTCTTCCTTAGGTGTTGGTGGGGTCTCTATGGTACTCCTCAGGTGGGCTTAGGTGGGTCAGAGGTTTGATGTCTGCAGCTTTGGGAAGTCTAAGCCATCTATGAGGTCTCTCCTCAGGCAAGGGCCCCAACAATGGGGGGGGGGTCAGTGATCATGCTCCAGCAGAAGACTGGTGATGGGGGTCAAAGAGCAGAAGGCTGGGACTCAGGATGTTCCTTAAAATTATAGGCAGATCTAGCCTGGGCTGGCACTCTCCATCTGAGGCCTCTTTAGCAGAGGCCCAGAGATAGGGCCGCAGGAACTCAGATTGGCCCCACGGGGACAGGCGGATCTCTGGGAGGGGCCCGGAACTCCAGTAGAGTACCAGTGGTGGGGGTCAGAGACCAGGCAGGTGTGGATTACTGGGTGGTCCTGTATGCATAGGCAGGTCTAGGGTGCTCAGAGCAGCTCCAGGAAGTTCCCTGAAGTTGGCAGGATTGTTGGCTCCACCCTCTTTCCCAGTGCTCAAACAGAGGGGTAGGACAGTGGGCAAGGTGGGGCACAGGGTAGGGGGAGGGCAGGCTCTCATTGGGGATAGGTGGGGGTGTATCAGAGCTCCAAGAGCTCTGGATGGGGACAGGACACAGGGGGAGTGAGATCCAGGGCCAATTCAGGGAGTTCCCAGGGAAGGGTGTGGGGGAGATTCTACCTGAATTGGTCCCAGACTCACCTCTAGCCAAGGCCTGGCTATCGGGGTCAAAGATGATGGGGGGGTCAAAGACTAGGATGATAGTCAGGATGTTTTGGCACCTATAGGCAGATCTAGCTGGGGTCTGGCACTCTCCAGCTGAGGCCTCTTTAGCAGAGGCCTGGAGATTGGGGTCAAGGATCCAGCCTGCAGGAACTCCCAGTAATTCTCTTATTAGAATGTTCAAAATGTTAATCTGACTATGGATATTAAATTAATTTGGACAAATCACAATTGACACCGATTAATAGCATTGAAGAGCATTGCCTCTTCATACAATTCACAGTTGCTCATAATTTGAACTAATTTGTTTCAATTAATATTTGATCTGTATAAAAGGAGATGTAAGAGAGTGCCAATGCCATCTTTCTGCTGGTAGTGGTTTCACCCTAAAAGCAAGCCTTCTGCACAAAGTAATTCTTTCTCATGTTCAATGGCCTGGGCACCAAGAGTCTCCCAGAAGTGCAGTGTGTGAGGCCCAAGCCTATAATCTCAGTACTTAGGAGGTAGAAGCAAAAGTATCATCAGTTCAAGGCCAGCCTGGGTGATCAGGGCAAGCCTAGGCTACATATTGGAACCTTGTCTGAAAAATCAAGATCTTCATGTTTGTATTCCCAGCATTTGTGGGATAAGAGCAGAAGAGTCAGTTTAGGGTCATCCTCAGGTGTATGGTAAATTCAGAGCCGACCTGGACTATATAAGGGTCAGTCTCAAAAAACCTAAGCAGAAAAAGGTTTAGGGAATATAGCTGAGTGGTGGGGCACTTCATGGTGATAGATATGGGTATATCTGCAATCTTCTACATGTTGACATCCAGTTATGCCAGCACCATTTGTTGAAGATGTTTTCTTTTTTCCATTGTGTAGTTTTAGCTTCTTTGTAAAAATTCAGGTGTTCATAGGTATGTGGGTTGATATCAGGTCTTCAATTCATTTCCATTAGTCTACCAATATTATGCCAATACCAAGCTGTTTTCATTACTGTAAATCTATAGCAAATCTTGAAGTCAGAGATGGTGATACCCCCAGGTGATCCTTTACTATACAGGATTGTTTTGGCTATCCTGGGTTTTTTGTTTTTATTTTTTCATATGAAATTGAGATTGTTCTTTTGAAGTCTGTGAAGAATTGTGCTGAGATTTTGATGGCTAATGTATTTAATATGTAGATTGTTTTTGGTAGGATTACCATTTTTACTATGTTGATCCTACCAATCTAAAAGCATGGAAGATCTTTCTGGTATTTTCTTCAATTTCTAAAATATAATGTGTTTTTTTTTTTAAGGGACTTCATCATGGATAAGCTTAAATTAAATTAACCTGGCAGTAGAGACACGCTGAATGGTTTTATAAACTGTTCCATTTTTAGCTCAGGGTTTCTGCAGCTTGGCTGCCAAAAATAGAAGGCAGCCTAGCTGAGAACAGGAGCCTGAAGATTTCCCTAATTGGTGAACTAAAATGAAACAGGTTCTCCAGCCTTGACTGGAGGAAAGGTGTGTGCAGCAGTGAGCTGGTTACCAGACTGAGTCTTGTCTTTGGAAAATCCAGTACCAAGTGTTCAAAAGGCAGAGGTTGGGAAACACAGCTCTCTCAGGAGCTTCCTCTCATTGTTCAGGTCCACGAGGTAATATTCCTGAGCTTGTTCCTAGTGAAGAAAAAGAAAAACAAAACAAAAACCTTTCCTAGGAACTATGACTCATTTCCTCATTGAGTGTTCTTGCCAGGCCTTTGGCACCATGGGGTGCCAAAATAGCCCATCTTGGGGGAAAGCTGAATCACTCACCTCCTCTCTTCCATGCCTGCCCCATACCTTGGCTGTGCTCTGGCCACAGAGCACACTGTGGCTGAGCTGAGGACTGGGTTCGAGGGCTGCCTTCTCTAGTATGCAAACACTGATAAGGTCCTTCAGTCAGAGAGCAAGCACTCCCAGCTGCTGTCACTCCCCAATACTCCATGCAACCTGTTGTTGCATGTTAGTTGCTCAGTTTTTCAGGGTACCCCATAAATCTGCAGCTCATGATGGACCAGCATCACCACAAAGAGCATATTTGACCCCACTCCTCTCTGTGGCTCTCAGCTCCTCTCTCCCTCCTCAGGATCATCTTAAGACCTGCTTGTGCTTTGCAAAGTCTTTGTTTTAGCACCTTCTCATCCAGGTCTTCCCCACATCGATCCCCAAAGTTCCCTCTGTTCCTTCCCTCCCTCAACATCCCCCAGTACAGTCCACAAGTCTCTCTGTGTCAGAAACATCTGTGGTGACAAGTTGAATTTTTTAGAGACACTATCTAGGAATCTGTGCTTAATGGGTTGTCTACATGAATCTTACTCATGGGAAAGCTTGAGGATCTCTGCTTTCTCTATAGTGAGTCTTTTTTTTTTTTTTAATCCTTTATATGTTTGCATTTGAGAATGTATGTGGATAGTACATGCCCAAGCACATTTAAAGATCAAAGGACAAGTTGGGGAAGGCACATCTCTCCTTCCACTATGTGAGTCCCAGGAATCAAACTCAGATCATTCAATTTGGTGGCAAGTGCCTTTTACCCACCCAGCTACCTCATGGACACCATAGTAACATTTTTAAAAATAAAATGTAGGGTAGGCTATTCCCAACCAGCTGTTAGCTGGGAAATTGGCTGATTAACTGATTAAACTAATTCACACTGAACTGTTAACAAGTAAACTCCAGTTTTAGGAGAATTTTCATTTTGACATTTTACAAGCTGTCAGGAATTTCCAATTAGTGAAATGTGTGAAATGGATGTTTAACACACACACACACACACACACACACACACACACACCCTTATTTGTGACCCAGGCCCCATGGAAGGAAGCCTTTCTAAGAAATGGAAAGAAAGGTTCTGGAACTTAGTAATACATACAGGCTGTCCTCTGCCCACTGAACATTCAGCCCCAAGAATTCTCACTGAAGGCAGAGTGAGGCCAAAAGCCAGTGAGGGGCATAACACATAAAAGCATGATGGAAAAGGGGGAAAGGAAACAAAGAGAGAGACACCTTCTCAAATGCCCTAGCTTTTGGCCTGTGTAGCTTTCCTTCCCACTGTGTGCCACTCAAGGTAAGACCCAAAACATCCACAGGATGTGCTGAACCTACTGAGTTAATGGAGAGCCAAAAGTCATGATCTTTGCTTCTTCTAAGACCCTTCTCCTCCCTCCTAATGTTCAGCAAGGGCTACCTCGATTGATGCCACCTCTAACCTCTTGCCCCAATGTATTTTTCTTGGTATCACTTTCACCGTACGTTCTACATATATTTGTTATTGTTTTGCCAACTTGAATATGAAGTTCATGAAAGTTAAGACTTTTGTTTATCACTGAATGCCCAGGCCTAGAACAGTATCTTGCCTGTCATGGGTAATCAGCTAATTTCTATTCAAGGAATGAAACAAAACTAAGAGATGTAGCAATGAGGGCTATTGACTGGAAAGTTACATGAAAGTTCTACCAGGAGAGCTGAAAGAAAAACTGAAGCTACTGCTTGCTCTCTATATCCCCTTTGTTGTGTTTTATGGTAGTGAGCTATAAGGCATGTCCCATTTCATTCTAGTCAATGGTCAGAAGTTCTGGATCTCCTCTTTGCAAGAATGAGAGAAAGAAAGAGAAAGAAAGAGAGAAAGAAAGAAAGAAAGGAAGGAAGGAAGAAAGAAAGTTTTTTATTCCACACTGCAAGTGCTCAAAATTATGTATTTAAAATTATGAAATCGGCTTTTAACCAATTAATGAACATAAAACAGAACTAATAAGATTAGGCAATAGGAAGCCTTTCTATTGCAAAATTATATTAATGGAATCTCCCAGGGTCTGAATTGCTCTTGCTGAAATTTTAAGCAATTTCCAGAAATCCCATTAGAACTCTTTCAGTCCTCTGTGGGTCTCTGGGGTCAAGACAGGAAAGGCTAAGGACCCTCCACAGAGCAGGTCACTCCCTTTCAACACATAGCATGGATTTGGCTGACTCTGTGGATTTTCTCCCCCTGCCTCAGAGAAAAGCCACGTGTTTTCTCTTTTCATACCCGTCGCCATTTCCTTACATGTGTTAGCACAGAGATAGGCACTACCACTACCATTGTCATTTGTTGCACAGTACATGGCAAGATGCAAGATGCTTCCCTCAAAGGAAATAACTGAAGTGAAGGGTTAAGTGGCTATCCAGCTTGTTACATTAGAGCCTAATCAGCTGGGCACAGGAGCATGTGACTCAGGAGACTGAGGCAAAAAGCTAATGAACATGGATACCCCTGACATAAGCCCTCCAGTCTAGAATTCCAATGATTTAAATATAAGAAACTTTTTAAGAAATAAGTTGCAGAAAACAGGGAGAGATGAGTAAGTAAGAGTATACAGTCTCTCACTGACTCTGGGATGGCCTGCAGGAGGAATCACTAAGGCTTGCTGGCTGCCAGCCTAGCTCCAGGCTCAGTGAAAGGTATTTACTGAAGATAATCTGGAATAATTCTCAAAGGAGTAAAATGGGGAGAACCTGAGCAGGACATCCAGAGTCATCCTTTTGCCTTCAAGCACATATGCACCCCATTAAACCTGAGGAGCATGAGGAGAAAATAACAAGTCCACGACTGTCCAATCAAAGCAATATATTTTGGGAGGCATTGGGGATTGGCCCACTAGCCATCTTACCCAAAGTCATGATTTGAAATAGCAATCCCTCCTGGCCTCTTAAGGTCCTTTTTATAGGAGAGATAAGGTATTCACAGGAGTGAAAGAGTTGGCTGTTATACTCTGTTAGAAAAATAAAATGATATTACAAAATCATGCTGCTATGAACATAGTTGAACAGATGTCTTTGTTGCATGGATATGGATCATTTGGGTATATGCCTAAGAGTGGAATTGCCGGGTGCTGTGGTAGACTGATTCCCATTTTCCTGAGGAAACCCCATACTGATCTCCAAAATGGCTGTACAAATTTACACTCCCACCAGCAGTGGAGGAGTGCTCCCCTTTCTCCACATCCTCTCCAGCATAAGTTGTCATTGGTGTTTCTAATTTTAGCCATTCTGACAGGAGTAAGATGGTATCGCAGAGGCTGCACATCACATGCTTGTTGGGATACTGTTCACATCAGCAAATCTATGGAATCAACTCAAAAGTCCAACAGCATAGGAGTGAATAAGGAAAATTTGATGTACATATACAATGGTATTTGTCAGCCATAAAGAAGAATCAAATTATGTTGCCTTAGGGAAATTTGTGTACTTGGAGACAATTGTATTAAGCAAATTAAGCCTGTCTCAGAAAAAGAAAATACAAATACAATGAAAGTGAAGAAACAAGGGTAAATATAAATCATGTAAATGGGGTAGCAAGTTTAATATAGGTTGAAAAATATGTTTTGCAATTTACATCAGATCTAAGAAACAGGAACTTGTTCTTAATAGAAACAAGGACTTAATACAGAGCAAATAGGAACTTATTCTTTAATTATTTTACACCCTAGCCCAAGTTCCCCCTCCCTCCTCTTCTCCCAGTCACCCAGCTCCCTCTGTTCCCAACCCCCCAATCCACTCTATTTCTATTCAGGAAAGGGCAGGTCTCCCATGGATATCAACAAAACATAGCATATCAAGTTGCAGTAAGACTAAGCTTCTCCCCATGTATTAAGGCTCAGTAAGATGACCCAGTGTGGTCCCAAAAAAGAGTAGGGTCCCAAAAACCAGTAAAAGAAGTAGACATACTTCCTGCTCCCACTGTTAAGAGTCCCATAAGAGAACCAAGCTATGCAACTGTAACATATATGTAGGGTGCCTAGGTCAGTTCCATGCAGGCTCCCTGGTTGTTGGTTCAATCTCTTTCCAGAGACTCCTATGGGCCCAGGTTAGTTAATTCTGGAGGTTTTCATATGGTGTCTTTGACCCCACTGGCTCCTATAATCCTTTCTCTCCTTCCTCTGCAGAATTCACCAAGCTCTGCCTAATGTTTGTCTGGGGGTCTGCATCTGTTTCCATCAGTTGCTGGGTGAAGCCTCTCTGATGATAATAGGGATGGCATCAGTTTATGAGTATAGAATATCACTAGGTATCATTACATTGAGTTTTCCCCCCCTGGGTCTTTATTCCATCCTGGGTCTCTGAGTCTCTGGGTCATCCAGCCTGGGAATCACGGTGCTCTAGGCAGTGTCAGAAGTGGGCTTACTCTCCTGGCATGGGTTTTGGTTGGCCACTCCCTGAATCTTGAGGCCACCCTTACTCCAGCACATCCCATATGAAAGATAGACGGTGTCAAAGGTTATGTGGCTGGTTGGTTTTCTACTCCCTCCACTTGAAGTCTTGCCTGGTCATAGGAGATGGCCAGTTCAGGCTACAAATCTGCTATTGCTAGGAGACTTAGCTGGGGCCATCCTTGTAGATTCCATTGTGCCAGTTTTTTACCTGACTCCAAAATGCCCCACTTTGCCAGTAATCTCTTTCAGTACTTTTCCCCTCCCCCTTGCCCCACAAACTGACCACCCACCCCACCCCCATAGTCCACTCAGGCAGTCTCTTCTTTTTCTCCTTTCCAGGCAGATCCCCAGCCTATTGTTGGTTGTTTACTCTTTTTACCCTTTTGCTCCTTAGCTCTTTTTACTCGTTTGCTCCTTAGCTCCTTAGCTCTTAGCTCCTGCCTGCCACCCAACTCCCAAATAAATCCATGAAGAGTCTACTATTATAAATGCCCAGCCTTAGCTTGGCTTGGATCTAACCAGCTTTCTTAAATTATCTTGTCTATCCTTTGCCTCTAGACTTTTATCTTTCTCTGTCCCTGTCTACCTTTCTCTCACTCTTACTCTGTGGCTTGCTGTGTAGCTAGGTGGCTGGCCCCTTGCATCCTCCTCTCCTTCTCTCTTTCTTCATTCCCTCTTGCTTCTCCAGATTTCTCCTATTTATTCTCTCTGCCTATAAGCCCTGCCTATCCTTTCTCCTGCCGTGGTATTTGCTTTTCAGCTTTTTATTAAACCAATTTAGATAGCTATTTTAGACAGTCAATGTGACACAGCTTCACAGAGTTAAACAAATGCAACATAAAAGAATACAACACATTTTTCCATCACTAAAACAAATGCTCTACATCATAAACAAGAGTAACATATACTAAATTAATATTCCACAACACACTCACCAAAATTCTCCTGGAACATCTTTAACTACAGAAGCCTTAACAAGACAAACAGGAACTGATGCTTAACTGTCTGTGCAAACAGAAACCTTAACCTAAAAATCATATTTTTCCTGTTTTAGTGTTCCATTAATTTTGGTCTCTCACACACACATGTATATAACATACATAGCAAGCAGGGATACTGTATGCAAAGAGCTTTAAAGATGCTTAAAGAGATTTAAAAATGCCTGATCCTTGTCATTGAGGCACACACAATATCAGTAAGGAAGACACCCCTGTAAATAACAGTGGAATCACTGTCATATGCATGAATAATCATGTGACATATAAAGGATAGATACCTTAAACTAAACTTGATAAAATTTTGAAGACTTTCTCAAAAGATAATTGAATATTTGCAATGAGTCTAAGGCTTCCAGAAGGAAGAAGAGGTATCTTCTCTCCATTGTTTTTACTGATTAATCTGCCCAGTCTGTTACATGAAATTGTGACACTTTCAGGGGGAAAACAAATGGATGGAACTGGAAAACGTAGCCAGACACAGATGGACAAATACTGAATGTTTTCTCATATGTAGAATTGAGGTTTAAAATTGTTTCTTTTTGTTTGTTTGTTTTGTGTATGGTATAAAACTGAAAAGGACTCTTAAAGAAGAAAAGGGATCGTAAGTAGGTAAGAGAAAGCAATGGGAGTACATTTTATAAGCAAGCAGAAGTAGGAGCTGAGTGAAGGGACAGAAGTGGGAGAAGGAAACAAATGAGAACAAAGTATAATGACACATGAATGGAGATGCCATAACAAATCCTAGTGTTGTGTCTGCTAACCCAAAACTCCACTTTAAAAATTCTTTTTAAAAGGCCAATAAGAAGTAGAGGATAAAGGGAACAGTCACCCCAAACAGAGACACACTGAGCCTGCCAGAAGCCAGGGAGAGTAAGAAAATAAAATAAAGGCATGTAATTATTAAAACTCCCAATGGCAACCAACTCAAACTAGAGAGAGAATGAAGACAAGGAGACAGAGAGAAGGATCTTTACAACTCTAGTTGAGAATCAACAGAAACTATCTAAAGTTGACAAGTGAATACTGAAGAGTAGCATATTCTTAGGTCATTAAAGTGTAAGACCCTCAGAATGAGGAGTTTCCCAGTTTCGGTTGGTACCCCCAAGAACTCAATGTCCAGTCCAGTTGCTGCAACATGCAAGAGGCTTTAATGAACAGGAAACATTTGGGCAAACGGGCTCCCTTAGCATGCAGGCTAGAGAGAAGCCCCCTTCCCCACTCACAGGTGTCTTTAAAGGCAAAGCCCACAAGCTTAGGGAGAGGTGTGACTCTCTGTTCATTGGTACGTAACCCTTTGAGGCTGGATGGTCTCGCTATTAGAGTCAACAGACCTTAGGGCCTTGGGGTGTGCTAATTAATCTTGTCTGGGCAAACCGGAGGTACAGTTATCTCTTTGTTTCTTAAGGACCCTATCCACCACCTGCTGACTCACAAGAAAGGAGGGGCAGTGTAAATTCTTGGTGTCCTGTTATCTCAGGGCCTTGTGAGGGGAAGTTAGCAAATTCCAAGGAACTGATATTGGTCTGGGTTAGCTTTCCAGGTCAGTCCGTCCTTCATTTCAAGTGTGTGTGGGGGGGGGGTTTCTTTAACTTTACTTTTTGTCTTTCAAAAGTAGCTAATGTTACAAAGTTGGATAATATTAAAAGAAATCATCATGTCTAGTGAGCAAGGCTGCTGCATAGGGAAGGTCTTAGTCAGGGTTCCATTGGTGTGAAGAGACAGATGACCAAGACACCTCTTATAAAAGAAAGCATTTAATCAGGGCTTGCTTACAGTTTTACTCCATTACCATGAGAGTGTGGTGAATGGCACACAGGCAAACATAGTACTGGAGAAGTAGTAAGAGTTCTACATCTAAATCCACAGGCAGGAGTAAGAGCCAAACTCTCGGCTTGGAATGCATTTTTGGAAATCTCAAAACCCACCCTCAGTAACAATTTCCTCCCACAAGGCCACACCTTCTAATCCTCTCAAATAGTAACACTCCCTGGTGATCAAGTATTCAGGGCTACTCTTATTCAAATTACCACAAAGGGTTGTACAGTGTGGTATTTAAAAATGTACACATCATCTTGTAAATGGAGTTCTTAATTGGTTTAAGTAATAAAAACCCAGAGTCAGATATAGAGGAAAATGCTGACAGATTAGAGTGAAGGAGCAAGCCATGGCCATACCTTACCTCCTTAGCACCTCCTCAGACAAGAGAGTGAGTTCCTGTTTCTCCCTGCTTATATCCTGTTTCCACCCAGCTAGCTCACTTCCTGTCTGTCTGTACAAACCTCCAGACCTCTATAGTTAGCTAGTGGCAAACTCCATTCTCTGACCTTCAGACAGGCTTTATTTGTACAAGCAAGATATCACTACATCACCTTGATAAAATAAGTATTTAGAATTCAAGTTCAAAAGTGCCACCTGATACATTATACCATCTCAATGTTCAGTCAGTTTGCTCATTAAAGAGCAATCTGAGAGAATAAAAGAAAGAAAGGAAGGAAAAAAGGGAGGGAGGGAGGAAGAAAAGAGAGAGAAAGAAAGAAAGAAAGAAAGAAAGAAAGAAAGGAGAAGAGAGGGAGGGAAGGATGTATAGAGAGAGGGAGAGAGGGAGGGAGAGAGGGAGACAAGCTGAGTGGTGGTGGTGTACCCCTTTAATCCCCATACCCAGGAGGCAGAAGCAGTGGATCTCTCTGAGTTCAAGGCCAGACTGGTCTATAGAGTGAGTTCCAGGACAGCCAGGGGAACACAGAGAAATCTTAACTTGGAAAGAGGGGGGAGGGAGAGGGGACTGAGGGAGGAAGGGAGAAAAGAAAGAAAGAAAGAAAGAAAGAGAAAGAAAGGAATCCTGATTTTACCTCCTAGAACTGTCACTTTTTTCTCTCTTCTCTCATTGTTGGCTTCTTGGAATAATGAGAGCTCCAAGAGGAAGCTTCCCTGCCACCCTACAGAACAGACCAGAGGTCCTAAGGTGGCTGGCTCTAGTTAGTCACCAAGCTATCCAAATCATTGCTTCACCCCTTCCTTTCTGACTCTGCATTGCAACTCCCTGCAGAGCTCAGGGGCAACAGCCCTGATGCCTTGAAGTCCTGACCAGGAGCATCTTAGTTTACATGTGGGAGGAACCTACTAACAAGATGTGCTTAACCCTTCTGTAGTCAATCCCACCCCATCAGTGGATTCTGAACACTGTGCCTAAGCTGAAATAAACTTCCAACAGATAAGTGAGTTAAGCTGGTGATCACTGGAGAACACCAGGGATACAAGGCACTTCCCTCGCTTGGGGCTAAGCTGACACCAGTTCTAGGTCACAGCCAAAATCACTTTTATAGTTTTCATCTTTTTCTGTGAAATTGAACAAGGCTCTTGGGACAAGACTTGTTGCTGAATTTCATTATTTGCTTTTGTTGCTTTTAATTCTCCCATAGTAGATGATTTCTATTTTTCTCATGGCCCTGACAGGTATATTGCAGAATCAGCAACAAATTTGTGGATTCTACAGATCTAGGTCCCAACTCCCATACCTACCTCCCTTTCCTATCAGAGGCATCCAGTTGACAAATTGAGAGTCTGATTTGCCTAATCCCTTAAGTGCCATTCTCATGCATTGGAAAGACAGTCCCCCTAAGTCATTAAGGATGGGTTAGAATTAGAGGCCTCTCTGAGAACAAGGAAGCTGTTTCTATCTTTGCAAGAATGTCCAATAACAGTGAACAAGCGCAATGAACAAAGAGAAATGGCCTATGTGGCTGGAGATGTTATTCAGCCCTTCTTTTATCTGTGACAGCCATCAAAAGGCAACATTAATGAAGAAGAGAGATAGTGTAAACTGGTTGGTTCAATATGTCTGTGGGAACAGCTCTAACAGTGACATAACTCTCACTTTGCTCTGCCTTGATCTGGCTAGACTCATCTAAATATTTTGAACACATTAATTCTTCAGGGAACCATAAGAAAAAGAAAGTGGGCTCCACCTTTACTATTGTAAAGTTCCTGTCCTCTTACACAACACTGTGCATATAGATCACAGGTTTTCCTTTCAGTGTGCAACCATCCATTCATCAAGAAAGCACAGAGAGGCAAGGGGTATGGGGCCATAGTAAAGCACACCCAGGTTCAATCACCAAGACAAACCACACACACACACACACACACACACACACACACACACACACACACAAATCCTGAAAGTCTGTTGACACATGGCCACACACAAGACTGGCCTCTAGTTATGTCCAGTTTTTAGAGTGCTTCCTGATCACTTGCTTAGGAACCAGACCCAAATCCATGAAGACTCTGAAGATACTATGTAAGACCCCCAGAATGAGGAGCCTCCCAGTTTCAGTCGGTATCCCCAAGAACTCAATGTCCAGTCCAGTTGCTGCAACATGCAAGAGGCTTTAATGAATAGGAAACATATGCACAAACAGGTTCCCTTAGCACGCAGGCTAGAGAGAAGCCCCCTCCCCGGGCACAGGTGTTTTTAAAGGCAAACCCACAAGCTTAGGGAGGGAGTGGGACCCTCTGTCCATTGAGTATGTGACCTTTTGAGGTCTCGCTATTAGGGTCAACAGACCTTAGGGCCTCAGGGTGTACTAATTAATTTTGTCTGGGCAAACCGGAATTGCAGCTATCTCTTTGTTTCCTAAGGACCCTATCCACTACCTGCTGACTCACAAGAAAGGAGGGGCAGTGTGAATTCTTGGTATCTTGTTATCTCAGGGCCTTGTGAGGGGAAGTTAGCAAATTCCAAGGAACAGATATTGGTTTCCAGGTTAGTCCTTCATTTCAAGTGAGGGGTTTCTTTAACTTTACTTTTTTGTTGATGGGAGATGTCATTCTGTATATGTTTCTCATACTGGTTAATGAATAAAGCACTGTTGGCCAATAGGAAAGTTAGATAGAAGGGACTAGGAGACAAGGAGGAAATAGGAAGTAAAGAGGAGGAGCCAAGATGGATAGTCTGGAGAGATTAGAACCGCCAGCCGTCTCTCGCTGGTAAGACCACGTGGAAATACATAGAAATGGGTTAATAATTAAGACAGAGCTAGCCGATAAGAAACTAGCACCTGGCCAATAGCATTGTATCAAATACAGAGTCTCTGTGCGGTATTTGGGGCTGGCGCGGCAGCGGGACAAGACCAGGCGGCAGGCAGAAAAACTGTACCCTTTACATTTTATCTTTCAACTGGATGTTTCATTCTGTTTCCTATTTTCTTTCCAAGGCACAGAATTTTGAAATGAATGGCAGTGGTATACTTTTTTTCCTAGTTATGCAAGTAACACATACTGGAGGATGGGGAATAGTTTCTCACAGTTTAACTGCTATATATTGTAGGATTTTTTTTTATCTTCAAGTGTATTTATGAATATAAATATATTTTATTTTCAAAAGCAGGATTACATGTATGCTATTTCATATTCTTCCTTTTCATTTAATGTGATGAGTGTCAATCTTTTTATTTTATTTTATTTTTACTTACTTTAAAATGTTGTGGTTTAGGCATTAAACCCAGGACCTTGCACAGCCTAGGCAACAGCTGACTATTGTGTGCTATAATCACAGCCCTATAAACTCTTTTATTTTACTTAATATTTTGAAGTAGATATTGCCACATAACCTATACTGGCCTTATCCACCTGCCTCAGGCTCCTGTGCCATCATACACCAACTTTCACATACATTTTAACAGCTATATAAAGCTCTCATAGCTTATTTAACCAATTAATTTGAGCTATTAAAGTTATTTTCAATTTTTGGCTGTAAAAAGCAATCTTGTGTTTATAACCATGCTATGTTTTCTCATGAGAAATAATCTCCAGTGGGTTTTTTTTTTAATTTATCAAATGCTATTCATTAGACTTCAAGTTGACACTTAGAAAACCATTCTTCATCTAGGTAAAAAGGGCAGGACAAATATGAGTAAGGTCACATTTATCTGAATCACATAGCGTGAAATCACATTTAAAAGCTCCAGAACACAGCAAATCCAGAGCTTGTCTGCCCTGCCTCTTTGCTGTCCTTACAGTGATACAGTTATTCCTTGGCTTCAAAACTCTCGAATGCTTTTCTCATTCATAAAATGGGGTTCCTAGGACCAGGTGGATAGCACCATGCTAGAGCTCTTACCTAGGAAATGTGAAGCACTTTGCTTATTTCTCAACACCACAAAAAAAAATATATAAATAATAAAAAAAAAAGAAATAAGATTAATGCTATCACCTGCTATCTAGAAGTTGTTTATAGGGATTGAGTGTTTTAATATACACAAGGCACCAAGGTTGCTATACTTGGAAAAGATAGCAAGTATGATCACAGAGAAACCTTAGTAATTGCCTTGATTTCTAAACTGAGACATGACCTGACTCAGGATGATCATATCCATTAGAGAGAGAGAGAGAGAGAGAGAGAGAGAGAGAGAGAGAGAGAGAGAGAGAGAGATGGTAATTCTCCCCTGGAATTCTAGAACTTGAGAAGCTGAGGCATGAGGATCACATGTTCCAGTTCATCTTTGGATACATAGTAAGACCCTGTTTAAAAGAAAGAGAGAGAGGGAGAGAGAAGGAAGGAGGGAGGATAGAGAGAGGGAGGAAGGAAGGAAAGGAAAGGAAAGGAAAGGAAAGGAAAGGAAAGGAAAGGAAAGGAAAGGAAAGGAAAGGAAAGGAAAGGAAACACTCCCCCTAAGGTAAAATGTATTGACACCTGACTTCCACCTTCCTACCAGAGGCTTGCCCAAGATGGAAATATATCTCTAGCCCTGGGACATCATGCTATAAAGCTCTCCCTCAAGAGTTATTTTCAAGTGCTTCATTTCAAACAATCCTGAAAAACTTAAGAGATTTCTTTGTCATTTGTTAAATAAACACTTCCCAGGGAAGGCTGATACAGATGTCCTCAATTCTACACTATTTTGTTCCCACCCCTTCTCTTTTTATCAGAATTTCAAATGCTAATTTTCCTTCCTCAAAACACTATATGAAATGGCTGCCATCCATTTTTCAAATGAGAAAATAGAAACTATGCTAAGCAAAATACCATGGACAACTTAGGATCCACATCTTCCATCGAATTTTCTAAACTCACAGCACCATAAATATTGAACTTGAATGAGCATCCTCAAGGGCACTTTCTATTGGTCTAGTAGGTTGAGTCAGGACTCTGAGATCTGCATAATTTCAAGTACCCACATAACTAAAAGCTAAGAAGGCACAATTAGAAAAACACTGTCTTTGGCTGTGAGTCTAGTTCTTAGAAAAGTTTCCTAAGGACAAGAATTTGCTTTAAGGTCACCATTAAAGAAACTTGCCAAAGATTCAATATAGCTGAGGATGCACATGTTTTCCATAGATGCTTACTTACAGAAACCACTCAAGATCAGGTTTGAGCCATCCCTGCTTTCTAGATGATTCTGCTATATCTCATTTGATTTTAGCTTTTGTTTGGATTTGTTTTGCCATGCTGGAGATCCAAGATATGGCACCAAGATCCAAGACTCTACCACCAAGCTGCATGCCCAGCTTGTACTACCCTCAGGATAGGGTCAATTCCATATCAGTGCTTTCTCTTCTCAGAAGGACTAATCGTACATTCCCATCTAGTTTGCCTTATCCTCTACTAACAGTTGGTTTTGCTACTTCTCCACAGGTTTTCAGTGCTCTCAGTCAGTGTGAAAGCACGAGCTAAGAGGGAAGGCCATGAACCTGTACTGAAGGAACAGTGTGAGGCAAGATAGTCATTGTCAAAATAATTCCCTCAGCTCTTAGCAGCAGCAATGCAATTGTCTGGGAAGGTAGAGCTCCACACCTTAGTTGGAGTAGTGGCTCTCAGGTCTGTTTTATATGCAAAGCTGGATTCCTCAAATATGTGCTTTTAAAAGTGGAATGAAAAGTTGTACTGGAGAGAGCACTGTTTCAAGGAGCTGGATTCTTTTTCTTTTCTTTTTATTAATTTTTCTTATTTTACATATGAATCACAGTTCCCTCTCCCTCCCATGCTCCCATAACCCCCTCACATACCATTCTCCCTCCCACTCCACAGGGAGGGTGATGCCTTCAGGAGGGATCATCAAAATCTGACAAGTCATTTGCAGTAGGGTCTAGGCCCCCCTGCATGCATCTATCTAGGCTAAGAGAGTATGGGAGAATGTGCTCCCAAAGTTCTTTTGTGCACCAGGGATACATCCTGGTTTCACTGTCAGAGGTCCCTTAGATTACCCAGGCAACTAACTGAGACACACGTTCAGGGGGCCTGAGTCAGTCCAATACTGGTTTCCCAGCTGTCACTCTGAGGATCCAAGCTCCCCCTTGTACAGGTCAGCTTTCTCTGTGGGTTTCTGTAGCCTGGTCTTGAACCCATTTGTTCTCACTCCTCCCTCTCTGCAACTGGATTCCAGGAGTTTAGCTCACTATTTAGCTGTGGGTGACTGCTTTTGTTTCCAAAAGCTACTAGATGAGGTCTCTACAATGGCATTATCAGAGAAGGGATATAAGGTAGCCTTTCCACTGTTGCTCAGATTGTTAGTTAGGTTCACCCTTGTAGGTCTTGGAACATTTCTCTAGAGTCAGTTTTCTCTTCAAACCTATAATGGCTCCCTGTATTACAGTATCTCTTTTTTTCTGCTGTCTATTCATTTCCCAACTCAATCTTCCTGGTCCCACATGTTCTGCACTCCTCCCCTTCTCTTTCTCCTAACTCCCTCTCCACTCACTGCCTTCCTCCCCAAACACACACACTCCCAATATGCTCAGGAGCTCTTGTTCCTTTCCCCTTCTGTGAATCTATATGAATCTCTTAGGTTCCTCCTTATATCCTAGTTTCTCTGGTGGTATGGATTATAGGCTCTATGTCTAAAATCCATATATGAGTACATACCATGTTCCTCTTTTTGTGACTGGGTTAACTCGCTCATAATTGTTTCTTCAAGTTCCATCTATTTCCCTGCAAATTTCAAGATTTCATTTTTCTTTCTGCTAAGTAGTATTCCAATGTATAAAATCTTCTTTACCCATTCTTCAGTTGAGAGGCATCTAGGTTTCTTCCATGTTCTTGCTAATACAAATAATGGTACTAAAAACATAATTGAACAGATGTCTTTGTTGCATGGATGTGGATCATTTGGGTATATGCGTAAGAGTGGAATTGCCAGGTCCTGTGGTCCCATTTTCCTGAGGAAACCCCATATTGATCTCCAAAATAGCTGTACAAGTTTGCACTCCCATCAGCAGTATAGGAGTGTTCCCTTTTCTCCACATCCTCTCCAGCATAAGTTGTCATTGGTGTTTCTAATTTTAGCCATTCTGACAGGAATAAGATGGTATCTCAAAGTTGTTTTGATTTGCATTTCCCTGATAGCTAAAGCTGTTAAGCACTTTCTTCAGTGTCTTTCAGCCTTTTTGATTTCCTCTATTGAGAATTCTCTCTTCAGTTCTGTACCCCACTTTGGTGGGCTTATTGGTGACTAGTTTCTTGAATTCTTTGTATATTTTGGAGATCAGCCCTCTGTCACATGTAGAGTTGGTGAAGATCATTTCCCAGTCTGTGAGCTTCGATTTGGTCTTGTCAACTATGTCTTTTGCCAAGTTTGAGGAGGTCCCATTTATTAATTTTCTATCTCAGTGTCTGTGCTACTGGTGTTATGTTCAGGAAGTAGTTTTTTGTACCAAATTGTTCAAGGATACCTCCCACTTTCTCTTCTAAGAGGTTTATTGTGGCTGGATTTATGTTGAGGTCTTTGATCCATTTGGATTTGAGTTTTGTGCGTGGCGATAGATATGGGTCTATATGGGTCTATCTGCACCATCATCCAGGTGGACCAGTACCTTTGTTGAAGATGCTTTCCTCCTTCTATTGTATACTTTTAGCTGTTTTGTCAAAAATCAGGTATTCATAGGTGTGTTGGTTATTATCAGGATTTTCAATTTGATTCCATTGGTCTACCTGTCTATATTTGTGCCAATACCAAGCTGTTTTCAGGACTAAAGCTCTATAGTAGAACTTGAAGTCGGGGATGGTGATGCCTCCTGAAGTTCTTTTATTGTACAGGGTTGTGTTTCTGCTTGGTTTTATCTTAACAGAGAGAGAGTCCAGACCTCTTCTCTCACATCTCTACATCTTGAATCTCCTCCCTACTACATCTTCCAGAATCCTCCTGGTCTGCCAGTCCTGCCTATCTTGCCTTCCTATTTGCCAACAGTACTTTATTCATTAACCAATAAGAGAAAAATATTTACAGAATGACATCTCCCATTTGACCACCTGCATCAGCGACACCTGGGAAATTATTAGCAATCAAGGTCTCAGATAAGGCCTCCAGACAGGCCAATGAAAATCTGCACGCTTTTACAGACTGTCCAGGTGATTTTCGTGCATGCTTAGCACTGACTTGATGGGCTGTTATTAATGGAAAGAGAGTCTTCTCTTTCTATTTTCCTCCATTTGCTAAGCAAGCATCTAAAGAACAGACTGGCTTAGAGCTGGGGCATTGAAGCACATAAGACCTTGACAGATCAAATTCTGCTAATAGAGAAAGAGGAATTATATGAGATTGTAACTGATCATGAGGGACTGCAAGCCACCTCCTAGAAATGAAGGGTATCACAAGTTCCTATCAGAAGTGACACAGTTCCAAACAGAGTGTGGGGAAAGGCAAAAGTTGTTGATGAGAAAAAGCAGGCAGGAATCCACCACCAGCAGCATTTACTCATTTTGGGAGCCATTGCTCCCAAAAGGCTGGCCTCTCACTACTCACATTACCTGGCCTTCCTTCCACTCCTAGCTGTCCTGATTGCAGGGGCTCTGAACCCTAATTGTATAGGTTAGATAGAGAAAAATCAGCAGGAAGCAATTGTTAGGGGACCTTCCTTTCATCATTAGTAAACATGTAGAAAATTCAACAAAGTAGGACTTAAATGGTCTGGAAAGTGTTACTATTGTGCATGCTACTCTCATGAGCAGTGATTCAAAGGATTTGTGAAGATCCCATTGACAATGAAATATAGGCAACTCAGAGCCCATGACATGTTACAAGGTCAAACCAGACAGAACAAAGCTCCAAAGTAGCATTAAATGACTTATTTACTCAGCCCTGCTCTGTACAAACTAGGGAGAATGTGACATCTTTTAAATTACCTCACTGATAGGTAATATCCATGGTGTATGAAAAATGTTAGAAAAAAATTTGAAAAGAGCAGAATGTTTTACAAGGCAGTGATTACGGTGTAACTATACTGGGGTTCCTAGTTAATTCTGCAAACTGCCCTGATAGCTCATACTCTTAAGACAGGAGAAGGAATGGTCACAAGAGGAGAGGAAAGCCTGGCCTTTTATTCTTCCCTTCTGCCTATGCCCTTCACAATCCTGTATTCATAGGTTTGCCAGGCATTCAGGTAGAAACACCTCACTGTGCACAGGGTATGAGCAAGAGTAATAACATTCTAACATTACTCCCCAAGCAAAGTGGGGAGTGTTTGTGTTCTGAGTCCCACTGGAACCAATATTCTGGTTATTTTCAGCCTAGTGATCTACAGAACTCTCGCATGCCCTGAAGTTGTCATTACATGGTGGTGTCATGCACTAGGAAGTAAAAATACCAGGCATAACAGTGTCTAAGTAATTCAGACTCAGGCAAACATGCTCAGAAAACCTTATAATGACAAACCTGCAGAGAGAAGCAGGGCCAGGACCAAGGGTGGGCAAGTAGGACCCCTGATATAAAATGTAAGGACATCCTTCCCTTGACTGACATGGGCCAACCCTCAGAATGCAGTTTCTTACATTTGAAATTTAAGCACTGAACTTGCTTTGTCTCAATAGAAACCCAGCTTCCGGCTATAATTTCCCCATTCATTCCTAGCTACTTGATACACTGGGTTAGAAGACCTAGTGTCCATCAAAGCCAAGAAAAAAACAAATAATAAAACAACAACCAAAAAAGCCAGGCCATTCTGGAGAAAAAAACTTGAGTGATCAATAGTGAGCTTACAGTGAGGAGTCCAGTGAGAGATTTATACAAGTGAAAGCTGTAGGTGACCCAGTGATCTGTCCTGGTCAGGCCTGAGGATGTGGGCCTAGATGGTGAGGAGATGGATATGGCTCTTATGCGGTTGACCACAAGTGCTCTGGTCCCACAAGAAGGCTCAGGATCTTCACAAAAGCAGCTCCCTTCTCATGCAGGCATGAGCATACTGCTCTGGAGATATCTAAATTCTTTCCCATACCCATTTCTTCCAGTCCAGTTCAGTGAGATTGGATCTTACCCTGCACATTTCCTCCCCAATAATCTCATGTTTTTGCTTCATCCCATAATGCCATAAACATAAAGCCAATCTCGGCAGCTGGGAACTAAAGGAAAAGAAACAAATGGTTTCTAGTTCATGGTTATTCGCAAATGCCTCAGAGCAAAGCATGCTTTTTTTATAGTGATTCGTGTCTTTGAGACCATCAAAAGAGGAGGAGGAAATCTCCTAACTCTTCTTTATTACACACAATTAGAACCCTACCCTCTTCAAGTACTATCCTCTCCTCCACATGGTTAACTGCTTTTTAAACATTTTTCCTTTTCTGTTTTTTTTGTTTGTTTGTTTGTTTTTTGTTGTTTTTTTGTGTCAGGGTTTTTCTGTATAGCCATGGCTATCCTGGAACCCACTCTGTAGACCAGGCTGGCCTCAAACCCAGAGATCCACCTGCCTCTGCCTCCCAAATGCTAGTACTAAGTACATGTCCCACTACTGCCCAGCTACATTTTTATTTTATTTATATGGTTTTTTTTTTGGCCCGCATATATGTCTGCACATCACATTCATGCCAGGTGCCCATAGAGGCCAAAAGAGAGCATTAAGTCCCCTAGGACTAGAGTTACAGATGACTGCCCACTGCCACGTGGGTGATGAAACTCAAACCCTGGTTCTCTGGAAGAGCAGCCAGTGTTCTTAACCCCTGAGTCATCTCTCAAGCCCCCAATACTCCCTTTTAAATACACATCTCCATATTGTCCTTCCTATATTTCATTTTTCTCTCATGCTTGGCTAGCATTTGACATAATTCAACAGTAGAATTCAGGCCTTCATCTGTGTGGACTTTAAGTAGAAAGATCTTCAGAGTAAGACATTCAAACCTTGTGGAACCCTGAGCCCACAAACCTGCAATCTGGACCATCTGAAGTTCAGGACCACCTACAGCACTGCATAAAACCCACTTGGTGGAGCTTGCCAGACAGACAGAAAGTGAGATGGTTGGGTGGGGATGAGAGGAATATAGGCAGGAGGAAACAGGAACTCACTCTCTTTTAAAATGGGAAGTTGGCCAGGTAAAGTGTGGCTGTGGCTTGCTCCTTCATCTCTCTGATCTTTCAACTTTTACTCCTATATCTGAATCCCAGCTTTTATTATTACGACCTATTAGAACTAGTGTTACAGATGACGCACCATTCTTTGTATAATTTTAACACTATCTAAAGACAGCATTTCTTTCTGATAGAGTTTCTGACAGCATGACTCAATCTCATAAAATTGTTATAGAGAAGTCATCATTGTAACATGTACATATTTAAATTATAATCTGTGTGCTCTGGGCGCATTACAGTTACTGAGTTGTCTTGCTGAAGCAAGTTCATTAAGATCATAACATGACCAAGATATTTTAAGTGTGGCAGAAGTTGAGGGAGAAAGCATTGAAGATAATAACAGAACCTTTCAGCAGAGTTTCTAGCATTTGGAAACCAGAAGCTCATTTTGTGTTCTAAAGTGTTGTGCTGCAAAACCAAGCAGCATATGTGGCCTTTGCTACACCATGGTCAGCCAGTCCATAGACCCAAACTCCCATTCTATACAGTATCTTTGAACCAAGTCTATGATAATCATCCCAAGAAAAGAATGGACCATACAACTGTAGGTCTACTTTGGTATAGTCTTCAATTTATTGGAGAAAATGAAAACCTAAGACTCTGTCCTAAAGAACAAAGATCCTTAGATGCAAAGAGGTCCACTGTTTACAACAATAAACAAATAAAAATCAATGCCAGCTTGGTGTGCAGGTGACTGTCTGAAATTCCACACTCAGAAAACTCAAACAGGATGATCAGGAGTTTGAGACCAGCCTAGGCTGCTGTTATCTGAACAATTATCATCCCCTAAGATGAAAGAAAATCTGCCTAGACATCTGAAAATAGTGAAATTGTGGAGGATGGAATGTTAAACATGGATGTAAAGGAATGAAAGTAGAATGACGGGGGCTGGAGAGATAGCTCAGCATTTAAGAGCACTGGCTGCTTTTCCAAAGGACCCGGGTTTGATTCCCAGTACCCACATGGCAACTTACAACTGTTAATAACTCCTGATCCAGGTGATCCAACACCCACATACAGAAACACATGCAGGCAGAACACCAATGTCCATAAAAATAATTATAAAGTTGCCAGGCTCGACAGAAAGTTTCTTTCTTTAACAAAATAGAATGGAATCTTATACAGCCACTAGAAGCTGATATAATGATAATGACTGTTTAATACAATGTTAAAAAACATTAACCAGTGTCATAGGTACTGTGATTCAACCTTTATAAAATAAAGTGCATTAGCATAGAAAATATAAAGAAACATGGGAAGGAAACAGTTGGCATTTAAAGGTGATTGGATTTGTGAGTGATTCACATATAATCATTTTTTTGCACCCGTTAACAACATCATGTAAATAAATAAAACAGAAAGAAAAGGAAAACAATTAAAACATAGTCTTTTCTATGACAGACAAGATGAGTGATACTTAAGGTGGCTCTGCACCCTTCCCTGCTCCTCTGAAGCAGCCTACAATCTCAAGTCAAGTAGATATTTGGATTTTATGAAGAATACTGTGTTGTGTGTATAATGGAGCAGGTTGTGCTAAGTCTTTGGAAATAAATCCAAAGTGCATCTGAACTATTTTTTGGCATAAGAAGGTTATTTAGTTTGTGAGACATGGCCTTATGCTGCCAAGGCTGGCCTCAAACTTGCTATGAACCTAAAGATAACCTTGAATTTCTGATCCCCTTCTCTCCACCAACCAAGTGCTAGGATGACAGGCATGCACCATCACTCCTGTGCATGCTAAACAAGCCCTCTACTTAGGCCCAGTTGTTGTGGTATTGTCCCATGATGAATATGAATATGTGCAAATCTTGCTGACAGAAAATGATGTATTTTTTCTCTTCCCCCAACCCTTTCTCTCTCTCCTCCCTCTCCTCTCTACAGTTCTGCTAAGCCAATATTCTCTAGAATGAGCACAAAAGAAGTCAAACAATAGCTAAACAAACAGCTTTGTCCATCAACATCAAGAAGGAAGACACTTGGGAAAGATCAGAGTCCAGAGATGTATATGCACAAACGTGAAACAGCCACTCGTCAAAGCAACTTCTGACTCTACATCTGCAGAGCTTTGAGTGATTTTCTGGGAGGAGTTATGATCATGGATTAAACAGCAGCTCACTGGAAACTGTCATTATATAAGATCAGATAACACTCATGAAAATCATATTCAGGAAATAGTTTAAGAAAGAATAGAATCTTGCTAAAATTAACAGGTAAAATACATAGTTACTGAAGTTTATAAACTGTCCTTTTTAAATTAAACTAAAACAAAAAAGCTTTAATCTTTCAATACTATTAAAAGAAACAAAAGGGCAGTTAATTCTAGATTATTCTTGTCTAGTAGCCAAGAGGCTAATCAAGTGCCATTTATTGAAAAATGGCTCTAATCTTTGGTTCCTCATCACTACTGTCCATTCATTTCACTGTGCAATTAGTTACAACTACTTGGTTATTAAGAGATACATCTCTTCCTTCTTGCCACATGTGTGTTCAGTTTAATCTGTTTGTATGAGTTATCATGAAGGAAATGTTTCTGCCATGTGCTATTGCTCCATCAAACTAAGAATCACAAGAAGTACACTGTTACATCATAGGTTCCCAAGCAGCAAACATTATCAAGGAACTCTGAACAATATAGAAAGTTTATTTTCACTTGGATGCTCTCTCATGTAATATATAGGGTACTATCAAATAAACTTTTTCTAATTCCCCCTAGTATATACATAGAAATTTAATATACTTTATAAATAGATATCTAAAATATGAGTTTTCTATTTCTTCATTCTGTATGTCATTAGAAACCTGTGTCCTTTATTTTCTGTACTGACATATACTCATTTTTGTTTTGATAAAAGAAATTATTCCATTAAATCTACTTCTAAATGGTAGTAAGGGGTACTAACAAAATAAATAAAACACTTTATAGCCTTAGAAATAAATAACTATATACTTACACATGTCAAAGAAACTTGATAGGAATAAATTGCCTTTTGCTTATTAATGTTGATTTTGAAAATTCTCATATATTTCTTCCCTTTTGGTTAGCCAGTTACAACTATCCATCTGTCTTCAAGGACCTTTTCTTCCCAGGATCCCACAACCATTGCCTTCATAATATCTCCTGCCTAAATCCAACAACAGAGAAACATTTAATATTGGAGTAGTTCATTGTCTGAGGATAAACACAAGCCAAAGTGCACATGGAGGCCAGCCCATATTATAGACCTGAGCAGAAAACACACACATATATCTCCACTCACAGGCTCAGAATAAGGTTGAATTAGCATCTGTCACTAGAACATCAGGTGGAGCATAACAAAGAATCAGGGTTTCCCTCTGTTATGCTTGCATAAGACCACATTCATATTTTTGCCATGTTTTCACCATGAACCAAATGCTTCGAATGGCTAAAAGTATATTACAGATACAATCAAGTGCTCAAGTACAACCCACTTCACAGGTGTGGCTTTCTTAAAGAACTGTAGTAAGAGAACACTTAGTCTTTGTAACTATAGTACTAGCCATTCTGGGGGCTCTTTGTTGCTTTCAGTAATAGTTGTCCCAGGACATTCAGAATACCGTACTTACTAAATTTAATTACACACTTTTGTTTTATTTTGTTTCATTTTGCAATACGGGGTTTCTCTGTGTAGCCCTGGCTATTCTGGAACTCACTCTGTAGACCAGGCTGGCCTCAAACAACACACAACTTTTTTTAAAATTCATCTTTTATTTAAAGGGAGGCATTAGAAACAGAAGGTATTAGATTCCTCTAACCCATGTAAATTATGGTTCTGTCTGGGGTCCTACATCACTTGCAAATGTGTTTAAGAAGCTTTTACCATAAAACCCAAGTTTAATTTAGCATACCACAGTGCTATGAAGATGGGTCATTGATGATATTCTGTTTGTACATAGGTAATACACATGTAAATCACTAAATGTTAAGTATACAAAGTATGTTTTTACCTTTTAAAAAAAGACTCCCTTTCTCATTCTGTTCAGTTATATTATGTCCAAAAATTGTGTGCAATTTTTTAAGGTCCAGAAAATGTAAAGAAATTTGTTGGAATATCTGAATTTCTGTAAAAAATAAAAATAAAGTTTTGTTACTTAAAAAAAAAATTAACAGCATTGCATATTCATTTCCATTATCACCCAGTGATCCACTGTATTATTTCTTTCATTGCTATGATTAAAACTTGGAAAACAACAACTACAGGAAGATTTTATTTTGGATTACAACTAAACAAGGAACAGTCAATCATGGAAATAAGTCACAATAGTGCAACAGGAAGGTGCTGGTCACATAAGGAATCAGAAAGCAGAAAGGAAATAGAGGCACAATACTAAACTCATGACTCACTTCCTGTAGCAAATCTCCACCTCCTAAAGATTCCACGAACTTCCAGATGTTGGCAACAGTTGAAGACCACATGTTTAAACACAGGAGCCTCCAGGAGACATTTCAAATCCAAACCATCACACCAGAGTGAATTATGGTTCAATTGAAACTCTCTTTGCATTCCATAATATTGCCAATAATAGACACTTATTAAATATTCAGGATGATCATGTACAAGACATGATCATCATCTCCAAGGCATCTCTCTTTACCCAAATATAGACATTTCTCCACTAGGTCTATGAAATTGTCAACTAAAAAGCTAAGCTACTCAAATAAAGCTTCCCTGAAGGAACCAATTACTTTAATCTGAAATGAGAGGCAGCCACTTGTCCCTTGAGCATGCAGGCCTTCTAGAACACTTCACACAGGGCACATATTGTTCATTTGGGTCTCAATCCAAGATGCTTGCTTATTATATTATCCTATAAAACTCTACACCTTGATTTTTTTCATCTGCAACATGAAAATAAATAATTTCAGTTATATAATATTGATGTGAGGATATAGAATGATTCTTGATAGGAGGAGTTATTCAATGTATGTGAGAACCAATTTTGGTTGCCAATATCAACATGATAGCTCACAATCATCTGTAATTGCAGTTCCAGGGAATCTGACACTTTCTTATGGCCCCCACAGGCACCAGATGAACAGGCATACATATAGGCAAAACATCCATATGCATAAAATAAAAATAAATCTTTTTTTTTTAAAAAAAAAGGAAAGGAATAAAAGAAAGCTGGGTGTGGTGACATACATCTTTAAGCCCAACACTTGGAGGGTAGAAAGTAGGCAGGTCTCTATAAGTTTGATGTCACTGTTTCTACATAGTGAGTTCAGGCTAACCAGAACTACAGAGTGAGACCCATGAAGAGGCTCCATATCTCAGCTATGCTGAGAAGATAATGAAAAAGAATGGAACAATGGAACCTTGAAGAGACCAGATCTTATCTATCCGCACAGAGCTATTCTAATCAGAAGAAGAAAGTCGTGCCCACAAATCCCTGCTCTCACAGGTTTTGTATTCTAATAGAATTTAGACAATGAATGAAAAAGGCTATCTCAAAGAGATTCCCTGAAAAAAAAATCAAAATAGGGTGATATAATAAAGCTATGTGGGTGCTGGAAGGAAGGCCCCATTTAAGGTGGTAAGAACTCAGTTATGTGAACAAAAGGAAAGGGTGCCAGGCCAGCAGACCCATGGTCTAAAAGCTCTAAGGCAGGATTAAACTCAATGCCCTTGAAGTGACTTGAATGAATTGCCTTGAGTTTATTTTTGACACATGGCTTAGCTTTCAAAGAAGCAAAAAGAAAGCTAAAGACAAAGAATGACAAAGGAAAAAAAGGGCTGACACCTGAGTATGAAGTATAGGCAAATGCAAAAACCAAAGATTAATCTATGTGTCAGAACAGGAAATGGAAGGTTAAGTTTTGAAGCACTGGGAACAGGAGAGCTATACCCGATGTTCCCATTGTGAGCCAGGATTCATGAAGATAATGCAACCTTAGGAATAGTGACCCTGAAGAAAATCTTTAAGCCAGAAAATGGATTGATCCATCCATGGTCTCATGTCCCAAATGAACTGTTACAGCAAGTGCAGCACTGGCAAGAGTGCCTTTGAAGGCACTATCTTGTCCCAGGAAACTTCTTCTCCAGGTTTCCTGCTCTTGGACTCCCAAGGTAAGCAGCTCATCTCCACCACATACTCCCTACCTAGAAACAGTGGAGTACAGCTGACCGTGGCCTAAAGCCTCTGAAACTGTGAGGCAAAATAAGTCTTTCTTCCTTTTAAGCTGTTTATTTCAGATATTTGGCACAGTGACAAAAGTACTGAACATGGAAGAAACTACCTGTAACATAAGTTTCACCATTTAACCTCAGCAACATATGCACTCGTTATTTTAAAATTGCCAAATACAACTCAACATGTGAAGGACAGAGACAATAGAACACCAGGCTCTCTCTCCGGTAAGATGAGACCACGTGGAAATACTTAGATTAATAGAAATGGGTTAATATTTAAGAAGAGCAAGCCAATAAGAAATGCTAATAACAGGTCATCTCGGTGTGTTATTTGGAGCTGGTGCAGCTGTGGGACCAGGCTGGGGAAAAACACGCTCATAACAAAATGGCACCGGCAATGTGGCTAATAAGAACTTCCACTTAACAAAAGCTTAAGAAAGGGTTTTAGAAACAAAAGAATAAGGACAAGCAAGGCTTCTCGGTACATCATTTTTCTCATTTGGACTCTGCTTTGCTAGAGACAGAGACTTGCACAGCTCCTTTAAGTGAGATTTCCTGACTCAGTATAAGTGTCAAAAAACTGCAAGGCTTTTAAAGATCTCTGCTAACAACTTAATGGTGTGTATGAGAGCTGGCAATGGGCAGTGACCACATCTCCAAGCCAGCAACATGGTGCTATGGTAGCATAGACCAAGGCAGTGAACACAGCTCTCAGTTTTGGAGGTTAGTTAACCCCCACCCCACCCCACCATCTTGTATGGACCATGGCTAAAACAGCTATGGCTTTCATTTTAGCAATGTTGTTGTTTACCAGATAAAAGACTCATTGCCACAAAAAAGATAAAGATTTACAGTAAGACAGATCCACATTAAGAAAAACCTCTAAAGGTTTACAGTATGTTTTAAAATATACATAGGCTTGGGAGAGAAAAACAAACAGGATACAATGGTTTAAAAATAATAATAAAAAGAAGAGTAGCTGGGTGTGATTGCACATGCCTTTAATTTCAGCACTCAGGAGGCAGAGGCAAGCAGATCTCTGTGATTTCAAAATAAACCTGGTGTACGGAGTGAATTCCAGGGCAGTCAAAGTCTGTCTCAAAAAATGAAAAAAATAAAAACAAAAGATATAGAGTAATAAAAAAGAAGCCACATGAAGATGGAAAGCACAAAAAGAGTCTGGATACTACATGCTGTTCTGTTATCTTCGTATTGTTTGACTACTGAGGAAATAGCAACAACTATTAAAATAAATGCTGCTAAATTACGCCAATTTATATAATTTTTAAAATGCTTTGACTTCAAATTTTAAGTCCAAGGACAGATTACTGGTGAAAATGATTTCTAGTTTTGTTCCCACAGGAAATAAAAAGCTGTGGATTCCTTCTAGATAAACATGGTTTCCCAGGTGATCCAACATTCAAAACAGCTGGAACAAGGCAGCCTTTCAGACCAGGATTTCTACATCTTCTTAGAATTCCTAAGACAATGACCCCTACCAGCAGGAGGCAGTTTGGAAAAAATGACACCCAAATTCCCAAATATTATCTATAAATGTTTGTTTTCATTTAAGTGGAGTTAGTTATGAATGGTTAATGACCACAACCAATCTCTTTAAAAGTAAAAAGGGGATTATAGATATGAACACTTTGTTTTGGAATGAATTTCATTTATTGATACAATTTAAGGTCAATTTTGTGATATGTATACTTCTTTTGTTAGGTATTGTGTTTATATAGCTCATTTAAAAATATATAATTTAGTACAGATTTTAGATAGTTACCTATAATATTCAAAACTTAGTTAAGTTAGTTAGGATTTCTAGATATACAGAGATGTATTTAAGATAAATAGGCATTCTTCAAACCCTTCAAAGACCTACAGAATATGGCATTTAAAATGGTTTAGAGTTTTTCTTAACAGTGAGGCAAAACTGCTCCTAGCAACACCACCTGTGCCAGAAAGGAAGATGGACATTCAAGAAACTCGTATAAACTAGACATGCAGGGCCCACAGAAAAGTGACTGCTGATACACGATAGACATTGCTACAGAGCTCCTGCTTCATAGAAGAGTCTGCCAGACAGTCTGCAGGACACAAAAAAAAAAAGTGACTGACAAACTGCCAATACAGGTAGACAGTTTAAAATTTCCTGCTTTACTGAGGAATCTGCCAGACACACTATGGCCTACAGGCTGAAGATGGAACATTACAGAACTTCGGGTACTGACCAGGCAGTGAGTTGTCTGTCATTTCTAGAGTTTATATATTATCCTTCTTTGGTCTTTGAAGGAGTTGAAGACAGATAACTATAGTTATAGCTTTCCTTAGTTAGGATTAAAGATAAGTTACATATAGGGCTTTAGATTCACAAAGATAGGATAAATGATGAAATATTTTCTTTAAATCTTACTAAATGTTAATGGACAATAAAATAAAATAAAATTGCTAAATACACCAATAATTCATAAAATAATTGGTAAAAATAACTAAAAACAGATGTATTGCTCCAAAGGTTTTAGAAGCTGGAATTGCCAGACAGCGGATATAAAATATGCACAGTTTGTGCAATAAGAAAATAAAAATGGCATCTGGAAGAATCTGATAATGCACCCAATAACATAGGTACTACGTGTGCATAAACTGCACATGTACCCCACTCAAAACAATGGGATAAACTTCCCCTCCCCTAACAACCATTATTAACTCCCATATTGTGATTTTTAACATACTGCATAACAAATCTAGTTATAGAGTCAGGGAGGCAATTTGATGAAAATGGTTTGGAGCACACTCATGAAAATGCCAACTGTATCCTCTGAATGAACTCTATGCCTATGCATTGATTGAGCTTGCATATGATTAAAACAAGATGCATCATGGGGAGGGATATGGGCAGTGAGCAAAAGCTTATACAAAGCCTGTCAATCACAACCCATGACAAGCCTTATTAAGCAAACTCCTCCTCAGCTGCATTAGTAATCAAAATATGAATTACATGCACAAAATGACAGTACTATTTAATTAAAATAAATTAAAAGTCTGACAATACCAAGCACCAGTGGCATTAGCTTATAATATTGAACATCAGCTGGTTATAGAGCTGAATGATATGCAGCCTGAACATAAATGCCAGATATGGTGGGATGAGATTAAGGAAAGAGATAGGAGTGTCCCCCAGAAGCTCATAGGCCAGCTGGTCTGGAGCACACAGGGTAGTGGCAAACAATAGAGACCCTTCCTCAAACAAAGTTAAAAGCAAGAACCAGTACCCAAGTGTCCTCCGACATCCACAAGTACACCATGGACTACATATACCCCTACAACAAACACATATTCACATGCACATATGTCATATGTACACAAATGTATATAAAAATAAATGAATGAATCTTTTAAGTTCTCAGAACCCATATTTAAAAACAGGCATGGCCCCACACAGCTGTGACCCCAGTTCTGTAGAGACAGGAAGATAACTGGCCTAACTCCAGGTTCAGTGAGAGACCCTATCTCAAAGCACTAGGGAACAGAGTGATAACCACGATTATTCTCTAGCCTCTGCTTGTACACACAGCCTACATACATGCATATTCATGCATAAATAAATATACACCAACATATATACGCCCATGCACACATAAAAATAAATAAAAATGAATTGAACATTAGCATACACTAAATTCTTCTGTTCTCTATAGTTATAGATACTGAAGAAATTCTTACAAATAAACACCAAAAAGGAAAAAATAAATAAAAACCAAATGCTCATCAACAAGGCATAGGTAAAATAGATTTTCATACAACTAACTCATTCAACACTGCCATAAGTATGGAAATGAATAAACCTTCACTTACAAACATCAACATAACTAGACTCATAACATAATGTTGAATGAGAAAGTTGTCATTCTTAGTAAATATGGGTTGAAATCATAGAAAGTTATATAGATCACTCAGCACTTACAGAGCTTATGTAGATGTCAAGATTCATAACTTCACTCAAAGTCAGATACAGTTAGGGATATGCTCTCCAATGGTAGAATGCTTGCCTTGATTCATGCAACCCTAGGTTTGATTCCCAGGAATCAAACTAGGTATAGTGTTCTTTGCCTGGAATCTAGCACTTAGGAAAATAAAGCAGGAAGATAAGCAGTTCAAAGTCATCTTTGGAACTAAATAAGGCCCTATCTAAAAAAAAAAAAAAAAAAAAAATGAAATCAGATAAAATAAATTGAACTGGATATTATGCCAGGTGTGGTGGCAGAGTCAGGCTGTTAAATAAAATTACCCTTGGGTCAAGAGGCTGAGTTATCACCTAGTTGACAGAAAATAATCATAGAGCATCAGAGTACATCTGGGAGAGATGGAGAGACACAGGAAGTAGTAGTAGGGAGGGATTTGGAGTGGTGTGAATTTTTCTGTTTTGGTGGAGCAGAAGAAGCACAGGGCTTTTGGAGAGGCCAGCAAGGAGACAGGATTAGCTAGCTGCTACTCAGCCTCTCTCAGCTTGCAAGTTTTCACCCCCACCTTTGAATTTCAAGTCTTATTTATAAATAGAACAATGGAAATTTAGTTAAAGCCACCTTTAGTGGCAGTGACAGGACCAGTGCCTGTGGGAACAGAATCCCTATCAGGCTATATGGTCTGAGAGGCCAAGCTCCTGCTAGAGAAGGAAAGTAACTATGGAATTGTAATTGCTGATTGAAATAGCAGTAGATTAATGTGCAGCCACTGTGCCAAAAATATGACAACATTTACATGGCTCACAAATCCATGACCCAAAGATTAACAGTCTCATGTTCTAATGACTGAGCTAGTACTTTCATAATTCCATATCTATAGATAGTTTCTTTTTTTTTCTTTTTTCTTTAATTTATTATTTTACATATTGATCCCAGTTCCCTCTCTACCCATAACTTCCCCCTCCCTCCCTCTTACACTGGCTCCCCCCTCACATGCACCCTGACCACCCTCCTCTCCCATCCCCCAACCCCAATTCCACATGTAGGGCAATACCATCCAGGTGGGGTCATGTAGATCTGACTGCTCTCAGTGTCTGTTCCCCTGGAGTTATGTTCAGGTAATGGTCTCCTATACCAATTTGTTCAAGGGTACCTCCTACTTTCTCTTCTAAGAGGTTCAGTGTGGCTGGATTGATGTTGAGGTCTTTGATCCATTTGCACTTGAGTTTTTTGCATGGCAATAGGCATGCGTCTATATGTACTCTTCTACACACCATCATCCAATTGTGCCAGCACCACTTGTTGAAGATGCTGTCCTTGCCCCCTTGTATTCTTTTAGCTGTTTTGTCGAAAATAGGTGTGTGGGTTACTATCAGGATTTCAATGTTATTCCATTGGTCTCCCTGTCTATTTTTGTGCCAATACCAGGCTGTTTTCAAAACTATAGCTCTGTGGTAGAGCTTAAAGTCAGGAATGATGATGCCTCCTGAAGTTCTTTTATACTATAGGGGTGTTCTGGCTATCCTGAGTCTTTTGTTTTTCCACATAAAGTTGATTATTATCCTTACAAGGTCAGTGAAAAATTGTGGTGGGATTTTAATGGGGATTGCATTGAATCTGTAGATTGCTTTTGGCAAGATTGCCATTTTTACTATGTTTATCCCACCTATCCAAGAGCATGGGAGATCTTTCCATTTTCTGGTATCTTCTTTAATTTCTTTCTTTAGAGCCACAAAGTTCTTGTTATATAGGTCTTTTACTTGTTTGGTAAGCGTTACACCAAGATACTTTATGTTGCTTATGGCTATTGTAAAGGGTGATGTTTCTCTGATTTCTTTCTCTGCCTCTTTGTCATCTGAAAAAATAGGGCTACTGATTTTTTTGAGTTTATCTTGTATCCTGCTAGTATGCTGAAGGTTTCTATCAGCTGTAGGAGTTCCCTGGTAGAATTTATTGCGTCGCTTATGTAAATTACCATATCATCTGCAAATAGAGACAGTTTGACTTTTTCCTTTCCAATTTGGATCCCCTTGATCTCCTTTTGTTGTCTTACAGCATTAGCTAGAACTTCTAGTATGATATTGAAGAGATATGGAGAGAGAGGGCAGCCTTGTCTTGTTCCTGATTTTAGAGGAATTGGCTTAAGTTTCTCTCCATTCAGTTTGATGTTGGCAGTTGGTTTGCTGTATATTGCTCTTATTATGTTTAGGTATGTTCCTGTTATCCCTGATCTCTCCAAGACCTTTATCATGAAATAGTGTTGAATTTTGTCAAGGCTTTTTCAGCATCTAGGGAGATAATCATATGGTTTTTCTTTTTCTGTTTGTTTATATGGTAGATCACATTGATACATTTTCGTATGTTAAACCATCCCTGCATTCCAGGGATGAAGCCTACTTGGTCATGGTGGATGATTTCTCTGATGTATCCTTGAATTCGGTTTGCCAGTATTTTATTGAGTATTTTTGCTTCGATGTTCATCAGGGATATTGGTCTGTAGTTTTCTTTCTTAGTTGTATCTTTGTGAGGCTTGGGTACCAAGGTTATTGTGGCCTCTTCTGTTTCTATTGTGTGGAACAATTTGAGCAGTATTGGTATTAGTTCTTCCTTGAATGTCTGGTAAAATTCTGCACTGAAGCCATCTGGCCCTGGGCTTTTTTTGGTTGAAAGGCTTTCGATGACTGCTTCTATTTCATTGAGGGTTATAGGTCTATTTAAGTTGTTTGTCTGTTCTTGATTTAATTTTGGTAAGGGATAATTATCGAGAAATTTGTCCATTTCCTTTGAATTTTCAATTTTTGTGGAATACAGGTTTTCAAAGCATGACCTGAAAATTGTCTGGATTTACTCTGTGTCCACTGTTATGTTCCCCTTTTCATTTCTGATTTTGTTAATTTGCATGTTCTCTCTCTGCTTTTTCGTTAATTTGGATAAAGGTTTGTCTATCTTGTTGATTTTCTCAAAAAATCAACTCTTTGTTGCATTGAGTTTTTGTATTGTTTTCCTGGTTTCTATTTTGTTGATTTCAGCCCTCAAGTTGATTATTTCCTGGCGTCTACTACAGGGTGAGTTCACTTCTCCCTGTTCTAAGGCTTTCAGTTGTACTGTTAATTCTCTTATGTGACTATCCTCTTTTTTCTTCATATGGGCACTTAGTGCAATGAACTTCCCTCGTAGCACTGCTTTCAAGGTGTCCCATGAGTTCGGGTATTGTTGTGCCCTCATTCTCGTTGAATATTAGAAAGTCCTTAATTTCTTTATTTCTTCTTTGATCCAATTGTGGTGCAATTGCACATTGTTCAGTTTCCATGAGTTTGCAGGTTTTCTGCAATTTCTGTTGTTGAATTCCAATTTTAAAGCATGGTGGTCTGATAAGATAAAGGGAACTATTCCAATTCTCTTGGTTATGCCACCTTCCATCTGGTCAATTTTAGAAAAGGTTCCATGTGGAGCAGAGAAGAAGGTATATTCTTTTGTCTTTGGATGGAATGTTCTATAGATGTCTGTTAACCCCAGTTGAGACATAACTTCTGTTAGTTCTTTTTTTCTTTGTTGAGTTTCTGATTGGTGGTCCTGTCTAGTGTTGAGAGCTGTGTGTTGAAGTCTCCCACTATAAGTGTGTGAGGTTTAATGTGAGCTTTGAGTTTTAGTAGTGTTTCTTTTACGAATGTGGGTGGCTTTGTATTAGGGGCATAGATGTTCAGAACTTAGACTTTGTGTTGATGGATTTCTCCTGCCATGAATACGAAATGACCGCCTTCATCTCTTTTGATCAATTTTGGTTTGAAGTCTAACTTGTTAGATATTAGGATAGCCATGCCTGCTTGCTTTTTGGCTCCATTTGATTGGAAAATCTTTTCCCAACCCTTTACCCTGAGGTTATGTATATCTTTGAAGCTTAGATGTGTTTCTTGTATGCAGCAGAAGGATGGATTCTGTCTTCGTATCCATTCTGTTAGTCTGTGTCTTTTTATAGGTGAGTTAAGACCATTAATGTTGAGGGTGAGTAATGATCATTGATTGTTGATATTTGTTTGTTTTAGATTTGTTATTGGCAGTGGTATTGTGAATGTATTTGTCCTGCTTTACCCTTCGTTTCTGTTGTAGGTAGATTATCTGTTGCCTATATTTTTGTGGGCATAGTTAACTTCCTTGGGTTGGAGTTTTCCTTCCAATACTTTCTGTAGGGCTGCATTTGTAAATACGTATTGGGAAAATCTGGTTTTGTCATTAAATATCTTGTTTTCTCCATCTATAGTGATACAGAGTTTTGCTGGGTATAGTATCCTAGGCTGGTATCCGTGGACTCTTAGTACTTGTAGAACATCTATCCAGGACCTTCTAGCCTTGAGGGTTTCCATGGAGAAGTGTGGTGTAATTTTGATAGGTCTGCCTTTATATGTTACCTGTCCTTTTCCCTTTGCTGCTCTTAATATTCTTTCTTTAGTCTGTATGCTAAGCACTTTGATTATTATATGTCGAGGGGTCTTTTTTCTTTGGTCCAGCCTATTTGGGGTTCTCTTTCCTTCTTGTACTTTCATGGGAATGTCCTTCTTCAGATTAGGAAAGTTTTCCTCGATGATTTTGTTGAATATGTTTTCTGCACCTTTGAGCTGGGCTTCCTCGCCTTCCTCTATGCCTATTATTCTTAGGTTTGGCCTTTTCATGGTGTCCCACATTTCCTGGATATTTTGTGTTAAGATTTGTTGGATTTTTGATTTTCTTTGGTCGATGAATGTATTTCCTCTAGTTTATCTTCTGTGCCTGAGATTCTCTCTTCCATCTCTTGAATTCTGTTGGTTTTGCTTGCGTCTGTAGTTCCAGATTTTTTGCCCAGTTTTTCTATTTCCAGCATTCCTTCAGTTTGTGTTGCCTTTATTTTCTCTATTTCAGTTTTCATGTCTTGAACCATTTCCTTCACCTGCTTAATTGTTTTTTCTTGGCTTTCTGTACTTTCTTTACTTTCCTTAAGAAATTTGTTCATTTCTTCCACTTTTTTGGTTTTTCTTCCATTTCTTTAAGGGATTTTCTTACATCTTCTTTGAGGACCTCTATCATTTTTATGACGTTAATTTTTAAGTCGTTCCCTTCTACTTCATGTGCTTTGTTGTTGTGTTCTGTGTAGGGTGTAGATTTCCTAGATTCTGGTGGTGTCATGCTTGTCTTTCTGTTGTTAGGTGTTTTATTGTGTCTTCCCATAGCTTCTTCCAGTAGGTGTTGGTGAGGTCTCTCCCTCTCTGTTATGTATTTCTCTGGTGGACTTCTGTGGGTCAGAGGTTCGATATCTGTAGTTCTGGGTGGTCCAAGCTCTCTATGAGGTCTCTCCACAAGCAGGGGCCTGGGGATGGGGTCAGCAATCTGGCTCCAATAGAAGACTGCCAATGGGGGTCAAATATCTCAAAGGCTGGGCCTCTGAATGTTCCTTGTGCCTGTAGGCAGATCTAGCCTGGCCCTGGTATTCTCTAGCCGAGGCTTCTTTAGCAGAGGCCCTGTTATGGGGGTCAAGGATCCTGCTGGTAGGAACTCAGAGTGGTCCTCTAGCCAAGGGCTGGTGGAAGAGGACAAAGGCTGGGCTGATACTCAGGATGTTTCTGGTCTGATAGGCTGATCTCACATGGACCTGGCACTCTCCCTCTGATGCCTCTGTAGCAGAAGCCCTGCTTTGGGGGCAGGAACTCAGAGTGCTCCTGCAGAGATAAGCAGATCTCTGGGAGGGGCCTGGGACTCCAGTAGAGAACCAGTGATGGGGGTCGGAGACCAAGCAGGTGGAAATTATGGGTGGTCCTGCGTGGATAGGCAGGTCTCCTATGTTCAGAGCTACTCCAAGAAGTTCCCCGACGTTGTGTGGTCTGTTGGCTCTACTCTCTGTCCCAGTGCTCAACCAGAGCGGCAGAGGGACAGTGGGCAGGGTAGGGCACAGGGTAGGGGGAGGGCAGCCTCATGTGGGGGTGGGTGTGTATAAGAACTCTAAGAGCGCTCTTGATAGGGACAGAACACAGGAGCAGGGGGATCCGGGGTCAACCCAGGGAGTTCCCGGGGGAGAGTCATATAGTTTCTTTTTTAAAGGTTCATTTATACTTATGTTATGAGTGTTCTGCATGTATACCTACACACCAGATGAGGGCACCAGATCCAATTATAGATGGTTGTGATGTGAGCTACCATGTGGTTGCTGGAAATTGAACTCAAGACCTCTGTAAGAGCAGCCAGTGCCATTCTCCAGCCCCCCTCAGCACTCTCTGTTTATTTGATTAAACATAAATAAAATAAGCTGCATAAGAATAACTTTAAAGTCCAAAGAGACACTGGGTTTGTTTTAAGGCTGCAGTAACTCTCCTTACTACTTCTCCAGCCTTCTCTGTGGAGCACAGAGATACATTTAGAAGCCTGTTAGCTCACAGGAGGTTTGGAACACTTCTCCACTGGCCCTTCACCTGCTCATTGCCCATCATGCCTGCAGCTGACAATAATAATATTTATGTTTTAAAGGTAAAAGTTCAAAAAGCAGAGAAAGGGGCTTGCCCTGTTGATAGAAAGTTTCTACTGCACCCCCATTTTTAGTGTAAAACATTCTGAATGTTTGGAGTGACCAGATTTTTACTTCAAAGGATGGCAGTGTCTTGAGCTATGAAAGGAAGGTTTAGTAGAAGAAAACCCCAAACTTCTCATTTATGATTCTTTAGGCTCAAGGTTCTTACCTTAAAAACTCAATTCATTATTCAATGCTAGGTAACCAGTCAGGAATAAACAGGTAGGTTCCTGGGCTGAGGCGGGGGTTCAGTGTTATAACACTTGCCTAACTTTTTTTGTTGCAGTGATAAAACACCATGACTATCGCGGTTAAATAAGGATCAGGATAAACAAATAGGCCGAATAGATGTTTATTCAGGGAGAAATAACTTACAACCTAGACAGATGAACACCAGGAAATTCAACCCGATCCTCTCCTGTCCGAGTCACACCAGCAAGAGAGAGAGAGAAGAGTTCTAGGGAAATGTATAGACTAGAAACCCAACTTTAATAGTGTTAGGAACTAGCAGCCAGCTGACCCCTGCCCCGACGATGGGCTGGACGCTCATGGCCATGTCATCCCTACCTCAGCTTTATCTGGCGGCCAGAGGACTCAGTTATGCATGCACAAGCCTCTTTTAAAGCAAGTGCCCCACACCTCTCTCTCTCTCTCTCTCTCTCTCTCTCTCTCTCTCTCTCTCTCTCTCTCTCTCTGGTCCCTCTCTGTTTCCTCTCTCTGCTCTTTCTCTGGTCTCTCTCTGGTTCCTCTCTTGCCCCCTCCTCTCTCTCTTTCTCCCTCTCTCTTCTGCTTTTGGTTGGCCACCAGTTACCCCCTCTTTCTCTCCCCTCTCTCAATAAACTCCACGTGGGCGCTGAGTCTCGTGTTTGTGTTTTATAGGCATTAGTTGCATCAAAAGAACAACATTGGTGCCGAAACCCAGGCAGGCTCTCCTTGAGGGTCACTGGTGTCTGTCTGCTGGCAGGCGGCCAGCCAGAGACGCTCAGGATCCTGTTTCCGATACCAATGGTCTGCCTCCATCCCTCTTCCCCCCCACCGTTTGCTGGAAATACCACCCCACACCGACTTCAATTAGGTAAGGTACCGTTTTAAATTTTAACACATTTCCTTAAGGTCGGGTACATTCCTCATAGGTGGAAGACATATCGCCCAGGGCGGTATATCTGCTCTGCTCTTGGACTGCTGAGTCCTTCCAGCCTCTGTTGGCCCTGGCAACGTATTCAGGCTGACAAGCTTCGAATAACGCTCTGCCATTCTCACTTATCGTGTGGCCACACTCTTGAGCTGACGAGTTCCAAGACTGCATGGTAACTTTCTGCTCTACCCATGGGGAATAAACCGACCAAGGAAATACCCCTCACCACTCCACTGGGATGCCTGATAGATGACACTTGTTAAGGCACCCAGTCTTATTTACCTTTGTACTGAAAAGTGGCCTAGATATCCCCTAGAAAATAATTCAAATTGGCCATGTAATGGCTCTCTAGATCCTGATATTTTACTGGATCATTCAAATTACTGCCAGCGAAAAGGTAGATGGAAGGAGTTTTTTCTATCTTTCTGCTAAATAATCTCTTACCCTACTTATTTCTGTTCTCTTCCTGCCATGTTAAAACTCTCCTGCCCACCGCAGCTGCAGCCTATCTCAGAGCAGTAGCCTGGGCTGAGGCAGCATCTACTCAAGACAAAACTTTATCTCAAAACTTTATGATTTCTGCCAGCTGTTGGGGATATGTTTATGGCAGCCACCATCTTGATCACGTGGCCTAGCCTCACCCCCCTCCATGGTTCTTCCCTCTGCTACACCAGCCACCTAGGCAGAGGGAGTCTAGCCAGCTTCTGCCACCAGCAGAACCTGTAATTCATTTACCTTTTGCTTTTATTCTTTGTCTCTAATTTCTGTTTTCATTGACTATGTCATACATAGCTTCACACTCTAGTCCTTCTCATTTTTACCCAGTCCTGTTTAATATTTAATTTAATTTAAATGTAAGCTAACTTCATACAACTTAAATTCAACTGTACTAAGTCTCAAATATTTCTAAATTGTTATGTGCCTTTTAATGGTGCTAAACATTTAAGGTTACACATGTCTATTTCAAGTTATATTTATACCACCCACTCTTTCGTGTAAGCTGTTTATAAAGGTTAAGCCTCTATTATCAAAGGGAGTTTTTCTCTACCTCTTTGTCCTCTACAGGTATAAGTCTAACCTACTAAGTTAAAACTAGTTACAGTCAGGCTGCAGGGCTCTGAGTAAAACATCCCTCCACAGCCTCTCAGCTTGGATCCAGTTTTCCAAACAGATTAGGGATATTTTGTATACTAAGGTATGCTAAACAGTCTGACAGTCCTCAAATGCTCAGAGATCTAGAGAATATGGCATTTAAAAATGTTTCATTGAAAAGCTTTTATAACAGAGAGACAGGCCAGTTGCTGGCACCACCCATTTCCTCCAAGAAGACTGCCAGACACTGAAAGAAGCCCCACCCACAAAAGTTGCAACACTAGCCACTGTGCAATCCTGCCTTTCATCTCAACTGTTGCAAAGGGCTCTAAGGACCTTGGACAAGAGGATAGTGGAATCGACTTTCTCCACGTTGCTTGGGCCATCGGTAGGTAGTATTCCTAAAGCTCCTAATCCACAGGTCTCGTGCCATCAGCAGAAGGCAGATGTCCTTAAAGCCTCTGACTTCAACAACTGTGGAGGACCTGGGGTGGCTGTCCATGCTGCCAGCTAGTAAGTCTCTGTTACTCCCTAATCATTCAGGTAAAATTTTATCCTTCTCAAGAACTCTGATGCTTTTGACGACTGGTAGCTTTGTCAGCTTAAAGCAGCAGCCAAGGCTCCAATTGTTACAAAACAGATTTCAAAAATGGGTATTTTAAGGTTGCTACTGTTTATAGTCTTAACATTAATCAATAAAGTTTTAAAAAGCTACTAATCCAATTCTGACAGTATTAAATACCGTACTATGCCACTATATGATCATAATTGTAACTATAAGCTCACAATTAAGGTGCTTTTCATTGTGCTAAAAATCTGCCAGTTGTATGTTAATTCTTTCAGCCAAACATTTCTAACATGAGTATGCTGCTAATGTGTCTTAATATTTATGTTTTCACAAACTCAAATGATTCTTTTAAGTTCCAGGGAGCAGAATTGGATCCATTTACAGGTCAGATTCACTCCAAATAAATTACTCAACTTTTTCCTGGCCTTGAGACTTCCTTCCTTTGTCCCGGGACCCCCTTGGAAGCCCCTCCCCCACCTCACACTTCTCCCATTAAGTACTAAGACCTAAGAGAAAAAAAACCTAACCTTGTCCTCTGTTCTGCTAACATCTTGCCAGGTCTCAAAGAGACACCAGAGCCCCATACAGTCAGAACTGCGATGAAACAACCAGCTACCAGGATATGGCAGCACTCCAGCTTTCTCGGATCCCCCAAAGACTATCTATGCCCCCCCAGTTCAGCAGGAAGCAGTCTCCAGAACTCAAAATCCTTATCCCCTAACCTGCCACGCCCAACCCCCACCTTTTAAATAACAATAAGAGGTGGGAATGTTAGGAACTAGCAGCCAGCTGACCCCCCCCACTCCCCCCACCCCCCCACCCCCGCCCAGATGATGGGCGGGATACTCAAGGCCATGTCATCCCTACCTCAGCTTTACCTGGTGGCCAGAGGACTCAGTTATGCATGAGCAAGCCTCTTTTAAAGCAAGTGCCCCACCCCCCCCCTCTGGTCTCTCTCTGGTCGGTCTCTGGTTCCTCTCTCTGGTTTCTCTCTTTGCCCTACCCCCCCACACACTCTCTCTCTCTCCTGCTTTCGGTTGGCCACCAGCTACCCCCTCTTTCTCTCCCTTCTCTCAATAAACTACATGTGGGTGCTGAGCCTCGTGTTTGTGTCTTATAGGCATTAGTTGCATCAAAAGGACAACAAATAGTCTCAGCAAATAGGTGGTTTTTAAAGCTTAGGGATTCAATATAAGCATCTAGGAAGAATATACAACTACAGAAGGAACTTCAGACCAAGTCCAGGAGGCTGACTTTAGAAGTGAAACAAACAACAGGGGTCAACAAAGGAGGCCAGAAGGATGCACAAAATGGGAATTGTGAAGGGAGAGAAGTATTTCCAAAGGAATAGTAGTTGTCAAATGCTGCTGATAAGCCACTCATGACTATATCCCCAGCACTTGCAAGACTGAGGCAGGACAATTGCCATAGGCTTAAGGCCACCCTGGGATACATAGTGAGATAGTGAGTTCCAAACCAGCCTAGACTACAAACTGAAATCTTGTGTCCAAAAAATAGAAAAGTGCCCTGAAAGCAAGACTGAGAAAAGACCATTGGGAAGTTCGTAGTGTGATAAGGTGCATCTTCCTGAAGTAGTTGAACTAACAATAGAAACAGTGATATGGGAAAAAACAAAAATGGTGGAGATGAAGACTGAAGAGTTGGTTTAGCAGTTAAGAGTAATTACGGTTGAGTTTCCAGAGATTACACCAGGCACTTCACAACTGCCTGTAACTCCAGTTTCAGCAATCTGACAGACTCTTCTGACCCCAATGGCACATGTGATGTGCATGCATATAATCAAGAGTAGACACATACATACATACATACATACATACATATAAAATATATAATTTTTTTAATTTTACATGTATGGGTGTTTTGCCTGCATGCATGTTTATGCACCACATATATACCTGGTACCTTTAGAGGCCCAAAGAGAGAGTCAGATTCCCTGGAAGTAGAGTCACAGACAGTTGTGAGTCCCGAGTGGATACTAGGAATCAAACCCCAGTCCACTGGAAGAACAGCCAGTAATCTTAAATATTGGCCCATGCCTCAGCTCCAAATAATTTTTTTTAAATAGCAAAACAGGCAACTTTTACAATAAGTCAGTTGTGTATGTTTGAATCTGAGAGACTCTACCTGCTGACTTTCTAGTTTCTCATTGTTGGTTTGTGACCACTGTTGTTCTTTTGCTGCAACTATTGCCTATGAAACACAAACAGAAGACTCAGCACCCACATGGAGTTTATTGAGAAAGGGAAGAGAAAGAGGGATAGCTGGTGGCCAACCGAAAGCAGGGGAGGGGGGAGAGAGAAAGAGAGAGCAAAGAGAGGAAGGCCTGCCTGGCGTGCTTGCTTTAAAAGGGAAACTTCCACATGCCTGACAGCCAGGTAAAGCTTGAGCAGCCAGGTAAGTTAAGACATAGAGAAGACTTGGCCATGAGCATCCCACCCATCATGGGGGGGGGGGGGGAGCAGGGTCAGCAGACTGCTGGTTCCCAACATTCCCACCTCTTATTGTTATTAAAAAGGTGGGGGTTGGGCGTGGCAGGGTAGGGAATAAGGACTTTGAGTTCTCAAGATTGCTTCCTGCTGACTTGGGGCGGTGATTGTCTTTGGGGGAATGAGAAAGCTGGGGTGCTGCCACGTCCTGGTAGCTGGTTGTTTTATCACAGTCCTGACAGTATGGAACTCTGGCATCTTTTTGATACCTGGCAAGATGTTAGCAGAACAGAGGACAAGGTTAAGTTTAGAAAACAAAGTTTTTTTTTCTAGGTCCTGATACTTGAGGGGAGAATTTTAAGATGAGGGAGAGGTTCCCGAGGTGAGGGAAGAGAGTCCTGGGATGAGGGAAAAGTTGAATATTTATTTGGAGTGTATCTGACCTGTTTGAATGGGTCCAATTCAGCTCCCTGGAACTTACAAGAATCCTTTGAGTTTCTGAAAACATAAATATTAAGACACATTAGCAGCATTCTCATGTTAGAAATGATTTGGCTGAAAGAATTAACATACAACTGGCAGATTTTTAGCACAATGAAAAGCACCTTAATTGTGAGCTTATAATTACAGTTTTGATCGTATAGTGGCATAGTATGTTGTTTAGTACTCTGTCAGAATTGGATTAGTAGCTTTTTAAAACTTTATTGATTAATGTTAAGACTATAAACAGTAGCAACCTTAAAATACCCATTTTTGAAATCTGTTTTGTAACAATTGGAACCTTGGCTGCTGCTTTAAGCTGACAAAGCTACCAGTCATTAAAAGAATCAGAATTCTTGAGGATAAAATTTTACCTGAATGATTAGGGAGTAACAGAGACTTACTAGCTGGCAGCATGGACAGCCACCCCAGGTCCTCCACAGTTGTTGAGGTTAGAGGCTTTAAGGACATCTGCCTTCTGCTGATGGCACGAGACCTGTGGATTAGGAGCTTTTGGAATACTACCTACCGATGGCCCAAGCAACGTGGAGAAAGTCGATTCCACTATCCTCTTGTCCAAGGTCCTTAGAGCCCCTTGCAACAGTTGAGATGAAAGGCAGGATTGCACAGTGGCTAGTGTTGCCACTTTTGTGGGTGGAGTTTCTTCAGTGTCCACCAGTCTTCTTGGAGGAAATGGGTGGTGCCAGCAACTGGCCTGTCTCTCTGTTATAAAAGCTTTTCAATGAAACATTTTTAAATGCCATATTCTCTAGATCTCTGAGCATTTGAGGACTGTCAGACTGTTTAGCATACCTTAGTATACAAAATTTGTCTTTAGTTACTTGCCTTAAACACATTGGTGGCTAGGTGAGGGTTCATCCCTGTAATTAATTAATCTATTTGGAAAACTGGATCCAAGCTGAAAGGCTGTGGAGGGATATTATACTCAGAGCCCTGCAGCCTGACTGTAACTAGTTTTAACTTAGTAGGTTAGACTTATACCTGTAAAGGATAAAGAGGTAGAGAAAACCTCCCTTTGATAATGGAAGCTTAACCTTTATAATCAGCTTACAGGAAAGACTGGGTGGCATAAATATTTTGTTATTTTGAAATAGATCTTTATAACCTTAAATGTTTACCATCATTTAAAGACTCATAACAATTTAGAAATACTTGAGACTTAGTACAGTTGAATTTAAGTTGTATAGAGTGAGCTTACATTTACATATAAAGTTAAATTTAAATCAAATGTACAGATATATTAAACAGGACTGGGTAAAAAATGAGAAGGACCAGAATGTGAAGCTATGTGTAACATAGTCAGTGAAAAAAGAAATTAGAGACAAAGAATAAAAGGCAAAAGGTTCTGTTGGTAGCAGAAGCTGGCTAGACTGTCCCTCTGCCTAGATGGCTAGTGTAGCAGAGGGAAGAACCATAGGGGGTGAGGCTAGGCCACATGGTTAAAATGGCAGCCGCCATGAGTTTTAGCATGGCAGGAAGAGAACAGAAACAAGTTCAGGGAAAGAGGTTGTTTAGTAGAGGTAGAAAAAACTCCTTCCATCTATCTGTACGCTGGCAGTAATTTTGGCCAATTTGACTTATTTTCTAGGGAATATCTAGACCACTTTTCAATACATTGGTAAATAAGTCTGGGTGCCTTAACAAGTGGCATTAAGTGAAAGGGTTTTAAATTTTAAATTAGGTATCCCAGTAGAGTGGTGGAGGGGAGGGTATTTCCTTGGTCGGCTTATTCCCCATGGGTGAAGTGAGAAATGACCAATCAGTCTTGGAACTCGTCAGCTCAAGAGTGTGGCCACACAATAAGTGAGAATGGCAGAGTGTTATTCTAAGCTTGTCAGCCTGAAAACATTGCCAGGGCCAACAGAGGCCGGAGGACTCAGCAGTCTGAGAACAGAGAGGCTTGAAGCCAGAAATAGATATACCACCCAGGGTAGTATATCATTCACCCATGAGGAATGTACCTGACCCTAAGGAAATGGGTTAAAATTTTAAAAAAGGGTACCTTACCTAATTGAAGCGGGTGTGGGATGGTATTTCCAGGGAACAGGTGGATAGAAGTGAATTGCTGGTTCGGAATCAGGGTCCCCAAGTGTCTCTGGCTGGCTACCCGCCAGCAGATAGCTGCCAAGTCCTCGAGGAGAGCCTGACCAAGTTTCATGGCACCAAAGTTGTTCTTTTGATACAACTATTACCTATGAAACACAAACACATGACTCAGCACCCACATGGAGTTTATGAGGGGAGAGAAAGGGGGGTAGCTGATGGCCAACAGAAAGCAGGAGAGAGGGAGAGAGACAGAGAGAGAGAGAGAGAGAGAGAGAGAGAGAGAGAGAGAGAGAGAGAGAGAGAGAGAGGGAGAGAGAGCAAGAGCAAATGAAAAGGAGCCAAAAAGAGGGGGGGCACATTTGGCGCACTTGCTTTTAAAAGAGAAACATATGCATGTGTAACTGAGTTCCCTGGCAGCCAGGTAAAACTTGACCAGCCAGTAAATCATGGCATAGAGAAGACATGGCCATGAGCGTCCAGCCCATCATCAGGGGGCAGGGTCAGCAGACTGACAACAACCACAGCTTACAAGTGCATTTTTGGTCACTGGTGTCCTGCATGCAAATGAATTTCCAGGTGTCTGTTTGTCCTTCAAAAGGGAGGTCCTAAAACTTCAGCTCCTTGGGAGAATTAGATAACTTCCATTCCTTGGATGATGGTATCTTGTGATCCTTCTAGAAGAGATCTAACTCCACATGGCAGATGAAGCATAAATGACATGGAAGTAGATGGAAGCACCAGGGGTGTCTGGCCTAGTCACTAGGGCTGTGTCTCTGACCAGATCACCAGGGGTGTGTCTCTGACCAGGTCACCAGGAGTATGTCTCTAACCAGTTCACCAGGGGTGTGTCTCTGATCAGGAGAGTGTGACTAGGTCACCAGAGATGTGTCTCTGAAGTTCCACTAACTAAAGAGCAGTCTTCTTCCCCACTGGTTTAGTGTGCCGATGTCTGCTGCCACATGCTCTGCCACAATGCCTTCTCCATTGAGATGCAATAAACCTTCTGAACTATGAACTAGATAAATACCAGGTATTTTAATTCCACCAGCTAGAAAAGTTCATATTTGTCCTATGAATATCAGACATTGATGATCTGAGATCAATCTGTTTACCTTCCCTTTCACTGCTGAAAGACTTTAGTTTGCAGAGCAATGATGTAGGAAAGGGTAAGAAAGAATAGTTCTTGCAAACAAAATATAGAAAATTACAAAGAATGGACATTGACATGGGAGGAAAGATCAGGAATTATGAGAACAAGAAAGGTTAGTATGGTGATGGGGCTAGTAGTTATACGCTAGCATGATCTTGCTAAATAGAACTAGTTACTGAATCATCAAACCTTTGTGGAATAACTGAAGGCTCTAAATATACAGCCAAGAGAAAGCCAGAGTATGAAAGACTTAGGTTTGCAAAGAAAAAAAGGGATAAGAAGTTTCTCAGCCTTGATCTCAAGCCTCAGCTAAAGAGTGCCAGTTCCTAGTGAGACCCGACTATTGTGCAGAAACTTCCCAGTATCAACACACCCAATGTCCTCTTCTGCCAGCCATTAGCTAGAGTCATTGGCTAGAGTCCACACTACTTCGGGGGAATTCTCAGAGCGACTCTGAACACAGGAGACCTGCCTATCGATGTGAGACCACCCATAATTCCCACCTGCTTGATCTCTGACCCACACCTCCAGTCCTCTGCTGGACTCCCGGACCCCTCCCAGAAACTGCACCAGCAATTGCACCACTCCTGGGTCAAAGAAGAAATAAAGAAAGAAATTAAGGGCTTTCTAATATTCAATGAGACTGAGGGTACAACATACCTGAACTTATGGGGCACCTTGAAAGCAGTGCTACAAGGGAAGTTCATTGCACTAAGTGCTCATATGAAGAAAACTGAGTATAGTCACATAAGAGAATTAACAGTACAACTGAAAGCCTTAGAACAGGGAGAAGCAAACTCACCCTGTAGTAGACGCCAGGAAATAATCAACTTGAGGGCTGAAATCAACAAAATAGAAACCAGGAAAACAATACAAAAACTCAATGCAACAAAGAGTTGATTTTTTGAGAAAATCAACAAGATAGACAAACCTTTATCCAAATTAACGAAAAAGCAGAGAGAGAACATGCAAATTAACAAAATCAGAAATGAAAAGGGGAACATAACAGTGGACACAGAGTAAATCCAGACAATTTTCAGGTCATGCTTTGAAAACCTGTATTTCACAAAAATTGAAATTTCAAGGGATATGGACAAATTTCTGGATAAATATCACTTACCAAAATTAAATCAAGAACAGACAAACAACTTAAATAGACCTATAACCCTCAATGAAATAGAAGCAGTCATCGAAAGCCTTCCAACCAAAAAAAGTCCAAGGCCAGATGGATTCAGTGCAGAATTCTACCAGACATTCAAGGAAGAACAAATACCACTACGCCTCAAACTGTTCCACAAAATAGAAACAGAAGGTTCATTGCCAAGCTCTTTTTATGAGGCCACAATAACCTTGGTACCCAAGCCTCACAAAGACACAACTAAGAAAGAAAACTACAGACCAATATCCCTGATGAACATCGATGCAAAAATACTCAATAAAATACTGGCAAACCGAATTCAAGAATACATCAGAGAAATCATCCACCATGACCAAGTAGGCTTCATCCCTGGAATGCAGGGATGGTTTAACATATGAAAATCTATCAACGTGATCCACCATATACACAAACTTAAAAAGAAAAACCATATGATTATCTCCCTAGATGCTGAAAAAGCCTTGACAAAATTCAACACATTTCATGATAAAGGTCTTGGAGAGATCAGGGATAACAGGAACATACCTAAACATAATAAGAGCAATATACAAAAAACCAACTGCCAACATCAAACTGAATGAAGAGAAACTTAAGCCGATTCCTCTAAAGTCAAGAACAAAACAAGGCTGCTCTCTCTCTCCATACATCTACAATATTGTACTAATAGTTCTAGCTAAAGCTATAAGACAACAAAAGGAGATCAAGGGGATCCAAATTGGAAAGGAAAAAGTCAAACTGTCTCTATTTGCAGATGATAAGATTAGTTTACATAAGCGACCCAAAAAATTCTACCAGGGAACTCCTACAGCTGGCAAACACCTTCAGCATATTAGCAGGATACAAGATAAACTCAAAAACTTCAGTAGCCCTACTTTTTCAGGCGACAAAGAGACAGAGAAAGAAATCAGAGAAACATTCACCCTTTACAATAGCCACAAGCAACATAAAGTATCTTGGTGTAACGCTTACCAAACAAGTAAAAGACCTATATAATAAGAACTTTGTGGCTCTAAAGAAAGAAATTAAAGAATTCCCAGAAAATGGAAAGATCTCCCATGCCCTTGGATAGTTAGGATAAACACAGTAAAAATGGCAATCTTGCCAAAAGCAATCTACAGATTCCATGCAATCCCCATTAAAATCCCACCACAATTCTTCTCTGACCTTGAAAAGATAACAATCAACTTTATATGGAAAAACAAAAACCCCAGGATAGCCAACAACCCTATACAATAAAAGAACTTCAGGAGGCATCACCATTCCTTACTTTAAGCTCTACTACAGAGCTAGAGTTCTGAAAACAGCCTGGTATTGGCATAAAAATTGACAGGTAGACCAGTGGAATCAAATTGAATATCCTGATATTAACCCACACACCTATGAACACCTGATTTTCCACAAAACAGCTAAAATTATACAATGGGGCGAGGACAGCATCTTCAACAAGTGGTGCTGGCACAATTGGATGAGGGTATGTAGAAGACTGCAGATAGACCCATGTCTGTTGCCATGCACAAAACTCAAGTCCAAATGGATCAAAGACCTCAACATCAATCCAGCCACAATGAACCTCTTAGAAGAGAAAGTAGGAGGTACCCTTGAACAAATTGGTATAGGAGACCGCTTCCTGAACATAACTCCAGGGGCGCAGACACTGAGAGAAACAATTAATAAATGGGACCTCTTCAAACTTAGAAGCTTTTGTAAGGCAAAGGACACAGTAGACAAGACCAAACGGCAGCCCACAGACTAGGAAAAGGTTTTCACCAATCCTATATCTGAAAAAAGGCTAATCTCCAAAATATACAAAGAACTCAAAACACTAAACATACAGAATAAAGAAAGAATATTAAGAGCTGCAAAGGAAAAAGGCCAAGTAACATATAAAGACAGATCAATCACAATTACAGCAGACTTCTCAATGGAAACAACAAAAGCCAGAAGGTCCTGGTTAGGTATTATACAGACACTAAGAAACCACAGATGTAAACCCAGACTACTATATCCAGCAAAGATTTCAACCATAATATACAGAGAAAACAAGATACTTCATGACAAACCAGATTTAAAAATACCTATCCACAAATCCAGCCCCACAGAAAGTACTGGTAGATTAAATCTAAGAACACATCAGAAAAATCATCCACAATGATCAAGTAGGCTTCATCCCAGAGATGCAGGGATGGTTCACCTTGGGAAAATCCATTGATGTAATCTATCATATAAACAATACCCAACTTCATATGGAAAAACAAAAAACCCAAGATAGCCAAAACAACCCTGTACAATAAAGGAACTTCTTGAGGCATCACCATCCCTGACTTCAAGCTATGCAATTGGCACAAAAATTGACAGGTAGAACAATGGAATTGAACTGAAAACACTAATATTAAACTACACACCTATGAACACCTGATTTTTGACAAAGAAGCTAAAATTATACAATGGGAAAAAGAATGTATCTTCAACAAATGGTGCTGGCATAACTGTATGCTGAATAGTAGAAGATTTCAGATAGGTCCATATCTATCGCCATGTACCAAACTTAAGTCCAAATGGATCTAAGACCTCTACATAAATCCAGCCACACTGGACCTCTTAGAAGAGAAAGTGAGAGATACCCTTGAATGAATTGGTACAGGAGACAACTTTCTGAACATAATAACAGTAGCACAGACACTGAGATTAACAATAAATGGGGCATCCTGAAACTTAGAAGCTTCTGTAAGGCAATGGACAGTCAACAAGACAAAACAGTAGTCCACAGACTAGGAAAACATCTTCACCAACTCCACATCTGATAGAGGGATGATCTCCAAAATATACAAAGAACTCAAGAAACTAGTCACCAAAACACCAAATAATCCAATTAAAAAGTGGGAATCAGAACTAAATAGAGAATTCTCAATAGAGGAATCTAAAATGTCTGAAAGACACTTAAGAAAGTGCTCAACATCTGTAGCCATCAGGGAAATGCAAATCAAAACAACTCTGAGATACCATCTAATTTAGTCAGAATGACTAAAATCAAAAACACTATAGGCAGTTTATGCTGGAGAGGATGTGGAGAAAGAGGAACTCTCCTCCATTGCTAGTGGAAATGCAAATTTGTACAGCCACTTTGGAAATCAGTATGGCAGTTCCTCAGGAAAATAGGAATCAGTCTACCTCAAGATCCAGCAATTCCACCCTTAGTCATATACCCAAAAGATGAACATTCATACCACAAGACATCTGTTCAACTATGTTCATAGCAGCATTATTTGTAATAGCCAGAACATGGAAGCAACCTAGATGCCCCTCAACCAAAGAATGGATAAAGAAAATGTGGTACATTTTCACAGTGGAGTACTACTCAGTGGGGGATGGAGGGGGACAATGAAATATTGAAATTCAAAGGCAAATGGATGGAACTAGAAGAAACTATCCTGAGTGAGGTAATTCAGTCACAAAAAAAGACAAACATGGTGTGTACTCACTCGTATATGGATATTAGACATAGAGCAAAGGACTACCTGTCTTCAATCCACAGCTCCATGAGAAGCTAGAGAACAAGGAGGACCTTAAGAGAGACATACATGGTTCCATGGAGAAGGGAAAAGGGACAAGATCTCCTGAACAAATTGGGAGAACAGGGGAGAGGAGAGGGAAGGAGATGAGTGGGGGGGGGGAGGAGGGGGAGGAGAACATGAGGTACCAGGAAGATTAAGTCAGGGGAAGGATAGAGGAGAGCAAGAAAAGAGATACCATAATAGAGGGAGCTATTATAGGTTTAAAGAAAGATCTGGTACTAGGGAAATGTCCAGAGATCCACAAAGTTGACCCCAACTAACAACTTAAGCTGCCTGAAATGCCCTTCCCCATAATGAGATTGATGACTACCTTAAATGCCACCCTAGAGTCTTCATCCAGTAACTGATGGAAGCAGAAGCAGATGTGACTGACTTTGATGATCCACCATGGAAGGCCTCACTCTCCCTGGGGAGTGGATGTGGGGGTAGAATCTGGCTTCGGTGGGGGCATGGAAGGATGGGAGGGAGAAGAACCTGGGATTTATCTGTAAAATAAGATTGTTTCTAATTTAAATAAAAATTTATAAAAAAGAAAATTGGGAATCAATCAACCTCAATATGCAGCAATACCACTTTTGGGCATATATCCAAAGGATGCACACTCATACCACAAGGACATTTCCTCAACTATGTTCATAATAGCCAAAACCTGGAAACAACCTAGATGCCCCTCAACAGAAGAATGAATAAGGAAAATGTGGTACATTTACACAATAGTCAGTGGCAAGAAAAAAATGACAACTTGAAATTTGAAGCAAATGGACAGAACTAGAGAATGCCATTCTGAGTGAGGTAACCCAGACCCAGAAAGACAAATATAACATGTACGCTCCCATAAGTGGATATTAGACGTGAGGGGGTAGTGGGAGAAGAGGGGGGACTGGGATTGGAATGTAAAAAGTGAATTAATAAAAAAGAAAAGAAAAGGGCAACCAGCCCACAGGCCACAAACCCAAGAACCTAGGTAACAAAGAGGACCCTAAGAGAGACATAAATAGATCTGCCTAGAAACGGGGAAAAGACAAAGCCTCCTGAGTAAATTGGAAGCATGTGGAGCATGAGGAAGTAGAAGAAGAGAGGGGAGGAGGGAGTGGGGGAAATGTATAGCTCAATAAAAAAAAAAGAAAAAGAAAAGAAAAGCAAAAAGTCTACCAGTAGTGGTGGTGGCAACTGCAGCCTTGCCGACCAGTATTCAGGAGGGAGCAGGGGAATCTCTGTGAGTTCCAGGAAAGCCAGAGCTACACAGAGAAACCCTGTCTTGGGGGAAAGCTGTATACTTCTCACATCATCTGCCTAACAAAGCTTAGTAGTTACTCTAAGTCATTAAAATACATTCTGTTATAAATGAAATTGTCCTGATGTCAAAAATGATGGTCACTTTCCTCAACTTACTACAGTTTTGAAAGCAGTTGAATGGTTTAAAATTTGATTGGCACTGCCATCTAGTGATACAATTCAATAAATGTTACTTGTTTTTAGTTTGGGCTTTAGTTTGTTTAGTTTGTTTTGAGACATAGTATCAACTCAATTCTAGACCAACCTTAAATTCACAATCATCCTATTGTCTCTGCCTCCAAAATTGTCTAGTGTCATAGAAGAAAATTTTAAATAGCAGGTTTATAGTATGGAAGTCTCTCAAAGAACTAAAATTAGTGACACCATTCTGGAGTATGGACCAAAGGACTGTGAGTCCTATCAAGGTACACTTGTGAGTCCATATTCAGTGCTGCACTATTCACAACAGCTACGAAATGAAAACAGCTTAATAATGCAATTGTCATGCACATACTCAGAGGAATGTCACCCATAAAGAAAAACTGAAATCATGAAGTTTATACAAAAATGGAGGGAGCTTATTATTGATGCTAAATGAAGTATTACAGATTCAAATACAACTACTGAATGTTTTTCTTATATGTAGATCCTAGGTTTTAATACATGTACAACTCTCGAGAGAGAGCAGGTCTTGATCCTTGCCTGAGCAGTACAATGGAGATGGAGGTGAGCCAGCCCCATAATTGTGAGCATGGAAGAGGTGTCCCCATTATTCATCTGTCATGTGGCAAAATGGGCAGGGGAGAAATGCCCTCCCTACCCCAGCCCAGCCTATCAATAGGGGCATGTGGGAGAGCAGACCCTGAGATCATAGGAGTGGGAGAGCTGTACCTGTCCTGAACTGGGGAGAGTGACCCCTGCATCATGCCCAGACAACACAGTAGAGTAGACCCTGAAGGTGTAGGTATGTGAGAACTAACCATGAGGACATGAAAGCAGGAGAACTATCCTGCCTCTCCCCCAACTCATCACTTCAAGGGGTGAGCTAGCCACGGCAATGCAGGAGAGCGCCCCCTGGTGGTGATGAAAAGGGAGAGCTGGCGGGCTGACCAACACTGCAACCACCCAGCCCAGAACCAGGGCTACGAGTAGACCAATCCCAACATCCACCCAATCTGTGATCTACAGGAGCACGTGAGGGGACTGGTCCTACAGGCCCAAAGTTATAGGATCTCCATGACTCAGGGCAACACAGGGCTGCACAATCCAGCACCCAGGAGGCAGAGACAGGAGGATTTCTGTGAGTAGGGCAGGCTGGTAGAATGTCTGATATTATAAAATAGTCTTCCCTTTTGTTTATTATAAAAGGTGAGGGAATAGGAAGAGGTGATGATGAGGCAGGATTGGAGGTGTCTTGCTTTTTAGACTATTGTTTGGGGACATCAGTATCTTTGGAGAACCAAGAGCTGGGTTGCTGGCCAAGTACTGGAAGGGCAGGCAGTTACACTTGCTATCCCGGTTCTGTGGGACCATCTAGGGCAAGGAAAGTGCAGACAGCAGTTGGAGCAGTTGGAGCAGTTGGAGCAATCAGTTCATGAGACTGGAGCACCTGGAGATAGCTGTTTTGATGCGGTCCAGGATGCAAATTTTGAGGGAACACCTGCAGCTGGCAAGATGCTGGAACAGATATATGTTAGAGACAGAGACAAAGTTAAAAGCATTTAGCAGCAAATTCTTTCCTTAAGTGCACTTTAAAACTTTTAAACCCATGGTCCTGGTAGTTGAAGGGAGACCCAAGACTAGGAAAAGGGGAAGATCCCAGGCAGGCAGAAAACAGGCTGTTGATTGACAGGAGGACTTATCTGGAGTTTGTTTGACCTGTGAGAGGTGAACCCAAGCCCATTCCCTGAAGCTTACAAGAATAATTTAAGATTATAAAAAGAGTTAAGTTGTAGATATGTTAGCATTCCCATAGATTGTAATCTGTACTGAAATCCACATTGTAGAAAAGACAGTAGACTCAAGCCTTTGAGTCATAATAGAAGCTTGGGAAAACTGGATTGAAAGCATGAACTTATGTTAAAGCAAATTCAGAAAGGACAGAAATCTCCCATGAAGTAGAAAGACAAATCCTGGATTGATTTTGGTGGTCAGCATGAATACTGACTGTGAAAGAGGGCTTCTTCCCTATCCACAAGACTGGGTTATGTCAATTAGATGGACATATTTAGCACAATGATAAGTATTTTTAAGTATATATTTAGAAGACAACTAAAGGAAAATTAAAATCTTGAGCTTGTGACTATGATGATAAGTCAGGGTTTACCAGATTAATAGTTTATCAGAACTCCATTAGTTAATGTTAAAACTATGAACTTTTGAAGTCTTAATATAAAAGTAACATAGAGAGATAAAGAAATTTGAAAAGGCTTTCATTTGTTAATACCTGAGTCATTTGCTTGCTTGCTTGCTTAAATGGTTTTTCAAGACAGGGTTTCTCCATGTAGCCATGACTGTCCTGGGACTCACTCTGTAGATCAAGTTGGCCTCAAACTCACAGAGATCTGCCTGCCTCTGCTTTCCAGGTGGTGGAACTAAATGCATCTGTTAAGTAACTTTCTTTTACCTTTACAATTGCATTTATACTCCTTCAGTCACTTTCTTATCACACCTTAAGCTTTCAGATCCTCAGACCTTAAATAAACTTACACCTTTTTCTGTCCAATCTTTCACCACAAGACTAAGAGAATCATTATAAAGTGAGTTTCTTTAAATAAAGGAATAGTAAAAATTTACTTCAAAATCTTTTTGTGAGTTTATCTCAATTTGGGGATCTTGTAGCAAGGTAAATTGTGTATAGACCTAGTGGTTGCTTAGGAAAGTGAGGCCTGTGGTGATTTTTACACATGAGGAGAACTGAGGAGGCAGCTGAAGCCTTGGTTGCTGCTGTGGCTCAGACAAAGCTGTCATTGACCTTAGTTGTCACCGCCATCAGAGATGTGAGAAGGATGAATTTTACCTCAGTAAGCAGGAAGTACAGACCAAGCAGCTTCCAAAACTATTAAAAATGACAGAGACCTGGACAATCATCCTAGGTTCCTCCATAGTCACTGGGGATAGAGGTCCCAGAGCAGCATCAGTCTTCAGCTTCCAGCCCCAGAAGATTGAACAGACTTTCCTGTGGAGTAGGAACTTCATGGAACTGGCCTCCCATGTCTAGGCAGAGTGAGGCAATCAACTTCCCAGTGTCCTGTTTGTCCTCAATTTCGCCAGGATCCTGGTGGTTGTTTTTCACCCAGTGGGATGGTTTACCACATTTAAGCAAGTTCCAGGTGAGGTTTTTCTGTGCCTGTCATCTTCTTTGGAGGAGACATGGGTACTGCTAGGAGTTGGTACCTCTATTACACATTTTAAATGCCATATTCAACAGGTCTCTGAAACTTTGGAGGACCATCTGTCTATTAAGTATATCTAAACTGAACAAATTTTGCTTGTTTCTAGTTACTTGTTTTAGGCCTGACTTTGAAAACATATACAGGAGGCTAAATAAGGCTTATTCCTGTAATTAATTAGGTTAGTCTAAACACATTAAAGAATTTGGACATATATAAGGTGGCGATTAATTTGAATGTCTTAATTATCATGAACGGTTACAATAAGTTAGTAGCTTTTATAAGACTAGGACTATATTCCATCCCTGTTAGATGTAGCCTTAAAATAATGATTTTTCAATTGAAGTACTTCTAGTATAAAGTGAAACTTTTAATTATAGATACAATCTATAAAGAGACTGGCAAGTTTACTGATCATACTTTTTCCGGGGTGTGCCGCTGCCACCAGGGCTGTCAGGGCCCAGCTGCAGAGGCGGAGCCACACTGGAATGGACAGGTGGGGTTATGACCCTGTTGCTGTGCATGTTTGCCCCTCCCCCCCCAGTGTCGGGTGGCCAGATTGCAGCCTGCAGTGCTGGCCCTTCTCCTCCAATATTTGTAATTGGAAAACTAGATCTTTGTAATTGAAAAACTAACCACCCCCTTTTCTCAGAGGATCCCCAACACCTTATGGGGTTGGTGGAGTCCCTTGTGTTCTCTCACCAGGCTATTAAAAATGATTGTCAACAGCTGCTGCTAGGGCTACAAAAAATTGTCCCTGGGGCCGAGGGGCGGTCCACTCAGCTGAAAAACGAGATTGACACGGGATTCCCCTTGGCTCCTCCCAGTTGGAACTGCAACATCGTCAAAGGTAGGGAGAGCTTGAAAGTTTATTGCCAGGCTCTGGTGGCTGGTCTCCAAGGCGCCCCAAGGTGGCCCACCAATTTGGCTAAGGTGAGAGAGGTGATTCAGGGACCAACCGAACCTTCCTCAGTGTTTCTTGAAAGGCTCATGGAGGCCTTCAGGCAGCTCACTCCCTTTGAACTTACCTCAGAAGCCCAGAGAGCTTCGGTGACTCTGGCCTTTATAGGGCAATCGGCTCCAGATATTAGGAAGAAAAAAAAAAAAAAAAAAAACTCAGAGTTACAGGAAGCTGAGTTGCATGATTTAGTGAAAGAGGCAGAGAAAGTGTATTATAGAAGGGAGACAGAGGAAGAAAGGAAGCAGAGAAAAGAAAAGAAAAAAAGAGAAAGAGGATAGGTGTGACAGGAGACAGAAAAAATATTTAACTAAAATCTTGGCTGCAGTGGTTGAAAGAAAAAAAATGGGAGAGAGAGAGAGAGAGAGAGAGATAAATTAAAAATTTAAAGCAGGCCCTAGACAGTCTGGAAACCTGGGCAACAGGACCCCGCTCAACAAGGATCAATGTGCATATTGTAAAGAAAGAGGGCATTGGGCAAAGGACTGCCCCAAGAAAAGAAACGGGATCAAAGGTGCTAGCCCTGGGGGAACATGAAGATTAGGAAAGACGGGGTTCAGACCTCCTCCCCGAGCCCAGGGTAACTTTAAAAATGGAGGGGAAACCAGTTGAATTTGTAATGGATACCAGAGTGGAGCATTCCATGCTGAAGTAATAGATGCCACAGGGCAATGGCAGTATTCATGGACTACCCAAAGAACAGTAGACCTTGGCATGGGCCTGATATCCCACTCGTTCAAGGTTACATTCCACCAGCCAACAGCTTTTTGCCTCTGAATGGAGAGACCCTGATACGTGCAGAACTGGGCAGCTCATCTGGTCCTGACTGCCCCAAGGGTTTAAAACTCCCTGACCATCTTTGATGAGGCACTTCATAAAGATCTGGCCAGCTTCAGGATCCAACACCCCCCAGGTGACCCTCCTCCAGTATGTGGATGACCAACACCTGCATGACTCACTACCAAAGCCTGCTTCTCACTGAGAGGATTGCATTCACTCCACCAGCCATCATCATCCCACCTCTCTTCTGCCTGAAGAGACTGAACCAGTGATTCACTACTGCCATCAACTATTGGTTAAAGAGACTGGAGTTCGTTAAGATCTTACAGACATCCTTCTGGCCCGGGGAGGCACTGACCTGGTTCACTGATGGGAGCAGTTACCTTGTAAAAGGTAAAGGAAGGCTGGGCAGCTGTGGTGGACGGAACCAGCATGGTCTGGGCCAGCAGCCTGCTGAAAGGATCCTCAGCACAATAATCTGAGCTCATGTCCCTTATGCATGACTTATGGCTAGCCGAAGAGAAGTCCATAAACATTACACAGGCAGCAGGTATGCTTTTGCAACTGTACATGTGCACAGGGCTATCTATAAACAAAAGGGGCTGCCTCAACTGTGGTGGCTAAAAATTACTGCAGAAAAAATTTCCAAAGATTTAAAAGAAGTAAGATCAGACAACGGTCCAGTTTTTGTTGCCCAGGTAGGTCAGTAACTGGCCAAGACGTTGGTGGTTGATTGGAAATTACATTGTGCATACAGACCCCAAAGCTCAGGGCAGGTAAAAAGAATAAATAAAACCATTAAAGAGACCATCACTAAATTGACCGCAGAGACTGGCATTAATGATTGGATAGCTCTCCTACCCTTTGTGCTTTTCAGGGTTAAAAACACCCCTGGACCGTTTGGGCTGACCCCCTATAAATGGCTCTATGGGGTGGGGGGAGCCTCCACTGGTGGAAATTGTCTCTGTACATAGTGCTGATGTGCTGTTTTCCCAGCCTCCTTTTGCTAGGCTTAAGGTGCTCAAGTGGGTGAGAAAGTGAGCATGGAAGCAGCTCCGGGAGGCCTACTCAGCGGAAGGAAACTTGGAAGTTCCACATCGCTTCCAAGTTGGAGATTCAGTCTACGTTAGATGTCACCGCACAGCAAACCTTGAGACTCGGTGAAAAGGCCCACTTTGTGGCCATTCCAGAATATGTCCTGTTCCCCTGGACCCACCCCCACGCCACTCAAGGTTATAGGACCCAGGAACGCCTCCTACTGTTAGAAAAATAGGTGCTTTTGTTAGGAAATGAGTGCAATCCAAATACATGGTACTTAGACAACAGTACAAGAGCCTACCAGGCAAAGAGAGGGCTGCCCTTTAGTCCTCCCAGTTCTAAGATTAGAACTATTAACAAGAGAAGAAGTGGGGAAAGTAAGGATGGAAAAATATAGCCTAACTCTCCAATGACCCCAGGAAGCTAGAAGTTTAAACCTTAAATTCCAGACCTGCCCTCAGCCAGGCAAAAAGGTCACATTCTTTGCTGTTTACTACAGGGCCTGTGAGTACCTGAGTACAGGAAATGAGCTTTGTCACTCCACCCAGGACTCAAACCTCCGAAGCTATAGGAAACTGATTGGTCTATAAAGCGCGGGCTTGGAGGGTTTAAATTGATTGGTCTACACCTCGCAGGCTCTGGATGCTATGAAATGATTGGTTTACGATGTACGGGCTTTGTTGTAACCCTATAAAAACTGCCTCAATTCTGTACTCGTGGTCCTCAGTCCTCTACCCGTGCATGGCGCATGACTGTGGACCCCAGTGCACTTGGAATATAAAAGATCTCATGCTTTTTACATCAAACTTCTCGTGAGTGATTTGGGGGGGGGGTGCCTTTCCTGAGTCAGGGTGTGAGGGTCCATGCTCTGTGGGTCTTTCACTATCTTTTCTAATTTCTAATTTTTGAGGCCTAATTTGTTTCGGATATAACGTAAGTCCCAAATACTTTTGAAAACTTTTTCTACTCTGACCTGTAAAGCTTTCATTAGCTGACATGGTCTCATTTGCATTTTTACTGACACCTTTTTAGGTGGGGACCTAACAGGGCTGCAGTTCCCTGAGGCTTTTTTGTTTGTTTGTTTGTTTTCAATAGCTTTTCTCAAATCTTATATTAACCTCCATTCTTTCTATTTCTTTTTTAACCACCAAAATTTAGGAAGATTTCTGTATGCTCTCCTCTGCTAAACTCTTTTGAACCATCCACACAGATTTTTCTGGCTCTCAGGCCATTTTGGCTTTGACCATTTCCTGCCGTTCCACTCTGCAAGACAGCCATGGGAGACACAGATCTCCAACCATTTTAATTAAGACAGTGACCTGATATCTCTCTCTTTTTTTTTTTCTATATCCCAAGCAATTCAAATAGTTTCACACATTCACAATCACACTTCAGACACGCACATATGTGGCCACACCATACATACAGAATATACATACATCTTTCAGCTCTCCTTTTCTTTAGACCAAGATTAGTTTGTTGAAAAAGAACATCTTTAATTGAAATCTCCTGTAATGCAGATATTGTAACTAAACTTGAATTATGAACATCCAAAATCTGAACAAATCCCAATATATATTACTTTTTTTTCACTTTTTTTCTTTCTTTCTTTCTTTTTATGAGGTCTTAAACACTTTCTGACAGGCTGCATTAATTATTCCATACTCTTGGCTGGGTGTTTGCCACGGCAGCAGCTCCTAAAGCAGCAGGCATCTAGGTCTCATCCTGCACTCTACGCCTGGGCTGGCCCACTGCAGCTCATCTGTGACTACAGCTGTTTGAAAAGCAAGCAATGGCCATTGTAGCAACTCTGAGTTCTTGGCACCCACAGGTCCTGCTGACTTAGTGCATAAGTGGGGCTGCACCTTTGCTTCTCCCAAAAGACCCGCAAAGCGTGGACCCTCACGCTCCCACTCAGGAAAGGCACCCCCCCAAATCATTCATGAGAAGCGGTCTTGATGTAAAAACATGAGATCTTTTATATTCCAAGTGCACTGGAGTCCACAGTCATGTGCCACGCAGGGGCACGGGTCCTGGGTGGAGTGACAAAACTCACTTACTTACTTACAGGTCCAGCCATAAACCGCAAAGAATGTAACCTTTTGCCTATTTGCTGGCTGAGGGAAGGGTTTGGAATTTAAGATTTAAACTTCTAGCTTCCTGTGGTCAGTGGAGAGTTAGGCTGTATTTTTTTCATCCTTTCAATCCAAGCCCTGGTGCATTTGTGGTGGCCTTCGGGAGGGAGTCTCTCCTTGGGCCACACTCCAGGGTCCTTACAAAAGGCCCTGTCTTTCCCTGAAGTTACGGTCTTTCTCTGATCTGCACAGGCACCCAGAAGCTTCTTGGATACATTCTTGGGCTCATCTTCCTCACTTTCCAACTCAGAACATAATGACTGTCCTGTCTCCTGCATCTCTTTTTAAATCTCTTTACTAGCCTGTTGAATGGATTTTAAAAAGCTTTCAAGAGTTTCTATCTTTACTGCAGTTTCCCGTTTCTCTAGAAGTTCCTTTAATTGAAATCCTAATTCAACCTTGCTGGGTGAATTCCCCATCTCTCTTTTTTCTATTTACTTATTTGTTTGTTTACCCTAATATGTCCCGGCCAGCACAAGGGACAACCCGTCCACTTACCTCATTTTCAGAATCTTGGTAAGGACCTCCAATTGCCGCGCCTGAACAAGGGGGTGGGTGAGCTTCTGCGGAGGGTGTCCAGGTTGATAACACAGGACTCTTGCTTGATAAGAAGGCTCTTATTTATTTTATTTTACTCTGGGGGCTGGTTTATATACCCCTGGCAGCAGATGGAGGAGGGCGAAGCAGAGCGGGGCAGTTAGTCATCTCAGGTACCAAGGAAAGGTTAGGGCACTTGCAGGGGGCCACGACCCAACGTTGCAGAGAACAAAGACACAACTTGCCTCAGTAAGCCTGATTTTCTTTTCCTGAGGTTACAGCTGCCTGCCCTGAGGGCAGCAGGGGGAAGTACATTCTTAGCCCAGGTCATAATTCCTACACTACTTGGTCTTGGTGGATGATTTCTCTGATGTGTTCTTGTATTCTATTTGCCAGTATTTTATTGAGTATTTTTGCATCAATGTTCATCAGGGATATTGGTCTGCAGTATTCATTCTTAGTTGTGTCTTTGTGAGGTTTGAGTACCAAGGTAATTGTGGCTTGGTAAAAAGAGTTCAGTAATGAATCTTCTGCTTCTATTGTGTGGAAAATCTGAGAAATATCAGTATTAGCTCTTTTTTTGAATTTCTGGTAGAATTCTGCACTGAAGCCATGTGGCCATGGGGTGTTTTTTTGTTTTTTTGTTTTTTTTTTTTTTTTTTTGGTTGGTTGGTAGGCTTTGATGACTGCTTTTATTTCATTGGGGGTTATAGGTCTACTTAAGTTGCTTATCTGTTCTTGATTTAATTTTGCTAAGTGATAGCTATACAGAAATATGTCCATTCCATTTGAATTTTTGAATTTTGTGGAGTAAAGGTTTTCAAAGTATGTACTGAACATTGTCTGGATTTTGTTGTTATGTCCTCCTTTTCATTTCTTATTTTGTTGATTTGCATGTTCTCTGTGTGAGTGTGTGTGTGTATGTGTGTGTGTGTGTATGTGTGTATGTGCTTTTTGATTAGATAAAGGTTTGTCTATCTTGTTGATTTTCTCAAAAAAAAAAACCAACTCTTTGTTACATTGATTCTCTTTCTATTGTTTTCCTGGTTTCTACTTTATTGATTTCAGCCCTCAAATTGATTATTTCCTGGTGTCTACTCCTCCAGGGTGAGTTTGCTTCTTTTTGTTCTAGGGTTTCAGTTGTGCTGTTAATTCTCTAATGTGACTGTCCTCAATTTTCTTCGGGCACCTTAGTGCAATGAACTTTCCTCATAACACTGCTTTCAAAGTGTCCCATAAGATCATGTATGTTGTGTCTTCATTCTCGTTGAATTCTAGGAAATCTCTAATTGCTTTATTTCTTCCTTGACCCAGGTATGGTGCAATTGCGTATTTTTCAGTTTCCATGGGTTTGTAGGGTTTCTGCAATTTGTGTTGTTGTTGAATTCCAACTTTAAAGCACGGTGGTCTGATAAAATACAGGGTATTATTCCAATTTTTTTTTGTATCTATTGAGGTTTGTTATATTCCATAGTATGTGGTCAGTTTTAGAGAAGGTTCCATGTGGAGCTGAGAAGAAGGGATGTTCTTTTGTGTTTGGATGGAATGTTCTATACATGTCTGTTAAACCCAATTGGGACATAACTTTTGTTAGTTCTTTTCTTTCTTTGTTAAGTTTCTGACTGGTGGTCCAGGCTAGTGGTGAGAGTAGGGGTGTTGAAGTCTCCCACTATGAGTGTGTGAGGTTTTATGTGAACTTTGAGTTTTAGTAGCATTTCTTTTACGATGTGGGTGCCTTTATTTTGGAGCATAGATGTTCAGAATTAAGACTTAGTACTGATGGATTATCCCATGATGAATATGAAATTACCATCTTCATCTCTTTTGATAGATTTTTATTTGCAGTCTGACTTGTTAGATATTAGTATAGCTACATCTGCTTGATTCTTGGGTCTATTTGATAGGAAGATCTTTTACCAACCCTTTACCCTGAGGTAATGTCTGTCTTTGAAGTTTAGATGTGTTTTTTTAATACAGCAGAAGAATGGATTCTGTCTTCATATCCATTCTGTTAGCCTGTGTCTTTTTATAGGCGAGTTAAGACCCTTAATGTTGGCGGGCTAGATCCTTGGCCCCCCATCGCCAGGCCTCTGCTAGAGGTGAGTCTGGAACCAATTCAGGTGGAATCCCCCCACATCCTTCCCTGAGAACTCCCTAGATTGGCCCTGGATCTCGCGTCCCTGTGTCCTGTCCCCTTGTTCTTGGAGTTCTGATAAACACCCACCCACCCCAACCGAGAGCTTGCCCTCCCCCTACCCTGTGCCCTACCTTGCCCACTGTCCCACCGCTCTGGTTGAGCACTGGGACAGAGGATGGAGCCAAGAATCCTGCCACCTTCAGTGAACTTCCTGGAGCTACTCTGAGCACACTAAACCTGCCTATCCACACAGGACTACCTGGAATCCACACCTGCCTGGTCTCTGACCCCTAACACACACACACACACACACACACACACACACACACACTGTACTAAATGCACGCTAGCCACCAGAAGTCCAGCCCTAACTTGGATAGATACTCCCTACTGAATTAGAGGTCATGGTGACTGCCAGAAATCGAGGCCACCAGAAAGACCAGAAGACCAAAGAAGAAACAAAATCCAAGGAAAAAAACATAAACCCAACAAATACAGACTCAGAAATTAGGACCTAGACCTAGAATCATCCAAAATTCAGATGCCTAAACTCTAGTATGAGAACACAATAAACAACAGCCAGGGCAATATGTCACCACCAGGGTCCAGCTATCCTAAGACAGCAAGACCTGGATATTCCAATGCAGCTGAAGCACAAGAAAATGACCTTAAATCCAACTTCATGTACTTTATGATAATGGTCCTTAAAGAGAAAAAAAAACACACAAAAACTTGTAAGAAATCAATAAATCTCTTAAAAAAAATGCTAAGAAACTCATGAAAAAACAAACAGGTGAACAAAACTTTTCAATACCTGAAAATGGTAAAAGAAGGAACAACAAACAAAAACACAAACTGAGGGGATTCTGGATATGGAAAATCTAGGTAAATAAACAGAAACTACAGAGGCAAGCAAAAGAATACAAGAGATGGAAAAGAGATCCTCAGGTGTTGAAGATAGGATAAAAGAAATAGATTCATCCATCAAAGAAAATGTTGAATTAGAAAAAAATCCTAACACAAAACATCCAGAAAATCTGGGACACTGTAAAAAGCCCAGATATAAGAAAAATAGGAATATGCCAGGGTGGGGTGGCACATGCCTTTAATCCCAGCACTCAGGAGGCAGAGGCAGGTGGATCTCTGTAGGTTCCGCCAGTCTGGTCTACAGAATGAGACCAAGGCTACACAGAGAAACACTATCTAAAATAAATAAGTAAAAGTTAAAAAAACATAATAATAGAAATAGAAGGAGAAGATTCCCAGCTCAATGACACTGAAAATATTTTCAAGAAAATCCTAGAAGAAAACTTACCTAACCTAAAAAAAGGAAATAAAGGTATAAGAAGCTTACAAAATAACAAATACATTGTATTATTTAAAAAAAAAAAAGTCCCCACACTACATAATAATCAAAACACTAAATGCACAAAACAAAGAAAAAATATTAAAGCTACAAGGGTAAAAGACTGAGTAGCATATAAAGGCAGACCTATCAGAATTACACCAGACTTCTCAGTGGAGACTTTAAAAGGCAGAAGGACCTGCATTGATGTGACTCTAGGAGGCCACAGATGCCAGCCAGACTACTATACCCAGAAAAACTTTCAATCAACATAGGTAGGGAAAACAAGATGTTCCATTACAGAGTTACATTTAAACAGCACCTATCCACAAACCCAGCCCTAAAGAAGAGCTAGAAGGAAAACTTCAACCAAAGGGGGTTAACTAAACCCATGAAAACACAAGAAATAATCTCACACCAGCAAAAACAAAAGAAGGAAACACACACACACACACATACACACACACACACACACACCTATGATGACAACAAATTAATGGGAATTAATGACCATTGGTCATTGATGTCTCTCAGTATCAATGGACTGGATTACCCCAGTGAAAAGACACATGCTAACAAGATTGATAGGGAAACAGGGTCCATCCTTCTGATGCATAAAAGAAACACACCTTGACATCAAAGATAGACATTACCTCAGAGTAAAGGGTTGGAAACAGATCTTCCAAGCAAATGGATCCAAAAAAGCAAGCTGGTATAGCTATTCTAATGTCTAACAAATTAGAATTCAAAGCAAAATTAATCAAAAGTGATAGAGAAGGACATTTCATACTCACCAAAGGAAAAATCCACCAAAATGACATTTTAATTCTTAACATCTATGCCACACACACATAGGCACCCATATTTGTAAAAGCTTAAATCACACCTTGAAGCTCACACATTAATATTCACTACCCCATTCTCACCTATGGGCAGGTCATTCAGACAAAACTAAACAGAAATAATGGAGCTAACAGATATTACCACTCAAAAGGACCGATCAGATATCTACAGAACATTGTACCAAAACACAAATGAATACACCTTCTTCTCAGAACCTCATGCAACTTTCTCCAAAATGGACCATATACCTTATCACAAACAAGCCTGAACAGATTCAAGAAAAGTTAAATAACTCCCTGAATCCTGTCAAACTATCAAGGATTAAAGCTAGATTTCAACAACAGAAAGCCTACTAATACATAGAAAATGAAAAACTTTCTACTACTGAATGACTACTGGGATAAGGCAGAAATAAAGAAATTAAACACTTCCTAGAATTCAATGAAAATGAAGGTACAACATATTCATACTTATGGGACATGATGAGAGGAATGCTAAGAGGAAAGTTCATAACTCTAAGTGCTTTCTCTTTTTTTCTGATAATTTTTTATTTAAATTTGAAACAAGCTTGATTTGCATGTCAATCCCAGTTCTCTCTCCCTCCCATCCTCCTCTGACTCCCCCCATCCCCTTTTCGCTCCCCAGGGAGGGTGGGGCCTTCTATGAGGGGACCTTCTTCAAAGTCTGTCATATCATTTGGAGCAAGGTCTAGGCCCTCCCCCATGTATCTAGACTGACAGTATCCCTCTATATGGAATGGGCTCCCAAAGTCCACTCATGTACTAAGGATCCACTACCAGAGGCCCCATAGACTGCCCAGTCCTTTTAACACCCACATTCAGGGGGTCTGGGTTAGTCCTATGCTGGTTTCCAAACTATCAGACTGAAGTCCATGAGCTCCCCCTTGTTCAGGTCAGCAGTTTCTGTGTGTTTCTCCAGCCAGGACTTTACCCCTTTGCTCATTACTCCTCCCTCTCTGCAACTGGATTCCAGGAGTTCAACTCAGTGTTTAGCTGTGGGTGTCTGCTTCTGCTTCCATCAGCTACCGGATGGAGGCTGTAAGTGGGCATATAAGGTAGTAATCAATCTCATTACAGGAGAAGGGCATTTAAGGTAGCCTCTCCACTATTGCTTAGATTATTAGTTGGGGTCATCCTTGTAGATCTCTAGACATTTCCCTAGTGCCAGATTTCTCTTTAAACCTATAATGGCTCCTCTTTTGGAATATCTTTTCTTTTCTTTTTTTTTTTAATGATATCTTTTTTTTATTTTAATTTTACATATCGATCCAAGTCCCCTCTCCCTCCTTCTTTCCCTCTCTCCCACCCTCCCATGCCCCCCGACCACCCTCCCCTCCTAACGCCCCCCCCCACTCCACATGTAGGGTGATGTCTTCCAGGAGGGGTCATCTAAATCTGTCAAGACATTTGGAGTAGGGACTAGTCCTTCTCTCCTGTCTCTTGGTTAAGGGAGTATTCCTCCATGGGGAATGTGCTCCAAAAGTCCTTTTGTGCATCAAGGATACATCCTGGTTCCACTGTTCGAGGTCCCTTAACTGCCCAGGCCTTCTAGCTGAGACCCATGTTCAGGAGGTCTGAGTCAGTCCCATGCTGGATTCCAAGCTATCAGTCTGGGGGCCCATTAGCTCCTCCTTGTTCAGGTCAGCTGCCTCTATGTGTTTCTGTAGCCTGGAAGCAGACACCCACAACTAAACACTGAGCCAAACTGGTATCTCTTTTCTTGCCCTCCTCTATTCTTTCCCTGACTCATTCTTCCTGCTCTCTCATGTCCACCTCTCCCATCCTTTTCTTACTTTCTCTTTCTCCTATCTCCCTCTCCTCTCCCCCCATGCTCCCAGTTTGCTTGGGAGATCTCAAACTAATACTCCTTAAATTACTCCACAAAATAGAAACAGAAGGATCATTGCCAAGTTCATTTAATGAGGCCACAACCATCCTAATACCCAAGCCATGAAGAGACTCAACAGAGAAAGAGAAGTACAGACAAATTTCTCTTATGCACATAGATGCCAAAATAATCAATAAAGTTCTCCCAAAGTACAAGAATGCATTAAGAAAAAAATCATCCACCATGGTTGAATAGGCTTTATCTCAGAGATGCAGGGATGGATGGTCCAACACATGAAAATCTATCAATGTAACTCACCACATAAACTGAAAGAAAAAAAACACACACACATGATCATTTAATTAGATGTTGAAAAAGCTTTGACAAAATCTAACATCCCTTCATGATAAAAAGTCTTGGAGAGATCTAAACATACCTAAATCTAATAAAGGCAATTAACAGCAAGTCAACAGCCAACATCAAATCAGATGGAGAGAAATTCAAGGCAATTCCACTAAACTCAGAAACAAGACAAGGCTGTCTACTCTTTTCCATATCTATTCCAGATAGTACTTGAAGTTCTAGCTGGAGAAATAAGACAACTAAAGGAGATCAAAGGGACACAATTTAGAAAGGAAGAAGTCAAAGTATCATTGTTTGCCAACGATATAATACGATACATACTCAACCAAAAAATTGTATCAAGAAACGAGATTGACTCAAAGTCAGTAGCCCTCCTATATAAACTATAAATGGACTGAGAAAGAAATGAGGAAAACAACACCTTTCACAATCACCACAAATAATAAGATATCTTGGGGTAACTCTAACAAAGCATGTGAAAAATCTGTATGATAAAAACTTCAAGTTTTTGAAGAAAAAATTAAAGAAGATATCAGAAAATGGAGAGATCTCCCATTTTCCTAGATCAATAAGACTAACATAGTAAAAATGGCCATCCTACCAGAGCACTTTGAAAATCCAATTCAATCTCCATCAAATTCCAACACAATACTTTTTTCTTTTTGCTTTTTTTTCTTTTTTCTTTCTTTCTTTCTTTTTTTTTTTTTTGAGGGGGGTCAAGACAGGGTTCCTCTCTTTAACTGCCCTGGCTATCCTGGAACTCACTCTGTAGAATAAGGTGGCCTCAAACTCACAGAGATCTACTTGATTCTGTCTCCCAAGTATTGGGATTAAAGGTGTACACTACCACCACCTGGCTCCAATGCAATTCTTTACAGACCTTGAAAGAATAATACTCAACTATGGAAAGTCAAAAGACCCAGGAACTTCCAGAGGCATAACTACCACTGATTTCAAACTGTACTGCAGAGCTATGGCAATAAAAATGCCATGGTACTGACATAAAAAGCACACATGTTGATTAATGGAATCAAATCAAAGACCCAGATTTACATGCACACATCTATGGACACCTGAGTTTTTTTTTTTTTTATAAAGAAGCCAGAAATATATGATGGGGAAAAAAGAAAGTATCTTCAACAAATGGTGCTGGTATAATTGGATATGTAGACAAATGCAAATAGATCCTTATACATTACCCTGCACAAAGACCTCAACATAAAACAAAATACACTGAACCTGACAGAAGAGAAAATGGAGAATAGCCTTGAACACATTGGCATAGGAGAAAACTTCCTAAACAGAATACCAATAGCATAGGCTTGACAATAAATGGGACCTCATGAAACTGAAAATTCTGTAAAACGAAGGACACTGTTAATAGGACGAAACATCAGCCCGCATATTGGGGAAAGGTTTTTACCAACCCCACATCTGACAGAGAGCTAATATCCAAAATGTATCAAGAACTCAAAAAACTAGACATCAATAAATTAAGTGATCCAATTTTAAAATGGAATACAGATCTAAACAGAGGACTGTTGACATAGAAATCTCAAATGGCCGAGAAGTTAAAAAAAAAAAAAAAAAAAAAAAAAAGTTTAACATCCTTAGCCATCAAGAAAATGCAATCAAAACTGCTTTGATTTTCCATCTTACACCTGTCAGAATGGCAAGAATGTAGAGCAAGGGGAACACTCCTCCCCTGCTGGTGGTAGTATAAACTTGTACAACTACTCTGGAAATCAATATGGAGGTTTCTCAAAAAAAATTGGAATCAGTCTGCCTCAAGATTCAGCTATACCACTTCTGGGCATATTCCAGAAAACATTCCATCCTATCACAGGGACACTTAGCCAATTATATTCATAGCAGCTCTATTTATAATAGCCAGAAACTGGAAACAACCTATATATCCCTTAACCAAAGACTAGATAAAGAATGGAGTGTATTCAGTTGTTTAAAAAAAAAAACAATGATATCATGAAATTTGCATGCAAATGGATGGAACGAGAAAAAAAATCATCCAATGTGAGGTATCCCAGACTCAGAAAAACATGATGTGTACCCACTTGTAAGTATATAATAGCTATGAAGTAAAAGAAAACCATGCTACAATCCACAGCTCCAGAGAGGCTAAGTAAAAAGGAAGTTTTAAAGTAGAATTCAAGGATCTCCCTGGGCAGGTGAAATAGAATAGATTTCTTAGGTGGATTGGGAATCAGGAGGATAAGGGGAGAGGGGATACTGGGAGAATCAACTGGAATTGGGGGGCAATTTCAGGTGTGAGATGGAAATTCCATGGAATCTACAAAAGTGACCCTAGCAAAGACGCCTAGTAATGGGGAACATGGAGCTGAACTGTCACACATCTTATATAACCAGACAAGGCTCAAGTGGAGCAATTGGGGCACCAACCCAGCCACAATGCCTTTCACCTATAGTTTGTGCTACCTACAGAGTAGTCTATGACCAGAGCCTAGCACAATAGTTGTCAAAGAGACCAGAGACTTCATACAGCAACTGATGGGAGCAGATGCAGAATCCCATAGCCAAACATTAAGCAGAGCTCATGGAATCTTGTGGAGGATGGGGAGGGAGCTAGCCTTGGTGTGATGGTATGTGCCCGCTCTTATTGTAGCTTTTTATGCCATGTTTGGTTGATGTCCCTAGAAAACTTACTTTTTTCTAAGGAGAGGCAGAGGAGGAGTGGTTCAGAGGAAGACAAGAAGTAAGGGGGGGGGAGACAAGACAGGGGGAAAAGGAGGTAGGGGAAGCTGAGATCAGGATGTAATATAAGAAAGGAGAATGATTTTTGACTTTGATCTGTACTGAGGCCAATTTGTTATAATAAAATCTGTTTCCATGGATATTGAAAACTTAAGAAGGCCTGCTTCTAAAGCTTTCACTCAGGGTTCAAAATAAATAAAGGAGCCACAATCAGTAAAGGAACTAAAATCTGAGGGAAAAAGAATCTATTCACAACATGATCCATATCTCATTATTTTAATACAAGTTATTGGGTGTACAGGTATGTATACATTTGCAACAATAATTCTTTTTGGCAATACAATGTAAGGTTTGAGTTTCTCAGGGTCAGCAAATAAGACAAGATTTACACACAGAGCAATAATTGTCATCTCTCATTTATGGCATCAGGTAGGAGTGGTGTATGGTTAGTGAAGCCTCTTTGGTGGAGTCAACTAAGCACTAAATCAACAAAGGAATCTAAAAGGGAGAAATCATGTGCTTTTCTACATTCTTTTTTCTTTCTTTTTTTTTTCTTCTTTTCGTTTTTTTGTTTTGTTTTATTTGTTTTGTTGTTGTTGTTGTTGTTGTTGTTCTTTTTGGTTTTTTGAGACAGGGTTTCTATGTATTGCTTTGGAGCCTGTCCTGGAACTCACTTTATAGGCCAGGCTGGCCTTGAACTCACAGAGATCTGGCTGCCTCTACCTCCTGAGTGCTGGGATTAAAGGCACGTACCACCAACACCTGGCACCTCATTCTTTTAGTGTGGCTAAGTATTTAAGTTAAAATTCTATTGATCAGCAGATTTTATGAGTAGGGTAAAATTGCCTTTTCTTTATGCACCCTTCCAAACCACAGGCAGGTTAAGCTGTGGGCTGTAACTAGGCAACCTGGGTAAACAACAGAGGAATGCAAGAAGGTTTTGGTCTGCTGTCATACTTTCCCTGAGGTTTCCTGCTAAGAGAAGCTTTTGGCATCAATTGCTTAGGTCTATAAGTCAGAGAGGATCTAAGTTTAATTTGCACAAAAAACAGAACCTGGTGTCTTCCAGGGATCTGGCCTCATTAGCACAGGTCTTCAGGAAAATTTACCTTTTCCTAAGGATAAGCAAATGAGCTGAGTACCTTTGTTGTTAACTTCTCAGGGGAAACATGAGCAATAAATCTCTAAGCTAAGATCTCTTAGGTTACTAAACTGGGATACATGTAAGTGCAAGAAGTTTGAGAATCTTTTAGCATGGGGTTAGTTTAGGTTATCACTTCTGCCAGTAAGGCATACTTATTTTCTACATAAGTGGCTATGAATTACCAGTTTTAGACATATAGTAATTCTATGTCTTTGTATATCTGGGAATGTCTGAAATAAAATATGTTTACCTGGGCACTAAAGCTGACAAAATGCCTGCCAGTAAAGATAATTGCAGGAAGGCAGATCTCTATGTTCACAACAGAGAAAGGAACAGAGGCCTGGTGTTGGGGAACAGGTTTCACACATAGCTAATATGTTCCAACTGCCTAGAAGAAACTGTGCTCAATAAATGATCAAATAGTGCTGAACTGTGGGAAATAAATTCCAAGTTTGTAACAGAATGGGGTAAGCTATAGGAGAAATGTACAGCAAGAAAATAGCCAATTCATTCACAAGACAAAAACTTCAATAAGCCTTGCATCTTGGTTTAATCCTCCAGAAAAATCTTTATTCTTATGGGTTGATCTTGTGAAATGGAGCTGATTAATTACTTTGTGATTTTGCCACATGGAGTGCATAATCAGAACACTGTTTAGGTGTGTTCCTATAATCACCAAGGAGCTGGGAGCCAAAGCTGCAAGATGCAGGCTAGAGCCAGAGATAGGAAGGAATGAGCAGGAGAGAGGGAGGATGCCCACATGGGTGATGAAGGGTGCAGGAACCAGAGCCAAGTGGAGGGCACATGGGATTGGAGGAGGGAGCAGCTGAAAAAAATCAAACTCTAGAATCTGAAATCAAAGTCACAAACAAATGACCAGAACGCACCTTAAGAGAGAGAGAGTTAGATCAGGGGCTTGGTTCACAGCTGACACTGCAGGGCAGAGCAGGTGTGTGCACTGGCAGCTGGTCTGATCCTTTGCTTTTCTCCCTGTTCTTCTAGCTCTGACTCTAGCTCCCAGTTTGCAACAAATTTACAAATACTTCAGCTTTAGGCAGTACATTTACACAGTATTGGGAGGGAAACCAGACAAAAGCAGGGCTTGAAGCAAAGAAAAAAAGAAAGGAATGGGGAATTTATTGCTGTTCACTGATCTCTTGTATTTGTAAAGGTCCAGGATAATATTGGGATCTACAGTATTGTTAGTTGGCCTCATTTGGGTAGATTAACTAAAGGATAATGAAGCAGATTCAACTGGAAGGGAGAATAAACTTAGAGGCCCTTGCAAATAAGGGCACTAGATAGAATGGCTGGGGGGTCTCCCAAAGGCATCCCAAGAGGGAACCCAGAGGTCCAGTCAAGGACGTAGTTCCCATGGGTGAGGTAGCAGAGGAGGTCCAAGGCTTGAAGGGCAAGACACCCCAAGGACTTGGGGAGGACCAAATGAAGGCACTGGAAGAAGGGATGGGTAGACAACAGTGTAAAAACACAGTCAACAACAAAAAGATCAATATGGCATTCCTGAACATCCCAACACAGATAAAGTGGAAAAGAATTACCCTAAAAACTTCATGAAGATAATAGATACCCTAAAAGAGGAAATGAGAAAATAATTTAATGAAATGGAAGAAAACACAAAGCAAAAACCACAAGAAACAGTTCAAACAGTGTAACGTTTGAAAGCTGAAATAGAGACAAAAAAGAAAAAAAGAAAAAACCCAGAGTCTGAGGGAATGCTGGAAATAGATGGAATTAGAAAAGCTGAAAAGCTGGGTAAACGATTAAGAACTACAAATGCAAGCATAACCGACCAAATCCGACCGAATACAAGAAATGGCACTGAAGATACACCAGGAGAAATAGATTCATCGACCACAGAAAATTTTAAGTTCATCAAATCCCTAACACAAAATATCCAGGAAATGTGGGACACTGTGAAAAGTTCAAACCAAAGACTAATAGGTATAGAAGGTGAAGAAACCCAACCCAAAGGTGCAGAAAATACATTCAACAAACTCATAGAAGAAGACATTCCCAATATAAAGAAAGACATGCCAATGAAAGTACAAGCTTACAGAATACCAAATAGAGTGGACCACAAAAATAGTTCCCTCACCACATAATAAGAAAAACACCAAACATACAGAATAAAGAAAAAATATTAAGAGCAGTAAAGGAAAAAGGACAAGTAACATATCAAGGCAAACCTATCAGAATTACACCTGACCTCTCCATAGGAACTCTTGAGGCCAAAAGTCCTGGATAGACATGCTACATACACTAAGAGATCACAGATGCCAGCACAGACTACTATACCTAGCAAAGTGTTCAATCACTAAATATGGAAAAACCAAGATATTCCATGACAAAACCAGATTTAAGCAATACTTATCAGCTAACCCAGCACTACAAAAAGTTCTGGAAGGAAAACTTCAATCCCAGGAAGTCAACTACACCCACAAAAGCATAAGCAATAAATAATTCCACTTTACCAACAGCCAAAAGAAAAATGGGAAGAAATCCACACATAATACCACCAACAACAACAAATCAAAAACAAAAATTAACAATCAATAGTCATTAATATCCTTCAATATTAATAGACTTAACTAGCCTATAAAAAGACACAGGCGACCCTGTGCCCTACCCTACCCACTGTCCCACCACTCTGGTTGAGCACTGGGACAGAGAGAGGAGCCAACAGTCCACACCACTTCAGGGAGTCCCGGGCCCCTCCCAAAGATCTTCCTATCTCTGTGGGACCACTCCGAGTTTCTGCAGCAGGATCCTTGACCCCCATAGCAGGGCCTCTGCTAAAGAGGCCTCAGCTGGAGAGTGCCAGATCCTAGTGAGATCTGCCTATTGGTGCAGAAAAATCCTGAGTATCAGCCCAGCCTTTGTCCTCTATGACCAGGCATGTATAGAGGTGAGTCTGGGACCAATTGGAACAGTCTCTCCCCTACACCCTCCCCTGGGAACTCTCTGGGTTGGCTCAGGATCCCCCTGCTCCTGTGTCCTGTTTCTACACACCCACCCACCCCCACCGAGAGCCTGATCTCCCCATACCCTGTGCCCTACCCTGTCCACTGGCCCACCTCTCTGGTTGTGCACTGGGACAGTGGGTAGAGCCAACAGTCCAGACAACTTCCGGGAAATTCTAGGAGTGGCTCTGAACACAGGAGACCTGCCTATCCACACCAGACCATCTGTAATTTCCACCTGCCTGGTCTCTGATCCCAAAAACAGGTCCTCTACTGGAGTCCTGGGACCCTCCCAGAATTATGCCTATCTTTGCTGGGCCACTCTGAGGTCCTTGACCCCCATAGCAGGGCCTCTACTAAAGAGGCCTCAGCTGGAGAGTACCAGGACCAGGCTAGATCTGCTTATAGTAAGAAGGAACATCCACAGTCTCAGCCTTCGGGATCTTTGCCCCAATCGACAGTCTTCTGCTGGAGCCTGATCGCTAACCCCCATCCCTGGGCCCCTGCCTGTGGAGAGACCTCCTAGAGAACCTTCTACCCAGAGCTACAGACATCGAAACTTCTACCCACATAAGCCCACCAGAGAAGTAAGAACCTTAGAGAGAGAGAGACCCCACCAATACCTACTGGAAGAAGCTATGGGAAAACGGCAACACAAGAAAATACCTAACAACAGAAAGACAAACATGACACCACCAGACTATAGGGAACCTACACCAACTAGAACAGAACACAATAACAAAGCAGATGAAGCAGAAGGGAATGACTTAAAAATTATCATCATAAAAATGATAGAGGCCCTCAAAAAACATGTGAGAAAATCCCTTGAAGAAATGGAAGAAAAAACACAAAAAAACTGGAAGAAATTAATAAATTTCTTAAGGAAAGTAAAGAAAGCACAGAAAGCCATGAAAAAAACAATTAAGCAAATGAAGAAAACTGTTCATGACTTGGAAACTGAAATAGAGAAAATAAAGGCAACACAAACCAAAGGAATGCTGGAAATAGAAAAACTGGACAAAAGATCGGGTGCTACAGACAAAAGCATAACCAACAGAATTCAAGAGATGGAAGAGAGAATCTCAGGCGCAGAAGATAAACTAGAGGAAATAGATTCATCAACTAAAGAAAATCCTTAACACGAAACATCCAGGAAATGAGGGACAACGTGAAAAGGCCAAACTTAAGAATAATAGGCATAGAGGAAGGTGAGGAAGCCCAGCTCAAAAGTGCCAAAAACACACTCAACAAAATTATTAAGGAAAATTTTCCCAATCTGAAGAAGGACATGCCCATGAAAGTACAAGAAGCATACCAAACCCCAAATAGGCTGGACCAAAGGAAAAAGACTCCTCAACATATAATAATCAAAACACCTACCATACAGACTAAAGAAAGAATATTAAGAGCAGTGAAGGAAAAAGGACAGGTAACATATAAAGGCAGACCTACCAAAATTACACCTGACTTCTCCATGGAATCTCTTAAGGCCAGAAGGTCCTGGATAGATGTTCTAGAGTACTAAGAGACCACAGAAGCCAGCCCAGGCTACTATACCCAGCAAACTCTCAATCACTATAGATGGAGAAAACAAGATATTTAATGACAAAACAAGATTTTCCCAATATGTAACTACAAATCCAGCCCTACAGAAAGTATTGGAAGGAAAACTCCAACCCAAGGAAGGTAACTACGCCCACAAAGATGTAGGCAACAGATAATCTAACTACACCAGAAACCAAGGATAAAGCAGGACAAATATATTCATAATACCACTGCCAACAACAAACCTAAAACAAACAAGCATCAACAATCAATTGACCTTACTCACCCTCAACATTAATAGTCTTAACTCACCTATAAAAAGACACAGGCTAACAGAATGGATACAAAAGCAGAATCCATCCTTCTGCTGCATACAAGAAACACATCTAAGCTAAGATAGACATTACCTCAGGGTAAAGGGTTGGGAAAAGATCTTCCAAGCAAATGGAACCATGAAGCAAGCAGGCATGGCTATCCTAATATCTAACAAGTTAGACTTTAAACCAAAATTAATCAAAAGAGATGAAGACAGTCATTTCATATTCATCGCAGGAGATATCCGTCAACTAAAGACTCAGTTCTGAACATCTATGCCCGTAATACAAAGTCACCCACATTCGTAAAAGAAACTCTATTAAAACTCAAACCTCATGTAAAACCTCACACACTTATAGTGGGAGACTTCAATACACCACTCTCACCACCAGACAGGACCACCAATCAGAAACTCAACAAAGAAACTAAAGAACTAACAGAAGTTATATCTCAACTGGGGTTAACAGACATCTATAGAACATTCCATCCAAACACAAAAGAATATATCTTCTTCTCTGCTCCACATGGAACCTTCTCTAAAATTGACCACATACTAGGTGGCATAAAAAACCTCAACAGATACAAGAGAATAGGAATAGTCCCCTGTATCTTATCGGACCACCATGCTTTAAAATTGGAATTCAACAACAACAGAAATCGCAGAAAACCTGCAAACTAATGGAAACTGAACAATGTGCAATTGCACCACTCCTGGGTCAAAGAAGAAATAAAGAAAGAAATTAAGGACTTTCTAATATTCAACGAGAATGAGGACACAACATACCCGAACTTATGGGACACCTTGAAAGCAGTGCTACGAGGGAAGTTCATTGCACTAAGTGCCCATATGAAGAAAACAGAGGATAGGCATATAAGATAATTAAGAGCACAACTGAAAGCCTTAGAACAGGGAGAAGCAAACTCACCCTGTAGTAGACGCCAGGAAATAATCAACTTGAGGGCTGAAATCAACAAAATAGAAACCAGGAAAACAATACAAAAACTCAATACAACAAAGAGTTGTTTTTTTGAGAAAAATCAACAAGATAGACAAACCTTTATCCAAATTAACGAAAAAGCAGAGAGAGAACATGCAAATTAACAAAATCAGAAATGAAAAGGGGAACATAACAGTGGACACAGAGTAAATCCAGACAATTTTCAGGTCATGCTTTGAAAACCTGTATTTCACAAAAATTGAAATTTCAAGGGATATGGACAAATTTCTGGATAAATATCACTTACCAAAATTAAATCAAGAACAGACAACTTGATTAGACCTACAACCCGCAATGAAATAGAAGCAGTCCTCAAAAGCCTTCCAACCAAAAAAAGTCCAGGGCCAGATGGATTCAGTGCAGAATTTTACCAGACATTCAAGGAAGAACTAATACCAATACTCCTCAAACTGTCCTACAAAATACAAACAGAAGGTTCATTGCCAAACTCTCTTTATGAGGCCACAATAACCTTGGTACCCAAGCCTCACAAAGACACAACTAAGAAAGAAAACTACAGACATATCCCAGATGAACATCGATGCAAAAATACTCAATAAAATACTAGCAAACCGAATTCAAGAATACATCAGAGAAATCATCCACCATGACCAAGGAGGCTTCATCCCTGGATTGCAGGGATGGGTTAACATATGAAAATCTATCAACGTGATCCACCATATAAACAAACTGAAAAAGAAAAACCATATGATCATCTCCCTAGATGCTGAAAAAGCCTTGACAAAATTCAACACCCTTTCATGATAAAGGTCTTGGAGAGATCAAGGATAACAGGAACATACCTAAACATAATATGAGCACTATACAGCAAACCAACTGCCAACATCAAACTGAATGGAGAGGAATCTTAAGCTGATTCCTCTAAAGTCAGGACCAAGACAAGGCTACCCTCTCTCTTCATACATCTACAATATTGTACTAATAGTTCTAGCTAAAGCTATAAGACAACAAAAGAGAATGTGGAGAAAGGAGAACACTCCACCACTGCTGGTGGGAGTGCAAACTCGTACAACCATTTTGGAGTATAGCAGTTCCTCAGGAAAATGAGAATTAGTTTACCACAGGACCCGGCAATCCCCCTCTTAGGCATATACCCAAATGATCCACATCCATGCAACAAAAACATCTGTTCAACTATGTTCATAGCACTATTCATAATAGCAAGAACCTGGAAGCAACCTAGATGCCCCTCAATTGAAGAATGGATAATGTAGATGTGGCACATCTACACAATGGAATACTACTCTGCAGAAAAAAAATAATGGTATCTTGAAATTCGCTGGCAAGTGGATGGCACTTGAAGAAACCATCCTGAATGAGGTAACCCAGTCATAAAAAGAGGAACATGGTATGCACTTGCTCATATATGGATTTTAGACATAGAGCAAAGGATCATCAGCCTATAATTCACACCACCAGAGGAACTAGGATACAAGGTATATTCTAAGAGATTCATATAAAGTCCCTCACAGAAGCTGGAAGGGACAAGTTCTCCAGAGCACAGGGGAAGTGGGGGGGGGGGCAGTGAATGAGGAGGGAAGTAGGAGAAAGCAAGGGGTAGGAGAGGATAACATGTGTGACTAGGAAGATTGAGTCAGGGTAGGAATAGGAGACAGGAGAGAGAGAGAGAGAGAGAGAGAGAGAGAGAGAGAGAGAGAGAGAGAGAGAGAGAGAGAGAGAGAGAGAGAGAGAGAGAGAGAACATTAAAGAGGGTGCCAATATTTGTTTGAAGTGAAAATTGAACCCAAATAATGGTCTAGAGGACCACAAGACTGCCACCAACTAACAATTTGAACATCCATGGAAAGGCTACCATGAATGCCCTTCCCAGATAGTGAGATCAACAACTAACTCATCCATGGAGCCCTCATCTGATACCTGTTGGAAACAGAAGGAAACACCCATACCTAAACACTGAGTTGAACTAAAACCCAGATGCAGATGGAGAGGACAATACCAGGCTGCAGAAACACATAGAGACAGCTGACCTGAACAAGGAGGAGCTAGTGGGCCCCCAGACTGATAGCTGGGAAGCCAGCATGGGACTGACTCAGGCCCCCCTGTATATGGGTCTCAGCCAGAAGGAATGAGCAGTCTAAGGGACCTCAGTGGAACCAGGATGTTGCAAACACATCCCCCATGGAGGGATAACTGCTTAACCTATAGACAGGAGAGAAGCCCTAGTCCCTACTTCACATGACCTGTCAGATCTACACGACCCCAACTGCATAGCATTCCCCAACATATGGAATTGGGGTGGGAGGGATGAGAGGGGAGGGTGGTTAGTGTGCATGTGAGAGGGCAGAAAGGGTAAAAGGGAGGGAGAGAGGGAGGAAGGGAGAGGGAACTGGGATCAACATGTAAAATAATAAATTAAATTAAAAAAGATACATACAAAAAAAAAACTTTGTGGTTCTAAAGAAAGAAATTAAAGAAGATACCAGAAAATAGAAAGATCTCCCATGCTCTCGGATAGGTAGGATAAACATACTAAAATGGCAATCTTGCCAAAAACAATCTACAGATTCAATGCAATTCCCATTAAAATCCCACCACAATTCTTCACTGACCTTGAAAGGATAATAATCAACTTTATATGGAAAGACAAAAGACCCAGGATAGCCATAACACCCCTATACAATAAAAGAACATCAGGAGGCATCACCATCCCTGACTTTAAGCTCTAACACAGAGCTATAGTTCTGAAAACAGACTGGTACTGGCACAAATATAGACAGGTAGACCAATGGAATAAAATTGAAAATCCTGATATTAACCCACACACCTATGAACACCTGATTTTCGACAAAACAGCAAAAATTGTACAATGGGGCGAGGACATCATCTTCAACAAATGGTGCTGGCACAATTGGATGATGGTGTGTAGAAGACTGCAGATAGACCCATGTCTGTCACCATGCACAAAACTCAAGTCCAAATGGATCAAAGACCTCAACATCAATCCAACCACACTGAACCTCTTAGAAGAGAAAGTAGGATGCACCTTGAACAAATTGGTATAGGAGATAGCTTCCTGAACATAACTCCAGTAGCACAGACACTGAGAGCAACCATTAATAAATGGGACCTCTTCAAATTTAGAATCTTCTGTAAGGCAAAGGACACAGTGGACAAGACCAAATGGCAGCCCACAGACTGGGAAATGATTTTCACCAATCCTACATCTGACAAAAGGCTAATCTCCAAAATATACAAAGAACTCAAGAAACTAGCCAACAAAACACCAAATAACCCTATTAAAAAATGGGGTACAGAACTGAAGAAAGAATTCTCAATAGAGGAAATCAAAAAGACTGGAAGACACTTAAGAAAATGCACAACATCCTCAGCTATCAGGGAAATGCAAATCAAAACAACTTTGAGATACCATCTTACTCCTGCCAGTATGGCTAAAATTAGAAACACCAATGACAACTCATGCTGGAGAGGATGTGGAGAAAGAGGAACACTCCTCCACTGCTGGTGGGAGTGCAAACTCATACAGCCATTTTGGAGATCAGTACTGCAATTCTTCAGGAAAATGGAAATTAGTTTACCACAGGACCCGGCAATCTCCCTCTTAGGCATATACCCAAATGATCCACATCCATGCAACAAAGACATCTGCTCAACTATGTTCATAGCAGCACTATTTGTAATAACAAGGACCTGGAAGCAACCTAGATGCCCCTCAACTGAAGAATGGATAATGAAGATGTGGCACATCTACACAATGGAATACTACTCTGCAGAAAAAATTCAAAGAAGAGCTAATAACAATACTCCTAACAGTGTTCCACACAATAGAAGCAGAAAGGTCATTGTCAAACTCTTTTTAGCAGGCTACAATTACCTAAGTACCCAAGCTACACAAAGACACAACTAAGAAAGAGAACTATGGACCAATATCCCTCATGAACATTGATGCAAAAATACTCAATAAAATACTGGCAAATCAAATCCAAGAACAAATCAGAGAAATCATCCACCATGACCAAGAAGGCTACATCCCAGGGATGCAGAAATGGTTCAACATATGAAAATCCATCAGTGTAATCCACCATATAAACAAATTGAAAAAGAAAAACCACATGATCATCTCACTAGATGTTGAAAAAGCCTTTGACAAAATCCAACACCCTTTCATGATAAAGGTCTTGGAGAGATCAGGGATGACAAAAACATACCTAAACATATTAAAAGCAACAGCCAATATCAAACTACATGGAGAAAAACTCATTGTGAGATTCCTCTAAAATCAGAAACAAGACAAGGCTGTCCACTTTCTTCATATCTCTTTAATATTGTACTTGAAGTTCTAGCTAGAGCAATAAGAAAACAAAAGATCAAGGGAATACAAATTGAAAAGGAAGAAGTCAAACTTTCACTATGTACAGACGATATAATAGTTTACATGAGTGACCTGAAAAACTCTACCATGGAACACCTACAGCTGATAAACACCTTCAGCAAAGTGCAAGATAACAATATTAACTCAAAAAAGTCAGTATCCCTACTATATACAGATGATAAAAGGCTGAGAAAGAAATCAGAGAAACATCATCTTTTACAATAGCCACAAAAAAAAACATAAACTATCTTGGGGTAACACAAACCACACAATGAAAGACCTATATGACAAGAATTTTGCCATATAGAATACCCAAAACAATCCTGTACAATAAAAGAACTTCCAAAGGCATCACCATCCCTGACTTCAAGCTCTACTATAGAGCTTTAGTCCTGAAAACCAATGGAATTGTATTGAAAATCATATTAACCCACACACCTACAAATACCTGATTTTTAATAAAACAGCTAAAATTATACAATGGAATGAGGAAAGCATCTTCAACAAATGATGCTGGCATAACTGGATGCTGGTGTATAGAAGACTGCAGATAGATCCATATCTATTGCCACAAACAAAACTCAAGTCCAAATGGATCAAAGACCTCAACATCAATCCAGCCACACTGAACCTCTTAGAAGAGAAAGTAGGAGGTACCCTTAAAGAAATTGGTAATAGAGATTTCTTCTTGAACATAACACCAGTAGCACAGACACTGAGATTGACAATTAATAAATGGGACCTCCTCAAACTGAGAAGCTTTGTAAAGCAAAGGATACAGTCAACAAGACAAAACGGCAGGCCACAGAGTGGGAAAAGATCTTCACCAACCTCACATCTGACAAAGGGCTGATTTCCAAAATATACAAAGACCTCAAAAAGCTAGTTACCAAAACACCAAATAATCCATTTAAAAAGTGGGGTACAGAACTGAATAGACAATTCTCAATAGAGGAATCCAAAATGGCTGAAAGACACTTAAGAAAGTTCAATATCCTTAGCTATCAGGGAAATGCAAATCAAAACAACTCTGAGATACCATCTTACTCCTGTCAGAATGGCTAAAATAAGAAACTCCTCCCTCTCTGTAACTGGATTCCAGGAGTTCAGCTCAGTGTTTAGCTGTGGGTGTCTGCTTCTGCTTCCATCAGTTACTAGATGAAAGCTCTAGGATGGCATATAAGGCAGTCATCTATCTCATGCTGATGAGGATGTGGAGAGAGGGGAACACTCCTCTACTGCTGATGGGAGTGAAAATTTGTGTAGCCATTTTGGAGATCAATATGGTGGTTCCTCAGGAAAATCAGTATACCTCAATATCCAGTAATTCCACTCTTAGGCATATACCCAAAGAAGAAGCACATTCATACAACAAGGACATCTGTTCAACTATGTACATAGAGCATTATTTGTAATAGCCAGAACCTGGAAGCAACCTAAATGCCCCTCAACTGAAGAATGAATGGAGAAAATGTGGTACATTTACACAATGGAGTATTTATTGCTTGGGGGGGAAGACAATAAAATCTTGAAATTTGCAGGCACATGAATGGAACTAGGAAAAATCATCCTGTGTGAGGTAACCCAGTCACAAAAATACAAACAAGGTATGTACTCACTCAAATATGGCTTTTAGACATAGAGCAAAGGATCATCAGCCTACAATCTGCATTGCCAGAAAAGCTAGGAAACAAGGAGGACCCCAAGAGAGGCATACATGGTCCCCTGGAGAAGGGGAATGGGACAATATCTCCCAAGTGAATTGCGAGCATGGTGGGAAAGGAAAGGGAGTTAGGAGGAAGAAGAGTGGAGAGGTGGGCATGAGGGAACAGGAAAATTGAGTTAGGGAAAGAATAGAGGAGAGCAAGAAAAGAGAGACCATCATAAAGGGGGCCATTATAGATTTTTTTAGAGAAATCTGGCACTAGGATAATGCCCAGAAATCTACAAAGATAACCCCCAACTAACAATCAAAGAAATAGAGGAGAGGCTACCTTAAATGTCCTTCCCTTATAATGAGATTGATGACTACCTTATAGGCCATCCTAGAGCTTTCATCTAGTAACTGATGGAAGCAGAAGCAGACACCCACAGCTAAACACTGAGCTGAACTCCTGGAATCCAGTTGCAGAAAGGGAGGAGTGATGAGTAAATGGGTCAAGTCCAGGCTTCAGAAACCCCCAGAAACTGCTGACCTGAACAAAGGGGAGCTCACAGACTCCCGTCTGGCAGCTGAGAAACCAGCATAGGGCCGACCCAGACTCCCTGAACTCCTGAATGTGGGTGTCAGTTAGGAGGACTGAGCAGTTTATTGGGCCTCTGGTAATGGAACAGTGTTTATCTATCCCTAGTATAAGGACTTTGGGAGCCCATTCCACATAAAGGGATACTCCCTCAGCCTACACACATGGGGGAGAGCCTAGGCTCTGCTCCAAATGATATGACAAACTTTGAATACTCCCCACGGAAGGCCTCACCCTCCATGGGGAACAGAAAGGGGATGGAATGAGGGTTAGTGAGGGGAACAGGGGAGGATGGGAGGGTTAAGGAACTGGGATTGACATGTAAAACTTTTGGAAACTGAGGCTGGATCTATGCTCAATTATGGAACAAACGTTGGCTGAACTCTGGCTGTTTCTCTTGGCTGTACATTTAGAGCCTTCAGTTATTCCACAAAGGTCTGATGATTCAGTAACTAGCAAGATCAGCCTAGCATATAACCACTAGCCCCATCACCATAGTAACCTTTCTTGTTCTCATAATTCCTGATCTTTCCACTCATGTCAACATCCATTCTTTGTGATTTTCTATATTCTACTTGCAAGAAAACCTGATCCTCAACTATTCTTCTTACCTCCCCTGCCACCTTTCCTACATCCTTGCTCTGCTGTCTATATAAGCTCTGGGTAGAAAAATAAAGTTTTCCACTTGATCAGAATCCTGTCTTGTGGCCAATTCCCCCGCATCTCTTGCTTCCATCCCTTTCTTGGGTTTTGGGGTTCTAGGTTGAAGTCTCAAGGGTGGAGGCATAAAACAGGTTTGTTTCAAATTTAAATTAAAAAGTATCAAAAAAAAAAGGGGGCTTAGTGTTATCAACTTTCTTCTTTCCACTGTTCTCATCATGTCCCATGAGTATTTTGTACCTTCATTTTTTGCCCTGTCATTCAGTAGTAGACAGTTTTTCAGTTTCATGAATAAGTAGGCTTTCTGTTGTTGTTGACATCTAGCTTTAATCCTTGATAGTTAGGCAGGATGCAGGTGATCATTTAAATTTTCTTATATCTGTTCAGACTTGCTTTGTGATAGAGTATATGGTCCATTTTGGAGAAGGTTGCATGAAGTTCTGAGAAGAAGGTCTATTCATTTGTGATTGGATACACCAAAAGAATCATGTAATTTATAAATGGTCAAATGAATGAACACACCATTCTCAAAAGACAAATAGCTAATAACTCTGACAACCTGTGTTCATCCACATTCACACTGTGGCACCACCCTAGCAAACTCACACAATAACCAAATATAATATTTTTAGATTTGTAAACATTTGTATGTATATGCATGCGTGAACATGCACCCATGCATGCTTGTGTGAGTTTAGGTGTACTACTTATGTGCAGGTGTCCTTGGAAGCCAGAGGGTCAACTGATGGTGCAGGGGACCAAACCTAGATTCTCTGCAAGAATGGCAAGGGCTCTTAACTTCTGATTTGTTTCTCTAACCCCTATAACAAATTTATTTAAAAAGAGAATGGGGAAAGGAGGACAAGAGGGTAATAAAGTGTGTGGGGGGGAGAATAAGCACATATTTCCTACCATATATAGAATTTAGAGTTAAACTATACATACATATATGACATGAAAGCTGAAGGGGGACTATTTGAGAAGAAAAAAAGAACAGTGAGAAGGGGAAAGAATGCACAATAGTAGGACAAGGGGTGAATTCGGAACAGGATATAATGGTAAATGTGTATGAAAATATTATGAAATCTGTCATTGTGTGTGCTAGCTAAAAAAAAAAAATCTAGGAATACCAGTGCTTCAGGCCTGGAGCAGCATGAAGGGAGCCACAAACCCCAGACCTGGGAACAGTATCAGAGGGAGGCCCAGCCTCAAGCTCAGGAGCCAAGAGTGATCACCAGGTGAAACAATAGCAGTTCCAGCAATAACTTCCAGAAACTATCCAAAAATTTCCTCTGAGAAAGAGTGTGCCTGTATCCCAGCCAGCATGTACTTCTATTTCTAGATAGGAGTTGCCTCACTACTACATTGACCACTGGACTCTTAACCCCATCTACACCTCCAATAGGAGGAGTGTCCACCCAAGCTATAGCCCCACCGTACCTCAAGGAGTACCCACCTGAGCATTGGGCCAACTTCCACCAGGAGAAGCATTCACCAGAGGCTCTGCTCTGCTTGTGCCTGAAGGAGCAGTCAAGGGAGCCACAGCCCCCCCCCCGCCCCACTATACCAATTGGAAAAAGAGAGAACCCCTGAAGCACAAGCTCCACCTATACCAATTGCAGGAAGAGATGCATAGATAACAAGGTAAGACCACACTCAGCAATATAAAGAGCAATACAGCATCACTAGAAACTAGTGGTGCTACAACAGCAAAACTTGAACATCCCAACACAGATGTAGAAGAAAATGACCTAAAAAATAACTTTATGGGGATGATTGAAGCCATTAAAAGGGGAATTAAATTTTCTTACAGAAATGGAGGAAAAGACAAAAAAAAATGGAAGATGTCAACAAATCCCTTAAAGAAATCCAAGAAAAGGCAATCAAACAAGAGAAGGAAACAATTCAAGACATAAAATCTGAAATACAAGCAATAAAGAAAACACAAACGGAGGAAATTCTGGTAATGGAAAAATCTGGGTAAATGATCAGGAACCACAAATGCAAGCATAACCAACAGAATACAAGAGATGGAAGAGAGAATTTCAGTCACTGAAGATAATTTGAAGGAAATAGAATCATTGATCAAAGAAAATTTTAAATCCAACATATCCATAACACAAAGCATGCTGGAAATCTGAGACACCATGAAAAGGCTAAATGTAAGAATAATAAATAGGGCTATCATAAGGAGAAAAAGTCCAACTCAAAGGCACAGGATATATATTTTAAAAATCATAGAAGAAAACTTTCCCAACCTATAGAAGGACATGCCTATGAAACTACAAGAAGCTTACAGAACACCAAATAGACTGGAACAAATAAAAGTCCCCTCACCACATAATAATCAAAGCAGTAAACATACAGAATAAAGAAAGATTTTTAAGAGCTGAAAAGGAGAAAGGCCAGGTAACATATAAAGGCAGACCGATCAGAATTACACCTGACTTCTCAACAGAAACAATGAAAGCCAGAAGGTCCTGGTGAGAGGTTATGAAGACACTAAGGGAACACAAATGCCAGTCCAGACTACTTTACCCAGCAAAGCTTTCAATAACTATAGATGGAGAAAACAAGATATCCCATGATAAAAAACCAAATTAAAACAATAACTATCCACAAATCCAGCCCTACAGAAAGTACTAGAATGAAATTGTCAACTCAAGGAAATAACCTTTGTCCACAAGAACACAGGAAATAGGTGACCTTACAGCAGCATATCCCAAAGAAGGGAATTGAACACACAATGCCATCACCAACAACAAAAACAGAAATAGCAGGAACTAGCAATCACTGGTTATTAATATCCATTAATATAAATGGTCTCCACTCACCTATAAAAAGACACAGGGTAATAGATTGGATATAAAAAGTGAATCCATTCTTCTGCTGCATTATAAGAAACACACCTCAAACTCACACACAGACATTACCTCAGAGTAAAGAGTTGGCAAAAAATTTTCCAATCAAATGGACCTAAGTAACAAGCTTGTGTAACTAACCTAATGTTTAACAAAATAGACTTCAAACTAAAATTAATCAAAAGAGATGGAAAAAGATATTTCATATTCGTCAAAGGAAAAATCCATCAAGATGAAGTCTCAATTCTAGACACCTATGCCTCCAAGTACAAGGGCATTCTCATTTGTAAAAGAAACTTTACTAAAGCTTAAATGACACATCAAGCCCCACACACTAGTAGTGGAAGACTTCAACACCCCACTCTCACTACTGGACAGATCTTCCAGACAGAAACTTAACAAAGAAATAAGGGAACTAACAGAGGTTATGACTCAAATGGACTTAACTGATATCTACAGAACATTCTACCCAAACACAAAAGAATATACTTTCTTTTCAGGACCTCATGGAACCTTCTCAAGAACAAATCACATATTTGGTAACAAAGCAAACCTCAACAGACAAAAAAAAAAAAAAAAAAAAAAAAAAAAAAAAATGGAATAAGCCCCACAGCTTGAAATTAGAATTCAACAGCAACATTAATCTCAGAAAGCCCACAAAAACATGGAAATTGAACAGTGCTCAACTGAACCACCACTGGGACAAGGAAAAAAATAAAGAAATAAATTAGAGACTTCCTAAAATTTAATGAAAATTACCACACAACATTCCCAAACTTATAGGACACAATGAAAGCAGTGTGAGAGGAAAGTTCTTAGCACTAAATGCCTACATATAGAAGCTAGAAAAATCACACTCTAGTGAATTAGCAGAACTGAAATCTCTAGAACAAAAAGAAGCAAACTCACACAGGAGTAGATGACAAGAAATAGTCAACTCGAGTTTTGAAACCAATAAAATAAAAACACAGAAAACAATGCAAAGAATTAATGAGACAAAAAGTTGGTTTTTTAAGAAATTCAACAAAATAGACAAAACTTTATCCAAACTAACCAAAAGACAGAGAGAATGTCCAGATTAACAAAATCAGAAATGAAAGGGGGAACATAACAACAGACACTGAGGACATCCAGAGCAGAGAAACTTCAAGTCATGCTTTGGAAACTTGTACTCCACAAAATTGGAAAACTTTAAGGAGACAAACAATTTTCTAGATAAGTACCACATACCAAAATTAAATTAAGACCAGATAAATAGAATATATATATATATATATATATATATATATATATATATATATGATGGGAGATGTCATTCTGTATATGTTTCTCATACTGGTTAATAATAAAGCACTGTTGGCCAATAGGAAAGGAAGATAGGAGGGACTAGGAGACAAGGAGGAAATAGGAAGTAGTAAGGAGGAGTCAAGATGGAGAGTCTGGAGAAAGCAGTATGCCGCCGGCTCCCCGGTAAGAGACATACATAGATCAGCAGAAATGGGCTAATAATTAAGGCAGAGCTAGCCGATAAGAAACAAGTAACCGGGCCAACAGCATTGTATCAAATACAGAGTCTGTGTATTATTTGGGGCTGGCGGCGCGGCGTCGGGACAAGACCGGGCGGCGGCAGGCGGAAAAACAGTACACGTTACATATATATATATATATCACCCTAAGGAAATAGAAAAGTTACCAAAAAGCCTCCCAACAAACAAAAGAAAAGAAAACCACACCAGAACTTCAATGAAGATTTAATGCCAATACTCCTCAAATTATTCCACACAATAAAAACAGAAGTAACACTGCCAAACTATTTTTATGAGGCAGCAATTACTCTGATACCCAAACCACACAAAGACACAGCTAGGAAAAAGAATTACAGACCAATTTCCCTCATGAACATTGATGCTGGCAAACCAAATTCAAGACCACATCAGAAAAATCATCCACCATGACCAAGTAGGATTCATCTCAGACATGAAGGGATGGTTCAACATACAAAAACTCATCAATGTAATCCACCATATAAACAAACTGAAAGAAAAAAGTCATATGATTGTTAGGAACTAACAGCCAGCTGACCCCCGCCCCTGACGATGGGCGGGAAGCTCATGGCCATGTCATCGCTATGTCATGTCAGCTTTACCTGGTGGCTCAAGCTTTACCTGGCTGCCAGAGGACTTAGTTACGCATGCCCAAGCTCCCCCTTTAAAAGCAAGCGCACCAAGCGTGCCTCTCTCTCTTGCTCCCCCTCTTGCTCTCCCTCCCTCTCTCCTGCTTTTGGTTGGCCACCAGCTATCCCCTCTTTCTCTCCCTTCTCTCAATAAACTCCACATGGGCACTGAGTCTCATGTTTGTGTTTTATAGGCATTAGTTGCATCAAAAGAACAACAATGATCACCTCACTAAATGCTGAAAAATCCTTTGACAAAATTCAGCACCCCTTCATGATAAAGGTCTTAGAGAGAATAGGGATACAAGGAGCATACCTAAACATAATAAAGGCAATATACAGTAACCCAACATTCAACATCAAACTAAATGGAGAGAATCTCAAACAATCCCACTGAAATCAGGAACAAGACAAGGCTGTTTACTCTGTCCATATCTCTTCAATGTTGTACTTGAAATTCTAGCTAGAGCAATAAGACAACAAAAGGAGATCAAGGGGATAAAAATTGGAAAAGAAGTGAAACTTGCACTATTTACAGATGATATGATAGTTTACATAAGTGATCCCAAAAATTCTACCAGAGAACTACTACAACTGATAACCTTCAGTAATGTAGCAGGATACTCAAAAAAATCAGTAGCCCTCCTATAAACAGATGACAAACAGGCAGAGAAGAAAATCAGAGAAACATCATCCTGTACAATAGACACAATTAACACAAAATACTTTGAGGTAACTCTAACCAAACAACTAAAAGGCCTGTATGACAAGAACTTCAAGTCTTTAAAGAAAGAAATTAAAGATATCAGAAAACGGGAAGATCTTCCATGCTCTTAATTAGGTAGGATCAATATAGGAAAAATGGCAATCCTACCAAAAACTACAGATTCAATGTAATCCCTATCAAAATTTCAGCACAATTTTTCACAGACCTGAAAGAACAATACTCAACTTTATATGGAAAAACAAAAAACCCAGGATACCCAAAAATAGCCCTGTACAAAAAAAAGGATCATCTTGGGATATCACCAGTCCTGACTTCAAGTTGTACTATAGAGCTATAGTCCTGAAAACAGATTGGAATTAGTATAAAAACAGACAGGAATTGAATTAAAGCCCCCGCTATCAACCCACACACCAATAAGCACCTAATTTTTACAGAGAAATTAAAAATATAAAATGTAAATGAGAAAAATATTCAACAAATGGTGCTGGTATATTGCTTGTCAACATGCAGACGAATGAAAATAGATCCATATCTATTGCCATGCACAAAACTCAAATCCAAATGGATCAAAGGCCTCAATATAAATCCATCCACACTGAACCTCATAGAAATACATTTGAACACATATGCACAGGAGACCACTTCCTAAATAGAACACCCCTAGCACAGACACTGAGAGCAACAATGGAACCTCCTGAAACTGAGAAGCTTCTGTAAAGCAAATAATACTGTCAACAAGACAAAACGGCTCCCTACAGAATAGGAAAAGATGCTTCACCAAGCCCACATCTGACAGAGGACTGGTCTCCAAAATACACAAAGAACTCAAACTAGAAATCAAACTACCAAATAATCCAATTTAAAACCAGATACAGATCTAAACAGTGAAGTCTCAACAGAACAATCTCAAATGGCAGAAAGACATCTAAGGAAATACTCAAACATCCATAGTCACCAGGGAAATGCAAATCAAAACCACTCTAAGATTCCGTCTTACACAGGTAAGAATGGCTAAGATCAAAAACACCTATGACAGTTTGTGCTGGAGAGGATGTGAAGAAAGGGGAACATTCCTCTGTTGCTGATGGAATGCAAAATTGTACAGCTTCTGTGGAAATCAGTATGGTGATTACTCAAAAATTAGGGATCCACCTACCTCAAGACCCTGCAATACCATTGTTGGGCATGTACCCAAAGGAGGCAGGCACATTCTCACCACAAAGACATCTGCTCAATTATATTCATAGCAACATTATTTATAATAGCCAGATCTTGGAAACAACCTAGATGCCCCTCTCCTGAAGAATAGATAAAGAAAATGTACTCCATTTACACAATGGAGTACTTCTCAGCAGTAAGAAACAATGACATCCAAAAATTCACAGGCAAATGGACAGAACTAGAAAAAAAAATTCTGAGTAAGGTAACCCAAAACCAGAATGACAAATATAGTATATACTCACTGATAAGTGGATATCATACATAAAGCAAAAGATACATAGCCTACAATCCACAACCCCAGGGAACCTAGAACCCTCTTCCAGAAACAGATGGAAGCAGATGCAGAAATCCACAACTAACCAATGGGCCAAGATCTTGGAGTACAATTGAAGTAAGGGAGAAGCAATAATATGAACAAAGGGGTCAAGACCATGATGGGGAAACCCACAGAATCAGCTGACCTGGGTTAGTGAGAGATCACTGACTCAGGTCTGAAAAATGGGGAACCTGATAAGACCAAACTAGACTCTCTTAATATAGGTGACAATTGTGTGACTGGGCAGTGGGTCCAAAATCTAAGACTAATGCACAAACTGACTTAGTGAAGCCCATTCTATATGAAGAGATACCTTGCCCAGCCTAGACACAGAGGGTGGAGAAACGCCTTGGTCCTGCCTCAACAAGATGACAGGACAGACTTAGTAGACTTCTTAGGGGAGTAGACTTCTCCAAGGAGCTGATGGGAGGTAGGGGGAGTGAGGAAAGGAGGAGGATCGGGTGATGGGAGATGTCATTCTGTAAATATGTTTCTCTTATTGTTTAATGAATAAAGCCCTGTTGGCCAATAGGAAAGCAAGATAGGTGGGACTAGGAGACAAGGAGGATTCTGGGTGATGTAGTAGAGAAGATTCAAGATGTAGGGACTTGAGGGAGGAGGTCTGGACCCTCTCTCTAGTAAGATAAGATCACACGAAAACCCATTAATAGAAATGGGTTAATATTTAAGACAGAGCTAGCTGATAAGAAACACTAGTAACAGGCCAATAGCTTTATACCTAATACAGCATCTCCATGTGTTATTTGGGGTTGACATGGCTATGGGACCAGGCTGGTGAGAAAACTGCTCATAACAATGGGGGAACTGGGATTGCAATGTAAAAAATAAATTAATAAAAAAGAAATTTAAATCCTAGAATCAAATGAAAATGAAAACAAAATAAACCAAAATGTATGAGTAAAAAAATTAAGATATTACATGAATATATAAATACTATAACACTGTAAGTGAAGGTATTAAGGAAGTAAATGTTAAGTAATACAGCAGGTTGATCTGGTTTGATTATATGGACCTGAATCTGGATTTTAGAATATTCACTAATGCTGGGTGGTGTAGGAGCAGGCCTTTAATCCCTGCACAGACATAGAGTCATGCAGAGGCAGGCAAATCTCTGGGTTTCAGGACAGCCTGGTCTACAGAGTTCCAGGACAGCTAAGGCAACACAGAGAAATCCTGTCTCAAAAAAAAAAAAAAAAAAAAAAAAAAAAAATGGAATAAGCCCCACAGCTTGAAATTAGAATTCAACAGCAACATTAATCTCAGAAAGCCCACAAAAACATGGAAATTGAACAGTGCTCAACTGAACCACCACTGGGACAAGGAAAAAATAAAGAAATAAATTAGAGACTTCCTAAAATTTAATGAAAATTACCACACAACATTCCCAAACTTATAGGACACAATGAAAGCAGTGTGAGAGGAAAGTTCTTAGCACTAAATGCCTACATATAGAAGCTAGAAAAATCACACTCTAGTGAATTAGCAGAACTGAAATCTCTAGAACAAAAAGAAGCAAACTCACACAGGAGTAGATGACAAGAAATAGTCAACTCGAGTTTTGAAACCAATAAAATAAAAACACAGAAAACAATGCAAAGAATTAATGAGACAAAAAGTTGGTTTTTTAAGAAATTCAACAAAATAGACAAAACTTTATCCAAACTAACCAAAAGACAGAGAGAATGTCCAGATTAACAAAATCAGAAATGAAAGGGGGAACATAACAACAGACACTGAGGACATCCAGAGCAGAGAAACTTCAAGTCATGCTTTGGAAACTTGTACTCCACAAAATTGGAAAACTTTAAGGAGACAAACAATTTTCTAGATAAGTACCACATACCAAAATTAAATTAAGACCAGATAAATAGAATATATATATATATATATATATATATATATATATATATATATGATGGGAGATGTCATTCTGTATATGTTTCTCATACTGGTTAATAATAAAGCACTGTTGGCCAATAGGAAAGGAAGATAGGAGGGACTAGGAGACAAGGAGGAAATAGGAAGTAGTAAGGAGGAGTCAAGATGGAGAGTCTGGAGAAAGCAGTATGCCGCCGGCTCCCCGGTAAGAGACATACATAGATCAGCAGAAATGGGCTAATAATTAAGGCAGAGCTAGCCGATAAGAAACAAGTAACCGGGCCAACAGCATTGTATCAAATACAGAGTCTGTGTATTATTTGGGGCTGGCGGGCGCGGCGTCGGGACAAGACCGGGCGGCGGCAGGCGGAAAAACAGTACACGTTACATATATATATATATATCACCCTAAGGAAATAGAAAAGTTACCAAAAAGCCTCCCAACAAACAAAAGAAAAGAAAACCACACCAGAACTTCAATGAAGATTTAATGCCAATACTCCTCAAATTATTCCACACAATAAAAACAGAAGTAACACTGCCAAACTATTTTTATGAGGCAGCAATTACTCTGATACCCAAACCACACAAAGACACAGCTAGGAAAAAGAATTACAGACCAATTTCCCTCATGAACATTGATGCTGGCAAACCAAATTCAAGACCACATCAGAAAAATCATCCACCATGACCAAGTAGGATTCATCTCAGACATGAAGGGATGGTTCAACATACAAAAACTCATCAATGTAATCCACCATATAAACAAACTGAAAGAAAAAAGTCATATGATTGTTAGGAACTAACAGCCAGCTGACCCCCGCCCCTGACGATGGGCGGGAAGCTCATGGCCATGTCATCGCTATGTCATGTCAGCTTTACCTGGTGGCTCAAGCTTTACCTGGCTGCCAGAGGACTTAGTTACGCATGCCCAAGCTCCCCCTTTAAAAGCAAGCGCACCAAGCGTGCCTCTCTCTCTTGCTCCCCCTCTTGCTCTCCCTCCCTCTCTCCTGCTTTTGGTTGGCCACCAGCTATCCCCTCTTTCTCTCCCTTCTCTCAATAAACTCCACATGGGCACTGAGTCTCATGTTTGTGTTTTATAGGCATTAGTTGCATCAAAAGAACAACAATGATCACCTCACTAAATGCTGAAAAATCCTTTGACAAAATTCAGCACCCCTTCATGATAAAGGTCTTAGAGAGAATAGGGATACAAGGAGCATACCTAAACATAATAAAGGCAATATACAGTAACCCAACATTCAACATCAAACTAAATGGAGAGAATCTCAAACAATCCCACTGAAATCAGGAACAAGACAAGGCTGTTTACTCTGTCCATATCTCTTCAATGTTGTACTTGAAATTCTAGCTAGAGCAATAAGACAACAAAAGGAGATCAAGGGGATAAAAATTGGAAAAGAAGTGAAACTTGCACTATTTACAGATGATATGATAGTTTACATAAGTGATCCCAAAAATTCTACCAGAGAACTACTACAACTGATAACCTTCAGTAATGTAGCAGGATACTCAAAAAAATCAGTAGCCCTCCTATAAACAGATGACAAACAGGCAGAGAAGAAAATCAGAGAAACATCATCCTGTACAATAGACACAATTAACACAAAATACTTTGAGGTAACTCTAACCAAACAACTAAAAGGCCTGTATGACAAGAACTTCAAGTCTTTAAAGAAAGAAATTAAAGATATCAGAAAACGGGAAGATCTTCCATGCTCTTAATTAGGTAGGATCAATATAGGAAAAATGGCAATCCTACCAAAAACTACAGATTCAATGTAATCCCTATCAAAATTTCAGCACAATTTTTCACAGACCTGAAAGAACAATACTCAACTTTATATGGAAAAACAAAAAACCCAGGATACCCAAAAATAGCCCTGTACAAAAAAAAGGATCATCTTGGGATATCACCAGTCCTGACTTCAAGTTGTACTATAGAGCTATAGTCCTGAAAACAGATTGGAATTAGTATAAAAACAGACAGGAATTGAATTAAAGCCCCCGCTATCAACCCACACACCAATAAGCACCTAATTTTTACAGAGAAATTAAAAATATAAAATGTAAATGAGAAAAATATTCAACAAATGGTGCTGGTATATTGCTTGTCAACATGCAGACGAATGAAAATAGATCCATATCTATTGCCATGCACAAAACTCAAATCCAAATGGATCAAAGGCCTCAATATAAATCCATCCACACTGAACCTCATAGAAATACATTTGAACACATATGCACAGGAGACCACTTCCTAAATAGAACACCCCTAGCACAGACACTGAGAGCAACAATGGAACCTCCTGAAACTGAGAAGCTTCTGTAAAGCAAATAATACTGTCAACAAGACAAAACGGCTCCCTACAGAATAGGAAAAGATGCTTCACCAAGCCCACATCTGACAGAGGACTGGTCTCCAAAATACACAAAGAACTCAAACTAGAAATCAAACTACCAAATAATCCAATTTAAAACCAGATACAGATCTAAACAGTGAAGTCTCAACAGAACAATCTCAAATGGCAGAAAGACATCTAAGGAAATACTCAAACATCCATAGTCACCAGGGAAATGCAAATCAAAACCACTCTAAGATTCCGTCTTACACAGGTAAGAATGGCTAAGATCAAAAACACCTATGACAGTTTGTGCTGGAGAGGATGTGAAGAAAGGGGAACATTCCTCTGTTGCTGATGGAATGCAAAATTGTACAGCTTCTGTGGAAATCAGTATGGTGATTACTCAAAAATTAGGGATCCACCTACCTCAAGACCCTGCAATACCATTGTTGGGCATGTACCCAAAGGAGGCAGGCACATTCTCACCACAAAGACATCTGCTCAATTATATTCATAGCAACATTATTTATAATAGCCAGATCTTGGAAACAACCTAGATGCCCCTCTCCTGAAGAATAGATAAAGAAAATGTACTCCATTTACACAATGGAGTACTTCTCAGCAGTAAGAAACAATGACATCCAAAAATTCACAGGCAAATGGACAGAACTAGAAAAAAAAAATTCTGAGTAAGGTAACCCAAAACCAGAATGACAAATATAGTATATACTCACTGATAAGTGGATATCATACATAAAGCAAAAGATACATAGCCTACAATCCACAACCCCAGGGAACCTAGAACCCTCTTCCAGAAACAGATGGAAGCAGATGCAGAAATCCACAACTAACCAATGGGCCAAGATCTTGGAGTACAATTGAAGTAAGGGAGAAGCAATAATATGAACAAAGGGGTCAAGACCATGATGGGGAAACCCACAGAATCAGCTGACCTGGGTTAGTGAGAGATCACTGACTCAGGTCTGAAAAATGGGGAACCTGATAAGACCAAACTAGACTCTCTTAATATAGGTGACAATTGTGTGACTGGGCAGTGGGTCCAAAATCTAAGACTAATGCACAAACTGACTTAGTGAAGCCCATTCTATATGAAGAGATACCTTGCCCAGCCTAGACACAGAGGGTGGAGAAACGCCTTGGTCCTGCCTCAACAAGATGACAGGACAGACTTAGTAGACTTCTTAGGGGAGTAGACTTCTCCAAGGAGCTGATGGGAGGTAGGGGGAGTGAGGAAAGGAGGAGGATCGGGTGATGGGAGATGTCATTCTGTAAATATGTTTCTCTTATTGTTTAATGAATAAAGCCCTGTTGGCCAATAGGAAAGCAAGATAGGTGGGACTAGGAGACAAGGAGGATTCTGGGTGATGTAGTAGAGAAGATTCAAGATGTAGGGACTTGAGGGAGGAGGTCTGGACCCTCTCTCTAGTAAGATAAGATCACACGAAAACCCATTAATAGAAATGGGTTAATATTTAAGACAGAGCTAGCTGATAAGAAACACTAGTAACAGGCCAATAGCTTTATACCTAATACAGCATCTCCATGTGTTATTTGGGGTTGACATGGCTATGGGACCAGGCTGGTGAGAAAACTGCTCATAACAATGGGGGAACTGGGATTGCAATGTAAAAAATAAATTAATAAAAAAGAAATTTAAATCCTAGAATCAAATGAAAATGAAAACAAAATAAACCAAAATGTATGAGTAAAAAAATTAAGATATTACATGAATATATAAATACTATAACACTGTAAGTGAAGGTATTAAGGAAGTAAATGTTAAGTAATACAGCAGGTTGATCTGGTTTGATTATATGGACCTGAATCTGGATTTTAGAATATTCACTAATGCTGGGTGGTGTAGGAGCAGGCCTTTAATCCCTGCACAGACATAGAGTCATGCAGAGGCAGGCAAATCTCTGGGTTTCAGGACAGCCTGGTCTACAGAGTTCCAGGACAGCTAAGGCAACACAGAGAAATCCTGTCTCAAAAAAAAAAAAAAAAAAAAAAAAAAAAAAAAAACCAAACACCTATCTACAATGAAATTTTTAAAGATATTCTTTAAATAGTAGTATAAACACGTTAATTACTTCTCCATTACCAAGTGGTGAGGGTGGGGGTCATACTTCGTGTAGGAAGACCACTCCCTTTCTAACATATATAATCCATGTGTATGTATTTATATGTTGGGAAGAAATAGAGTGAGCTGCAATGTGGTATGTGCTAGAAGATATTGAGAATGTAGTTTGGGAAGTATGGTGCTGTTATTGTTTTGGTTAGGTCTGTGGTGCTCAGGATTAAACCCAGGGGTGACTGAAGCATGAGGATCACTTAAACTAAACACAAGTTTATCCTGTCTAAAAAATAAACCAAAGCAGGGGTCTGAGGGTGTAGCTCTTGAACATGCTGGATTTGACCCCACTCTCCTCAGCAGAAGAGACCAATGGTTCAAAAGGAAAAAAGGTGGCTGAGATGGGAAGACCTAGCCTGTCTGACATATGGAGGAAATGAGATCACAAACAATAAACTGGCTCACTCTGTGTGCTGTTAACCAACGGTAAGTTTACTAGTTATTCCTCACCCCCATGGAAGAGTTACCTAATATTGTGTAAGTTCATATAGAGGAGAACAAAGCTCAGAGCTCTTAAATAGCTTGGCCAAGGAAACAACCTTGAACCCCAGTACAAACTTCTTTCAGTTTATCTGTGATACCCTTTCACTCGGTACACTCCCTAACACCTAGGCAAGTCCTAAGTAACCTGAGAATAAATCTCTTAGGAAAGACAAACTCAACTAGTTCAAGTTAATATTGTCAACAGAACATGTCTGAATTAACCCAAAGTAATGATTCTTAATGTTTAGCAGCCAAGGTCCCCTGTGAAAATAATTGGGGTCCCTGTCTCCAGAAAGATATATGCAGGCACACAACTACAAAAGTATATGTAGAATTTCAAGGATCTCCTCAAACTCGGGGAAGAATTTTTGTTATTTGGTTAGCTGTTTTTCTAGTGCTGGAGAGTGAATCCAAGGCTTCAATACTTGACATTACAATTACAGAGCAGAGACACAGCCATTCCAGTCTCAAAAAGACACAGGATGCACCCATTAGCAGAGTCAGTAGTGCTAGGGTGGTATATTTGTGTGCATTTTACTGAATACAACTGTGTGGAACCAGGGTCCTGGTGGCTTTCTTTAAGCCAGGACAGAGAAGGAGCCGCTGTAGGTAGGACCTCCTGGCTATGGCCACCTGGTGGTGCTGCTGAGCTAAGAACTGTCAAGGGTTCTCTAAGGCCACTTGAGCCTAGGGACAAGAAAAATAGAATTGGCCTAAGCCAGGTCTCAGCCCCAAGCAGCCTGGCTCCAGTGCATCAGGAAAGTAAGATCACAGTGACTGGCTTCCTTGGCCCAGCACCTTTTTCCAGTATTATTTTCTGCTGCTCAAGGAACAAAGCACAGACAACAAAGGGCAAGATTAAAGGATGAGTTTAAGATGAAGGTTCAAATCTTAGATTCTCTCCTCAGTAACAGAAAATGTAGGTAAGCTACTTATCATCTTTGAAACAGTGTCTTCTCTAGTAAAACATAGACACTAAAGTTTAAGTTGCAAATTTAATGTGAGGACTCACTGAGACACAATGACACCTAAATAAACAATAAGCAGTTAGTGAAAACACACCTCATAGTTGTTAAGTCTCAAAGAAACTGAGCACAAATGGCTAACTGGGGTGCCTATTTAACATGTCAAAGTAGACATTAGCCACCAGGTTCTCCCAGCATCTCTTAGTACCTGTTATACAGTCCTGGCTCTTCCCAGCACTTAATACACATCTCTCTCTCTCTCTCTCTCTCTCTCTCTCTCTCTCTCTCTCTCTCACACACACACACACACACACACAGAGAGAGAGAGAGAGAGAGAGAGAGAGCCCTGCCCTAAATTCCTCCAGCCCCCAAGCTACCCTTCCCCTAGCTTTTCTTTCGTATGTGATCTCCAGCCTCTCTTACCCCCACAATCCCTGTGACCAGATTGATTCTGGGCTGGTTCAGTCTGAACCTTTCCAGATGTTTTTGTGTGTTCTCTGTCTCATATTTACAATAAAGTGGGGAGCCACTTTGCAAATGATACCCATTCTACTCCAAGAACAGCAAGTTTTTGTTTTGTAGACTTCATCAGCAATGCAAGTTTTTTACATTTCCTTTGTATTCTGTCTTTGTTGGGAAGAAGTATCTGCCTGGATTCTGCTAAGGTCTCTTTGTCTACTTGCTTCCATGTACTGCCCAATTTGTGTCACACTTGCCCCTTTGAGTCCTGCCTCCAACCTCTGCAGTCCTTTAACTAGGTATACCTCTGAGTACTAACCTCTCCAGCAAGAGGATGGCTCATTGTCTTTTGTTGAGCATGAAGCCCATGCTCTTGACTTGGCTGGGCAGAGCCAGAGAAAACTGGTAGGCTTTTTCCTTTACAACTCTACACAACTCTACACAACTTCCTCTGGTAGGTGATATAGAACCATGGGCTCAATAGCAGGGACTTTTGAAATTTATAGGACTCTGTCCTAGTTTTGTTTTCTATCTCTGTGATAAACACCATGACCAAACATGACCAAAAGCAACTTGGAGGAAGAAGTGGTTTATTTCAGCTTAGAACTCTTAGATCACACTATCACTGAGGGAAGTCAGGGCAGGAACCTAGAGGCAAGAACTGAAGCAGAGACCATGGAGGATGCTACCTACTGGCTTCCTTTCCATGGCTTTTCTTATACAACTCAGGGAGCACCTTGCCCAGGGGTGGTACCTCCTACAGTGGACCCTCCCTTATCAATCATTAATCATGAAAACGGTGCAAAGACTTGACAACAAGCCACCTGATGGTGGCATCTCCTCGATTAAGATTTCCTTTGTGATGCTGAAAACCTAAAAGAAGCCCATAAGGTGCTGGAAGAAAGTGAATGAGCTCAGTCCAGGAGCTGTTTGGTTTCCCTGGGAAAAGTCACCTGCATATTCCTGCTGGGTTAGCTGAGGCTTAGGAGGCAATCCTAACCTTCCTGAGGACTGGGGATAGACTGAGTCTTCTTTGGATAGCTCCATGGAGTCTGTGATGGGGGATGCCCTTCTGTATGCTGTGAATATATGTATAGCCAGCCAGGGCTACACAGCAGTAAGACACTGCTCCAAACAAACAGAAAAAGTTAATAAGATATGGGAGGTAGAGTTGTTAGGACAAATGGCTAATTGAGGTGCCTGTTTAACATATCAAACCACCACTAACTGGTGGTTCCCCTCAGTCCCCACTCACAAGTACCTATTACAGAGTCATTCTGGATGGCATACCCTGTCCCCTACCTTAAACCTCCCTGGTCCCTGAGCTTGCCTTCCCTTCCTCCTGCTTCTCTTGGCTACATTCCCTCTTGGTGTTCTTGGTCTCTTCGTTTCCACATATTATTTTTCTCCTCTGCCCCCTCTTCATGTCTTTTTCTCCCCTTTCTCTTTTCTATTGGCTCAGTACAGTTTGCCTGGTTAAGTTCAGACTCTTCCAGATGCCTCTGGCTGTGATCTTCCTCTAACAAGCTTTTCAAGTTCATCTCATTTAGTATGATCCCAGGACTGCCATCTCAATTCTTTATAATACATTAACTCATAGCAGCACCAAAAAATATGCTATAAATATTTCCTTTCAGGTCTGATGAAACTGGGGCTCAGGGAAATTAAGGAACCAGGCCAAAGCCACAGGCAGTTGAAAGGCAGAGTTCTGAGTCATCGCCCAGTATTTTCCAGCCTCACCACTAGCCCATACAAGTCTTTATCTTCAGAACAGAATGCAGTCCAGGGTTCTGAGTGTCTGGGAGTTCTCAGAGCTCCTCTTTTGTAAGATGGTAAGGGGCCAACGGCACAAAGTCAGGTAAAAGGCAAACAGCAGACTCATTTATTCAGCAAAGGGGAAAGAAAGTCTTATACACCCTCCCAGCACCCAGACATTCTGATCTGTTGACATTATGTAGCACCCCCCCCCATGTCCCATTGGCAAGGCATGATCAGGACCTCTGGCAGTTCCTGTTGCTAGGTCCTCAGGCAGCATCACAGAGTTGACCCTCATTGGCTGGGCAGACTCCAGGTTGGCTCATCCCTCAGTCTTATAGGCCCTTCCTACACTCTTTAGTCTGGGTAAGACACTGAACTTACCAACAGCAGCAGTCCAGCTACTAAACACAGCTATTTCAAGAGCTTCTGGTGGTCCAAAACCCCTTGGAGGGCACGTCAAGGCCAAGCATGTGGCTGACTCCTGTAGACGGTGGTTTCTGTCCTACCCAGTTCCACAGCCATTTATTCCCAAATAAACATACAGAGGCTTATACAAATTGTAAACTGTTTGACCTATAGTTCAGGCTTCTTATTGGCTAACTCTTAATTATTACTCCAACTACTATCTTTCTCTATCACTGTTTGGATTTCCCACCTGGCTAAATCCTGCCTGTCCATTAGTTAAAACAGCTTTATTCATCAACCAGTAAGAGAAACATATTCACAGCATACAAAAGGACATTCTCCATCAGACTCACTTCAACTTGACTGGATTGAAGATCACACCTTACATTTGTGAACGTTTCTAGGGAGCTCTAAATGAAAAGGGAAACATACCATGAATATTGGCAACAGTACCCTTTGGGTTTGGGGTCACAGACTGAATGAAAGGAGGGAGAAGGAGAAAGTGACCTGTGAACCAGCATTCATCTGTTTCATGACTATAGACATGTGGCCAGCCACCCCATGCTCCTGTTGTCACAGATAGAGCTTATCCTCACTGTCCATACTTTTCTCACACCATAGACTGTACACTCAAACTATCAGCCAAAACAAGCCTCTCTTTCCTTGAGCTGCCTATGTCAGGAAACTGATTCAGCTTTCAAAGCTTCTAAAGGCATATGCCAAAGTGTATTGGCTCTCAGGGGAACACCTGGGCTGTCCTGCCCACCCCAAGCATTGAAGGCTTGACTGCAGGAATTTGGCAGCACACCTTGCCTGACCCCCACCCCAGACCTCAAACATTCAGGGAGGCCCATCTCTTTTCACCCTAACCCTGCTCTCTGATTTTTTTTTTTTTTTTTTTTTTTTTTTTTTTTTTTTATCTTTCCTGTGGCTCTTAACCCCTGTGTGACCTAAAAGCTCTATAATTCTGAAAACCAGTCCTGCTAGCCAGCTGCCCAGCACAATAACACTGCAAAGGTATGGGATTGAAACTAGAAGAAAACCTATTCATGAGAAGAACAGCTGGTGGCTGAGAAACAAACAAAGCAAAGGAAGGCAGGCAAGTCCCTGCCTCCTATAGGATAGCTTGACTGGAGAGTTCAAAGCCAGTTTCAGCCTGCCTAAGACCTCCTGCCTTCTCTCCTAATAAAGGCAGCAGTGGTTATCACAGTTCCCACCCTTCATGGAGAGGCTCTATGGGGGTGAGCCTCCTAAAGGAGCTTTAAGATGGAAAGCAATCAGGACAGGAAGGGAAGGATCCAGGCCCATAGTTAAGAATAGTCATCATGTAATTCCACTGCCCAATTAAATACCAAAGAAATACCCCTAAGGGTTATATGTTTGTATTAAATGATTTTATTTTTTTTAGATGACATAAGGAGAGCATATATTTTCATTGAAAAAACAGAAATCACATAACTAATACATATACAGAATGTATACTGTAATTTAATAGTATCACATAATTTTAACAATATACAGAATTTATAGTATAATATATTAGGCAAATAATTACTTTTAGCATTTCATATGCATGGCTTTCATGCACAAAAAAAAGATAAAACACATTTCCAACAATAAAACATATACATATTTTTCTTCATCAACAAACTCACTATTTAATCCTTCCAAATGATGAAAGTATACTTCATTATATGCACAAAAGATAATAGTTTAAATCAATTCCCTGACTCTATATATTTAGACTGAAAGAAAACTTCAGTTCCTTTTGGAGTATCAAGCAGAGACTAAGGACATGACATCCCATCCTACTTAATAGTCTTCAATCCCATCATTCCACCCACCAACCCACTGACTCGGTACACTTTAGCTACTCTGCATTTCTATACAAGTTTGTCTGGACTCAACCTGGAGGAATTTCATTTGCTTCATTGTGTGTGCTCCATCCATAAACATGTTACAGGGTATGTCTTACCTTACTTGCTCTTTCTTTTCTTATCTCTTAAAGAAAATAGACCACAGCTGAAGGCAAACAGCTGTGATGGGGGATGCCCTTCTGTATATATGTTTCTCTTATTGGTTGATGACTAAAATATTGATTGGCCAGTAGCCAGGCAGGGAATATAGGTGGGGCTACCAGACTAGGAGAATACTGTGGAGAGGAAGGCAGAGAGGCTGCCAGGGGACACCATGTAGCTACTAGGAAGCTGGTAAGATAAGACCAAGTAGATAATTAGATAAATAGAAATGGGTTAATAATTAAGAGAGAGCTAGCCAGTAAAAAGTCTAAGCCACTAGACAAACATTTTATACTTAACATAAATCTTTGTGTGTTTATTTGGGGCAAAGTGGTTATGGAACTAGGCAAGACAAGAAACTCCAGCTATACAGCTGGCTTTATGTGGAGTGTATTTGTAGCATGTAGTATTGGATAGTGGAACTCCATTTCCCAATCCAACATTGGAATTTTCTGCCAGATTAGACTAGAGACCCTGGAATGGGCTATCAGGGTATTGAAACACCTCTACAGAGGGAGGGGATATGACAGGGATAGAGAGGAAAAAATGCTGAGAACATGAACCTACGCACAGGTATACATAAACTAGTGCAAGCCTGCTCTGGAACCTTTACACTGGGAGATGAAAAAAGAAAGTCATATCTCACACTTTTCAGAGAAAGAAAAGTTGAGACCTGTAGACTGAACACTGTAAGCCTAACTGCCCATTTGACACTGCATGTCAATGTCAAAAGAGTCTGAGAGAATAGCAACTGGAATGCACTTTCACATATAGCCTCTCATAGGTCTCTAACTTCTCTGCATGACCCCTTCACTCCTGGGCCTTCAACTGCCACTGGGACTGCACCTTCACCAATGGCCTCTTCTGGTCTCTCACCATGCTGCATCTCAGTTTCTCTCCATGACCCTTTCATGCCTTCAAAACCAATACCACCTGGGTAAGTCTTACACTACCAAGTTTGGCTGCCAGCACGAGATACAACTTCAGCCACTTCTGGAACATAGCTTCTGTGTTCTGACGCTGAGGAAACATTTCACAGAAGTTTTCACCTTGATGATGCTGGTCTGTTCTTTATCACCACTAATTTCTTAACTCCAGCTGACCAGCATCAATTGTCCCAGTAACTCAAAGCTTTCATTTCAGTGGTGCTTGTTTCATGTTAATCACTGCTAACTCTTCAGCCCCAGCTGACTAGAAACACAGAATTTTAATTCAAAACAGTAAATGGATTTGACAGAATCTTTAAATTTCCCTCTGAAACTTCACAATACAGTCCTCTATCATCTGCACTATTCTCAACATTCTTATCTTCCAAGCTAATAAGAACACCACACTGAACTCAACACTCAATTACTTTTCTAGCACAGTTCCAAAATATTTCTACAATGCTCCCGAAACAGACTCAAGTCTGTCACAGCAATACCCTGCTTCATAACCTTGAATCAACTTGTATTGCTTAGGATTTCTATTGCTTGACAAAATGTCATGATCAAAAAGCAAGTTGAGAAGGAAAGAATTTTTTTGTTTGCTTGCTTACACTGTTCCTGATCTCAAGATATATTACAGAATCATATTAGCATAAAAATCAATGGAACAAAATCAAAGACCCAATCATAAATATGTGTAACTAGAGCAACAAAGATGCCAAAAACATACACTGGATAAAAAAGAACACCTTTGACAAATGGTGCTGGGAAAACTGGATGTCCACATACAGAAGAATGAAATCAGATTCATATTTATTGTCTTGCATAAAAACTAACTCCGAATGGATCAAGACCTAAATGTGAAACATGAAACACTGAAAGTTCCAGAAGAAAACAAAAGGCAGCACTCCCAGGGTATAAGTGTAGGAAAGGACTTTCTGAATAAGATTCTATTTGCCCACGCATTAAGTCCAACAGTTGACAAGTCAAACCTCATAAAACTAAAAATCTTCTATACAGGTAAAGAAACAATTGAGTAAAGAGAAAGTTCACACAATGGGGAAGAATCTTTGCCAGCTAATACATCTGACAGAGAACTAATATATAGAATATATAAAGAGCTCAAAAAACAAACAAACAAACAAACAGAGTCACAAACCCAAAGGACCCATTCAAAAAAATCAGCTACAAATATGATAAACAAAACAAGCAAAGGAGCCTCAGGCCCAGGAAGAGTGTCAGAGGGAAGCACAGAACACCAGCCCAGCAGCAGCATCAGAGGGAAGCCCAAGCCTCAGACCCAGCAGTAGCATCAGAAAAACGCCTGAACCACCATCCTGGAAGCAATTGCAGAGGGAGACCTGAGCCTGGTGCCCAGGAGCAGGGGACAACTGCCAGGTGAGACAACAGTAGCAGTTTCCAGCAATGGCTTCCAGAATGTATCAAAAGAAGTTCCATTGGGAAAGAGCACCTGTGTCCCAGCCAGCATCCACTGCCACTTCTCAGTTGGAGATAACTTACTGCTACAGTGACCACTAGACTCTCAGTCCCACCTACACCTAGAGGAGCAATCAACAGCCATGGCCCTAGCTCCAATGGGAGGAGCATTCATTGGATCTGTCACCCCTCCTGCACTTCAAGAAGTGACCACCTGAGCCTTGGGCCCACTTCCACCAGAAGGAGCATCCACCATAGGCTCTGCTCTGCTTGTGCCTGAAGGTGTGGTCAAAAGAGCCACAGCTCCCAACTATACCAATTGGAGAAAGAGAGAACCCTTAAAGCACAAGCTCCACCTATACCAATTGCAGGAACAGATGCATAGACAACAAGGTAAGAACACACAACAATATAAAAAGCAATATGGCACCACTAAAAACTAGTGGTGCTACAACAGCAGGACCTGAACATCCCAATGCAGATAAAGCAGAAGACCTAAAAATTGACTTTATGAAGATGATTGAGGCCCTTAAAAAGGAAATAAAAAATTCCCTTAAAGAAATGGAGAAAAAGACAAAAATTTGGAAGAAATCAACAAATCCCTTCAGGAAAACTAAGAAAAATCAATCAAACAAGCAAAGAAAACTATTCAAGACTTGAAATCTCAAATAGAGGCATAAAGAAAACACAAACCAAGGAAATACTGGAAATGGAAAATCTGGGTCTAGCCCCCCGCATGCCCTCTGCTTGAGGTGAGTGTGAGCCAGCTCAGGCCCAATTCCCCTCATCCTCTCCTTGGAACTTCCTGGGTCAGCTCTGCATGTAGTGCATGCCAGACCATCCAGAGCCTGCCCTCATCTAGTCTTGGCCTCCCTACAACCTCTGCTTGAGGTGAGGGTGGGGCCAGGTCAGGAACAACCCCCCCTCCCCTTTAGAACTTCCTGGGACAGCTCCAAGTATAGTGGACTTGGCAAGCCAGAAAATACAGAGCCTGCCCTCATTGCAGTTTTAGCACCCCTATTTTCTCCACTTGAGTCTTGGCACCCCTACACACACTGCTTGAGAACTCCAAGTGATCTCCCACCTTCCAGAGTTACTGACATCAAAGTTTTGGCCCACCAACACCCACCTGGAAACAAAAGGAGAAAGACAGACCCCATCTGCACCCACTGGAAGAACACATTCAACAATAGAAAGATCAATATGACACCACCAGAATCTAGGGACTCTACACCAACAGGACCTGAACTACCAAACACAGATGAAACAGAAGAGAAAAACCTTAAAAACAACTTTATGAAGGTCATAGAGGCCCTCAAAGAAGAAATGAGAAAATCCCTTTAAGAAATGAAAGAAAGTGGAAAGGCTATCATAAATGCCCTTCCCAAAGAGTGACATCAACAACTAACTTCTCCATGGAGCCCTCAACTAATGCCTGTTGAAAACAGGATCAAACACCCATACATAAACACTGAGTCGAACTAGAACCCAGATGCAGATGGAGAGAACAAGACCAGGCAGCTGAAACACATATAGACAGCTTACCTGAACAAGGAGGAGCTAATGGCCACTAGACTGATAGCTGGGAAGCCAGCATGGGACTGACTCAGGCCCCCCTGAATATGGGTCTCAGCCAGAAGGACTGAGCAGTCTAAGAGACCTCAGACAGTGGAGCCAGGATGTATCCCTGGTACACAAAAGGACTTTGCGAACATATCCCCCATGGAGGGATAACTGCCTTAATCTAGAGACAGGAGAGAAGCCCTAGTCCCTACTTCACATGACCTGTCAGATCTACATGACCCCCAACTGGATGGCATTCTCCTACATGTGGAATTGGATGGGAGGGGAGGGTGGTTGGAATGCATGTGAGAGGACAGAGAGGGTAAAAGGGCGGGAAGGAGGGAGGGAGGGATGGAGGGAGGGAGAGAGAGGGAACTGGGATCGACATGTAAGATAATAAATTAAATAAAAAAAAATGCTTTAACTCCAAAATTTAAGTTGAAGGACAAGTTACTGGGGAAAAGGATTTCTATTTTTGTTTCCACAGAAAATGAAAAGATGTGGATTCCTTCCAGACTAATGTGGTTTGATCATGCCAGACCACCTGAAACAGAGTACAAGGTGATCCTACATTCAAAACAGCTGGACAAAGCAGCCCTACAGACTACAGCCAGGATTTCTGCATCTTCTTAGAATCCCCCATGACAGCGCCCCTTACCAGCAAGAAGTAGTTTGGAAAGAACGACGCCCAAATTCCCAAATATTGTGTATAAATGTTTGTTTTCATTTAATTGGACTTTGTTATATAAAATAAAATAAAATAAAATAAAGAAATGGAAGAAAAACAAATACAGAAAATTGAGAAAAAGACAAACCAAAAATTTCAAAAAAAAAATCATTTAAAAAAAGCAAGGAAAGCCAAGGGGGGGAAAAAAACAACCAAACAAGTAAAGGAAAGTAAAGGAAACAATTTGAATAGTACACTTGAAAGCCAAAATAGAAACAATAAAGAAAACACAGAATGAGGAATCCTCGAAATAGAAAAGCTGGGTAAGCCATCAGGAACTACAGATGTAAGTATATCCAATAGAATACAAGAGATGGAAGAAAGAATCTCAGGTGTTGAAGATTCACTAGAGGAAATAGAGTCATGGACCAAAGAAAATCATAGGTCCAACAAATCCCGAACACAAAATATCCAAGAAATATGGGACACTGTGTAAAGACCAAATCTAAGAATAATAGATATATATAAGAAATCAAAGAAATACAGCTCAAGGGTACAGAAAACATATTCAATAAATTCATAGAAGAAAATTTTCCCAACCTAAAGGACTTGCCTATGAAAGTACAAGAAGCTTACAGAAAACCAAATAGACTGGACCACAAAAAAAGAATGCCTAGCCACATAATAATAAAAACACCAAACATACAAAATAAAGAAAAAGAGCAACAAAGAAAAAAGGCCAAGTAATATATAATGGCAAAGCTATCAGAATTACACCCAACTTCTCAATGGAAATCCTGAAAGCCAGAAGGTTCTACCAACACTAAGAGACCATGGATGCCAATCCAGACTACTATGCCCAGCAAAGCTTTCAATCACTATAAATAGAGAAAACAAGATATTCCATGACAAAACCAGAATTAAACAATATATATTCACAAATCCAACCCTACAGAAAGTTCTGGAAAGAAAACTCTAACCAACGAGTTAACTACACTCAAAGAAACATAGGTAATAGATAATCTGACTATACCAAAAGCCAAAGGAAAAGGGGGGAGGACCCACACACAATACCAACAACAACAACAAACCCAAAACAAACAAGAATTAACAATAAATGGTCATTAATAACCCTCAATATTAGTCAATGGTCTTAACTCACCTATAAAAAGACACAAGCTAACAGAATGGATACAGAAACAGAATCCATCCTTCTGCTGCAAACAAGAAACACACCTCAACTTCAAAGACAGACATTACTTCAGAGTTAAGGATTAGGAAAAGATTTTCCAGTCAAATGGACCCAAGAAACAAACTGGTGTAGCAATCCTAATACCTAAAAAATTAGACTTCAACCTACTTCGGGGACTTCTCGGAGCAACTCTGAACAAAGGAGACCTACCACTCCATGCGGGACCACCTGTAATTCCCACCTGCTTGGTCTCTGACCCCCACCTCCAGTCCTCTGCCTGGAGTCCCGGACCCCTCCCAGAGACCCGCTTATCTCTACAGGACCACTCTGAGTTTCAGTAGGCATCTTCTACTAGTTCCTCATCCCTGACCCCATTCCTGGGTCCCTGTCTGTGGAGAGACCTCCTATAGAGCTTGGACCACCCAGAGCTACAGATATTGAACCTCTGACCCACATAAGCCCACCAGGGAAGTACCATAGAGAGAGGGGGAGACCCCACCAACACCTACTAGAAGAAGGTATGGGAAGACGGCAATACAAGAAAACACCTAACAACAGAAAGACAAGCATGACACCAACAGAATCTAGGGAATCTACCCCAACTAGAATGGAACACAACAAAGCAGAGGAAGCAGAAGGGAATGACTTAAAAATTCCCGTCATAAAAATGATAGAGGCCATCAAAGAAGATGTGAGAAAATCCCTTAAAGAAATAGAAGAAAAAACAAACAAAAAAGTGGAAGAAATGAACAAATTCCTTAAGGAAAGTAAAGAAAGTACAGAAAGCCAAGAAAAAAACAATTAAGCAGGTGAAGGAAATGGTTCAAGACTTGAAAACTGAAAAACAGAAAATAAAGGCAACACAAACTGAAGGAATGCTAGAAATAGAAAAACTGGGCAAAAAATCGGGAACTACAGACGCAATCATAACCAACAGAATTCAAGAGATGGAAGAGAGAAACTCGGGCATGGAAGATAAACTAGAAGAAATAGATTCATGGACCAAAGAAAAGCATAAATCCAACAAACCCTTAACACAAAACATCCAGGAAATGTGGGACACCGTGAAAAGGCATAGAGGAAGGTGAGGAAGCCCAGCTCAAAGGTGCAGAAAACATATTCAACAAAAATCGAGGAAAACTTTCCAAATCTGAAGAAGGACATGCCCATGAAAGTACAAGAAGCATACTGAACCCCAAATAAGATGGACCAAAGGAAAAAGACCCCTCGACATATAATAATCAAAACACCTAGCATACAGACTAAAGAAAGAATATTAAAAGCGGTGAAGGAAAAGGGGCAGGTAACATATAAAGGCAGACCTATCAAAATGACACCTGACTTCTCCATGGAAACCCTCAAGGCCAGAAGGTCCTGGATAGATGTTCTACAAGTATTAAGAGAACATGGATGTCAACCTAGGCAAACCCAGCAAAACTCTGTATCACTGTAGATGGAGAAAACAAGATATTTAATGACAAAACCAGATTTTCCCAATACGTATTTACAAATCCAGCCCTACAGAAAGTATTGGAAGGAAAACTCCAACCCAAGGAAGTTAACTATGCCCACAAAAATATAGGCAACAGATAATCTACCTACAACAGAAACGAAGGGTAAAGCAGGACAAATACATTCACAATACCACAGCCAATAACAAATCTAAAACAAACAAATATCAACAATCAATGATCATTACTCACCCTCAACATTAATGGTCTTAATTCACCTATAAAAAGACACAGGCTAACAGAATGGATACGAAGACAGAATCCATCCTTCTGCTGCGTACAAGAAACACATCTAAGCTTCAAAGACAGACATTACCTCAGGGTAAAGGGTTGGGAAAAGATCTTCCAATCAAATGGAACCAAGAGGCAAGCAGGCGTGGCTATCCTAATATCTAACAAGTTGGACTTTAAACCAAAATTGATCAAAAGAGATGAAGGCGGTCATTTCGTATTCATCACAGGAGAAATCCATCAACACAAAGTCTCAGTTCTGAACATCTATGCCCCTAATACAAAGTCACCCACATTTGTAAAAGAAACTCTACTAAAACGCAAAGCTCATATAAACCTCACACACTTATAGTGGGAGACTTCAATACACCACTCTCAATGCTGGACAGAACCACCAATCAGAAACTCAAAAAAGAAACAAAAGAACAAACAGATGTTATGTCTCAACTGGGGTTAACAGACATCTATAGAACATTCCATCCAAACACCAAAGAATATACCTTCTTCTCTGCTCCACATGGACCTTGTCTAAAATCGACCACATACTAGGTGGCATAACAAAACTCAACAGATACAAGAGAATAGGAAGAGTTCCTTGTACCTTATCAGACACCATGCTTTAAAATTGGAATTAATCAACAACACAAATAGCAGAAAACCTGCAATCTAATGGAAACTGAACAATGTGCAATTGCACCACTCCTGGGTCAAAGAAGAAATAAAGAAAGAAATTAAGGACTTTCTAATATTCAATGATAATGAGGACACAACATACCCGAACTTATGGGACACCTTTAAAGCAGTACTATGAGGTAAGTTCATTGCACTAAGTGCCCATATGAAGAAAACTAAGGATAGTTACATAAGAGAATTAATAGCACAACTGAAAGCCTTAGAACAGAGAGAAGCAAACTCACCCATAGGAGTAGACACCAGGAAATAATCAACTTGAGGGCTGAAATCAACAAAACAGAAACCAGGAAAACAATACAAAAAAATCAATGCAACAAAGAGTTGGTTTTTTAAGAAAATCAAAAAGATAGACAAACCTTTATCCAAACTAACAAAAAATCAGAGAGAGAACATGCGAATTAACAAAATCAGAAACGAAAAGGGGAACATAACAACGGACACAGAGGAAATCCAGACAATTTTCAGGTCATGCTTTAAAAATCTGTATTCCACAAAAATTGAAAATTCAAAGGAAATGGACAATTTTCTGGATAACTATCACTTACCAAAATTAAATCAAGAACAGACAAACAACTTAAATAGACCTATAACCCACAATGAAACAGAAGCAGTCATCGAAAGCCTTCCAACCAAAAAAAGTCCAGGACCAGATGGATTCAGTGCAGAATTCTACCAGACATTCAAGGAAGACTACTCCTCAAACTGTTCCACAGGATAGAAACAGGAGGTTCATTGCCAAACTCTTTTTTTTTTTTTTTTTTTTTTTTTTGCCACGAGGTGTGTTTTATTTTCATCAATCATACAAATAATTTTCTATAATATCCCAGGGCAAACCGGTGAAATTTGGCAGTCCGATTAGTGGGGGGAGGGTCCCCCTTAAGAGACCCGCGGGCCGGTGGCATCGGCGCTGAATGCCCGGGTTCACAGTGCAGCTTGTGGCTCGCGTCCATCTTGCAGGTGGCTCTTCCTCCACATCACGAAGGGGGTCTCGGAGATGGCGGGGTGGGGTGGGGTGGAGAAATCCTCCAGTCTAGGCTTTTAGGAAATTTCACTCCTCTTTTCCTGTTCAATGGTCTCTTTGGTCAGCAGGGTGTTCTTTTCCTGCGTCTCGGTTTTCTTCAGCTTGGCCTTATCGAAGCTGGTGATTTCCCCCATGTCCGGCTTGTCTGCCATTTTCTTACAACCCGTGGAGTCTCGTTCCGAGCTCGCGCTCTAGGTGCTCCCACTCGCCTCGCTGCAGCAAGAGACCTGCCAAACTCTTTTTATGAGGCCACAATAACCTTGGTACCCAAACCTCACAAAGACACAACTAAGAAAGAAAACTACAGGCCAATATCCCTGATGAACATCGATGCAAAAATACTCAATAAAATACTGGCAAACCAAATTCAAGAATACATCAGAGAAATCATCCACCATGACCAAGTAGGCTTCATCCTTGGATTGCAGGGATGGGTTAACATATGAAAATCTATCAACGTGATCAACCATATAAACAAACTGAAAAAGAAAAACCATATGATTGTCTCCCTAGATGTGGGAAAAGCCTTGACAAAATTCAACACCCTTTCATGATAAAGGTCTTGGAGAGATCAGGGAAAACAGGAACATACCTAAACATAATAAGAGAAATATACAGCAAACCAACTTCCAACATCAAACTAAACAGAGAGAAACTCAAAGCAATCCCACTGAAATCAGGAACAAGACAAAGCTGACCACGCTCTTCATATCTCTTCAATATCGTACTTGAAGTTCTAGCTAAAGGTATAAGAAAACAAAAGGAGATCAAGGGGATCCAAATTGGAAAGGAAGAAGTCAAACTCTCTATTTGCAGATGATATGATAGTTCACATAAGCAACCCAATAAACTCTACCAGGGAACTCCTACAGCTGATAAACACCTTCAGCAAACTAGCAGGATACCAGATAAACTCAAAAAAATCAGTAGCCCTACTTTTTTCAGACGACAAAGAGAAAGAAATGAGAGAAACATCACCCTTTACAATAGCCACAAGCAACATAAAATATCTTGGTGTAACACTTACCAAACAAGTAAAAGACCTACATAATAAGAACTTTGTGGCTCTAAAGAAAGAAATTAAAGAAGATACCAGAAAATGGAAAGATCTCCCATGCTCTTGGATAGGTGGGATAAACATACCAAAAATGACAATCTTGCCAAAAGCAATCTACAGATTCAATGCAATCCCCATTAAAATCCCACCACAATTCTTCACAGATCTTGAAAGGATAATAATCAACTTTATATGGAAAAACAAAAGACCCAGGATAGCCAAAACAATTGTACAATAAAAGAACTTCAGGAGGCATCACCATTCCTGACTTTAAGCTCATTTACAGAGTTATAGTTCTGAAAACTGCCTGGTATTGGCACAAAAAATAGACAGGTAAACCAATGAAATCAAATTGAAAATGCTGATATTAACCCTATGAACCCTATGCTGATATTAACCTATGAACACCTGATTGTCGATAAAACAACTAAAATTATACAATGGAGCGAGGACAGCATCTTCAATAAATGGTGCTGGCACAATTGGATGATGGTGTGTAGAAGACTGCAGATAGACCCATGTCTGTCGCCATGCAAAACTCAAGTCCAAATGGATCAAAGACCTCAACATCAATCCAGCCACATTGAACCTCTTAGAAGAGAAAGTGGGAGGTACCCTTGAACAAATTGGTACAGGATACTGCTTTCTAAACATAACTCCAGTAGCACAGACACTGAGATCGACAATTAATAAATGGGACCTCCTCAAACTTAGAAGCTTCTGTAAGGACACAGTGGACAAGACCAAATGGCAGACCACAGACTTGGAAAAGATTTTAACCAATCCTATATCTGACAAAGAGCTGATCTCCAAAATATACAAAGAACTCAAGAAACTGGGCAACAAAACACCAAATAACCCTATTTAAAATGGGGTACAGAACTGAAGAAACAATTCTCACTAGAGGAAATCAAAAAGACTGGAAGACACTTAAGAAAGTGCTCAACATCCTTAGCTATCAGAGAAATGCAAATCAAAACAACTTTGAGATACCATCTTACTCTGGCCAGAATGGCTAAAATTACAAACACCAATGAGGACTCATGCTGGAGAGGATGTGGAGAAAGGGGAACACTCCTCCACTGCAAACTCGTACAGCCATTTTGGAGATCAGTATGGCAGTTCCTCAGGAAAATGGGAATTGATTTACCACAGGATCCGGCAATCCCCCTCTTAGGCATATACCCAAATGATCCACATCCATGCAACAAAGACATCTGTTCAACTATGTTCATAGCAGCACTATTTGTAATAGCAAGAACCTGGAAGCACAGAAAATGAAAAGATGTGGATTCCTTACAGACTAATGTGGTTTGATCACACCAGACCGCCTGAAACAGAGTACAAGCTGATCCTACATTCCAAACAGCTGAACAAAACAGCCCTACAGACTACAGCTAGGATATCTGAATCTTCTTCGAATCCCCCAAGACAGCGCCCCTTACCAGCAGGAAGTAGTTTGGAAAGAACGACGCCCAAATTCCCAAATATTGTGTATAAATGTTTGTTTTCATTTAATTGGACTTTGTTATATAAAATTAAATAAAAAAAAAAGAAGAAAAAAAAAAGGAAAAAAAAAAAAAAAAAAAAAGAACCTGGAAGCAACCTAGATGCCCCTCAATTGAAGAATGGATAATGAAGATGTGGCACATCTACACAATGGAATACTACTCAGTGGAAAAAAAAAAACAATGAAATCTTGAAATTCGCAGGCAAGTGGATGCCACTTGAAGAAACCATCCTGAATGAGGTAACCCAGTCATAAAAAGAGGAACATAGTATGTACTCACTCATATATGGATTTTAGATCTAGATCAAAGCATCACCATCCTATAATTCACACCACCAGAGGAACTAGGATACAAGGTGTATTATAAGAGATTCATATAAAGTCCCTCACAGAACCAGGAAGGGACAAGTCCCCCAGAGCACAGGGGAAGTGGGGGGGAGCAGCAAATGGAGAGAGAAGTAGGAGAAAGCGACAGGGAGGAAAGGAAAACACGTGCAACTAGGAAGATCGAGCCTTGTTAGGAATAGAAGACAGGAGAGAGAGAGAGAGAGAGAGAGAGAGAGAGAGAGAGAGAGAGAGAGAGAGAGAGAGAACATATAAGAAGAAGATAATATTGGTTTGAAGATAAAATTGAACACAAAGAAAGGTCTAGAGAACTACAAGACTGCCACCAACTAACAATCTGAACATCCATGGAAAGGCTACCATAAATGCCCATCCCAGATAGTAAGATCAACAACTAACTTATTCATGGAGCCCTCATCTAATACCTGTTGGAAACAGGAGCAAACACCCATACATAAACACTGAGTCAAACTAGAACCCAGATGGAGAGGACAAGGCCAGGCTGCAGAAACACATAGAGACAGCTTACCCGAACAAGGAGGAGCTAATGGGCCCCCAGACTGATAGCTGGGAAGCCAGTATGGGACTGACTCTGGCCCCCCCTGAATATGGGTCTCAGCCAGAAGGACTGAGCAGTTAAGGGACCTCAGACAGTGGAGCCAGGATGAATTCCTGGTACACAAAAGGACCTTGTAAACACATCCCCCATGGAGGGATAACTGCCTTAACCTGTTCAAAAACCTGTACTCCACGTAATTGGAAAACTTTAAGGAGAGGGACAAATTTCTAGGTAAGTAACACATACCAAAATTAAATCAAGAACATATAACTTTAATACACTTATAACCCCTAAGGAAATAGACCTATCAAAAGTCTCCCAATCAAAATAAAGCCCAGGGAAGATTATTTCAGCACAGAATTCAAAGAATATCTAATACCAATACTCCTCACATTATTCCATACAACAGAAACAGAAGAATCATCCCCAAAGTCTTTTTTTCTGGGGCCACAATTACCCTGATACCCAAACCATACAAAACACAGTGAAGAAAGAGATTTATAGACCAACTTCCCTCATGAACTTTGATGCAAAAATACTCAATAAAATACTGGCAATCTCTGTCTAAGAACACAGCAAAAAAAAAAAAAAAAAAAAAAAAAAAATCATCCACCATGACCAAGTAGGCTTCATCCCAGAGATGAAGGGATGGTTCAACATACAAAAATCCATCAATGTAATCTACCATATAAACAAACTAAAAGAAAAACAAAACACATGATCATCTCATTAGATGTTGAAAAGCCTTCAACAAGATTCAACAACCCTTCATGATAAACGCCTTTGAGAAATCAGGTATACAAGAACAAACCTAATCATAATAAATGCAATATACAGTAACCCAACAGAAAGCATCAAACTAAACAGAGAAAAACTCAAAGCAATCCCACTGAAATCAGGAACAAGACAAAGCTGACCACTCTCTCCATATCTATTCAATATAGTACTCGAAGTTCTAGCTAGAGCAATAAGACAACAAAAGGAGATCAAGGGAATACAAATTGGAAAAGAAGAAGTCAAACTTGCACTATTTGCTGATGACATAATAGTTTACATAAGTGACCCCAAAAATTCTATCAGGGAACTCCTACAACTGATAAACACCTTCAGTAATGTGGCAGGATACAAGATTAACTAAAAAAAAAAAAAAAAATAACAACAAAAACAAAAACATCATCCTTTACAATAACCACAAATAACAAAAAGTATCTTCGGGTAACTCTAACCAAACAAGTGAAAGACCTGTATGAAAAGAACTTTGAATCTTTAAAGAAAGAAATTAAAGAAGATATCAGAAAATGTAAAGGTCTCCATGTTCTTGGATAGATAGGATCAACATAATAAAAATAGCAATCCTGCCAAAAGTAATCTACAGATTCAATGCAGTTCCTATCAAAATCCCAGCACAACTTTTCACAGACTCTGAAAGAACAATACTCAACTTCATATGGAAAAAAAACATAAAAGAAACAGAATATCTAAAAACAACCCTGTACAATAAAGGATCATCTGGCGGCATCACTGTCCAAGACTTTAAGTTCTATTATAGAGCTATAATAATGAAAGCAGTTTGGTATTGGCATAAAAACAGACAAGTGGACCAATGGAATTGAATTGAAAACCTTGATATCAACCCACACACCTATGAACACTTGATTTTTGGCAAAGAAGCTAAAAGCATAAAATAGAGAAAAGAAAATATATTCAACAGGTGGTGCTGGTACAACTACCTGTCAACATGTAGAAGAACGCAAATAGATATATATCTGTCACCATGCACAAAAGCCAAGTCCAAATGAATCAAATGCAAATCAAAATGACTCTGAGATACCATCTTACACCTCTCAGAATGGCCAAGATAAAAAACACCAATGATAGTTTATGCTGAAGAGGATGAGGAGTAAGGGGAACACTCCTCCATTGCTGGTGGGATTGCAAACTTACACAACCACTTTGGAAATCAGTATGGTAGTTTCTCAGAAAATTGAGAATCAATCTACCTTAAGATCCAGAAATACCACTCTTGGGCATATACCCAAAGGATGCAGCACATTCATGCCACAGGAACATTAGCTCAGTTATGTTCATAGCAGCATTATCAGAACATGAAAACAACCTAGATGCCCTTCAACCAAAGAATGGCTAAAGAAAATGTGGTACATTATTCAGCAGTAAAAAACAATGATATCATGAAATTTGTAGGCAAGTAGATGGAACTGGGAAAAAAAAAAAAAAACATCCTGGGTGAGATAACCCAGACCCAGAACCCAGAAAGACATATATAGTACATACTCATAAGTTGAAACCAGACATACAGCAAAAGATACCCAGCCTACAATCCACAACCCCTGAGAAACTAGAACCCTCTTCCAGAAACAAATGGAAGCAGATGCAGAAATCCACAACTAACCATTAGGCCAGGCTCCTGGAGTATAATAGAAGCGAGGGAGGAGAGATAATATGAACAAAGGAGTCAAGACCATGATGGGGGAAACCCACAGAATCAGCTGACCCGAGCTAGTGAGAGATCTCTGACTTGGGTCTGACAAATGGGGAACCTGCATAAGATCAAACCAGACAATGATGCAGTTGGGGCAATATATGAGGCCACTGGCAATGGGTCCAAGATCTAAACTAATGCAAAAACTGACTTAGTGGAGCCCATTCTATATGGAGAGATACCTTGCTCAGCCTAGACACAGGGTGTGGGGAGTGGGGAGGTGCCTTGGTCCTGCCTCTACAAGATGATGGGACAAACTTAGATTTACTAGGGGAGGCCTTACCCTCTCTGAGGAGCAGATTGGAGGTGGGGTGAAGGAAAATTGGGAAGCAAGAAGAGAGGAGGATGGGGAAATTGGGATTGAAATGTAAAATATAAATTGATTTTTTAAAAAGTGGACAAGAGGGGAGAAACAACAAATGCTGAAGCAGATGTGGGGGAAAGGAACCTTTATTCACTGTTGGAATTACAAACTTGTCTAGCCACTCTGGAAATCAGTATGGAGAGTCCTCAAAAAGATAAAAGTAAATTCTACCATATCACTCAACTATGCCATCCCTTGGCATATGACCAAAGGATTCTACATTCTACTCCACAAATGCTTGATCACCCATGCTCATTGCTGCTCCATTCACAATAGTTAGCAAATGGGAACAATGTAAATGTCTTTCAACTGAAAAACTGTAATGAAAATGTGATACATATATACTACGGAATACTGTTTAACTGTAATGAAAAATAAAAGTATTAAATTTGTAGGTAAATATGTTAATAAACATATTGAGGTAATTCTGACCCAGAAAGACAAGTGAAAAGCACTATGGCTGGAGTTTGGATCTCAGCATCCATATCAGGTGTCTCACAGATGCCTGTAACTCCAGTTATAGTACCCAGTATCCCCTTCTGGCCTTAGTGGGCACCTGTTCATGAATGTGCAAAGGCGCACACGCACGCGCGCGTGCACACACACACAGAGAGGGAGAGAGACAGAGAGGTAAATAAAAGTAAATCTTTTTAATTGAGGTGGGGAACTGGAGAGGTAGTTTGGTGCTTAAAAGTACTGACTGCTTTTGCAGAGGTCTTAGCACCCACATCACAAAACATCTGTAACTTCAGTATGAGGGAATTTGATTCTCATGTCTGACCTCCACAGGTACCAGGTATGCATGTAGTGCACAGACATACAAGTGAGCAAAACATTCACACACATAAATAAAAAAGTAAATTTCTGAGATTTTTACTTTATGTGTATTTATTTATTATGCTTATTTATTATATGCATTTATTTATTTTTATGTGTATGAGTTTAAGCTCTTATGTTGGTGAGCCACATTTGTCACATTATACAGACACTTGTTACCATCTTGTGGGTGTTGGGATTTGAAAGAGTACATTGAAAGAGTAGCCAGATTCTGTCTTTAAAAAGAAAAAGAAAGAAAAAATCTGACACACACATGGATGATAGGCAAGGGGCCAAGCCTATTGTTCTAAAATTCCATAGGTCTTGGCTGGCCCTTGAACTCTATGGCCTGGTAATCAGAAGTGTAACAGTTTCTAGATGATCAGAGAGTCTTGGCCTTTGTTATGATTGCCAAAAACCACATTTTCTATTCTGGGAACAATGCCACCAAGGGACTCAGCCTTCCTCCTAACATTAGTGAGAAAGTGTGTGCTGATGCTGTGAAGGTTCTGTGAAGGCAAGCATCAGAGGTAGAAGGAGTTCTTACCCTGGCCAGCCTGTCTTTTCCCTCTGGTATACTCTGACATACACCTTCAAACTGGCCCCTCATTAGCAAAAGGCAATCACATCTCTACCCTTTACTATTCAGAAGCTATTCAATAATTACACCGAAAGAGCTGCTTAGTTATGCAGGGTGGCATAAGGGCATGTCTGTAAACCCAGCATTTAGGAGGTAAAGACAGGAAGATCAGACAAGTTTAAAATCCTCCTCAGTTGTATGGCTGAGTTCCCAGGCTAGCCTGGATTACAGAGAACCTGTCTCAAAATAAAATAAAGTAAAATAAAATAAATTTAAAAGTTTGTTGCACTGGTTTAAAACTTTGCCCTGGCTCTATACTTCCTCCGGACAATGGGCAAGCTGTTTCTTTTCTGAGGAATGTAAAAGAGAATGAGATTTTGTTATAGTGACAGAAAGACACGCTCTTCTGACACCAGATTCAGCGGCAAAGCCCCTCTAGGATACATACCCTTCTAGGGCATAGTCCCTAGAAGGGTAGACATTTAGGTTAATTTGAATAATGTTGCTCAGGAATGCAGGTGAGCCAAAGGTAATTTCCATTAGGTAGAAATATTTTTCCACTTCCTGTTTATTGTCAGTTTTGCAGTGTTCAGGTGTGAAACCACTGAGTTTCAGAAGTAGATGAAACTTATCAAAGGCCTGCCCCACTCAGACAGGTTGCCTGATACCGATCATTTTCGAAGGGCAGGCATTTCTTGGCAAGCAGAAAAGCTACTCGAAAACACCACTCACCTCCCTGAGTCAATCTAAATATTGAACCCGAGTGATTTCCCGATGGCGACTTAAACAAAAGGGGAAAATATTTTTCTGTCGCAACTCCCCGGTACTGACTGGTGTTTCCTCTTCATTTGGTCCTTGTGAGGCAGAAAGGGCAGACAGCCACTGTAGCCTGGCTTAGATCGTCAGCTCGGAGAAACAGGAGACGGGTGGGGTGCTGTGTTGCCAAGCAACCAAAGGCAACACAGCTGCTGACCTCAGCCAGCTGGGCCAGCCCATTCAAACCGTAGGGGAGTTTCAAGTGGTTTTGTCCCCTAGGGACTGGGCCTAGCTCTAACAGGAGGAAATGTCAGCATTAAACTGGACTTGATGACGCAGAGGAAGCTGTCTAGTCATCGTTGATTCTCAGTCAGAATGTTTGAGCAGAAAAGAACTAACTAGCTAACCAGACACCCTACACACTTCTCTAATCACCTCCCCCCACCCATCACCCCATCCTGCCTGCCTTCTTTTAAATTTTAAAACGTCTATTCTTTTAAAAAATTAATTGCTTTTTAAACAGCATACAAAGTACTTAATGTTTGGTTAACAATAGAATACAATGGAATTTAACAACTATGTAAAAAAAAAATTACCTTAGAAACAGTATCTGTCTGCCCTTTCAGCACCTCTTGGGAGATACAGAAACAGGCACACAGGTATTCATGAGCTCACACACAAAACCTTCTGTGGCTCAATACCACAGTGTCACAGCCTATTTGCAGGCAACTCATAGTAATTATTAGTGACAAGAAAAATCATTCAGTGATGAAAGAATAGCAGTTCTGCTCAGCTCGCTGTAGTTCAACTCCATGCCACCCTATCACAGCCTGCTGCTGCTGGTTCACATTTGTTCTGTACCCATGTTTTACGACAAGCCTTCCTGCTCCCAAAGCAACTGCAGTGTGGCTTTGAAATAAAGGGGAAAGTAGAGACAACATCCAGTGCTGGTGACAGACAGCAACTTTTCCTCTTCATTCTTCACAAAGACTACAGCTACTTCCCAGGACCATAAAGAGCCAGAAGTTACCTATTTTCAAAGATTTGTCTGTAGACTATGCCATGACTTTATTGTCTTTCCCTATATTCAAAATTTGAAATGCTTTGCCCCCATGACCACCTCTGAATCCACTGCAGGGACAGTGAAGGTCCCCTTGTGGCTACTAACATATTCTCTGCCATCACAGAAGCCAATGCCTCCTCTGTCTTGGTAGCCCTCTGCTCACCAGGTAGTCCTCATAGCCACCATTTGGGCAAATTGAGGTTTCAAATGTGTTAGCATGCAGCCTTTCTTCAGCACAGATTGGTCTTTCTCTATTATCATCACAAGAAATATTGCCAAAGAGTGATTTCATCTTGTGGTAATAGCAGTTGGGTCTGAGTAGATCTTTTTCAGCCGCCCACTCTGTTTTTAACTATCAACCACTGAGCCTCCTGTATCTTCACCATTTACAAGCTTCTTTTGTTTCTCAAGTTTCTCTTCTTATGATTTTGTATATTTCAAGTTTCTCTCTCACTTCTCTCTCCCCCTCCTTAACTCTATCCTCTACCCTTCCCCTTTCTAGGGACTAACTCTGTAGGACAGGTGGAACAGTCTGGCTATCACTTGATAGAGTGAGTCTCAGCTACATGTTCCCAGGCCTCTCCTCAAAACACCACTGAGAAATTGTTCCTGGCCATTTGGCTTAACAGTCAAAAGATACCCACAGGGCAGTCTGGGTCCCAGACTGCCTGTAGGCATCCATCTGCCTTGTGACATAGGGTGGGCAGGTACCATTATGAGCAAGTATATGGTGGAGAAATGTGAGAGAAAGAGAGGCAGAATAGTTCGCATACTGTGGTGTATAGCACAAATTCTAACCGGTATTAATAATAATAATAACAATAATAGTAATGATGATGATGATAAAAACAACCCAGAGTCAGATATTAGGTGGAAGGGGAAAGTGAAAGATCAGAGAAGCAAAGTGGCCAGCCTCTAGGGAGTTCTTACCTCTACCAGTACTCAGACCAAAGGGGCCATCCTGTCCTCAGATTGCCTCAGTCTGCACAAATCCTCAGACTGTTTCCTCAGACTGCTTCCTCAGACTACCTGCTCAGACTGCCTTCTCAGACTGCAATCAGCCCCTGTCTCCTCTTACCTTATATTCTTCTCTTCACCCAGCCATATCACTCCTATCTCCGCCTCCCTAGAGCTGAGATTAAAGGTGTGGGATCCCAAGTGCTGGGATCACCTTTGTGTGAGCTCTGTCTCTCTTTGAGTCAGATTCAATCTTGTATAGCCCAGGGTCACCTTAAACTAACAGATCCATCTGCCTCTGCATCCTGAGTGCTGGGATTAAAGGCATGTAGCACCACTGCCTGGCCCCTATGGCTAACTAGTGTGGCCAGCTTTGCCCTCTGATTTTCAGGCATGCTTTATTTGTTAGATCATAAACAAAGTGTCACCACTGAAGAAGCAAAAGTGGTGAGGAAAGGCCTGATACTGATGACCTGCTTGCCACCTGGGCCCAGAGTGCCATCCAGGCCAGGGCTTCTGCTGTAAGACCCTCAGAATGAGGAGTCTTCCAGGTTCGGTCGATACCCCAAGAACTCAATGTCCTGTCCAGTCCAGTTGCTGCAAAACGCAAGAGGCTTTAATGAACAGGAAACGTTTGCACAAACCGGCTCCTCCAGCGCGCAGGCTAGAGAGAAGCCCCCTCCCCTGAGCCCAGGTGTTTTTAAAGGCAAACCCACTAGCTTAGGGAGGGGGTGGGACCCTCTGTCCATTGAGTACATGACCCTTGGAGGCCAGATGGTCTGCTATTAGGGTCAGCAGACCTTAGGGCCTCAGGGTGTGCTAATTAATCTTGTCTGGGCAAACCAGAGTTACAGCTATCTCTTTGTTTCCTAAGGACCCTATTTACCACCTGTTGACTCCCAGGAAAGGAGGGGCAGAAAGGAGGGGCAGTGTGAATTCTTGTCATCTCAGGGCCTGGTGAGAGGAAGCTAGCAAATTCCAAGGAACAGATATTGGTTAGCTTTCCAGGTCAGACTGTCCTTCATTTAACTTTACTTTTTGGTCTTTCACTGCTAAGGGCCATATCTGAGTCCATGTAACTCTACTGTAGCCAGGGTCTGGTGTTGATGTCTATGGCTCCTAATACCATTGAAGGCCAGGGTTCTGGGCCACCACCTGGGACCGTGTTGGTGCCACAGGGTCCATGCCATTTTGGGTGGCCTGCCCTGCTACCTGACATCTGGGCCCAAGTTGCTACTGAGAAGCATGTCTGAGTCCACAGTACAACCAGGGTCTGTGTTGATATTGTGGCCCATAGTAACACCAAAGGCCACAAGGGATGCCCAAGGTCTAGGCCGTATCCTGTGGCCCCATTGGTGTCTGAGGGCCATACTGCCACCAGGGCCTATGCCAATCTGGGTGGCCTGTGCTGCTTCAAGGGGCCACATTTCATCCAGGCCCAGGCTGCTGCCTAAGGCAAGGTCTGGGTCTATAGCCCTACCACAGCAGGGTCTGAGCTGATGTCCATGGCTCCTGTGTGGAGGCCTGGGATCTGGATAACCATCTGAGACCATGTTAGTATCCGATGTCCTTGCTGCCACCAGGGCCATACTGATCTGGGTGGTCTGTGCTGACACTGAGGACATGGTGATGTTCCCCCAGCCTGAGTTGCTACTGAGGTCCATATCTAGGTCCATGTTCCTGCTGCAGCTGAGGTCTGTGATGATGTCTATGGTTCATGTTATCACAAAGGGATCATAGGAAGGTTTGTGTTAAAATCTGAAGGGTGTGCTGAGCCAGCCCTGCCCCTCACTGGCCCTAACCACTGCTGGACACTGTGGCAGGGTAACTGGTCCCACCCCTCCTTGGGAGAGCAGTCCCCTACACCAACACCATGGGTCTACAAGAGCTGGTTCTGCCTCTCACCTAAGGAGGGCAGTTCCTCTGTCCAGACCAACCAGTTCAGCTACCACACAGACCCACATCCTGGGCATTGGGTTGGCCCACCCTAACATCTATCCCATGTGAAGGGACTGGTCCAATAACCACAGAATCCCCAGGATTCAGGGCAACAACAGGGTATCAGAGAGGAGTTTCAGTGAGGGTCCAATGATGATGGTGTGCCAGAGGCCTTTAATCAGACAAGTGCAATGAATATTTTTGTGGTTGGGGCTGTTTGGACAAAAGGATATACTTTATGACACACCACAGCACCCAATGCTACTAGGAAGGATGAGGAGGTATTGGAAAGATGGAGGAGTGAGATGGTTTTTTTTCTTCATTTTGTTTTTAACTATTTGGTGGGATACTTCTGGGGGGGATGTTGCTGGGGTAAGGGGAGGCTATAGAGGAACTGGGAGTGAGCAGGATCAGGATACAGGATATGAAATTCCCAAAAAATCAATAAAGAATTAATTAAAGAAGGAGGAGCAAGGGAAAGGAGAAGGGGGGAGAATTTGTTGCTCCGCTCCTGGTCCCATTCTCTTCAACCGCCACCACCATCTATCTCACCATCTCACCATCAATCCCACCATCCCACAGTCCATACCACCATCCCACCTCCACCTCCACCTTCGTCACCACCTCCATCACCAACCACCTCCACCTCTTCCTGGGGAGGAACTGTCAGGTGTGAGGGAAAATCTTACAGACCCTAATAAATATGCATAAAACACTTAATGTCTGGCACAAAAATAAATGCTGAATAAAAGCTGCTAGTTATCACTCTAGCCATGGCTTATTAATAATACCAGAGCCTTCTCTATGTGCACCATTATGATTTTTCCAACTGTATGTGTCCTTGGTAGGTGTGCAACCCTGGGTATGTTACTCAATTTTTCTAAGCCTAGATGTCCTCCTCTTTACAGCACATATAAAAGCACTTACCCTATTTTAGGGAGAATTACATGATTTTTTTATACAGGATTGACATGATTCCTGGAAACCTTTAATCTTCAGTGTATAGTGACTATGATAATAAACAGAACTTGGGAGTTCGAAGCAAAATAATTGTAAACGAATGAAACAGTTGATTTAGAGATGTGTATAAAGGAAAGGTTGATTTCTGTCTTAGTTAGGGTTACTATTGCTGAGATGAACTCCAAGACCACCCTTGGGGAAGAAAGGGTTTATTTGGCTTACACTTCCATATCACAGTAACTGAAGGAAGTCAGAACAAGAAAACAAACAGCAGAAAGCTGGAGGCAGGAGCATAGGCCATAGAGCCCTGCTATTTACTGGCTTACTCCTCATGACTTGCTCAACCTGTTTTCTTCTAAAACCCTGACTCACCAGCCCAGGGTGGTACCACCCACAATGGGCTGGGCCCTCCCCCATCAACCATTAATTAAGAAAATACCCTGCAGGCTTGCCTGCAGCCTGATCTTAGGGAGGCATTTTCTCAACCGAGGCTGCTCCTCTCTGATGATGCTAGCCAGTACAGTTACTGTTTCTTAGTATCACAGTGATTGACTCCTTTCGATCCATACTCTAGATAGTTGAGAGGTGGACTGGTAGTGGGTGTTGTTCTTTTGCTGTAGCTGCAGGCAATGAAACACAAACATGAGGAGTTTATTGGTGGAGGGAAATGAAAGGGGTAGTTCGTTGGCCAACCTCAAGCAGAAGAGAAGAGGGGGTGGTGAGGGGCACTTGCTTAAAAGGGGAAGCTTGCACATGAGTACTGAGTCCTTACATAGACCAGTAACCGTGAAATATCATGGCCAAGCTGGGAGTGCATATCCTGCCCATCATTGGGGGGGGGGGGCAGGGTCAGCAGAACACCACATTTCCAACAGTGGGTGTCCCAAATTTACCCTTGGGATTGAAGCCCTATCAGAAAGTTCTAGACTCTCTGGGCTCCTTTTCATTGCTTTCCATGATGTTCACCTCAAGAAGGTAGCAATGTAATGAGGAAGGAAGGCAAGAAGGAAGGGAGGGAGGGGGGAAGGAAGGAAGGAAGGAAGGAAGGAAGGAAGGAAGGAAGGAAAGGAGGAAGGAAGGAAAAGAGAAAAAGGAGGGCCCAGGCAGTGGTATCACACGCCTTAGTCTCAGCACTAGAGAGGCAGAGGCAGATCAATCTCTGAGTTTGACCAGCCTGGTCTACAAAGTGAGTGCCAGGATAACCAGGGCTACACAGAGAAATCCTGTCTCAAAAAATAAAAATTAAAAAAAAGAAAGGTAACTGATGTTTCATGTGTTGGCTGAAATGACTGAGCCAATCACAGTGTTTTAGAGTTATTGTTAGAGATCTACCAGAACAGACAGTGGTTGTGTGCCACAGTCACTTGGGGGGGGGGGGCTGTTTGTTTGTTTGTTTGTTTTTATGGCACACAACATGGTGCCTGGCACACAGTATGTATTTCTAGATTTGTTGAAGTTAGTGGGGTAGGTACCTTTCTACACCATGGTGAGGCCAAAGCACTTAAGGCAATGTGTAGATTGAATGAGGCAGATCTAAGAATGTTGAACCAAATATGTGTAATCCTGATTGGTTGTCCTTAACAAGGTAAAGAAAGAGAGGACAGGCTACTGAATAGTAGTAACTCAGAGAACTGTAGATTGCTCATTTCCCACCTTTTAAACAAACTCTGTGGGTGTTAACTGAATATAATAGCTGAGTTCTTCATGCCATATTTCCTATGCAAAGTAAGATAACCAAAAAGTGTAACATGGCAATATTTGAGCAATTGAGTGAAATACAGACACAGTCCACTTTGAAACAGGAATGAGTGGAGGATCCTGGCAGATTTAATTAAATTGCTTTTTTGTGCATGAAAGCAAAACACTGGAAAAAACACAGCTGTACAGCTGTACAAGACAGCCACAATGGAATATTGTGCAGCTAGAAAGAGCAATGACAAGTTGCTTTGTGTGTTAATAATGATCCCCAAAACATATTGAGGCTTGTTATTTGTCTGATTAAATTGATTTTAACTGGGACAAAAGTATAAAAACTGGATATATTAAGAGATATCCCCAATGTTGGTGGTGCATGACTTTAGTCACAGCACACCAGAAGGTCTTACTCCTATCTAATTGTGACTAAGTAACTAGTACTTAGTGCTCTTCTCTGGATGCCACTGAGAACACCAGGATCTCCAGACTTCAAGTGTAGTGTGAGTGACATAACCTTGGTGCTTGTCTTTGGGTGCCTGGTTTTTCATTAACTGTCTTTTTGGCCTTTATCAATAGTGCTCAATGAGCAAAATTATTTTTTTTCAATATATATACCCTGTAGTAGGATGTACAGGTTAAATTGTATTTTCACCATTCTGGCTTTTTGGAGATAGGATCTCACTTTGTAGCCCAGGATATCCTGAACCCACTATGTAGCCCAGGCTAGCCTCAAACTTATGATCTTCCTGCCTCCACCTCCTGAGTGCTAAAATTATACTTGTGCACAATATGCTTAGCTTTCTGAGGAACTGTCCATATTTTCAATAAGGATTGGTATTTATTTACATTTCTACCAACAGTGTGGGCAATGGCTCCTTTTTCTTCACATCCTCTCCAAGACTCGCTATCTTTTGTCTTTCTGATGAGTTATTTTTTGGGGGGTGAGGTGGTATTTTGAATTTTCCTGATAGTGATTGAGAAAGGTCTTCTTCTCAGGGAGATCCATGCATGTACCTCTAAAGGTCCTCCTTGTTACCTAGCTTCTCTGGGGATGTGAACTGTAGCCTAGTTATCCTTTGCTTTACATCTAATATCCATTTATGAGTGAATACATACCATATTTGTTGTTCTGTGTCTGGTTACCTCTCTCAGGATGATTTTTTTTCTAGTTCCAACCATTTCTCTTCAAATTTCATGATGTCTTTTTTTTTTTTTTTTTTTTTTTTTTTTTTAACCACTGAGTAATACTCCATTGTGTAGACATACCACATTTTCTTTATCCATTCTTCAGTGAGGGGCATCTAGGTTGCTTCTATGTTCTGCCTATTACAAATAATGCTGAGCAAGTGCCCTTTTGGTATGATTGCACATCCTTTGGGTATATGCCCAAGATTAGTATAGCTGAGTCTTGAGGTAGACTGATTCCCAATTTTCTGAGAAATTGCCATACTGATTTTTAAAGTGGCTGTACAAGTGTGCACTGCCACCAGCAGTGGAGAAGTGTTCCCCTTTCTCCACATCCTCTCCAGCATAGGCTGTCAACATTTTTTTTTTTTTTTTATCTTAGCCATTCTGACAGGAGTAAGACAATATGTCAGAGTAATTTTGATTTGCATTTCCCTGATGACTAAGAATGTTGAGTAATTCTTTAAGTGTATTTTAGCCATTTGAGATTCTTCTGTTGAGAATTCTCTGTTTAAATCTATACCCCATTTTTAAATTGGGTTATTTGATAGTTTGATGTCTAGTTTATTGAGTTCTTTTTATATTTTGGAGATCAGCCCTGTGTCAGAAGTGGGTTGGTGAAGGCCTTTTCCCATTCTGGAGGCTGCTATGTTGACATTGTCTTTTGCCTTACAGAAGGTTTTCAGTTTCAGGAGGATCCATTTATTAATTGTCTATCTCAGTGTTTGTGCTACTGGTGTTATGTTCAGGAAATGGTCTCCTGTCCCAATGTGTTCAAGGCTACTTCCCAATTTCTCTTCTCTCAGGTTCAGTGTAACTAGATTTATGTAGAGGTCTTTGATCCACTTGGACTTGAATTTTGTGCAGGGCAATAGATATGGATCTGTTTGCATTCTTCTACATGAGAACATCCAATTATACCAGCACCATTTGTTGAAGATTCATTCTTTCTTCCATTGCATTAAGTTTGGCTTCTTTGTCAAAAGTCAGGTATTCATAGGTATGTGAAATTATGTCAGGGTCTTTGATTCAATTCCATTGATTCACCTGTGTTTTTATGCCAGTACCATGCTGTTTTTATTACTATAGCTCTATAGTAGAACTTGAAGAAAGGGATGGTGATGCCTCCAGAAGTTCCTTTATTGTACAGGATTGTTTCATTTTTCCATATGAAGTTGAGTATTGCTCTTTCAAGGTCTGTTAAGAATATTGCTAGGATTCTGATGGGGAGAACATTGAATCTGTAGATTGGTTTTGGTAAGATTGCCATTTTTACTATGTTAATCCTACCAATCCATAAGCATGGAAGATTTTTCAATTTTCTGATATCTTCTCCAATTTCTTTAAAAACTTAAATTTCTTGTCATACAAGTCTTTCACTTGATTGGTTAAAGTTACTCCAAGATATTTTATATTATTTGTGGCTATTTCTTTCTCAGCCCATTTATCATTTGTATATAGGAGGACTGATGATTTCTTTGAGTTTATCTTGTATACATCCACATTATTGAAGGTGCTTGTCAGTTGTAGGAGTTCCCTGGTAGAATTTTGGGGGTCACTTATGTGTCCCTGCGGATAGCAAAAGTTTGACTTCTTCCTTTACAATTTCTATCCCCTTGATCTCCTTTTGTTGTCTAATTGTTATAGCTAAAATTTCGGAGCCGGGTGTGGCACACACCTTTAGTCCCAGTACTTAGGAGGCAGAGGCAGGCGGATCTCTGTGAGTTCGAGGCCAGCCTGGTCTACAAGCTAGCTCCCGAACAGGCTCCAAAACAATACAGAGAAACCCTGTCTCAATCAAACAAACAAACAAAACAAAACAAAAACTTCCAGTACTATATTAAAGAAATATGGAGAGAGTGGACAGCCATATCTTGTTCCTGATTTCAGTGGGATTGCTTTGAGTTTCTCTTCATTTAATTTGATGTTGACTGTTGGGTTACTGTATATTGTTTTTTATTATGTTTAGGTATGTTCTTTGTATCCTTGATCTCTCAAAGACCTTTATCATGAAGGGATATTGGATTTTGTCAAAGTCTTTCCAGAATCTAATTATATGATCATGTCTTCTTTTTCTTTCGGTTTGCTTATATGGTGAATTCCATTGACAGATTTTTGAATGTTGAACCATCCCTGCATCTCTGGGATGAAACCTACTTGATCATGGTGGATAATTTTTTTTATGTGTTTTTGGATTCAGTTCGCCAGTATTTTGTTGAGTATTTTCATATCAATGCTTATGAGGGAGATTGGTCTGTAATTCTCTTTCTTTGTTTTATCTCTGTGTGGTTTGGGTATCAGTAACTGGGCCTCATAAAAAGCATTTGGCAACATCGACAATTTGAGGACTATTGATACTTGCTCCACCTTGAATTTCTGATAGAATTCTGTGCTGAAACCATCTGGTCCTAGGCCTGCTTTTTGTTGTTGTTGGGAGATCTTTTTTTTTTTTTTTTTTGCATTTTGCATACCAACCCCAGTTCCCCTTCCTTCCCCTTCTCCCATTCCCCATTTTTCCCCATCTAGCCTCCCATCCACTCCTCAGAGGGGAAAGGACTTCCCTTGGAGAATCAACAAAGTCTGGCAAACCAAGTTGAGACAGGACCAAGCTCTTTCCCCTACACAAGACTACACCATAGGGAATGGGTTTCAAAAAGCCACATCATGCCCCCGGGATAAGTCTTGGTCCCACTCCCAGGCTCCCCCCCCAAAAAAACAGATCAAGCTACATAACTGTCACCCACATTTAGAGAGCCTAGTTTGGTCCCATATGGGTTCCCATCTGACAGTCAAGAGTCTGAGAGTTCCCACTAGCTCCAGTAGCTGTCTCTGTGATTTTGGTTGGAAGACTTTTAATGACTGCTTCTATTTCCTTAAGGGCTATTGGTCTGTTTAAATTATTTATTTGGTCTTGATTTAATTTTGGCATGTGTTACCTATAAAAAATAAAGTGTCCTTTTTTTTTAGATTTTTCCAGTTTTGTGGAGTGTAGACTTGTGAAGTATGATCTGATGATTCTCTGAATTTCCTCCGTGTCTGTTGTTATGTCCTCCCTTTTGTTTCTGATTTTGTTAATTTGGATATTCTCTGTCTTTTGATTAGTTTGGATAAGGGTTTTAGTATCTTGTTGATTTTCTCAAAGAACCAACTCTTTGTCTCAGTGATTCTTTGTATTGTGCTCTTTATTTCTATGCTACTGATTTCAGCCCTCAGTTTGATTATTTCCTGCATCTACTCCTTGTGGATGAGTTTGCTTCTTTTTGTTCTAAAGCTGTTAAGTCACTAGTGTAAATTTCTTTAAATTCTTTTTATAGGCACTTAGTGCCTGCTTTTCTTTTAGCACTGCTTTCATAGTGTCCCATAAGTTTAGGTATGCATTCATTTTTCATTGAATTTTAGGAAGTCTTTAATTTCTTTATTTCTTCCTCGATCCAGTGGTGATTCAATTGAGTGTTGTTTAGTTTCCATGAGTATATGGGCTTTCTACAATTAGTGCTATTGTTGAATTCTAACTTTAAGCCATGGTGATCCGATAAGATAAAGGGGGTTATTTCAATTTTTTTGTATCTGCTGAGATTTGCATGTGAACAAGTATGTGGCCAATTTTAGAGAAGGTTCCATGAGGTGCTGAGAAGAAGGTATACTCTTTTGTTTTGGGATGAAATGTTCTGTAGATGCCTCTTAAGTTCATTTAAGTCATAACATCTGCTAGTTCCCTTGTTTCTCCATTAACCTTCTGTCTGGCAAACCTGTCCAGTGGTGAGAGTGAAGTGTTGAATTCTTCCTATTAGTGTGTGGGGATTGATGTGTCATTTAAACTTTAGTAATGTTTCTTTTACAAATGCGGATGCCCTTGTATTTGGGGGCATATATGTTTAGAATTAAGACTTCATCTTAATGGATTTTTCCTTCTCCATCTTTTTTAATTAATTTTAGTTTGAAGTCTATTTTGTTAGATATTAGTATAGCTACACTGGCTTGCTTCATTTGATTAGATCTTTTCCCAACCCATTACTTTGAGGTAACATCTATCTTTGATGTTGAGGTGTGTTTCTCATATGCAACAGAAGGATGCATATGAGATATTTTTGTATCCATTCTGTTAGCTTGTGTCTTTTTTTCAACAAATTGAGTCAATTGGTATTGAGATGTTAATGGCTGGGCAGTAGTGGTGCAGGCCTTTAATCCCAGCACTTGGGAGGTAGAAGCAGGCAGATCTCAGTAAGTTAGAGGGCAGCCTGGTCTACAAAGTTAGTTCTATGAAAACCAGGACTGTTACACAGAGAAACCCTGTCTGGAAGGAAAAAAAATATGCTATTGACCAATGAATGTTAATTCCTTTTATGTTTTTGGTTTTGGTGATAATGGTTGTGGTTGTGTGTGTTTCCTTTCTTTGGTGTGTGTGTGTGTGTGTCTGTGTGTGTGTGTGTGTGTGAAATTACCTATTATCATATTTTTGTGGACGGAGTTAATTTCCTTGGGTTGATGTTTTCCTTCTAGCACTTTCTGTAGGGCTGGATTTGTGGATAGGTATTGTTTAAATATGTCAAGTAATATCTTGTCGTCTCCATTTATGGTGTTTGAAAGTTTTGCTGAATACAGTAATCTGGACTAGCATCCCTGATCCCTCAGTGTTTGCAAAATGTTTGTACTGGACCTTCTAGCTTTTAGAGTCTCCATTTAGAAGTCAGGTGTAACTCTGATAAGTTTGCCTTTATATGTTACTTGTTCTTTTTCCTTTGCAGCTCTTAAAACTCTTCATTCTATACATGTAGTGTTTTGATTATTACTTGGGGAGGGGACTTTTAGGGGGGTTAGCATATTTGTCATTCTGTAGGCTTCTTGAACCTTTATAGACATTTAGGTTGTGAAAGTTTTCTTCTATTATTTTGTTGAGTACATTTTCTATGCCTTTGAGCTGGGATTCTTCTCCTTCTTCTTTACCCATTACTCTTAGATTTGGTCTTTTCATGCTGTCCCAGATTTCCTGGATGTTTTGTGTTTCTTTGACTGGTGAATCTATTTCCTCTATCAAATCTCTCTTCCATCTCCTGTATTCTGTTGGTAATCTGTAGTTCCAGCTCACTTCCCCAGATTTTCTGTTTCCAGAATTCACTTGGTTTGTGTTTCTGTTTCAATTTTCAAATCTGGAACCATTTCCTTTACCTGTCTGATTGTTTTTTTCTTGGCTTTATTTAAGGGATTTATTGATTTCTTTCGATTTTTTGTTCTTTCTTTGATTTCTTTACGGGCCTCTATCATCTTCATAAAGTTGTTAATTTTTTTAAGTTTGTTTTCTTGTCTTTCAACTGCATTGGAATGTCCAGGTCTTACTATTGTAGAATCACTGAGTTCTAGTGGTGCCATATTTCACTTTCAGTTGTTGAATGTACTCTTACTTTGGTGTTTACTCATTTGTTCTTCTTATTATAGTCTGTTCTTCCAGCTGGTGTAGTTTATGCCTATGCCTGTTCTTCCAACTGGTGTGGTTTGCACCTGTGCCTATGTATTCTACTTGCCAGCTGGTTGGGACTGTTTTTCCAACTGGTGTGGATTGTGCCTGTGCCTATGTAGTCTGCTGGAGTTGTGGGAGAGGACTTGCCACAGGGAGGATGTTTGAATGCATGGGTTTGGACAGTGGAGTGGCTGTTGGAGGGACAAAGTCCAGTGGTGGAGTGGGGTGCAGCCTGGAGGCAGGTGTCTCACCTTCTTGCCAACTGGTGGGGACTGCACCAGAGCAGGGGAGTTCCCAAGAAGAAAATTTTTAAAAGCTTGCTACTAAATTGTCTCATGATTTAAAAACACTATAACTTAAAGAATTGTTGTTCTTGTCAATTACATTGTAGGAAATAATGAGCTGGATGCTTTTTTATTTCTAATTTTAACTTTTTATTGATTTTTTTTCTTTGTGGATTTCAAAACATGCATGTCAATCCCACTCATCTCCCTGTCCCTTCATGTTTTCCCTCTGCCCTTGAAACCTACCCCCAAAGATAAAATTCATAAGAAAAAAAGGAAAGACAAATCTTGTCATGTAGTGTGACACAGTGAGTCACACATTATACCCTTTAGTCCATTCATCTTTATTTGCAAGTGTTCATTGTAATGAGTCATTGGTCAGGTTCTAGGCCTCTGGTTTCTACTACACTATCAATACTGGCCTTCACTGGGACTCCTATTGCTTATTCTGTTGTTTTCCTTTGTTGTGGAGATCCTGCAGCTTTGGGTCTATGGGTCCAGCCTCTTTACATGCTCCAGCAGATCATAGATGGGGTGGATGTTGGGATGGGTCAACTCATAGCCCTGGTTCTGGGTCTGGATGGTTTCTAGGTTGGTCAGCCTGCCCGCTCTCTCTGGTCCTCACCATTAGCACTGCTCCAGCTAGCTCACCCTATGCTAGGGTTGATTCTCCCATTCTCATGCCCTCAGGCCTGTTCACCCACACCTACACCACCAGATCCAACTCTACTGTGTTGCCCATATGAGGCAGAGAAAGGACAGCTCTCTTACTTGTCACAGGCAGTGAGGGTCAGAGACGGGAAGGGCATCTTTCCCTTGTCCACCAGCACATGGCAGATGAGGAATGGGGCCAGATCTCTCAAGTTCTCAGGGGCTGGCTAATGAGCACCCCTGTCAACAAAGTCAGCTCTAATTGTGCTGCCCAGGCCTGATATCCTGAATGCTACAATTGGTGGGGGGGCTAGGTTAGCTGTCCCAAAAGCAGTAGGAGGACATAGGTCAGATAGGTCAGGACAGAGGAGAGGAGGGAAAATGAATTGGATTCTTAACTATGGGGTTAGGTTTAAAAGCTGTGATTTCCCAAGATGTACACTAGACTTTACACACCCTATGTGTCTTCCCTCATTGCTTATGAATATTATTTAATTTTATTTATCTTATTATTTTATGTATGTGAATGTTTTGCCTACACTCACATGCCTGGTGCTCTTGGAGGTTAAGAAGGGCTTTGGATCTCCTAGAATTGGAGTTACAGAGGGTTGTGAACTGCTACATACATTTGTTGGGAATTGAACTGAGGTCCTCTGGAGGCGCAGTCAGTGTTCTTAACCACTCCAGTCGTCACATTTTTTTTTTTTTTTTCAGTTTTTGAGAGTTTCATACATGAGCATATGTAAGGAGAAAGTTTTTTCCCTGCCGCCGGCCTGGACCCACTGCCATGCCAGCCCCAATTAATACACAGAGATGCTGTATTAGGTATAATTCTGTTGGCCAGTTACTTGTTTCTTATCGGCTAGCTCTGTCTTAATTATTAACCCATTTCTATTAATCTAAGTATTTCCACATGGTCTCATTTACCGGAGAGGGGCTGGTGTTGTGCTCTACATGCTGACTCCTCCTTACTACTTCTTCGAATTCTGCCTATCTTGCTTTCCTATTGGCCAACAGTGCTTTATTCATTAACCAGTATGAGAAACATATTTACAGAATGACATCTCCCATCAAGCATACTGTGTTTATATCATTTCCATCTCTTCCTCTCCCCTCCAACTACTCTAATGTCACCCCCACCACCATTCCCATTCTCAAATTCCTGACCTGTTCATCTATACACACACTTGAATGCATGTGTACTTGGGTGCTCACATGCACACTACTGAGTCCAATTAGTGTTGCCCATATGTACATGTGTTTAACACTGACTACTTAGGCTTGTATAACTTATTAGAGTGCTTGTCCCTGAAGAAAACTCATTCTTCTTTATTTCTCTCAGCTGTCATTAATTATCTGGCTATTCAACTAGGGGTAGATTCTTGTGAACCTTTTGAACAACGACGCTCCCAAATCAACTGGTACAGATAACTATGCTGTTGAGATCTCATAGGTGTAACATCCCTGTTATGTCCTGAAGATTCCTGCTCACTGAGATCCTCCCAGCCCTCTGGCTCTTACAGACTTTTCATTCTTCTTCCTGGATGTTTCCTGAGCTTTGTGTTGAGTGTGGTCCATTTGTGGCTGGAAATTCCATGGTTACTTCTCTGCATTTTGACCAGTTGTAGTTGTCTGTCCATGGTAAAATGTTTCTTTGATGATGGGTAAGGGTGGCACTTAAACTATAGGTGTAGGATAAATATTTAGAAGGCAGTTGGGATAAATATTAATTTACCAAGATGATAGTAGTAGGTTCTTCTTTAGCATCAAATGATACCTCCAGGCATATTTTTGGCTAAGTTTACAGTATCAGATGTGCCTTCCCTCCTGTTGTGTGGTGGTGAAAGATGTTGGTGATCCCCAATAAATTAGAGCCACTATGCTGTTTCTGATTCACAGAACATATTGCTGGTAATACCATTAATAACTCCCATATATCCTTCTTTTAATCAAGTAATAGATGTTAACAAATGCATCTACTTCATACTTAGCAAAAAAAGAAAAAAGAAAAAAAACCCTTGTAATGGTTAGTCTTCATTGTCAACAGACTGGATTTGAAATAGCATAGGAATCTGGATGTGACTAAGAGAATGTTTCTAAGGAGTTTTCACTGATGAGGAAAATCTCATCATAAATGTATGTGGTATTATACTATGAGCTAGGTTCTTTAGAGGAAGCCCATAGAAGTCTAGCACTTCTTCCTCTCTGCCCAAATATAAAGTCCTTAGCTGGATGTTCTCCCTTTCTCACCATAATGAACTGTGGTGGTTTGAATAAAAATGTTCCCCATAGCTGGGCAGTGGTGGTGCACACCTTTAATCCCAGCACTTAGAAGGCAGAGGCAGGTGTATCTGTGTAAATTCAAGGCCAACCTGGTCTACAGGGCAAGTGTCAGGATAGGTTCCAAAGCTATACAAAGAAACCCTGTCTCGAAAAACAAAACAACAACAAAAATGTCCCCCATGGGCACATAGGGAATGGCACTATTAGATGTGGCCTTGTTGGAGGAATTGTGTCACTAGGAGCAGGCTTTGAGATATCAGATGGTCAAGCCAGGCCTAGTGTCTCACTCTCTTCCTACTGCCTGCTGATATGGGTATAAAACTCTCAGTTAACTCTCAAGTACCATGTCTGCCTATATACCGCCATGCTTCCTATCATTGTGATAATAGACTAAATTTCTGAGATGTAAACCCATCACAATTTAATATTTTCCTTCATAAGAGTTGCCATGATCATGGTGTCTCTTCACAACAATTGAAATCCCAATTAAGACAGGGATCATGTTTCTTCAAACAGTGAGTCAAAATAAACTCTTTATTCCTTAAGTAGCTTTTATCAGGTATTTCATCACACTGAGACAACTAATTCATACCCCCCCCCCCCAGAAAATATTGCAAGTAGTTTTGTGGTATAGACATGAATACTTTGTTTTGGAATGGATTAACATTTATTGATACAAAATTAAGGTCAATTTTGTGATATATATATATTTCTCCTCTTGTTTAGGTATTGTGTTTATATAGCTCATTTAAATGAGCTATATAATGTATAATTTAGTATAATTTAGTATAGATTATAAATAGTTACCTATGATAGTCAAATTTTAAAGTTAAGTTAGTTAGGTTTTCAAGATGTATTTGAGATGGATAGGCATTCTTCAAACCTTTCAAAGACCTACAGATTATGGCATTTAAAATGCTTTAGGGTTTTTCTTAACAGTGAGGCACAACTGCTCCTGGCAACACCACCTGCATCAGAAAGGAAGATAGATGTTGAAGAAACTCATGGAGTTTACTTCCAATATGGCAAGACTGGCCATTTGGGCAAGATACACTCTTGTCTGGACTGTTTGACTTTATGCTGTATAAACTAGACATGCAGAACCCACAGGAAATGGCTGCTGATACAAAATGGACATTGCTACAGAGTTCCTGCTTCATGGAAGAGTCTGCCAGACAGTCTGCAGGACACAGAGAAAAGTGACTGACAAACTGCCAATACAGATGGACAGTTTAAAGTTTTCTGCTTTGCTGAAGAGTCTGCCAGAGACACTTTGGCCTATCGGCTGAAGATGAAACATTACAAAAGAACTTCGGGTGACTGACCAGGCAAGATGTCTCTGTTATTTCTAGAGTTTATATATTATCCTTCTGTGGTCTTTGCAGGAATTGAAGACAGATGGTTATGGCTATAGTTTTCCTTAGTTAGAATTAAAGATAAGTTACATATAAGACTTTAGACTCACAAAGATAGGATAGATGATAAAATATTTTCTTTAAATCTTGCTAAATGTTAATGGACTAGATATTGTTAACTGTGGTTCTTATAATTATTTTGTTATATATTTTACTATGTTAAAGTTAAAACCCTTCTTTTTATTTTAGACAGAAAAGAGGATCATTCTGTAAATATGTTTCTCTTATTAGTTAATGAATAACTGCTGGCCAATAGGAAAGTAAGATAGGCAGGACTAGGAGACAAGGAGGATTCAAGGAAGTAGTAGGGAGGAGTCAACATGTAAAGACTTGAAAGAACAGAGGTCCAGGCCCTTTCTCCGGTAAGATAAGACCATGTGAAGTACTTAGATTAATAGAAATGAGTTAATAATTAAGACAGAGCTAGCCAATAAGAAATGCTAGCTAGTAACAGGCCAACCGCATTATATATATATACAGCATCTCTGTGTGTTATTTGGGGCTGGCGTGGCTCTGGGATCAGACCCGCTCATAACAGTTTTGGAATTAATTTCCCTCAAAAACCATACTTTAAAGAATACTACTAGCTTGTAGGAAACTGAACAAACACCCAGACTGCCACACTGAATGGTCAGTGGATCTTCATATGCAAATGCCTTGCTCACTAGAGGCCTCTTAAGTCCTTCTTTGATGTAGGTCAAATTTACCTGACACCCCCAGTTTCATCTGATTTTCTTGATTTCATAACAAGGGCTAAGCACATTTTGCCTTTATAAGAAAAAATTTATTAAAACCAGATACTGTTTGTTCTCATGTATAGAAAATGTTCTGGAATTATAGGCTGGAAAGATGTCTTGGTGGTTAAGTTCACTTGTTGCTCTTGTATAGGACCCAGGTTCAATTCTCAGAATCTACATGGTTCACAATGCTCTGTAACCTCTGTAACTCTAGAGGACATAACACCCTCTTCTGATTTCCCTGGGTACCACGTATGTATGTGATACACATACATACATGCAAAAAAATATTCACATACATGTTAAAAATAAATTAAATGCACCTAAGTGATTTTATTAAGAAAGTAAAGTATGTAGAATTAATATCTGCCCAAGGTCTGGGGAGTTTGGAGGAATATGGGTATAAAAGCTTCCAGATACATGGTTTCTTTGGAAGCTGTTCAAAATGTCCTAAAATTGTTTGTGGTGATGGTTCCACAATTCTGTAACTAAAGTCATTCAAGTGTACATTTTAAGTTGGTAATTTGTGTGAAATATGAATTTTATCTTTGTAAAACTTTTTGTTTTGTATCAAGTAGCCTAGACTGACTTTCAACTAGATATGTAGTCAAGGATGATTTGGGATTTCTGGTCATCCTGCCTCCATCTACTTTGTGCTAGGATTACAGAAATGTACCACCACTCCTGGTTTTAAGCAGTGTTTGTGCATGCTTGTCAAATGGGGGTTTATCAATTGAGCAGGAATCTGTGCTCACTATAGGCAGAGGCCTGGGGAATGTCTTGCCCTGTCTTTGGCTGCCTTATTTCTTTGAAACAGAATCTCTTACTGAACTTGGAACTTGCTGCTTCAGATAGACTGGTAGCCAGCAAGCCCTAGCCTCAGCCTCTCACAGCCCTAGGGCTAGAGCTACCTGTGTGACCATGGTTTTTCATATGGTTCTGGGATGGGACTCAGATACCTGTGGTTGCTTATGTATGGAGCATCCTTACCCCCTGGGCCATCCCCCAGGCCTAACTTTATTTTTTTAATAGGCTGATTCTGATGATAAATGCTTGTAATCTTAGCACTTGGGAGACTGAGATAGAAAGATCATAAATTCAGGGTCAGCCTTAGCTGAACAGTGAGTTTGAGGTCACTTTGGGCTAAATATAAAAATCCAATGTTAAAACAAAATGAAAGAATACTCATATGAATGTGAAATTGAGTAAGATATATACATAACTTCATTGTAGTAAAGGAGAAAAAGCCATTTTTTTTTTTACTACCAACAGAGAAGAGTCTAATCTCTCATACTATCTACTTTTACTGCATACACAATGTCTATTTTGATCATTTTCATAGTGTTGTTATGAAGTAAAAAACCACAGTAAGACCCTGGCTACCACATATCCTTGTTTTCAATAAACAATAAACATGACTAATGTCACCATGGCTGATTTGAACCACACACGTGGACTCAGGAAGTTTGGGACATGTGTTGGGGCTTGGAAAGCTGATGAGCTAGAGGGACAGTGCTTGGCTAAACTTGGGTTTCAAGGCAGAAGTGTTGGTGGAGGCTGGAAAAATCTCCTCCAGACATAGTAGTGGAGTAGACATAACCAAGGGAAAGGGGAGTTTTAGGTACCAACTGAGAATTTGAGAACAGATTTTAAGCCTAGGATTCCCTAAATAGCTTCCAGCCCAGGATTCTTCTTCTGGTACTGTTATGTTTGCTGTACTTTGCTGTTATGTTTGAGACAAGCTTCACATAGTCCAGGCTGGCCTCAAACTCCTGCAACCTGACTTCCAGTTCTCCTGTCGATTCCTTTTAAGGATTAAAATTACAGGGATCTGCTTCTGTTCCCGATATATGGCATGTTGCGGGGGCAAAACAGCACCCTTGGGCTACTAGACAAGCAGCCTTCCTAGTGCTGAGTTTGTCCTCAGTTCCTACACAAGGTCTTCAAGCCAACCGCAAAATGGAGGGCAGCTGAGATGGGCCTGGAAGAGAGCTCTGTAGGAAAGTCCCCGCAGGAGGCAAGTGGGGTCAAGAGCAGAAGAGAGGGAGACAATTTTCCTCTGGTACTTAGTTACAAGAATAAAACTTGACCAAATACGCCAAGAAAGGTGGCTATTGATTTCTGCTTTACCAAACCTCTGAAATTCACCCTGTGAGCGACTTGCATAGCCATACCTGCAAAGAAGCCTGGAAAATGTAGTCTTGGACTTTTCAGCCTCTTCAACACAGAAGGGGGCCCTAGAAAGAGGTGGGATGGATGCAAAGTGTCAGTCATTCCCAGTACAGCAATGGTTAATAATTGTCTTTCTCTGGGTTCAGGGGTAACCTTGATTTGATTCTTTCCAGTTATATCTGAAATCAACCATAACACTCAGTGTCCTTCTCTCCCCCACTATACACACACACACACACACACACACACACACTTCTTTCCCAAGGGCTAGTAAACAGCATGTATCAAGAAGAGATCCTCCATAAGGGGTAGTGAGGACTCAGACCCAACATCTTCTTCTGCCTGTAAGCTCTCTGCAGGCTTGCCAGGAAAGAAATAGCATAGCCATTTAGCACAAGCAATCGTTAGAACTTCCATAGGTATAGGTTGGCACTGAGTTCTAGTCCTACCTGTTGTTCTTTTGCTACAGCTAATGCCTAAGAAACACAAACACCCACGTGTTTATTGAGAGAGGGGAGAGAAAGGGGGGGGTAGCTGGTGGCCAACCGAAAGCAGGAGAGAGAGAGCAAGAGGGGGGCAGAGAGAGGCCAGAGAGAGAGAGAGAGCAAGAGAGAGAGGCGCGTTCGACACGCTTGCTTTAAAAAGGGGGCTTGCACATGTGTAACTGAGTCCTCTGGCAGCCAGGTAAAGCTTGAGCCACCAGGTAAGGCTGACTTAGTGATGACATGGCCATGAGCTTCCTGCCCATCATTGGGGGCAGGGGTCAGCTGGCTGCTAGTTCCTAACATTCCCACCTCTTGTTATTAAAAAAGGTGGGGGTTGGGCGTGGCAGGTTAGGAAATAAGGACTTTGAGTTCTGGAGACTACTTCCTGCTGACTTGGGGGAGAAGATTGTCTTTGGAGGATCCAAGAAAGCTGGGGTGCTTCCACATCCTGGTAGCTGGTTGTTTCATAGCAGTCCTGACAGTATGGAGCTCTGGCATCTCTTTGAGACCTGGCAAGATGTTAGCACAGCAGAGGACAAGGTTAGGTTTTTTTCTCTTAGGTCTTAGTACTTAATGGGAGAAGTGTGAGGTGGGGGAGGGTCTCCCAAAGGGGTCCTGGGACAAGGGAAGGAAGTCCCAAGGCCAGGAAAAAGTTGAGTAATAATTATTTGGAGTGAATCTGACCTGTAAATGGATGCAATTTTGCTCCCTGGAACTTAAAAGAGTCCTTTGAGTTTGTGAAACATAAATATCAGCATACTCATGTTAGAAATGGTTTGGCTGAAAGAATTAACACATACAACTGGCAGATTTTTAGCACAATGAAAAGCACCTTAATTGTAAGCTTATAGTTACAGTTATGTGTAAGGAATAGGGTTTTTCCTCCTGCCGCTGGTCTTGTCCCGCTGCCACGCCAGCCCCAATTAACACACTGAGACTCTGTATTTGATATAATTCTGTTGGTCCGTTACTAGTTTCTTATCGGCTAGCTCTGTCTTAATTATTAACCTATTTCTGTTAATCTAGTATTTCCACGTGGTCTTCTCTTACCAGGGAGCCGGCCAGCACTCTGCTTTCTCCAGACTCTCCATTTGACTCTCCTCCCTACTTCCTCTTTCCTCCTCGTCTCCTAGTCCCGCCTATCTAGCTTTCCTATTGGCCAACAGTGCTTTATTCATTAACCAGTATGAGAAACATATACAGAATGACATCTCCCATCATTTATGATCATATAGTGGCATAGTATGGTTTTTAATACTGTCAGAATTGGATTAGTAGCTTATTAAAACTTTATTAATGTTAAGACTATAAACAGTAGCAACCTTAAAATGCCTATTTTTGAAATCTGTTTTGTAACAATTGGTGCCTTGGCTGCTGCTTTAAGCTGACAAAGCTACCAGTCGTCAAAAGCATCAGAGTTCTTGAGAAGGATAAAATTTTACCTGAATGATTAGAGAGTAACAGGAACTCACTAGCTGGCACCAGTTGCTCCAGTTGTTGAAGTCAGAGGCTTTAAGGACATCTGCCTTCTGCTGATGGCACGAAACCTGTGGATTAGGAGCTTTTGGAAGAATTACCTACCATTGGCCCAAGCAACGTGGACAAAGTCAATTCCACTGCCCTCTTGTCCATGATTCTTAGAGCCCTTTGCAGAAGTTGAGATGAAAGGCAGGATTTCTCAGTGGCTAGCGTTGCCACTTTTGTTAGTGGAGCTTCTTCAGCGTCCACTAGTCTTCTTGGAGGAAATGGGTGGTGCCAGCAGCTGGCCTGTCTCTCTGTTATAAAAGCTTTTCAATGAAACATTTTAAATGCCATATTCTCTAGATCTCTGAGCATTAAGGGCTGTATGACTGTTTAGCATACCTTAGTATACAAAATTTGTCTTTAGGTACTTGCCTTAAACACATAGGTGGCTAGGTAAGGCTTTATCCCTATAATTAATTAATTAATCTGTCTGGAAAACTGGATCCAAGCTGAGAGGCTGTGGAAGGATGTTTTACTCAGAGCCCTGCAGCCTGACTGTAACTGGTTTTAACTTAGTAGGTTAGACTTATACCTGTAAAGAACAAAGAAGTAGAGAAAAACTCCCTTTAATAATAGAGGCTTAACCTTTATAAACAGCTTACAGGAAAGACTGGGTGGCATAAATATTTTGTTAGCTTGAAATAGACATTTATAACCTTAAATTTTTACCACCATTTAAAGGCACATAATTTAGAAATATTTGAGACTTAGTACAGTTGAATTTAAGTTGTATGAAGTTAGCTTACATTTACATATAAAGTTAAATTTAAATCAAATGTATAGATATATTAAACAGGACTGGATAAAAATGAGAAGGACCAGAGTGTGAAGCTATGTGCAACGTAGTGAAAAAGAAATTAGAGACAAAAAATAAAAGGCATAAGGTAAATGAATTTCAGGTTCTGTTGGCGGCAGAAGCTGGCTAGACTACCTCTGCCTTGGTAGCTGATGTAGCAGAGGGAAGAATCATGGGAGGTGAGGCTAGGTCACATGGTCAAGATGGTGGCTGCCATAAATATATCCCCAACAGCTGGCAGAAATCATAAAGTTTTGAGATATAATTTTGTCTTGAGCAGATGCTGCTTCAGCCCAGCCTACTTCCCTGAGACAGGCTGCAGCTGCAGCGGGCAGGAGAGTTTTAGCTTGGCAGGAAGAGAACAAAACCAAGTTTAGGGAAAGAGATTGTTTAGCAGTACCTATATCCACATTATCACCTTCCCTCTGTTAACTCTTAGCTTATAGAGTTTCTCTACACTTGATAATGACCTTTGCTGATGTTTTCTTCTGTCTTTAGCTTTTTAAGTCTTCTCTAGTCCACTAAGGACCTAGAATAATGGTTTTCAAAAGAGCCCTATCTCCTAAGCCCCGCTCATTCCTGGTTTCCCGTTTGTCTTTTCTTAGCATCCATCATGTGTGCCTGTCCAACCTTCTCTATTACTTTCCACACTTTGCTGAGCAGCACACATATAATTATAATCATTGTTTGTATTGGAAATAGGTCAACACTCAGCACACATCCCCACCTCCTTCTAGGGTGTACCTCCTTAACCCATATGACAATTCCACAGAATGGTTCTTTACTTCTCATTTATAGAAGAGGTAGAGGTTCAGAAGTGTCACACCACTAGAATCTGTTAATCCCAGGATTTGAGCGCAATTTTGCTTAGATCTAGGTCCCAGGTCCTTCCCACATCTTTGTGTTACCAGCCCACAGAATAGAAACCTTCAGTCAGATACCCATAGCAAGTTTGAGTGTACCAAAGAAACTCCGTTTCAACCAATGACAGTTTATGCTGGAGAGGATGTGGAGAGAGCTGGTGGAGTGCAAACCTGTACAGCCATTTTGGAGATCAGTATGGCGGTTCTTCAGGAAAATGGGAATGGGTCTACCATGGGACCTGGCAATTCCACTCTTAGGCATATACCCATGCAATAAAGATATCTGTTCAACTATGTTTATAGCAGCATTATTTGTAATAGCCAGAACCTAGAAACAACCTAGATGCCCCATACCTGAAGAATGGATAAAGAAAATGTGGTACACTTATCCAGCGGAATACTATGCAGTGCGGAAAAATGGAATCTTGAAATTTGCAGGCAAATGAATGGAACTTGAAGAAACAATCCTGAGTGAGGTAACCCAGTCACAAAAGGAGGAACATGGTATGTACTCACTCATATATGGATTTTAGATGTAGAGCAAAGGATCACTAGCCTGCAATTCACACTGCCAGAGAAAAAGAAATTCATACAAGGTCCCCCAAAGAAGGGGAAAGGGACAAGATCTCCTGAGCATATTTGGAGCAAGATGGGGGGCAGTGCAATGAGTGGAGAGAGAGTTAGGAGAAAGAGAAGGGGCAAAGAGGAGGGGAGAGAAGAACATGAGGGACCGGGAGGGGAGAGAAGAACATGAGGGACCGGGAAGATTGAGTTAGGGGACTCAAGAGATACCATAATAGAGGGAGCCATTATAGGTTTGAAGAGAAAACTGACACTAGAGAAATAACCAGAGACCTACAAGGATGATCCCAACTAACAATATGAGGAACAGTGGAGAGGCTACTTTAAATGCTCTTTCCTGAAAATGAGATTGATAACTAACTTATATGCCATCATAGAGTCCTCATCTAGTAGCTGATGGAAACAGAAGCAGATACCACAGCTAAACACTGAGCCGAACTCCTGGAATCCAGTTGCAGAAAGTAAAGGGGGCAAGACCAGGCTACAGAAACCCACAGGGATAGCTGACCTGAACAAGGGGGAGATCATGGACCCCAGACTGATAGCTGGGAAACCAGCATTGGACAGACCTAGACCCCCTGAACTTGGGTCTCAGTGAGAAGGCCTAGGCAGTCTAAAGGACCTCTGAAAGTGGAACCAGGATGTAACCTCTGGTGCATGAAAGGATTTTGGGAGCACATTCCTCATGGAGGGATACTCTCTTAGCCTAGAGACAGGAGGGAGGGCCTAGTCCCTACTCCAAATGACTTGATAAATTTAGATGATCCCTCCTGGAAGGCATTCCTTGTAGAATGTGAGGGGAATGGGATGGGAAGAGGCCTTCAGGAGGCATGGGAGGATGGGAGGGGAGGGAGAGGGAACTGGGATCGATGTGTAAAATAAGAAAAAAATAAAAAAAAGAAAGAAAGAAAAAAAGAAAGAAAAGAAAAGGAAATGAAACTCCATTTCAGATGCTGATCCCTGAACTAAAATTTCCTGGGACTTCAGGGCCTTAGTTCCACCCAGGGGTTCTTTCCTTCTGCTAATGTCTGGGACGTTCTTTTTTTTTTTTTTTTTTTTTTTTTTTCCTTTTTAAACTATGGTTTCATGTTGAAAAATGCTAACAAATTTCTGGCAAATGCAAAATTGTGTAGGTTGTGGGAGAAAACAGTTATTTTTGGCAGGAGTGGTCTAAGTCTGGCAGTAAACTTCTGAAAACATAATAAAAGTGCTTTTTAACATCCTGTTTTTTTATTCTTTTGTTGATTTTTGAGCATTTCTTCCCAAGCAAGGAGTTATGCAACAAAAATTTTAAATTACCAAAGTTTATTGTTAGTTTTATTTAGTTCCTTTCCCATGTTTCTCTGTACCTTGTGTGCTCTAAGTTTTAAATTCAGGAATATAAATGATTATAAAGCACTCTGAGAGTGGCCTAGAAATCATTCAGGGCAAAGTAATCCACCCTGAACAGTTCATGGAGGATCACCAAGGTTCACACTCAGTGGCCAGTTTAGCTGACTGTGACTACTGGTGTTTGTCTTCTGAGACAAAAAGATTTCAGGTCTTTCTAACTTTCTAAGCATCTTCAAAACTCCCGTGCCTATTTCCTAGTAAGGCTAATCTGGAGTAAGAGTTAAGTTGTGGAGCCTGAAAGTAGAAAGATTTATCCAGACTCTGACACTGTGTCTCTTCATCTGTGTAGTCTTGAACATATTCTTTACCTTCTCTGGCCCCTTATTTTCTTAACTGTAAAGTGAGAATAATAAAGCATCAACTTCCTAAGCTCACTGTGGGAATAAATTAGTACACAGAAGTGCTTCTCTGGAAAAGTGCCTGGGATGTAGTAAATAAAGTGCTAAAGTGCTGCTAGTTCTTTTGTTTATTTTTTTCTGTGCTCTTAAAAAAATGAACCTTAATATGTAGCCCATGCTGTCTTAAAAATATTTTTATTATTAATTATTATTATTAGTTATAAAAATCTCATGTGTGGGTGTCTTTTGCCTATATGTATGCCTGTGCACTTCTGAGTGCCTGGTGTCTGAGGAAGCTAGAAGAGGGCATCAGTTTCCCTGGAGCTGAAGCTACAGACAATTATGGCCCTCAATGTGAATGCTGAGAATCCTGATCCTCTAGAGAAGTGCTCTTAATGGTTGAGCTATTTCTCCAGATCTTGCCTTCAAATTCTTGATCCTCCTGCCTCAACTTTCTGAATGCTGGGATTACATGCATGAGATATCATATCTGGCTCTCAAACATTGCTTTTATTATGATACTGATTTTATTTTCTGGTATAAATGAGATGGTTATAAAATAAACTTCTGAACATTTTTCTGGAATCTAGACTGGTATATGGACTCAGAAGTTTCTTGTCTTTGACAGAGATAGGTGGTAACAGCAATTCCTCCCCCCAAATTTTTCCTTGTAAACTACATTAACTATCATTTTAGTTAGCTCCCTCTCTTTGCTGTGCATGTCAAAGATTAATGCTCAGAGACAGAAGTAACCTCCCACTACCCCCAACAGGGTTTTTCTGTGTAGTTCTGACTGTCCAGGAACTTGCTTTGTAGAACAGGCTGGTTTGAACTCTTAGAGATATGACTACCTCTGCTTCCCAAGTGCTGCATTTAAAGGCATGTGCCCCCACTGCCTGACTGACAGAGGTCAATTTTAAAAGAATCTGAGCAGGCCTATAAGACATCTATACTGGGTTAGACTTTAGGCAAGCCTGTGAGATTATTATCTGGATTAGATTGAATGTGGGTAACACCATTTCACAGGCTGGGGTCCTGACTGCAAACATTCATCTCTTTCTGCCTCTGACTGTGGGTACAATGTAAATAGCTATTTTCAAGCTGCAAAGCCATGACCTCCATCCCATCTTACTGCCATGCCACCCTCTCGGTGATGACTATACCCTGAAACCATGAGCCAAAACAAAAACAAACCCTTTCTTAAACTGCTTTTACCACATACATTTCATGATAGCAATGGAACAAGCTACTGATAAGGTAGTTCTGCCATTAACTCTTTGTAAAACATAAAAGAAATAGCTTCACTAGCTTTAGTTCTCAGTGCAGTAATAGAAGGCTTTGATCTACAACCTCATGATTTGGGGCTTCTGAGATGCTAGGGAAAACTGTACTCACCTCACAAGTCTGACAAAAATGACTGCACTAAAAAAAAAAAAAAAATAACATTTGATAGTTGACAATAAAGCATTCTGTTGGCAGTTGTCCTGGTTAGTTTTCATTTTCATTGCATTGTCTACTTGATGTAACTGAAAATGACCTGGGAAGGGGGAACCTCAATCATAGAATTGCCTCAATCAAATTGTTCTGTGGCCATGTCTATGAGAGATTATCTTGATTAATGATTGATGGGAGAGAGACCTGCCCATTGTGGGTGGCACCATCCCTAGGCAGATTGGCTTGGGCTTCATGAGAAAGTTAAATGAGCCTGAGTCAGTGAGAGAGTCAATATAAGTGATAGTCCTATGGTTCTTGCCTCTAGGTTGCCTGCCTTGAATCCCCTCTACACCAGATTATGACCTGGAAATGTAAGCAAAAACAAAATAAAACAAAACACAAAATCCAGTTCTTCAAGCTGCTTTGGGTTAGATGTTTTTATCAAGCAAGAGAAAACCAATTAAGACAATATTAAAGTCAGTCAAGTAGAATAATGTGAGAGCCAGAGATAGATGACTGATATTTGTCACAGCCCTGAAGGAAACACCCCTCAATAATTAACCCCTTAACAATGAATAGGAATGAATGCTGCAGAAGCCAAGTGAGCATGGAGAGCCCTTGGTCTGTGCTTAGGAGTATTTACTTGGCATCCCAAGTTTATGGACAAGTCCTGGCTATGCTTTTATTTGGGTGAGCTTGAGCAATCCAATGTACTTCTTCCAGCTTCAGTTTCTCCTTGCACTGTAGTCATAATGAAAGAAATTTAAGTACATCAAGTACCTAATACAGTTCCTGACAAAGCTCTTAATTAGCATTAATTGCTGCCACATCAACATCCACTGTTGAGAAGAGGGTGGGTCCAGGATCAGGTGATAGGTTACCACAAGGAAACTTACCTGGCTGGACAGACCTGCTTTGTGCAATTATAGGATCCTTGGAGAACAAACTAAGCAGCCAGAGTGTGGGACAGTCTGGGTGGTAGACTAACCCTTAGAAAAGTTCTTGGGCAATTGAGTTACTCTTAGCAGAGTCCCAGCCAGTTGGGGACCACTGGAAGATGACTAGGAAGACTTGTTTCTGGCTAAAAGCAAAACAGGGTAACTTTACCCCCAGCCAAGCAGCAAGGCTTCAGTCCTAAGGAGACAAGCTGAGACAGGGATGGTCTGATGAACTAGGTCCCCACATGATAGAAGGTCCACTGAAAGGTAAGGGGAGAAAAACTGTGACAAGTGAGATCTGCCAGGCTCTTTGTAAACCACAAGCTAATTATAAGCTTGGTGAGGCTGAGCCCTTTGATAGAGCAGCTGTGGCCATCAGTGACTCAGTTCAAGCTGTCCCTCTGCCAGATAATCTGGTGTTCTGGGAGGCACAAATGGTCAGGACATGGCAGTCTTCAGCAGACAGGAACACAAAAAACATTTCTCAACAGTAACAATAGCCTGAATGTGGAAGGAAAAGACTTTCTTATCTGCTTAGGATGTACGTGCATGTAGTCTGTTTTCAGAAAAGAGAGTGCCTGGGTTTATATCAGCTGTCTCCTTGGTTTTATACCAATGGCTAAAAGGAAAACAAAATGGAAAACAAGTTGGAGTGTGAGAGTAAACAAAGTCACTTGGCCTATATCTTTTACCAAATAGTTTACCAAATAGGAGAAACTCTGGGCTTTTTGTTACTGTTGTTGTTATTGCTTTTTTGTTTGGTTTTAATTTAGAGGCAACTCTAAATATGAGAGTACATTAAAAATTATGTTAGCGGTAGCCTGGGAGTCTGTATTTCAAATTTCTTTTTTCTGTTTATTTGTTTTGGAGGCATGATCTATTCCTATAGAGAAAAACAATAAATAATCTGAGATAAATTGATTGCAGTTTTTCTATATTTCAGAGAGATTTTTCTAAATGTCTATGATATTTCTTTGATTTTTTAAATTCTCTTTAGGCTATAGCTTAAAATATCTGACCTATTACCTGTGTATTTTTTAACCTTATGAACTTTTGATTTATGTTGCCTATGAGTCAAATGTCTGTTCAAGTCACCTGACTTGAAACTGACTAGTATCACCCAAATGTTACTGGTCGTACAGCTATGAAAAATGCAAAATTGAGATCGTGGAATCTTGGACTATGGTTTTAGAGGGCTGCTGAGGTCAGGCAATATGTGGTAAAGCTGGGATCCCTGCAAGGAAGCTCTGCAAGGCTGTTGTATGAAACTTTAAAGGTGAAGCCCGAGTTGCAATGCAGACCACAAGATATTGGAGATGCCAGAACTATAGGGCATTTGTCAAGGATAACTGAGTGTTTTTCAGGAGCAGCTTTGGTACCAGATGATTCCATCAAAAAGTACAGATAGCTAGACATGATATTGCAGAAGTGGGATTTACCCTGTAAGGTTTTAGTATTATTTTGGTCCCAGCATTCCTTGCTATACCTCAATTCTCTATTTTGGAATAGCAAAGTTTATTCTGTGCATTGTATATTGAATGTAACTTATTTGTAGTTTCATAGGTACAGTTAAGAGATTGTCTTGAGTGTCAGAAGACTTTTGAAGTGGAAAATATTTCGTGTGCATGTGTGTTTGAATGTGTGCAAGCCATGGTGCATATTTGGGAGTCAGACAACAACTTATGGGAGTCAGTTCTTTCCTTCTGCCATGGCATCTAAGGGATAGAACTCAGGTTTGCATAACAAAGAACATTTATCCATTGAGCCATCTCACAGGCCCAAGACTTTGGACTTGTAAACAGTGTTGGAATTGTTAAAGATCATGGCATCTTTTTAAAAGTTTTTCAAGAGAGGGTTTCTCTGTGTAGGCTTGGCTGTCCTGGAACTAGCTCTATAGAGCTGTTTTTCTACAGTTCCGGCCTAGGCTTGAGCAACTGAGTTGAACTGAATTAATTTTGCATTATAAAATGGCCATCGACTTCTGGGGGAAAGGATCTGAATGCTATTGCCTAAAAGTGATGTGTTTGGGTATTAAATTGACAAACAATTATTATGTTAATATTGCCAACTTTACAGGATCTAGAATGACTGAAGAGAAACCTCTGGGCATACCTGTGATGATCATCTAAGTTATGTTCATTGAGGGAAGATCTACCCTAAAGGTGGGTGGTACCGGGATTGAGTCCCTGGCTGAATGAAAATAGAAAGGAGGTCAACTCTAGTGTCCAACAGCTTTAATCCCAGGACTTGAGGCCAGCCTCATCTACACAGCAAGTTTCAAGCCAGCCAGGGTTACATATTGAGGCCCTGTCTCTCAAAAAATATTTTTTTAAAGGTGGGGGGGCATTTAACTAAATGTATATTGACTTCAGGTATTAAAAACATTTTTAAAAGATTCTAGGGATGGAAAGATATGGCTCAGTGGTTAAGAGTACTGGCTGCTCTTCTGGAGGATCAGGGTTCCATTACTAGCACCCATATAGTGATTTACACCCTCTGTAACTCCAGTTTCAGGGTAAATGATGCCCTCTTCTAGCCATTGTGGGCACTGTATGATCACAGTGCACAGACATGAGGATAAAACATCTACACATATTAAAAAAAAGTTTTAAAAGATTTATTTTACAGGTAAGATAAACATAGTAAAAATGGCAATCTTGCCAAAAGCAATCTACAGATTCAATGCAATCCCCATTAAAATCCCAGCACAATTCTTCACTGATCTTGAAAGGATAATAATCAACTTTATATGTAAAGACAAAAGACCCTGGATAGCCAAAACAACACTGTACAATAAAGGAACTTCAGGAGGCATCACCATCTCTGACTTTAAGCTCTGCTACAAAGCTATAGTCCTGAAAACAGCCTGGTATTGGCACAAAAATAGACAAGTAGACCAATAGAATTGAATAGAAAATCCTGATATTAACCCACACATCTGTGAACACCTTATTTTTGACAAAACAGCTAAAAGTATACAATGGGAGGAGGAAAACATCTTCAACAAATGATACTGCCACAACTGGATGATGATGTGTAAAAGACTGCAGATAGACTCATGTCTGTCGCCACGCACAAAACTGAAGTCCAAATGGATCAAACACCTCAACATCAATCCAGCCACACTGAACCTCTTAGAAGAGAAAGTGGGAGGTACCCTTGAACAAATTGGTATAGGATACTGCTTTCTAAACATAACTCCAGTAGCACAGACACTGAGATCGACAATTAATAAATGGGACCTCCTCAAACTTAGAAGCTTCTGTAAGGACACAGTTGACAAGACCAAATGGCAGCCCACAGATTGGGAAAAGATTTTCACCAATCCTATATCTGACATAGGGCTGATCACCAAAATATACAAAGAATCCAAGAAACTAGTCAACAAAATACCAAATAACCCCATTAAAAAATGGGGTACAAATAGAGAACTCTCAATAGAGAAAATCAAAACGGCTGAAAGACACTTAAGAAAGCGCTCAATATCAGGGAAATGCAAATCAAAACAACTTTGAGATACCATCTTACTCTGGCCAGAATGGCTAAAATTACAAACACCAATGACAACTTATGCTGGAGAGGATGTGGAGAAGGAGGAACACTCCATCACTGTTGGTGGGAGTGCAAACTTGTACAGACATTTTGGAGATCAGTATGGCAGTTCCTCAGGAAAATGGGAATCAGTTCACCATAGGACCTGGCCATCTCCCTCTTAGGCATATACCCAAATGATCCACATCCATGCAACAAAGACATGTGCTCAACTATGTTCATAGCAGCATTATTTGTAATAACAAGAACCTGGAAGCAACCTAGATGCTCCTCAACTGAAGAATGGATAAAGAAGATGTGGCACATTTACACAATGGAATACTACTCAGTGGAGGGAAAAAAATGAAATCTTGAAATTTGCAGGCAAGTGGATGGCACTTGAAGAAACCATCCTGAATGAGGTAACCCAGTCATAAAAAGAGGAACATGGTATGCACTTGCTCATATATGGATTTTAGACATAGAGCAAAGGATCATCAGCCTATAATTCACACCACCAGAGAAACTAGGATACAAGGAAGATTGGGTTAAGGGACAAGATCTTCAGAACATATGGGGAGTGGAGGGGGCATGAACTAGGAGAAAGAGAAGGGGAGGAGAGGAAAGCAGGTGGGACTAGGAAGATTGAGTCAGGGGAGGAATAGAAAGAGAGAGAGAGAGACCATAAAAAGGGAGCCATTATAAGTTTGAAGAGAAAATTGAACCTAAAGAAATGTCCAGAGACCTACAAGACTGACCCCCAACTAACAATTTGAGCAACAGTGGAAAGGCTATCATAAATGCTCTTCCCGGATAGTGAGATGAACAACTAACTTATCCATGGAGCCCTCATCTAATACCTGTTGGAAACAGAAGCAAACACCCAGAACTAAACACTGAGCTGAAATGGAATCCAGATGCAGAGAGGGAGGACAAGACCAGGCTGGAGAAATACATAGAGACAGCTTACCAGAACAAGGAGAAGCTAACGGGCCCCCAGACTGATAGCTGGGAATCCAGCATGGGACTGACTCAGACCCTCTGAATATGGGTCTCAGCTAGAAGGCCTGACCAGTCTAAGGGTCTTCATACAGTGGAACCAGGATGTATTCCTGGTGCACAAAAGGAGGCATATCCCCCATGGAGGGATACTCCCTTAACCTAAAGACAGGAGAATGGCCCTAGTCCCTGCTCCAAAAGACTTGACAGATTTAGATGACCCCTCCTGGAAGGCATCACCCTATGTGTGGAGTGGGGGGGGGATGGGAGGGGAGGGTGATTGGGAGGCATGGGAGGATGGGAGAAAGGGGAAGAGGGAGGAAGGAAGGATGGGAGGGAGGGAGAAGGGACAGGGATTGATATGTAAAATAAAAATACAAAAATAAATTAAAAAATATAAAATAATGGTTTTGAAAATGCTAAAAAAAAGATTTATTTTACTACTTTTACTTATGTGTATATGTGTGAATATTTACATATAAATGTAGGTGCCCACAGACAGCAGGGGCCAAAGCTGACAGATCCTTGGAGCTGGAGTTATACAAGGTTGTGAGCCAAGGAATGTAGATGCTCGGTAGTAATCTACAAAATGCTGGGTCCTCTACAAAACAGGATGAGCTCTTAGCTGCTGAGCCATCTCTTCAGCCCCATAAAAACACATTTAAAGTGTTTCCAAAGCAATGATGACTGTATACCCTGATCCTGGCATTTCATGTCAATGTTGATATAATGGTGAAAAGAAGTTTCTGTTACATACAACTTAAAAAGGTCCAATCAAAGTGTAGGAAAGGCAGATAAATATGTCATCATAAATGACTATAGCAGATTTCAATAAAGGGCTGAAGACAACACAGCCTTGTTAACCTAATACTGGTTTATTCAAATAGTCTGAAATTCAAAGCAACTGCTGCTCACCAAACAGGAATCTACATATTGAAGGGAAGATACTGTGTTGTTTCAAGGGGAAATCAGGTTTGGAAAGGGCCTTCTGGCTGGAGAACCTCATGTGTCCTGAAACAGCTCCAAAGCAGGCCAAATCAAACAAAACAACGGAGAACCACCTTATGAAGTAAGCCTGCTTTGAACTCATCTTTATTTCCTTCACTCTCCTGCCTTTTAGTGAATGACAAAATGTCCCCAAAGCAAGTTTAAGACCTGGATAAGACTGCCAGTTGAAAGATTTTTAACTGTCCTCGCAAAGGCTCCTTCATGAGCACTGTAACATGTATGAACTGTATATTTATGTAACTGAGAATAATGATGAACACAGATCATTCTCCCTGGAGTCAAAACATCCGCCAAGAGTCAAACATGAGTCAACTGCAAGAGGAAGCTTGAATCATATATTTTAAACAATTGGATGAACAATCCTTCAGGATGTCTTCAGTTTTTTTTTTTTTAATTTATTCTGAGAATTTCAGATATGTGTACAATGTGTTTTAGTATCTACCCCTCAGTCCTCCCTGCAACTCCTCACAACCCCCAACACATTTCCCTCCTAACTTCACATCCATTCTTTACCTTTAAATCCCTGAGTTTAGTGCTGCCTATTGTGAGCACCAGTGTCATTTTTCCATTTAAAACACTTTTTATTTTACTTTATTCCTGTATGAGGTGTGTATGTATATGGAGGTCAGAGGACCTTTGTGGAGCCACTTCTCCACTTCCACCTCTACATAGGTTCTGGGGAGGGAACTCAAATAGCCAGGCAAATGGAGCAAGTGCTTTTACCTGGTGAGCCATCTCATTGACCGCCACAATTCTTCAGATTTATTTATTTATTTATTTATTTATTTATTTATTTATTTATTTATTTATTTAAGACAGGGTTTCTCTGTGTAATTCTGACTGTCCTGGAACTCACTCCTGTCCTGAATGCTGGGATAATAGGCATGTAGCATCATACCTGACCTCTGGGATCAATATACAAACACACATACATACTATACCTTAGAGTTCCAGAGACAACAAGCTGAATCATATTTACACTGAGCTGATAGTTTCTCTGGGGCTTTAAATTAGGTTACAGCAACACAACAGAAAACAAATTAAACACAGAAGAGAAGAATTGCTCCTGAATAAAACATTTTCACAGAACTCACCTTCAAGTGGGGTAAACTATTTTTCAATTGAGTCCCATCTACTAGGAGGCTTACAGAATACTTAAGTGTTAGGTAAGACAGATGATCTGATGAAGATCCCTGATGCTGTTGCATGTTGTAGAAAAGGCACTGCTGTCCCCTTAGTCATGTGGTTCCTTAACTGTCCCACTCCCCATTCATTTGTTTCAGACACTAAGACAGAATTATCAGTTCTAGGCTGAGACACAGGTGAGCCCATATGAATTTTCTTCCTCCACAGTCAGGACGGTTGAGGCCAAAGGTTCCACTGATGCAGCTCTGAAGTTCAGGTACTATAACCAGGGTTCTTGCTTGATTGACATTTCCTTGTCACTGACCTCACACTACCACATCAGTCAGTCAGTCAGTATGGGTCACAAAACAAAAGCAAGATACAAAATGGTGATAAGCCAAACTTCTGTTACTACAGAAAAGTGCAGTGTAAATCCAGCCTTTTCTATATCTTTTTGGGGAAATGGGAATTCCATCTGGAGAAAGCATGAGCAATTTGACTCAGTCCTTGACGGAGGCTTTGCCTGGTTGCCATTCCAAATTATCCTAAATGCCTTTCTGCTTTTGGAGTTGTCACTGTGTCTTCAGGAAGTGGTAGTGAGGGAAGGAAGTAAGTGGTTTGTATCTGATGGCTTCCTTTCTTATTCACCCCATTTCTCTTGGGATTTAAGTCTTGCTAAACACACAGAGCATATCGGTGAAATTATTTATTGTGGTTTTCTTTTGAGAGCGCTAGTTTCCACTCCTAAGAAGGGCCTTAACAAAACAGGAAGTTTTTCTTGGATCTAGAAATGAAACAGTGCCTTTTAACAATAGTCTTTTTTTTTTTTTTTTTTTTTTTTTTTAAACTGACTTTTGCAAATCTGTTTTCCAACTTCTCAGTCAGAAGTTAGAACAACTAGAAGGGGCAAGATAAAATCAGACAATGCTGATTGGCATAGCAGCAAAGTGAGAGCTGTTAGGGTTGTCAGTGTATGAAGGGGATAAAACAGCTATTCAGGTTAGACTCTACATTCCATTTGACTATGTGTTCTCCTACTTCCTCCCTCACATTGGCCAGAGAAGATGCATGATGGAAGATTTAAAAGGCCTGGGAATGTTATGGACAGTGTGGAGGCCATGTATGCTAACTGGTTGTGCTCAATTATTGTGTTGTTGTTTTTTGAGACAGGGTTTCACTGTGTAGCCCTGGCTGTTCTGTAACTCTGTTGACCAGGCTGGTCACAAACTCAAGAGACCTACCTGTCTCTATCTCCTGAGTGCTGGGATTGAAGGTCGGCATCCCTACCACTTCTGGCTGTGCTCAGATTTTAATATATTTTGCAATTAGCATTGGCCCCATGAGAGAGCTTTTTGTATCTTGTTCTCAATGTTCATAATTTAGAGAGTACCCAAGAATACTCTCACCCAAGAGATGAAAAAAGGAATAACTGATTTCCTTACATACCTTAAAATGAGGGCAAGGGTTGGAAAGATGAAATGTAATTTTGCTTTGTTTTTCAAAACAGGTTTCTCTGTATGCTCAGAGTCAGGCTAAGAAATGGAATTCCAAAATCCAAATTTCCCAATTTCTACTTTCTTTCAATTATATGACAGGTTAAAAATCATATCCCAACTTCAGCCACATTACAATAGTATTGGCCACTTATGATAGCAACATAATGGAAACCACCACAGCACTACTGTTTTGGATGTCTATGTTTATGTTAGGAAAGACATGGAAATCCTAACATTATCACTAGTGATAAGAATTCCAGATTTTTTTTTTAAAGATTTTTCATTTTTATTTAGTGTGTGTGTGTGTGTGTGTGTGTGTGTGTGTGTGTGTATCATATGTGTGCAGGTGCTCAAAGAGGCCAGGTGAGGGCATTGGATTCCCCTGGGACTGGACTTACTGGTAGTTATGACCCATCTGGTGTATTGCTGGGGAACCAAACTGAGGTCCTCTGTAAGAGCGAGAAGTGCTTTCACCCACTGAGTCCCTCATGTTGTTACTGACACCCAGTTTCTATGCTATCCAAAAATAATGGAGGTAATAATATGACTTCCAGCTTTTCACACTTTTCTTTATGCAAGGAAGAATATGGGCTTCAAACTCAGCACTGGATTGTTAATTAGGCATGTCTGAGGTAACAAGAAGAGAACTGTGGCTCTTCTCCAAACTCTATCTGTCTTGCTTTCTCTTAAGCTCTGTGTTACTCAGGCTGGTCTCAACAAGTGATCTTCTTGCCTCACCTTCACAAGTAGCAGGAACTATGAGGGGCCATTGCCATTCTTAGCCTATTCTCTTCTTAAATAGACTTATGTGGGCACATTGGTCACACAATTTTTCTACCACCTTTGTAGCTAGATGTGGTCAGGTGGGAGTAGAAGCAAGAATACAATATGGAGTCCATTACCTTTTCAGGGGAGGAGTGTCTTCATCCTCTCCATTTCTGTTACAGAGTGGGAGCTGGAACTGTATTGAACTACAAAATGGAAGCCCTGTGTTGAAAGTGAGAGCATAGTCAAACATCATTGAATTGGTGACACCTGTCTCAATACATACCCAAAGTAATACCAGACTTGAACATTTAACAGAACAGTGCTCTGACTTCCTGACCTAAAAACAAATGTGCTTTTTGAAAGGTATGTATATTTCAGTCAATCAAGCTTTCCTTTGTCTATGGGCACAAGAACCCAATTCTACTTTAGTAAGGGAGTGTCTCCTAAATCCATGTGTGATGTAATAGGGCAAGGAAGGACACAGCAGGATGCATCTCACATTTTGAGATCATATATACTTGGCTGCTTAGTTCCCAGTTCCTCCTGATTTTAACTACCACCACCAGACACAATGTATCTTGAACAAAGAGGTAGGAAAGCTGCCCAAGAACTCAAGCCACATATACCTATAATAATTCAAATGAATTTGGTGGTTTTAATTGTTAGCACACAAATAAGATAAACTATGGAGCAGCAGCATTTGAAAAGCTACCTTGCTACCTACTTTCTGTGGGTGAGGAATCTGGGTGCCTGTCCATAAGCACTACTTAGCATGCTGTGGTCAAGGTGCTGAACCATATCTTCAGTTTGGGGGACGGGTGTTAAAAGTACAAAACAAATATATTTGCTTTTCTAGTTAAGGTTGCTCACTGACCAGAGTTTTGGGTGGGATCTTTTTGGGTCACAAAGTGTCTTCCTTAGTAAGCTTCAATGACGGTGCCATAACTTAAAGATGGGTTAATCACAAGCTTTCCCACTAGTAACTATGGTCTAGTTATGGTTGTTTGCTAACTCAGTGGTATTACAAATTGAATGCCAAATATAGTTCATGGCTTTGAGAACTCCCTCTGAAATTCAGAGTGTATTCTTTAATCCCAGGAAAAGGCATTTGCTATTGTTTCATTTCCTCTGTTTAAGGAGAAATCTGCAAAGTTGCAAAGTGTCAGAATTTGAAGCTCCTTGTGAATCGAAAGCTCATTTTGTTTCCAGAACTGAGTTGGTCCAGAGGCTGGAAAAGTCAATAGTATTCCAGCCCAGTCAGCATCTTCAATGGGTAGTGCTGTTATTTGCTGTAAACAGCTGTAAAGTTCCAGAATGACAGGCACACCCATATTGAAATGTTAATTACCAAAGTGTCTCATAATCCCAAGTGCAAATGAACAGTGAATTAAATGCCCCGTGGGATCCTGTCTCTGGATTTCTTCCACTTGCACACATAATTGATTTGACTCTTCTTAAAACATTCAGTCCATCATCCTGTGAAACTTCTAGATTATGGAGATAACACAGCTCAGCTTTATGCTGCTTTGAAAAATGCCAAGCCTAATCACCCTCCCTGTGGAGTTTGGGGGGGGGGGATGGGAGGGTGGTTGGAGGGCATGGGAGGGAGAGGAAACTGGAATCGATATGTAAAATAAGAAAAGAATAAATAAATTAAAAGAAAAAAAGAAAATAGACAAATGCCAAGCCTAGTCTTCTGAAAGAGAAACTGAGTCTTTAAAAACAGGCTATCTTGACACACAAGTTATCTTAGAGATGGTAAACTCGTTCTTTTTTCTAAAAGTTCCTGAAAATCTAGTGCCCTGCCAAAACAGCAGACCTTAAGGGTCCATAAACCTTTTACTGGGACTATGAAAGAGGCTCATTTGTTTTCAAGCTGTGGTGTCTCCACCAGAATAGTTCCTCCATGCCAATGTCTGTGGCTTTGATTGATAACCATCCACCCACAGGAACTCTACTGTCAACAGGAATCCTTCAAAAACAGTAAGGTGAAAAGCCGAGGAAAGCTTTTTAAGAATAAGAGTATTAGAAGTCCAGGGCTGAGGCCAGAGAGAGGAAAGGCAATTAAAAGAAACCATGAGCTTGGCCTAAGTGAAAGGGAATGTGGGTATGGAAGAGCCTCTCTCCCCCAAGAATGCAGAATTTGTGTGCATCAAGACAGACTTCAGTATTGTGGCACAGCTTACCTCAGAGAGCTCATTGCCTAAAGCTAGGGTAGGATGGCTGGCTTATGTATGAACTCCCTGATTTTTCTAGATTCAGTTTATATGCTTGCACAGCCAGATCACAGTTTTCCCAGCTGTAAGGCTTGGGATTTGTTTCGTATCCCCCGAGGGATAAATAATAGTAGCTGCAGTATTCTGCTAGAAAAGGATTACTTCCTCAGCTTAGAGGATGACAAATGCAAAAGGCTCCCAAGAAGAGAAAATGTCAGAACTCATGTGCCAGCCTTCTAAAACTGAGGTGTGGTGACACCATGAGTCATAATTACCATTACAATAGGGTCAGACAAGGGTGCTTCCTTGGAATCAAGATACTTAAAAAAATGCCAAGTTTAGTGCCTCAATGAAGTGCCAAGATTCTCACACTTTCCCAAATTGCTTTCACACAAAATATTCCTTTGCAATATTTCTGATAGCTGTGGCCACTGGCTTTAAAAAAGGACAACTTCAGGTTAGAAAATCTGACTCTGGCACTTAGCAGAAAATGTGTAGAAAATGGGGACAAGACCCTGTATATTAGTCATAGCTGTGAAAGTGAAGTTACACATATAAAAAACTTTCAGTACAATGTCCTAACATTAAAAGATGCTCAAATAAAGGTTTACCAGTTCACAAGAAAACTCACCTGGGTTAGCATTAATCCAAAGGCAACAGAAGAGAAATTGAGGCAATAGGTACATGTCTAACACACGACACACAAGAAAAGTGGGCATAGAGATACTAGGCTTGGCGAAAGACTGAGCTCACACTCGCAAGTAAGTTAATCCTTTCTTGACCTGAGGTACATGGGTTCCTGGGGGATCCAGGAGGTAGTAGTGTTAAGAACCAAAGTCCTTGGCTGTTATCAAAGGAAAAGAACTACAGAGAACATGTCTTTTGGGATGTTCCACAAGAAATAAATTCTAGCTACAGAGTTTAGTGGTTGATGCTGGACCTGGGTGACCAAGGGTTGGTTTGTATACCAGGACTCACGTGGTGCTGCTTTTGTACCTGCACATGCTAACAAATCCTGCTCGCAGCTTTTTAGATGTTACCTACTCCAAAGTGGAATCCAAACAGTCAATTATTGTTGTTGTTTTATGATAGGCCCTCACTTTGTAGTCTAGACTGACCTGGACTTTGCTGTATTAAACAGCAAGGCTTCACATTATGATCCTTCTGTGTCTGTTTCCTGGGTGCTAGATTACAGGCATATTGTTAATGCACTGAACTCCATTTTATGTAATTACCTACCATTGTTTGTCTTCTGTTTTCTAAGACTTACCACACAGTCAATTTTAACATTAAAAAACAAGGTTAGTTGTTGAGCATGTGCAATTATAGGCACTGTGCAGATATGAATAAAAATCAACATGCTCCCAGATTGCAGAAATGGTACAAATTATCTCAGCAATAAAGAACCAGCTGTGACATGGATCAGCAAGTAAAAGAACTTTGCCTTGCAAGCCTGTGACCTGAGTTTGATTCCCAGAATTCACATCAAGGTAGGAGAGAACAGATTCTACAAAGTTGTCCTCTCACACACACACACCACAGCTTACTAAAGATGGTACTAGAAAATTAGAAGTATTCTAGGATTTTTCTTTATTGTTCTCAATCTCCCAACTAGCAGAATTCTGACACCTGATTCTTTATCTTCAGTTCTATGACAGCCAGAGCTTCACAGAGAAACCCTGTCTCTAAAAAACAAAAACAAGTTAGTATTAGGCTCCTACTATGTGTCAGGCATCCACATTACAGCTCATTTAATTCTTAGAAAATTCTAACCTGGCACTTCATTTTACAGAAACTGATACCTATAATGATTGAGAATAGCACAAGGGAGTCTCTTTGGATGCAATGAAAAGTAAAACAAGTCACACTAGGAAGGCAAACAAATTCACATTTCTTTCAGCTAAAACTTGGTAAGAATAAACTATACTTTTGTAAAGAGAAACTAAAACACGAGAGGGCGCTAAACACAAACTGTGACAACTGTTTTGCTAATGCAGTTCCTACAGTGATACAAGATAATCTGCCATGGATCCAAGCCAAAAGATTCTCCCCAAAAAGAGCACTATACATTTTATGGTAACTAAGAAGCTGTGTTCTTATTTCTCCAACTAAGTTAGAAAACAAACAGAAACAAAAGCAAAAGCTTCATGTGCTATGTTTGAACAATTGTCACTACTTGATACTCATTGCTGTTCCTTTCCCGTAGGCTCTGCCTGCTAAGTGGTAAAGAGGAAGCACAAATAACTTGGATAAGAATAACTATTCATTTAATTAAGTTCACACCATGATTTCTTTATTTAGTGTGTGACACTGGGGATTGCACACACTCTACTACTAAGCTACAATTCCAACCCCGAGAACAAATTTTAAGAATTAAACAGACACACTTCACCTCTTAAATTTTATTTTAGACAAGTAAAACAGGTGCACTTTAAACAAACAAGCTTTCATACTTAATTAAATTCTACAGAAAACATCTACCCAGAATTCCAGATTTCTGATTATTTTTATTTTTTTTTATTTATCAAAGTTCCATCTTTTCTTTCCTCAACAGAATACTCACATTTTGCAAGCAGATTTATGAAATATATTTTATTATTTTCCATTGTTACAAAGCATTAACAGCACAGAAAATTTAAATCTCAGAAATAAAGACAGGCATCAACGTATTAATAAGTTCACACAAATATGTAAACTGGATTTTGCAAAAATAGGATTATCTTATAAATATTATTCATTAGCCTATACATGATAACCATCTTTCCATATAATATTTCTACAATAATTTTATACTATTTTTCTTGGAGTTCTGCCAGCAGAGCCACCACTGAGTCACATTTCTTCATGACCTTTGTGTGTGTGTTTTTTTATTTTTACTGTTAACATAGCTTACATAAAAAGTATGTCTTAAGTATTTATTTGATAACTTTTATATTCTATTCAAATGGACAGCTATATCCCATGGCTTCCCCCCATCAATATGGTTCTTCTAATCCCTATCAAAGACTGTATTTACACTTCTCATTAATGTTCTAATACATAAAGAGCCTCCGGTTCCACTGATGTGGGGATCTGAAATTTTTACCATGTGAATTGTGCTTGTTGATTGTAACATTCAGTATCGTATGGGCCACTGAGAATAGTGTCTGAAGGGATCAGGGTTTGGAGCCCTGCATAATTAACAACAAAGCATGAAACAGAAATGCTCAAATTATTCCTGTGTATATTAAGACTCAGTGGATTATCACATGTTTTGGGTTATTTATTTTTACTGTTTAAATCTTCATCACTTCCTTGTAAGTTACCACAAGTACACACAGCTGCTACATCATCAGTGTACCTAAAACACACACACACACACACACACACACACACACACACACACTCCTCTCCTCCCAATCTATAGTTGGTCCTAAACCAGCCAGCTATAATATAATGAAGCAACACCATAGAAACAAAAGGGTGTAGTGAGAGAGAGTCGGGAGAAAGCACAAAAGGACCTTGCGGACACATCCCCCATGGAGGGATACTCCCTTAACCTAGAGGCACGAGAGAAGTCCTAGTCCCTACTTCAAATGACTTGACAGATCTACATGACCCCACCTGGATGGCATTGCCCTACATGTGGAATTGGGGTGGCGGGATGGGAGGGTGGTCAGGGTGCATGTGAGAGGGCAGAGAGGGTAAGAGGGAGGGAGGGTGAGGGAACTGGGATCGACATGTAAAAATAAAAAAAAAATAAATAAAAATAATTCTTAAAAAAAGTATATTCTATTCAGCAAAAAAGGAGTCATTTAAAAAGAAGCATCTTTAGAAAATAGGAATCACTAAAGACTGCTTTGGCTAGGTCAGCCATATCGAAGGGCAGTCAAAACACACGCGGTTGTATTGCAGGCCAGCGACCACAGCATGTTTTTCCATAGCTTTTTCTTTTCCTACCCAGCAATGCCCTACATGCATTCCCCCAGTTCCTTTGTTTACTGTTGTATGCCTGATGTTGCACAGGCTTTGCTTGCATTATCTCATTTAATAATCCGCCTAACTTAAGTGAGAAAAGATTGTCTTAGAAAAATTAATTATGTTTTTTAATCTGTACACGAATTGTAAGAGGGCATTCAAGTAATGAACAAATCCACAGCAGGACCATAACTTCTGCTTCCCTAAACTGAAAACCAACCAGACACGATGTATGTCTGTAACCTTAATGTTGCGAGGCGGGGAGTTAGTTCAAATGCAAGACCTTCTAAACAAACAAAAACAGTCTTTTCCACTGGGAACAGAAGGCAACTAACAGATTAAACACTACCATTTCCGGAAGATGGTGGCAGCATCGAGCTCAAAATGTGAGTGGAAAGCACCGAAAGCTGGGCAAAGTCGGGAGTGGCACTGCATTGCTTTCCTGTAAGGTAGAAGGACTAAACGATGAAAGGGATGAGAAGCTGCAGGAAGGTCCCCGGAAAATGCGGCCCAGGATCACAGTACAGTGCACTCCCAGATGGCTCATTGGCGGGGCTTCCCCCGCTAGCTGCTCTCCAGTGACCCCCTTTCTGGGGCGGAAGGACGCAGACAGCGCCGGGGAAACGCCCTGTTTCGTGGTACAAGCCCACTCTACCTAAGGAACTCAATTGGCAGTCAAACCGGGCTCAAGAGGATGGAACGTCAATATTTCTTACTAGAGAAAAATGCCTCCATGTACCTTTTCCCTTCAGCCACTTTAACTGGACTAGTTTCTAATATCGGTTGAGGGAAGGGGCCACACCAGGTGAAGGTTAAAATAACATTTAACAGAATAGCTGAGTGTACGTGCCTGTAATCTTAGCACCAGGGATGGCAATATAGTAAGATCAGGAGTTCAAGGTCATCCTTGACTACATAGTGATTTAGGGGCCAGGCATCGCCTTATATGATTACATTTGACCCATGTAGGGTGCAGAACACCATTCTCAACATTCTGCAAAGGATTTTTAAGCAGCAGTGCTCAGGTAGAATTTAAGAAGATGTGTGCACTATGTAATGCACACCTACATCATTCCAAGAAGGCACCAACACTTCAGAAGCATTAATACAGATGCACTCTAGTTAAGGAATCCCACGGTGCTGGGTGTTGTGGTGAGCCTGTAACCCCTGAGGCAGTAGTGAGTTGGTGGTCAGTCTGAGTTACCTGAGATCTTTTCGAAGCAACCCATACTGAGGTCACTTAAGCTCATTTCTGTGGACCGTGGAACCAATCTTATTAATAGGCACACTCTGTAAAAGCTAAGTCTCCAACTTCCCATCCTTCCTGAGGGCCAAGACTGCAGTGGCTGCCACTATACCCAGTTGTTTTCTAATTTGGACTACTTTTTAGTTATGGCTGGGTTCATAGAACACTACTCTATGGTTAACTCTTCTTCTCTGGTGCTGGGGATAGGTAACTCAATGCTTAACCTCAGCCCCTAACCCCTCTTCCTCCCTCAGTACTTTTAAACTTATGCCAGGCATGATGGAGAATACATTTAAACCCAGCACTCAAAAACAGATTTCAAGGCCAGCCTAGTCTACAAAACAAGTTCCAGGCCAGGTAGGGACTACATAGTGATAACTTTCCCCCCTCCAATAAAACAAAGCTAAAAATCAAGCATATGGAGCATATGGAGCAAGTGCTCTACCAAAAAGCTATAGCTAAAGCCTTGAATACTTTTAAAAAGGCCAACAAATGACCATTTGCATAGGTTGCAAACTAACCTACACAGAAGTGTGTTAATTCATTTGGCTGGGTGAATCCCTTCCCTATAGAATCTTTACAAGTGTCAGCCTCAACATCTACTACTAATTAAGACAGGAACTTACTTTAAAGCATAGTTTTTCCATTCAAAGGTACAAAGAAGAGGTCTATAAAAGCCTGCTCAAAGATGCTGCTCTTTTTTAGCTTATACCATGAACTGGACTATCTGTAACTGTGATCTTTTTATAGAAAAGTCAGTATCACAAGTGCTTGGTTAAAGCACTAAAGCTCTGAAACAATATACTCCAAGTCTACAAAATGAATTTTAAGTTCTCCAGCATTTATTCATGATAAAAATAAAAAAAAATTGGGGGGAGTGGTTGATGTTTTTGGAGACTGGGTCTCCCTATGTAGCTTTGGCTGTCTTGAAGCACAGCTTGTTGATCAAGCTTAAAGATGTGTGGCACCTAATTTAAAACTTAAATTCTTACTACTTTTGATAATACTGATTTGGGGCCTAGGTCAAGGTAACAAGCTAAAGTCGGGAGGTGGGGACGCTTTTCAGGATTAAGCAGACTGGAATAAAAGTGTAAGATTGTATACCTTCAATAAAATTAGCTGGCTAAATACAGTGAGATGATCCCCAAACATAAAACTGACACTTTCATATATGGCAGTGTCCATCTGTGACACCTAATAGGCCTGTACCCACATGGCAGAACAGATCATATTTGCTTCCTCTAAGTACACATTTGCTAAATTTGTCTACTGCCCTCAATTGCTGAAATATTCTGCCTTCGAAAGCTTTTTAGTCAACCTTTCCTCCTTGTTGGAAGCAACTGTTTGAGACTGCGTTATCTAGGGAGTGGACTTGGCAGGTCTCTGAAAGAGCAAGTGTGTTTTGACCACTAAGCCAACTCTCTAGTACTACTTTTACAACTTAAACATAAGCTCAAACTGTGAAGCAGTCAGTAAAAACACATTGCTCTATTTTTCTTGAGGACCATGATCAAACATAATACCTTTGTCACCCTCCATCCCACAACTTTCCTGAGTCAAGGTCTTATTTAGTCCTGGCTAACCTGGAACTCACTCATTATGCAGACCTCGAGGGCCTCCAGAGATTCACCTGCCTCTGGAGTGCTGGGATATATGGCAATTATTACCAAGCCTGGTTGACAGTCCTTGTTTATAAAATTTGCATCACTGTTGAAGGCTGTCCAAGGAGGAAAGATGCTGGTGGGGTATACACTTATGGCCAATCTTTAAAGCTCACATAGCTTTAATAATTACTTTATAAAATGCTTATGCCTCAGAGTCCATCATGTTACAGGAAAATCTTTACTGTGTCTGATTTATCTTTATTAGTAGCTGGTCAAGTAATAAAGTATTCAGAGGAACTAGTCATTCCATTGCATTGTAGTCTCATTTTTAATGGTCAAATCTTCTCAGTGAGAAAGCAAAAAAATTTTTTTCTCCTCCATGCAGCCTTGGTTGTCCTGGAATTCATTCTGTAGACCAGGCCAGCCTTAAACTCACAGAGATCTGCCTGCCTCTGCCCAGTAAGTTTTTTTTTTTTAAATATAAATGTCAGTTATTTAATTTACCAAGCCCATTTTATCTTACATTTTCTTAAAAATAAGGAAGGTTAAAAAAAAAAAAAAAAGATATTGGTAACACTCTAGAGAATATTATGGTACTATTGAAGATCCTGCTAGAGATGTATTTTTTTCTAGTTGCTGTGATGGTGTACCTTTTATTAATAATACAGTTTAAACTTACTGGGCTGTTTGGGTTTCTTTTTATAAAGTCTTTCATAACCCAAGTTGGCCTTGAACTCCTGGCCTTCCTGCCTGCAACCTCTCAGTTGTAGGATTACCATATGTGGCTACCCCAAACACAATAAAATTTACTTTTTTGTTGTTGTGCTACAAACTGAACCACCCACGGAATAGGACTGTCCTAGCACTGATCAATAAAATTAATGACTGCATATTATTCCATTTAATGGCTGGGACATAATATATGCAATTATCACCTATCCATTTAACCACTTCTAAACATTTGTATCCTGAGATCTCAGAGAAAGTGATCCCCTCATTTCTTTCTTCATGCTAGTGAATCTGATATATATTCCTTCTATCTCTCGACTCCTGCTTTTAACAACCCATAAAAAATATTCAACCCTAGTCTGTGCTTACTATGATTTTCTTAGTCCTATTCTACACCTTAGAGAGAAGTCAAGCTCAATTTCATGCACACATGCATGACTATAGGAACTTAGTAGATACTAGTTGGGTATTTAATTGAACTTATCTTCATCATCAAGCCTTCTGGAATCTCAAATTATCTGAATTTTTATGAATGTCCAGTTACTAAAGCAAGTACTAAAAAATACTAAGCACTGTGTCCTAGGGGAATAGGAATTTAGTGGTTATAAAGCAAAAGCAAACCCCAAACAAGAGAAAATACTTAAGTTTATTGCAACAGGAGCACAAAAATCATATGCTTACATGTGACAAAAGTATTCATAAAACATTTTAAATAGTGTCTAAAACTTAACATTACAATTCTAGTAGCTAATATAAATTTTTTATTTTATGAAAACATTACTAAAGAATCAAAAGTCAATTCAAAAAGTTAACATTGGTCCTGGAGAGCTGGCTCAGGGTTTAAGGGCACTGGCTGATTGATCTTCCAGAGGATCTGGATTCAATTCCTAGCAACCACTTGGTGGCTTACAACCATCTGTAGTAAGATCTGGTGTCTTCTTCTGGCATGCACGGATACATGCAGGCAGAACATTGTATATGTAATAAATAAATAAATCCTTTAAAAAAGTTAACATTGTTTTTTTAACCACCTTTTATTTAGTTGATTAAGTACACATGAAGGGAGCTAAATATTTGAAAATGTAAATATCATTTGTCATCTACTCGCTCAGTTCCTCATTTTATTCATGTTTTGAGGGACAGATCTAGTGGCTCAGAAGGAAAGAAAAAACTGATCAAAATAAATGTTTTCATATAAAGGTGCTATTAAGCAAAAGTAGGAGAGGAAGTAACTAATACTGAACATCTTAAAAATTGCTTAGTTTAATCCTAAATTCTGCCCCTCCAGTACTGTTTACAAAGCTTATATTGAATTAGCAAGACCAACACTTGTGATAATCTGTAGACAATATACATTTCAAATAAAAAAAAATGTTTTGTTTATAGATAGGGTTTCTCTGAGCAGCCTCCAACTCAGAGATCAGCCTGCCTGTCTCCAGAGTGCTGGGATAAAGTTGTGCACCACCACCACCAAAGCCATGGCTGCCACCACCATCACCCAACTAAGACTGGAGGTTATTAGTGTTGAAGCTCTAAGGCTTTTCGTTTGTTTTTAAGACTTACTTTACTATTTGATGTGTAACATTTACTTTATTCTTTTATGTGTATGAGTGTCCTGCTTAAGTATATGCACCACATGCATGCCTGGTGTTCTTGAAGGTTAGAAGAGGACTTCAGATCCACCAGGACTGGAGTTACATATGGTTATAAGTTACCATGTGAGAACTTCCAATTAAACCCAGGTCCTCTGCAAAATAACAAGTGCTCTTAATCATTAAGACATTTCCTTAACCCCTTTAAGTTTTATCATCAAAAATTTCCACACATTCCTAGAGCTAATCCTAATATTGTATTAAATGTCAGCATTCCTGAACATTGGGGCGAGTGAACTGAGTGCATTGAAACTTTTCCTGGTAACCTGCAGCAAACACAGGCCCTCAAGTCAATGTTAAATGCTTGACTATGCTGCAGAACTAATTCCCCGATAGTTATCTTGAATTATAAAAGAAATGGTTATAAAATCTCCAATTTCCCTAGATTGGAAAAGTCGAGTATAGTAATACCCCACCAGAAAGAAATGGAAGGTCTTTGCCCTGGTCTTTACAATTTGTATCCTTGTCTGGTGTGCCATGTTCCTTTAGAGGCCAGAGGTTGACAGGTGTCATTTCATTCTCTCTACCTTATTTGTTTAGATAAGGGCTCACTAAGCCTAGAGTTCAACGACTGGCTGGCCAGTGAGCATGATTCCCATTTCTACCTTCTAGTGCTGGGAATACAGGCATATACTGCCAGGTCTAGGGTTTTTAGGTGGGCACCGGGCTCCAAACTTGAGCTCTCATGCTCATACAGCAAGCTAACCTCCTTAATCCCTACATAGGCTGATGATGCCCTTCAGGAGGGGTTTAAATCTGTCAAGTCTTTTGGAGCAGGGACTAGGACTTCTCTCCTGTCTCTAGGTTAATAGAGTATCCCTCAATGGGGGATGTGCCCCCAAAGTCCTTTTGTGCACCAGGAATACATCCTAGTTCCACTGTATGAAGACCCTTAGACTGGTCAGGCCTTCTAGCTGAGACCCATATTCAGGGGGTCTGAGTCAGTCCCATGCTGGATTCCCAGCTATCAGTCTGGGGGCCCATTAGCTCCTTGTTCTGGTAAGCTGTCTCTATGTGTTTCTGCAGCCTGGTCTTGTCCTCCCTCTCTGCATCTGGATTCCATTTCAGCTCAGTGTTTAGTTCTGGGTGTTTGCTTCTGCTTCCATCAGCTACTAGATGAGGGCTCCATGATGGTGGATAAGTTAGTCTTTGATTTCATTATCAGGGAAGGGCATTTAATTTATGATAGCCTTTCCACTATTACTCAAATTGTTAGTTGGGGTCAGTCTTGTAGGTCTCTGGACATTTCTTTAGGTTCAGTTTTCTCTTCAATCCTATAATGGCTCCCTCTTTTATGTTCTCTCTCTCTCCTCTCTTCTATTTCTACATAGGCATTTCAATGACACACTTAATTCCATTTATCTGTTTATAGAAGCAGTGTGTCCTATTCATCTTTAACTATCAGCTTGACACAGCACAGCCTGGAGATACCCCAAAAGGGAGTTTCAATTGAGGGATTGCCCTGGGCATATCTGTGGAGGATCACTTTGTTAATCCCTATAGGACAGCCCAGTACCATTCCCCAGGCAGGTGGTCCTTCAATGTGTAAGAAAGCTAGTTAAGCATGTGGCTGAGAGAACCAGAAAGCATCATTGTTATTTCACTGTTCCTGCTTAAAGTTCCTATCCTGACTTCCCTCAAGGATAGATTGTGATTGTTAATTGTAAAATGAAATAAGCCCATTCCTCCCCTAAGTTGTTTTGGTTAGTGTTTTATTATAAACAAAAAGCAATCTTGAACATAGTGTCTACATACAAATGGCCTATTAATGAGAGGATTTAACCATTTATTTCTACATGTAGTAGAAAGGCTCCTATGGAAAAAAAAAGGGGGGGTTCTTGATTCAGAGGGAACAAATCTAACTTGTCAAGAAGCATAGTGACTAATGAATAAGAAATTACATAACTTGACAAAGACTATTATGATTAATAAGTACCCTTTCTTTCTTATATATAAGCACATCCCCCTTAAGAATCTCAAAGTCTTCTAATCCACAATACTTTTCTTGATAAATATCAACTATCAAAATATACATCATCAGTTATTCCAGAAAAGCTGCAAAATTTACAATCAAAGTATATCTTTGCAATGTCAAAAACAAACAAGGAAAAGAAAGATGGATATACAGAAGAGGGATGGAGGAAGCAGGGCCGAACATGACAATGGAGGGCTATGACCCCAGCACCTATCCAGCCTATATAACAAGACTTTCACTCAACCAAAACTCCTATTTGCTCTAAAGAAGACTTATCTGTTACACAGATTCTTAGGATGGAATTTAAAATGCCAGAATGCATACACATGTTATTTCCGACTGGCCTGTAACTTGAGCTCTTGTCTTAGCCTCCTGGGTGGTAGGAATATACCCATCCACCACCCACCACTCTGGACTTATATTTGCTTTGAATCCCTTTTTATGCACACCTATCAAGAAAAATGAATTAGGAAATTCTTTTCACTATTCCTAACCTTTATTCCTTCCAATCCTTGGGGGTGGGGGTTGGGGATGAATAAAATCTATAACCCAGCATACTACAGATTTTACAGCTGCCGTTTTCTACTTGGATTTGAACAGCATTTTTGGTTTCTTTTTTTTAAGTCCAAACCTAGCTCTTCAATCATTACTTGACTGAGATTCTAGTCAACCATTCCCTATTTGAAGTATGCAAAAGAAGTCAGCTTCTGCTTTTTCACAACTGAAAGTGTTTAACTAATTATTCTTTATCAATAAAAAATCAGGAATCAGATATTGGGCTAAGAACCTGAATGATCACAGAAACTATGGAGAAGCCACCAGAATCCTACCTCAGATTCTTTCCTCCAAAAGGGCCAGAATCCTAAATCCCGCCTCACTACTTCCTCGGTCTTAATTTTGGTCAGGTAATGGCTAACTCCACCCTCTGATTCAAACCAAGCTTTATTGTCAGAATCCAATCAAAATATCACACAACATAAGTGAGGCAGAAACGTAGGTTGGTGGTAGAGCACTTAGATGACCTTGGATCAGGGCAAAACAAAAAACCAAACCAAACCAAACAAACAAAAAAAAAAAAAAAAATCCAACAAACTAATTTGGTGTTTCAAATATTTAGGTTATATTCAACTCAATTTATTATATAAAAACTGCAACATGTAAAAAGTTGTTTTGGGGCTAGAGATAGCTTAATTGGTAAAGTATTGGCATGCTTATAAGTACCTGAATTGGACCCTCAGAAACAGGGTATATGGAGGTGTTGGAGAGACAGGAAGAACACTGGGGCCTGGAGGCCTGCCAGCCAAGCCCAACTGTTCTAAGGGAATAAGAAGCTGTCTCAAAAATTATAAAAATGAATGCAGCTGAGGAATGATAACTGCTGTTGACCTCTGGCTTCTGTGCACACATTTATGGCTCCTCTGTGTGCACAAACTTGTTTAAACATACATGACAAAAATTAAGTTTTGTAGCAGTACACTACAGGAGAAAAAATAAACTTAAAAAATTTTAAGTTATATATAACACATATAATGTAACATTTATAGCAACATAAACTTAGAAGGAAAATGTGAAGAAATACAAAATCAGAAGCAATCCAACCATAAACACCAATAGGACAAAAATACATTTAGAAATTTTATTTGAAGTACTGTTCACTTCTCCAAGCAAACAAAAGACCCCCAACAAGTGTTTTTCTTCACTAGCTGCTATTTTGGCATTCAAAGTTTACAATTTATATTGGATATTGAAGGAATATCCTTCCCTCTTTATAACTATATATATGGTTAAGCTAACAAATATTTATAGAGACAGTAAGCTTTAGTAGAGTCAGAATAATAAATACAACATTAGCTTACCTAAAATTAATTTCATAGAACCATGGGGTTTCTATGCTTGTTATTTGCTTTCTTTAAATGAAATAGTGCAATCTCATATTCAGATGAAATTCCATTCTAAGAAACAGAATGATCTAAACTTTAAATGGCAGAGATTTATGAAAACCATTTTTTGGCTAGCAGCATTAGGAAACTTTCAGAATGTCTTTGGTTATTTAGGAATAAATTTACTTTTTTTCAGTTTTCTGTTTTAACTTTTTGAAACAGGGCCTCTTGTAGCACAGGCTGGCCTTAAACCCCTTCATCCTCCTGCCTTTACCTCTCTGCAGGGTTACATTTTCATTAAAAAAATAAATGAAAAAAATAACTGGATTTAAGTTACTTACAACTCTTAAATATTTAGAATTCTCAGATTCTTAACCTGTAAATATTGAGTTGAGTATTGTTGTCATTAAAACATAGTATCCAGGAACAGGCAGGTAACACCAAATTTATCTTCTTAAAGACAAACTCAACAGACCATGTACATATTTAGCTGAAATCTGTTTAAGACAGGATCTCAAGTAGTCCAAGCTGACATTGAACTGACTCTCCATACTTCACCTCGTAAGCACTGTGATCACATGGATCTGCCACCAAGACCAACAAATCATAATCGTTTATCTATTAAATGATCAATCATTTTCAGGTATGAAACTTTACATCATTGTATTTTCAAGAGACACTAAATGTCAGGGGCATGGGTGAAACATATAGGGGGTTTTTAAATAAAGACCAGTTCTAAGTTAAAAGTGGAATGTTTTCTCACTCTGAATGGCTCATTAATTTTGGTAACTATGTCAAATGTAATATACCCACAAAGCTCCACCAATGAACCACCAATATTCAGACTTGACTGAGTTTTCAGTTTCCATTATCTATCATGTTACTAAGCCCTCTTACTGGAATGTCAATTTTCTGTTCACTAAAACCCTAGCCACTAGAAGCAGTCACACTGACATCATTTAAGAATTAAACAAGGCCAATGAAAACTGAGTTTAATATCTGAGTAAACAATATTCTACACCTTAATAAACTTCCAAATACATCAAGACCATAAACCCTTTCACGTAACCATTGGCTTTTTTTTTTTTATATACTGGTAAGTCCGTAGATGAAACTGTTCATCCTTTTGCAGAATTATGTCTGGCCCATTAGCAGCTCCCAGCCCTGTTTGCCTCTCATCTGGTCACAACTGCCTTTTAAAAAAAGTCTGAGAGTCAGTATTTTTACAGTCTACAATGACACTGTTCAATCTTACATTCTCTAAAGGAGCCTGTACACCCAAATAGGGCTCGGTCACCAATATTTACAATGGCCCTAAGCATTTGGGAGTAGAGAAGTTTTAAGAGGCAAAGAGGAGGCTAAAGCTGTGTTGTCTGGAAATGGGAAGGAAGATTATATAGTAGGACAAAGATGGCATATTAGCATATCAGCAAATTTATTATGTGTGGCCCCAGTTCCAAGTGAGCAAAAGACAATCACTTAAATAAAAATAAAGGTTGGGAATAATTTGGTAATTTTTTTGAGACTACTATGAAAGAATCCAAGAAGCAAGCTAGGAATCTTTTTATCAATTCAGAAAGCCTCTAATCCTGGAAGCTTTAACAATGAATCTACAACACTGAAACTAGAAGTGAATATTAGAGAATAGTCACAAATGAAAGAATTTACATGATAAATGAAAAGTAACTCCAAGGTGTTGACAGGGTCTCATGCAGTCTAGGCTGACCCTATTTACTGTGTAGGAAAGGATTGCCTCAAATCTTATGTTTTCCCTGCCCCTGCCTCCCAAAAAGCTAGGATTTAACTTTGTACAAGCATGTCCAGTTCTCAAGAGTCTGAAACACCATCTTAAAAAAGTTGAAGAAAAATTAATTTTATAAACTTCATGGAGTCAACAACCAGAAAGAATAGGACCAAGAAGTACCATGGATGTTTCCATAGCCTAGAAAATGGCTTTTTTCCTTATTAAAACAGAAAATTTGAGAGCCTATTGAAAATTATAAGCTGTCTTCATAATTAGTTTTTCCAAGAAAAAATGCTGCAAAGGAGCAATGGGATTTACACACAGAAAACAAAATGGTTATTTAAACAGATAAGCAGGGGGGAAAGCTTTGAATTTTACTCTTTGTAATACATAACTATTTAAAATATGGTTTCCCCAGCTGACCTGAGCTAGTAGGAGTTCACTGACTCCAGACTGACAGGGGGGAAACTTGCACAGGACTGAATTTGGCCCCCTAAATGTGGGTGACAGTTGAATGGCTTGGGCAGTCTGTTGAGGCCACTGGCAGTGGACCAGGATTTATTCCTAGCGCTTGAACTGGCTTTCTGGAGCCCATTCTTTTTGGAGGGATACCTTGTTCAGCCTAGATATAAGGAGAGGGCCTTGGTCCTCCCTCAAAGTGATGTGACAGCCTTTGTTGATTACTCATGGGAGGCCTAACCCTCTCTGGGGAGTGGAAGAGATGCGAGGTGGGAAGAAAAGTGGAGCAGGAGGGGAGGAATGGGACCTGGGATTGGTATGTAAAATGAGAAAAGACTTTTAAAACAAAACAACAACAACAACAAAAATACTGTTTCTTTTACTCATATTCAGTTACTTAAGAACAACAACAATCCACAAAACAATGCTACAAACCAAATCTTGTCTTCCAAACTAAAAATTAAGTAACATAACCATGACCCAGGGTAAAGTTGTTACTAGGTCTAGTAAGCATTTACTTTCTCTTAGCATAATATACTGTTTGTCACAAGAAGTACAGAGGTCATAGAGCCTGTAACCTTAGAAATAGGAGAGAGGACAGGCATGAGTTCTAATCCAGTATAGGGCATTAAAATGGAAAAACCAATCTCACTCTCATTCCTAAATCCTACTAAAAAATATACCTTATGCTATTACAAATGTGCTTTAAAGACACAGGTTCGAGAACTTAAACGAATTAATATTTACCAGAAGCATTTGCAATTCCATCTTTTATTTTTAAAAGGACTACATAAATGCAACGTCAAGGATCGAAATGACCTTTTAGTTTCATACAGAACAAGATAACAGCATCTGGTATTCCCAATTACTAAGGATACCTATATTTGAAAAGGCAATCCTCACCAGTAAGAAACTAAACATACTCACGGGAGGTACAGGCAGGGAGGAAAGTCTATAAGGAAAAGAAAGCTTGAGAAAAGGGTCCCGGAATTCAGACTATGACACAGTCTTGCCTGTTCTAGTAAACTGAAGTGTTCCTGGGTGTTATTCACTTGCTTCCAAACTTTGAGTACACTGTATTATTCTACTCAGACCTGAGAAACTTTGTGTTTTGCCTGAAATAAGCAACACTCCTGACCTTCCGAGCCTAGCCTGTCCTTGTTACCCAGCCCAGTGACCCTTGGGGTCTCCTAGGTGGTTCGCAGGAGAGACCTGCCACTTAGCAAGGAGAAAGGCGGACGAGAAAACAGGGCGTCAAACCGTCTCCTCCACTAACAGCTGGTACATCCCGAAAGGAGTGTCCCTGTGGGGCTTTCCCCGGGAGACAGCTGTTGTGCCGTGTGGGGAAGGGGAAGCGCCTTCAGTCATCTCTTCCTCTTCAGGCAGCCAACGCCTATCGCACCACCGGCTCCTCCGCCCAAGCCGGGTCCCCTCCCCCACCCCAGCCTGGGTCGCAGCCAAACCCCACAGGAATGCAGCCGGTCACATGCGTTGCGGTGGACGTGCCACTCCCCCCGCGCCCCAAGGAGACCCAGCGCCATCTTGCCCTGACGCAGTTACAAAAGTCATAGGAGAAATCGCGTTTCCACCGCCGCGCTAGCGCCCCAAAGTCTCGCAGAGGCCGAGCCAGGGCCCTCACCTCGCGCAAGGAGAGGAGGAAATGACCATAGAAGAAGAGCCTTGCGACTTCCTCCGCCACCTCTTGGGTTCCAGAGGCCGCGGCAACAACGATCACCGTCGTCACTTGTCCCTCTGCCACAGACTCCCCAGACAACGCGGGCCCCACCCGCTGCTGCAGCATGAGGTCACCGCCAGCCAATCCTGACGCGCCCGACGGAGATCACCAGGCGCCGATTGGTTGCAGACACCGCTCTGCCTCTCCCCACTTCTCTCCCAGAGCACCCAAGGTCGTGCCGTGGGCCAACAAGACGGAAACCGCCATTTCGGGGAAAGGCCCCGAAAGAAAGCTCCGTAATCGCTGTGTGATTCAGTGGGAAAACCTGTTTTCTTCCCTGGTGTCCCCTGTCGCTTCGGGAGACCAGCTCTGCCCCTCCCTCGTTTAATCACCGCTACACAAACGAACTCCCGCTCCCAGCACACTGTCCCGCGGCGGGAATCCTTCCCCCGCTGCTAAGAAGTATAGGCGGCGGCGGCGACTGCACCGGCGGCGGCGGCTTTTACCCCTTACACGGTGGCAGGGAGGCGGCGCTGACGATGGCTGCACTTTTTTCTGCGGCTTCTCCCCCCGACCTCTTCCGTTTCTCGCTCCTCCATCGTGACGGCGGCGGACTCGCCAGCTCCGCTTTTATCCGGTGCCCTGAGCCTGCGCATTGGAGCCTCCTCGGCCACTAGTGGGCGTCGAGTGACAACCCGACCCGGTTCACCCTGCGCAGGCAGGCCAGGCCAGGGCGGGGGAGGGGGCGGCCGGGCCGAGGCTGCTTGGGGGTGGGAGCAAGTGCATCACTCTAGGAAGCAATGGGAGGGGGGTCGTCCCCGTCCCTGCTGTCATCCTTCTACCTACTAGTGGCATCCTCAGGCTCACCGACTTCCAGACTCGAGGGCTACTCAGGGTCAACGGGTAAAGAGACAAGCCCACCAGCTAGCGAGACCTCCACAACCGTCGGCGAATGGCTGAATGCACCTGTTGTGAAAAAGATGGAGCGTCTGCCCAGCTCGCGGCTCCCTTCGTGACGTCCCCACGGCTCGGCGGAGAGGCCGCGCCTGGCAGCAGCCCATAAACAAGATGGCTGCCAGTAGCTTCGTCCCCTCCCCCCTGCCCCTGCGGAGCGGGGCGGGCGGGCCCCGTGCGCTCGCCGCCGCCGTCGCCGCCGCTGCCGCCGCCGCCGCCGCCGCCGTCGCCGCCATTTTCCCAGAGCGAGAAGCAGTGACACTGAGCGGGCGCAGGGGGCCAAGTCGGAGATCGAGCCTGAGTTCGGGAGCGGCGGCACAGGGGGCATAGACGCTCGGAGCAGCCTCGCTGTCTCCTCAGCATTCCTGCCGCGGCCCGCAGCGCCCGACCCCTCGGTTCGCACTGAAGACACTGCTCGCTGCTGCTTGGGGAGGGGGTGTGGAGCCGGTCTAGTCCGCAGTGGCTGTCGTCTGGGGTCTTCCGAGCGCCGAGGAGTGGAGAGACTCGTCGGGGGTCGAGCCGATAACAGGGTTCGGGTGTCTGGTGTGTGAACATCACAGGTCAGTGCCTGTCGTGTCCGCGGGAGCCTGGGGTCTGCGGTGGGGCACTTGGCGCTCCAGGGAAGGGGTCGCTGTCCCTCGGGGGCCGGGCGTCCACAATGAGGCGCGGGCGCCTTTGCCGGAGCCGGACGTCGCTTGTGGAAATGGAATTTGTTCTTTCTCATGCCTGTCCCTGGCAGTGGGTTATTATGGCGGGTTTTGGGGTAGTGGAAGGGGAAACTGGCAGTTAAACCCCCTTGAGAGTGGGAGTTAGGGAGGGGGCGCCCTCCTCCCTGGCAGCAGTCTCAGGCCACTGGGGTGATGGAGGCTTGTGACTGCTAGGGCTTGGGTCGGAGAGGTTCCGGGAGCTGCCAGCTCTTCCTCTCCTCTAGCTGCATCTTGTTCTGGTGCTGAGAGAAGACGTTTAGGCCTTGTTTTCTTTTTCCTGCCTGTATTCCTTGTTACTCTTTGCCACAATGGTCTCCTAAATAGGAAACGGGTTTTAAAAAAAAAACAACCAAACAAACAAACAAAACCGCCCTGGGCATCTCTCTTTGTAGGAGAGAGACAGCTCCTCATCCTCTTCGGGAGAGGGTAAACCCGCCCCTAAGGTGGTCACCCCAGCCTTCCCAGTCTCCTCCCCCGCTCTTCTTGCATTACTGCCGTCCTCTACTGTGCCAAAGCCTTAGGATCCACAATATGGCTCATTTCAGAAAAAGCTTATTTTGACCGAAGGATTGGCACCAATGCAGTGGCAGCAGATAGCGATGAGAAACAAACGGTTCCCTGTGCTAATCTGGGGAGGAGGGAGAGAAAACAATCCCCGGGTGCTTGCTTCACTGGCCTTAGTTCCGCCTAGATCCGCCCTATCTACACTACCTCTCAAGAACGATCAAATTTAAAGTCAAAGAGAAATTACTGGTGTTAGTCCTAGAGTAAATTTCTGTGTTGCTTATTTTATTCACCCTTGAGATATGTGGATAATATAAGGTGTTTGGAGTTCTGGAGACCTTGGGGAGAATTAAACGAGGTGCATTCAGCTCTAGGTTGGAGTTAGCAATACTTAATTAGGAAACAGCCCCCTTTCCCTTTAATTTCTGAGATGGAGAATAAAAACTGTAATTTCCCTCTTTTGTCCTTTACAGATTCTAAAAATGGCGGCCCCAGGCTGATGTTGTGGTAATCTAATCAGCTCGGGTCCTCCACACCCCATGCAGTGCGTTTGTCTGCAGCATATTACAGGGTTATTATGTTTACATGAAAAAAAGACTGGCTCGCCCCCCCTTCTCCAAACTATTTACAAAAATGCGTCAATTTTTATTGCAGATTATAATGCTGTGTTTTAGTTGATTAATTTATTGTTTTTTCCTGAGTCAAATAAAACAAAAAAACCTGAAAAAAATTAGAAATAATAGGCCTTGGAAATTCCATGATCAAGGGACTTTTAATCATTAAAAATTTATTTAGGTACAGATAATAGTTTATGTTGGCCTTAAATCACCCATGTTTATCTAATGTATCAAACTAAAATGTTTTGTTGAGTGTAACCTATTTTAGATGATTGAGAATTTTTATCTTCAGTTGAACATACAGCTCTTAACTAATTTTGTGTATTTTGGTTTTTGTATTTTGTTTTAGAGAAAATTTTTTAGGGAGCTGTAGGAACAGACCTAACTCTGTTAACTTTACTGGATATAAAGATGCTTTTCTTCTCAGTCTTGCCTCTGTTTTTTTCCTGCATTTAAACCTGTAATAAATTTGAATTGGTTGTATATTTGGTAAGGTGACACTCCATGCTTTGCTGCCACTTAAATTTGTCTGATTGCATACTATCATCATTATGTAAGTTTAAAAAAAAATAAGGCCTTGGTCTTGATTCCTTTTCCCGTGTCATTTGCCTATTATGGGATTGTAGAATTAGTCTGTTTTAATAGACCTTAAATCAAGCCATTGCCATAATAGGATCTTGAATCCATTTCATGCCATTGTCAAAATCTTCAAGACTGAGACAGAAAATTAACTTTCAGATATCATTTAGTTGAAAAGTGGCAGGGTTGTCTTCTTTCTGGTTGAACTGAGTAGTAAGATACGATGGGGCCAATAGTGGGGTTTAATGACCATTCTGATTGTGCAGCAGCTGAAAGATGAGTGCCTTTCAATCCAGTCCTTAAAAAGGTTGGAGAGCACACGTCCTTTCGTGAGCCTTTTTCTATTGTTTGGACCTTAAAACAGGATGTACTTCACGTTGTGAATGTAGGAACTAGGTGATGATAAGGTACACTCTGCAAAATAAGTGTGGGAATAATGGTATTAGGCAGTTTTACATCCCAGAGAGTTTCATCCTTGAAGATTGATTGAGTACAGAATCATACTTAGAGTCTTTGAAATATTGTATAATGAAATGTTGGTGGGTAGTGGGTGCGTTTGTATAGAAATTCCAGGTTATTTATTTACATAATACTCTTGAATATGTCAATCTAGACCTTAGATACAATATATGGGCTCTGTGGTTAAGATTTGTGATTTAGAACAAGGTTGGTACTTTTAACTTGATAGTTGGTATCTTCTGGATTTTCCTATCCAGCACATGAAATCAGTGTTTTATAAATTTATGTAACAATAAGAGGGAACACTATACATACTATTCTTGATACTGATGTTGGTCAGGTCTAGACATAAAGTAATTGACCAACTTGGCTTCACATAAAAAACATCTTTAAAAATAAGAAAGCCTTGCTTTTGCGTTTTGTTTCTCTTTTGATTCCTGTGAAATAAAGAGTAATTTTAAGTGTTTGTTGTACTTTATTTTCAGTATATAAACAACACAGCTGTTGTATAAGTTAGAATGGGGGAGGAAAATTTATTAACAGGTTGTGTTTAATTTCTCTTCCAGAGAATTTTGAAACATTGATCTCTTGGGAGGAAACTAGCTGTCTTTGTTCCTAGGATAGCTGAGTTTCAAGTGATTACATATTTATCTGATTAAGGGGATTTGTAGAAAATCTGTAATAGAATAAAATTACTTTTTAAAAAAGTTAATTTTAGAGACTGCCTTTTGATCATTCTCAACTTTTGTTGTCAGCATAAAGTATCTTTTTGAACCCTATTTAAATTGAGAACTTTTGCCCATTTCCTTTTCCTTCAATTCTAGAGTCATAGTGACAGTAATAGCTGTTAATAGTGGTTATGATTAGCAGTAATGCTTCTATGTATGACTCTGGCTTGTTCTCGCTTCTTGCAGCCAGAGAAGCTTCACTTATATACCTTATCGATCAGGGCAACCATTGCTTCTTAAGTTAGTATGTTAATTTATAAGAATAGTGTACTCATTTTTGTGTGTTAATCTCTTAAACCTATAGTATTATTTTAAAAGGTATATTAGAAAATCCTAACAATCCTAACAGCTCTTTTTTTTTGAAAATGCTATTGAAATATAGACGTGTACTACTGTAGTAGTGTTTAAATATAAAAATGTTTATTTTTACTTAGTTATGAAGTAATTATGGATATTTGTATTTAGGTAAAGTATTTGTAAAATTTTACCTTCTTAAATTTGTATATTTAAATAGAAGTGAAATTTGAGTAGTTGTCAGAATTGGGGATATTAGCATTAGTGGTATGCAGTTGTCTGAAGACTATATTATATTAGAAACATATCTTAAGAAAGTATAATAGCTTTTATTTCTAAAAGACAGATGGTAGGTGCTCATTTGTTTATTGAATTTAAAGCTTTAGTTTAAATGAACTTAAACTTCAAAATAGGTTAATTGGAGACTGTTTATTATTATGTCTCAGAGCATATTTTTTAGTTTTTGCCCCCAAAATAGGAAGGATCTATTTACTTCAGACATTGCTGTGTGATACTCAGCTTTGGGCTGAGTTCAAGAATCCAAGTGACTCAAATTTATTGTCTCTTTTGTCATCAAGAAATATCGGAAGGAGCCTTATTTCCTTAATGCTGAACTGATTGCTTTTGTATTAATTAAATATTTATTCAGTATGAAAGAGCGGTATTTGTGGTTGAAATGGTTTTGTACTGTTAGAAGTAGACAGTATTAACCAAAGATTGACCGATTGCTATAAGTATGTTATAGAGGACATATTATGAGGTGAAGAAATTGTTCATTATTGTGAACCTCTAGACTAAGTGCTAAATTAAACATTAACTAGGGCTGGAGAGATGGTTAAGCGCACTCATTGTTCTCCCAAAGGTCCTGAGTTCAATTCCCAACACCCACATGGCAGTTCACAACTGACTGATGCCCTCTTCTGGTGTGCAGATGTTCATGCAAAGTGTCCATATACACAAATAAATCTTTTTTTAAAAAATCAAATGGTGGTGACTCAGATTAAGTAGATGTTATTTGTATCTTTAGGCATTTATGATTTTTTTAAAATTAATGTTTAGTAGTCACTAAATCAGTCTTAAATCAGAATCAGAAAAAATCCTTATTAAAATTCACTTGATACAAAATCAGTTTTTCCCTCTTGGTCAGTTTATTGTAGACAGTTTTAAGAAAGCCATTTTCATGTTGTCAGGTGAATTTTACAGCTTTATTGGAAATCTCATTTACCTAAAGTGTTTAAGGTCTTAAGTTAATTTTTGAGGCAGGGTCCCATGTATCCCAGACTGGCCTTGAACTTGCCTGTGTTGCTTAGGATGACCTTAAACTTGTGATCATTCTGTCTCTTCTATTAAATATTGGGATCATCACGGTGCACCACCAGATCTGGTTGATGTGTTAGGGGTTGAACTCAGGCTATATCCCCAGGCCCAAGAGTCTTTTAATTTGTAGATAAATGATTTGAATACCATTGATTTAATTTGTAAATCATCGGGTACTTACTCAAAATAAATTTTTTATTGTTGTTCTTAAACGTGAAGTGTGAAATCTGATGTAAGAAAATGAGAAACTGGGCTGGAGAGATGGCTCAGCCATTAAAGGCTAAGCTCACTACCAAAAATATAAGAAAATGAGAAACAAGGGTGTGGGGGAAGTGTAGTAGAATACCTGTAATATGAAAACAGGGGCTGCTATTTAAGGAGAGAGAAACGGTCACAGAGAGAGAGGGGAAGAGTGTGGTGAGTTAGACCAAAGTATAATGAACACATGTATGAAAATGTAATGAAACATACATTGGATTTAAATTTAAATGTTAATTAAGAAACATTAATTAGGGCTGCAGCTCGTTGTCTCCAATGATTGAAGCTGCCAATCCCTAGTGTTGCTTCCTGCCCCAGTATAGAAAAAAATCTCACTGTTTCTCTTGTATTTTTACAACTGGGGAAGAGCAGCAATTCCTTGTATCTTAGGTTGCTTAATGTAGTGTTAATCCAAAAGGAGGGGCACTTTCAGTCTTGAAGTTTATTATTGAGAAAGAATATTGAGTAATCACACCGGTATCAATGCCAGCCTAGTTAATGCACTTAAAGTATGAGCCAAGCTGGGGACAGAAAGCTAAGATATGACAGTGGGATTCAGTTTCCTTCCATTTATGGCATTTAAAGATAATTTTCAAATATTTGTATTTTTTGAATTTGTGTGTAAGGTAATTTTGTAAAGTGTGTATGTGTGTGGGTGAGGGCATGTTTGTACCGTAGTATGTGTGAATGGGGGGGGTGTATATGGGTGAGGGCATGTGTGTATGTTAGCATACTTGTTGAGGTTATAAGACAACTTTGAGTAGTTGGATTCTCTCAGACCTCAAGCTTGGCAGCCTTTACCTGCAAAGGCATTTATCTTGATGGCCCTGTAAGATAACTTTTTTTTTTCTTTTTGAGACATAGGGTCTCTAGCTGTTATGAAAATTGGTATGTAGATCAGGTTGGCCTGAAACTCATAAGAGATGTATCCACCTGCCTCTGCCTCCTGAACCTGTAAGATAATTGCTAAATTCCTATAATTATGTTGTCAACTTTGGTTTGCTTTTCGTTTGTTTTTTGAGGCAGGGTTTATCTGTGTAGTCTTGGCTGTCACAGAGCTTACTCTGTAGACCAGGCTGGCCTCAAACTCACAGAGATCTGACTGTCTCTGCCTCCCAGGTGCTGGGATTAAAGTTGTGCACCACTACCACCTGACTTAATAAACATTTTATCTCCAACCATTTTTTTTAAATTTGTGTTGTTTTTTGATATTTCATTGTATTTAAAAAATAATTAAAAAACAAACAACAACAACAAAACATGGTCTCTCTACATAGCCTTGGCTGTCCTGGAATTCACTAATTTTTTTCTTACTGGTTTAAAACTAAAATGAATAAATGGTATTTGTATTTGGTGGTAAACCACACTACCATTTGGGGTAGTGTGACAAAATGAGAACATAGGTTTTATTTTTAGTTTTTTTTTTTGAAAACAGATTGTGTGTGTTTGTGGCTGGGTGTGGTATATTCTGATACAGCTTTGAATTTTTTTTCCCCCAAAGGGTCACAGAAAGGATATGGATATAAGGAGAATGGCTATAAGAAAGATAACTTCTAATAATTTTGTTCTCGTTTGCCACACTAGTAAATGTAACTTGATTGTGAGTTTACACAGGTATCTGGAGTAGCACAAGGTTTGAACGGTCTTAATGTTACTAACTTCAATGATTGGAACTATGCTTTAGAAGGCATGAATTGATTGGAGTTTGAGAGTTGTCAAATATGTAGATAATGCTCATTCAGAAAATAAGATTGTCTTATTTGGAACTATTCTCTGCTGCTTCTTATAGAACAAAGCTGCTTGGTTGGTTGATTGACAGCCTGTGTTGTTAAGCCTCCACCTAACGTTTTGAAGGCTAGACAAGAGATGAATTTGAATAGCCTCTCTTCCTGGTACTAAAGGGTACAGAGATAGGTAAGCCCATCTTCACCTTGAGGGAGCTAACATTTTGTTCCTATCTCTCATAAGTCTACTTGATTTTGTTGCAGGGAACAGATACTAAAACTAGCTTAAGTAAAGGATTTGTTATAAGGTTATCTAGGGAAATCTCAGGATTTGTTTGAAATCTAGAGGGTTTCACAGAAAGTAGCAAGGTGTGGTAGGGACTCTATTCTTTGTCTTGCTCCTTAGTTAATGGGATGGTGGCAGGGAAGGTATTTATGGTATGTGGAGGGGAGGCTACAATGTAGCCCCAGATACTTGCTTTTCTTACTATATTGTTTTAGAGAACAAAATAACTGGCCTTATTATGTCTGCATACATATTTATCACTGTATTGGCTTATTTGCTGTTCTCTACTCCACACTCCACATCTCAAAACTGTTTCTTTTTTGGTGCGTGTGGGGGGGGCAGTATTCAGAGATACTTGACAGTATCTTCAGATATTTCAAATTGGTAGCTCCACTTCTTAGCTTAAAAAAAAAAGCAGCAAGTGGCCTGTTACACACATGTATTTGAACACTTTAGCACAAACACATGTATGCAGAAACTAAATAAATAAATATGTATGTATTTACATGTATTACATTTGCACGTGTTGAAGAGTATTTGTCTAGTAATGCAGAATGATCAGGGCTACACAGTGAAATTGTCTCAAGCAAAATAAAACAAAATGAAAAAGTGAGGCAGAGGCAGGGACATCTCTGAATTCAAGACCAACCTAATCTACATAAAGAGTTCTTGGACAGCCAGGACTCTAATGAGACATCCTGCCTCAAAAATGAATGAATGAATGGATGAATGAATGGAAGATAGTGTGTGTAAAAGGATATTGTACTTTGAAGGTTTGATTTTTGAAATGATGACAGTTGTCTCAATAGAATATGTTCTACAGAAGACTGGGGATAGAAAACCAAACAGGATGAATGGTTGTTGAATTCATGGTTGAGATTAATAATGGAGAGGACAGCTACATTAGTCTTCAGGACAGCTACATTAGTAACACTATGAGTTCATATTCACTTAATGTTTACAAGTGTGAGAGAAGGGTGTTGTGGTTTAGTTAAGAGGGTATCTTAGCCATCAAATTCTAGGCTTTGAGGACAAATGCATAAATATCTTAGTTTTGTTTTTTGGGGTTTTTTTGGGGGGGGTATGAGGTAAAGTTAATGATCTAATTATGAAAACTATTATCTCAGCTGTTTCAAAATAATGTGACATAAAAAATGGTCATTAAAAAATGTTAAGTAATATATTCTTTGAGAAGCTGAGAAGATTGAAAAGATTGTGTCAAACAGGTTTTATAACTGTAATAGTCTTGTGAAATAATATTGTCAGTTTTTTTTTGTGTGTAACCAAGAAACTGCCCTTAGGAGATTGAGTTTGCTATGTATCCCAAAAATAGTTTTGTGGCAGATTTTTAAGTTTGAAATGGGAAAAAAAGCTTAAAAGATTCCTGAAAGTTTAGTAGTGTTCTATAAGAGTGAGAAAGAAAAACAAATACAAAGGAGAGTAATTTTTGAAAATTTGCAGAATGATCAGGGATATGCAATGGTTGTAAAAAAAGAAGAAGAAGGAAAGAAAGGAGGGAAGGGAGAAAGGAAGGAAGACCAAACCCTGTATACCTAAAAGATTTGTATGTTAGAATATTGTTAGTATGGAGCCTAGGTTATAGATTATAAAGATTGACTGTGAGGAGTGTGTGTGTGTGTTATGTATGTATGTATGTATGTGGACATGATGTATACGGACACGTGTGGTGTAGGGGGCTGTGGAGGTGAGAAGAATGTCAAATCCAATGGACTGGTTATGTAGGGAGTTGTGAGCTACCTGAGTGAGTTCTAGGAATTGAACTTTGGTTCCCTGCAAGCTGAGCAAGTGCTGCTTCAAGTCATCTGTCTAACTTCCTCTTGTATTTTAATTCGGAGAATGTGCAGATCTTGACATTGTCCTGTATACTCTTTTTAGCTATTGAGATAAGAAAATGGAGCACAAATGCTTACTCTCCATCAACAGACATCAGACTTTCTTTGTAGCCAAAATCCTGGGTACTAGGATTTCATGAATACATCACTACCCCTGGTTTTTAGGTGATGCTGGGGATCAAACCTAGGACCTCCTTTGTCCTAGGCAAGAGTCCCAACTCCAGCTCTTTGCCCTTGACATGATATTAAAAGCAGCCTTAGTCTTCTAGGTTTTTGTTTTTGTTTGATTAGTAGAATTCATATTAACAGAGCTCTTCAGGTTGATACTGGCAAACACTGGAAAAAGTATAGGCGATTAAAACTAATTTTCACTTCAGAGGCAAAACCTTATGCTTAAGATGACTATATAAGATCTTATTAGTAAGGAAGTTACTGCCAATACTGACCCCACCCCCAAACAAAGACTACAATGTTACTTTTTTTTTTTAAAGATTTAAAATTTTCTCTCTCCTCTCTGTTTCTCTCTCTTTCATGGTTTGTGTGTGTGTGTGTGTGTGTGTGTGTGTGCACGTGTGTGCTTGTACATGTTCATGTGCATGAGTGTAGGGCACATGTATTGGTGTCCTGTGGATCCCTGGTACTAGTATTACAGGCACTTGTAAGTTGCCCAGTGTGGATGCTAGGAACTAAAGTTAGGACCTCAGAAAGAGCAGCAAGGCCTCTTAACTCTTAACCACTGTAACCTCTCTCCAGTCCTTAATGTTATTTTTTAATTAAAAATTTAATTTCAAGATAATTATAGATTCTATGCGTAGTTGTAAGAAAGGACACAAAGAGACTCCATATCTCCACATCAGTATCTTGCAAAATTGTAGTAAGTGTGACAGCCAGAATATTGATGTTGACATACTGCAACCAACTCAGCTTTCCTATTGCAAAATTATAATACAGCTAGAATACTGATGATATAGCCCCCCTTTTTGTTTAGAGTCCCATTTTACTTGTACCCCTTTGTTGTATTTCTTTCTACATATGTGAGTACTTTTTCCACCATCACAATTAGATAGTGGTATTTTCCTCTTACATAACTGTGCTCACTTCTCTCCTCCCCCTACATATCTGTTCTCCATTTCTATAATTTATTATTTTAAGAATGTTATATAAATAAAATTCCACAGTATGTAATCTTTGGGGACTGAATTTTAAGTTTTAAGATTTAATTATGTGTAGTGGGTGATCCGTTAGGGTGTGTGCGTGCGCATACACTGTAAGATTTCCCCCTGCAGCACTAGTTATAGACAATTCTGTGCTGCCTGACATGGATGCTGAAGACTGAGCTCAGATCCCTAGAAATATGTCCTTTTATTTATTTGTTAGTTAGTTTGTTTGTTTTGTTTGTTTATTTTCTTTGAGACAGGGTTTCTCTGTGTTTAGTCCTGGCTGTCCTAGAAATAGCTCTGTAGATCATTCTGGCCTCAAACTCACAGAGATCTGCCTGCATCCTGAATGCTGGGATTAAAAGCCTGTGCCACCACTGACCTGCTATAAATATGTACTTTAAAGTCATTCAGCTCTTTACTTCTTTTAGACAGGATCTCACTCTGTATTTCATGCAAACATTGAACTCAAGAAAATCCTTCTTTTTCAGCCTCGTGGGTGCTAGAATTTCTGGACTGAGATACCATGCCCAGGAGTAAGACTGACTTTTTTAAAACTCAGTATAATTCTCTTGAGATTCTTCCAGCTTGATGCATACATGTTTCAATAGCTCTTTCCTTTGTATTGCTGAAAATGTCCAGTTTAATTTTTCTTTACACTTGGAAGCTTGAAGGCTATGACATAGACCGTGCAGTTTCAGATTTTACCCTTGTCTGTCTCTAGCCCCTGGACAGGAACTTATTTCTACAAGGCTAGCCTTGTAGATAAGGACGATCTGACCCTTCTGAGTATTGGAACACAAGCATGCACCACCAGTTCTGGTTTATGTGATGATAGAGATCAAACCTAGGACCTCTTCCTGCTAGGCAATCTTTCTGTTGAGCTATAGCCTCAGCCCTTTGCCCTTTGCCATGATCTTAAAAGTAGCCTCCCTTGGTTCTGCCAGTTTTTCCAGTAGGCTGGGATGTATATGTGTGTGTGTATGTGTGTTTTGTTCTTACTCTTATTTTTATTCTTGTTTTTATTTCTAGTGTTTGATTTCCCCTTTTCACTTTTATTTGGTATTTAATTATTGCCTTTGCTTGTGTTTATATTCATTTTTATTTAAAAATAAAAGAAAGAATTTGTTCTTGTAAGTTTTGCTGCTTTCCTTGTTTGAGGGTGCCGTTTCAGTCAGAAGTACCTAGAACGTATACCATTTACCATTAGCTCAATACTCCTATGTTCACTTGGTTTCTAGGTCTATTCTGGATAGCAGGTTTTGTGAAGACATTTATTCTTTCTTGGACCTCAGAGTTCCCAGACATCTCATGGTATTTCCTTTTATATTTATATTCTTTATTGGCTGCTGTTTATTTTCCATGTATTTTGTCTATATCTGACTTGCCAGTTTGTGATATTAGAGGGTTTTTTTTTTTTACCTTGCATATGAAATATGAAAATTTGGAGTAATTGTTTGGATTGTGTTGAAATTCCTGTTCCCCTTTTATACCTGTATTATAATTATAAGATGATTTCTTACTACATTGACTTTCTCTTTCCCCTTCCTCCCCCCTCTTGTCTGTCAGTCTCTGTCATTTTTGTTCTCCCCTGCCCCCCCTCCCACCAGCCTGTTGACTGAATCCAGAGTCTTGCACATATTAGGCAAATGGTCTGCCCTTTGTTTTTCAGGACAAAGTCTAAGGAGGTTTTGAACTCCCTGTGTACCCCAAACTGACCTCAGATTCATGGTCCTCTTGCATTGAGCTCCCCTCTGCTGGGATTGCCATTACACTCCGGGGTGTGTGTGTGTGTGTGTGTGTGTGTGTTGTTTGAAACAGTGTCTTTCTCTGTAACCAACACTGGCCTTGAATTTTCAGTAACCCTGCCTCACCTTCCTGAGTGCTGGGATTACCCACATACGATATCATACCAAATTTTTGCTTTCTTTTGTTTAGTTGGTTTTCATTGTCTTGAGAGTCTTTAATTGTGAAACAAATTAGAAAAGATGACATAATGACCTTAATTTCAAGGTTGTAGAAGAGTCTTTTTAAGTGAGTATGAATGTTTTTCTACCCATACATTCTTTCCTGGTGGAATAAGAATAGCAGTTCTTATTTGTAGTTATAGATTGTCTCTTACCTGAAATACAAGGGAACAGAAGGCTTTCAGATTTTGAATATTTTCAGATTTTGCAATATTTATAGATTGAGCATCCCTAATTGAAAAGTTAGACATCTTGAGTATGTTTCACAGCATTTCTAGATGTCAAATTTTTTAAAATTAGGAATGTGAAGCGTGTACCAAATGTACTGATTGCTAAATATGTATATCCTTTTCTTTGAAATTCTTTATATTCATTATGTCATATTCTTCCCAGGAACTCCAATTTTACATTCCTGTTTTATAAACAAAGACTCTAAATACTAGAGAGGTTAAATGACCTGCTTAATCTCATACATTGGGGTCTAGGCAGACCCCAAAGTTTTTAATTTTTTAATGTAATTGCCTATTATGTTTTTGTTCTAAGATGAGTATAACTGAGTGTGTTCCAGGATAGTCTCCAACTCCTAGGTTACAGAGGTTAGCTTAGTACTACAGACATGTACTACCATGTCTTGTTTACTTTCATATTACAATAATTTGAAATCAAGTAGCTTTCTTCCAGCCACACATGATTTGAAAGTATGGACAAGTTTTCTTAGAGAATTCAAACCACTTTAATCACCTTACTTCCCTGTTTGATAATTTTTCCACATAAGGTATGATCAGTATTTGTATAATCTGTGAATAGAAATTAGAGTATGTATGCTGAAGCTCAGCTGTAGAAATGTAAGAATTATTTAAGGAAACACTGCTTTTGTATCCTAATGATACTCTCTTGTAGTTTGTAAGATTGCCTTTTGTTCTGAATTGGTTTATATAGTTATAAAAGAGACTTTGAGTAGTTATTTTATAAACAATACATGGATCAAGTGCAGTGGAGTGAATTTAGATTAGAATCTTTTAGTTACTCATGTAAATTTGTTACTATTGTCGTCATCATTTGTCTTTTGAGACAGAGTTTCTATGTATTGCTTTGGAACTAGCTCTTGTAGGCCAGGCTGGCCTGGAACTCACAGAGATCCACCTACCTCTGCCTTCCAAGTGCTGGGACTTAAGGCATGCCACCAATGCACAACACTTCTATAGACTTTTTAACATCACTGTAACAGTAGAATAGAATTGGCTTCAAGTTTGGTCATTTTCAGCTGAATGGCCAGGGTTAAGTTAGTCTTTCCTAGTTTCTTGTACCTTAGCAGTGAAATGGAGAGGCCTACCTTGGATTTTGTTTATTTGGTGTTTTGAGACTGGTCTCCCTTTTGTGTGGCTTTGGCTGTCCTGGAACTTGCTGTGTAGACCAGACTAACCTTGAACTCAAAAAGATCCACCTGCTTCTGCTTTCTGAGTGCTGGGGTTAAAGGCATGCACCACTATGCCTAACTTCCTACCTTTGGACTGTGAAGATTAAATAGGCTCTTCATAAAGAAAGTTAGTTTGCTGCTTAGTGCTCTGCTTGTAAGTATACTGTCAGATCACTACCAAAAGACTTGATTTTGGATACTTACAAAAAGAACTTCCATTTTGACTTTCAAAATAAATGCTTGCGAGTCATTCACTGACTAAGTTTTAGTAATCTTTCCTATGACATTCTAGTTTCATTCCTTAAAGAATGTTAGATTCAGAAAGTTCTTTCTTTCCTTTAATGTGTTGGATTTGAACCCAGAAACTCATGCATGCCAAGCACACATCCGCCAAGCACACATCCTTGGCTGAGCTATACTTCCAGAAACTTTTCTTTTGATCATAAACAATACAATATAATCCCAGGAAGAAAATGAAAAAGCTACTCTGAACACTTTTATATTTGTGTTGGGGCCTTAATAAAGAATGCTTTCTTCACTCTTTATTTTTACTGTTTCAAGATAATTGATTGTTGCTGTACTTTGCTGGTTTTTAGGTGGTTCTTAACTCTTTTGTTCCCATTTCTTTTAAACAGGGTTTGTGGATGCACTTAGATGTTTGCAATGAGCACTGTGGCTGGCATGCCCCAGTATTTTGGATACCAATGCATAGGACTCCATAGTAATCGAATTTACCAGAGGCGAACGTCATGAGCATAGCAATCCCATTGGGGGTTGGTACAACAGAAACATCATACTTGGAAATGGCTGCAGGCTCAGAGTAAGTATTTAAATACAGGTATTTTAGTTAGGGAAAGGCAAAGTATATCCTACAGTTGTCATATCCAGATAATGTTTATTTGCATATGTCATTTTGGATTCTTGGCTAAGACATCAGAAGTTAAAAGGGCAATGTTCCTTTAAGATTACTTTTATGAATAACCTTTGTTCCAAAATTCTGTCTTTTGGGAATTTGCTTCTTGTATTTTCCACTTACAGCACTTCTGCATTTCAAGAAATGGTTTTTCTTTTGTGTTATGTAAAAGTATATGTTCCTGAGAAGAGAACACAAATTATAAATGGTATCAGTTTTTGTTTGTGGCAACCACCAGAATTTTTGTGGTTTAATTATTAAACTTTTAAAATATCCTTTTAAGATCTTGAGGCTGAAAAAGACTGGTAACACATTTCTCATTTCTCAGAAATGTAAGCTTTCCTATTGTTTTCCTAATATATTTAAAAATAACTAGCATGTTGCTTTTTTTTTTCCCCCCTTTTCCAATTTACTGTCAAATTGCCTAGTCCAGCCCGGGCTATATAACTAGACACTGTATCACAAGAAAAGAAAGGGAGGAGGCCAAGGAAATGTGCATAAAGTTCTCCTTTCCCGTACATTCCTTTTGTAATTGTTTATGAGTTGCTACTTATTTTAAAATCAAGTATTTTAATTTTTATTATACTAATGTAGTGGTTATACAATTTTAAATTTTGTATTATTTTCAAAAAGATTGGTTTGCTAAAATACAATCACTAATGAAATAATTTAAAATATAGAAATTACTCAGTATTTATAAAGTATTAATGCTAGGTCAAATTTTATAAGGCCATAAAAAATTTGTTATATTAGGCAGTCATCCTGTCAGTATGTTATGATCTAAAAACAATCAGTAAATAGTTTAATAAATTCTGGTATTTCAATTTCCAGTAATATTTATTGTCTCTCAAGTAAGTCATTCGATTTAGTCTGTTTTGTTATTTATTTTCCTGTCAACACTATAATTGAAAACATGTTCATCTCATTTTGTTCTTGTGTTTTACTTCTTGCTCCCTATTACTTTGCCTAAAAGTTGGCTCTTTTTAAACATTTGAACTAAATATAAATTTTTAAACACCTAAGAATAATTGATTAGGTCAGATGGTGGTGGTACACTGGAGAGGCAAAGGTCAGCCTGGTCTACATAGGGAGCTAAAGGACAACCAGGGCTACATAGAGAAATCCTGTTTTGAAAAAACAAAAACAAAAAAAGAATGATTGTCAGGATAGAATTTTGATCTATGTGTGGAACTTTCCTGTAATTGCATTTTGTTTCATGAACTTCATTTTGCAAAAAAGAAAAGCACTTGTAAATATTTAATGGTCACATTTAAATAAAATCATTTTATCATAAATGAGCTTTTAGGAACTTTTTAAAAGACAAACATGCCAGTTATAGCCTAGCACTCAGGAAGCAGAGGTAAGAGAATTTCTGTAAATTCAAGGCCAATTTGACATAAACACTGAAATCCAGGCCAGTCAGTGCTACATAAGGAAATACTGTCTCAAATAACAAATCAAAGCAAGTAAACTAACAAAATCCAAAGAAACAAAAATCATTACAGCTTTTTTTTTTTTTAGAAAAAAAAATATTTTATGTGTGTGTATGTATACCACGTGCTATCATGAACTTTGGGATATCAGAAGTAGGGATAAGATGCTCTTAAACTGGATTTAGAGGCTGTTGTGAACCTCCATATGGATACTGTGAACCAAACCTGTGTTCAGTAAGTGCTCTCTATTGCTGAATCACCTTTTTAGCCCCAGTCACAACTTTTTACTATGCATAATATTAATATTAACAAAAAAACAAGGCTTAGATTTTGGTGACTAGAAATGAAGTTGAAACCAATTTTGAACTTGTTACCAGTCCTAATGCAGGGTAACATAAATATTACCTTGGCTTTTTTACTGGTTCCTGATATAACCTTTGGTCCAAATTTTAAAAATACAAAAGGTAAATCTATATTAAAAAGGAAAAACATAGCTAGATATAAGTAAAACTTTAAAAATCTGATCGCAATAATTTTTTTAAACCAGAAAGCTGTCATTCTCCAGTTAATTCTTTAGCTGTATGCCTGTAAGTACAGGTAGCATAATTTTATAGAAGTATAGATAATTCAAGAGGCAGGATATATTGTGTGGAAAATTTTCTTAAAGATTATGGTTACAAAGGTGAAAATTCAACCTACTGTTAACATTTTGGTCAGTTATTAAGTCAGAACTTCAGATGAGAGCTGTTAAACACAAACTTATTGTGAGCCACATGTGTAGTTTTAAAGTTTCTAGTAACAGTGTTTTGGTTGTCATTCAGATTGGTTTGCTTTATTAGTTTTGTTTTGTGAAGCAGGGTTTCTCTATATATACTTTGTTATTTTGTGAACTTGCTATGTAGACTAGTCTATCTTTGAACTGAATTCTGGGCTCAAAGGTGAGTGCTACAATGCCTGGCAAGCATTCAGTTTTTGGGTCTTTATTTTTTAAATATACATATTTGTTACATGTTTTCTTAAGTAAATATATCTAAAATATTATTTTAACATAGCTTTATTTTGATTATATGTTAAAATAATGTTATATTTCTTTTGTTTTTTAGTTTGTTTTGTTTTGAGATAGGGTTTCTCTGTAGCCCCATCCTGGAAGTTGCTCTGTAGACCTGGATGGTCTCGAACTCATAGAGGTATGCCTGCCTCTGACTCCCAAGAGCTGGGATTAAAGGCATGTTTAAACGCAAGGTAAAATTATTGATGAGAGTTCTTTGAACTCTTGTGAATTTTGTATTTACAACACATGCCAATTCAAATGAGCTATGCTTCAAATACTTATGATCTCATGTGTCTAATGACTACTATACTAAATAAAGCAACTCTGTAGACAAATAAGATAATAGGATCTCAGAGGAGAAACTAATAGGTTAGTTAGGAAAGCTCACATAGCTGGGGTAAAATAGCCCATGCCAGCCCTTTCTGTATGAACAAGGTCGAGTAGGAGTTGGAAGTTTCCTTTTGGTAAGGATTGAGGAACCAAAGTCACAGAGCAAAGAGTGGCAGCAACAGAGCCTAATGTATTTTTAGGCTTTTCCTGTGAGTACAATTTAGTAATCTTAAAACAGTGGTTTATGTCATGTAAATATTGTGTTTTGGCCTATGATTTGTATGTGTAGGAGCTTCAGTTCTAGCAGTGGTAAATTCGATACAACAAATTATTGAGTAGTCTTTGGTCTTGTAACAAGATAGAAAATTGAATACTGCTCAACTGATCTGTTTACTTTTTAAAAGGATTTTATTCTTATCTTTATTTATATGTAGTTGTTTGAGTTTGTATGTGGTTATTTGCACATGAGGGAACATGCTTATAAATAGCAGAAACATCTGATGCTCAAGCTGGTGTTAAACCTTATATGTGTTTGTGAATTTCTTGATATGGATGCTGGGAACTGAACTTGAGTCATCTAAAAGAACAGCAAGTGCTATTGACTCTAGCCCATCTTATTTTATAATAGAATGATTTCATTTCTTTCTATACTTACCTTTGTTATTCTAGCCATCTCAATCATGAATTCATTACATACTTAAATAAAATAAAAACACAGAAGGGAAGTCCTCTCAGAGCTAGAAAGTAGGAAAAGATGCAAATGGGAAGTATTTTGTTTTTTTCTTTTCCTAGTCTTAAACAAAAGTTACTTTTCCTTTGTAGAAACTGGACTGGACATTTGATTATTAATATTATGTCCTTTAAATACTGTTACCTAATTCCTTTAGTGATGTTTATTAGAAAGTATAATGAGATGTTACTCCTTTTTTCTTTTATCTTTTTTTTTTTTTTAATAAATGTAATATGTGAGTTAGAAGTGAATTACTGGGCTGGAGAGATGCTTAGCCAGTTGAAAGCACACTCTGTTCTTGCAGAGGACGCAGGTTTGATCCACACCACCCATAGCAGTGGCTCAGAGCTGCTTGTAACTCCAGCTGTAAGGGATCTGATGCCTTTGACCTCTGTTGGCATCTGCAGTCCTGTCACATTCTCACACACAGACACATATACACATAATTTAAAATAATGAAAATAAATTTTATTTAAAAAGAAAATTACTCTGAATGAAGACTCCTCATCCTGTCTCTAGTAATCCAATCAAAGCTGAATAACATGAGTAAGAACACTAAACAAAAATAGCTAAGTTCTTTCCACCTTCTTCAGTCACTAATATGATAGTAAGCCCTTATAACCTAGTAAATTATTTTAGAATTTGTTGTCCTCATTTGCAAAATGAAGTTTGAAATCTTGGTAGATAAATTTCTCTCCAAATTTGAGTCTTTTGTTTTGCATTCAAGTGTCATTAGAGACACCTGCCAACGGAATTATTAATTTGTTGGTGCCTAGATAGTCTGAGTTTAAATTTGTATAATTTAAGACACTAAAATGTTTTCAGTGTGTTTTACCCATTTTCCACCAGTATTTAACTGTTTCCTGGCTTCTTTACATTTTTTTTCTTATATATTCTTTTATTTGTGTGTACAAGTGTGTATGTGTGTGGGTGCATTTGTATAGAGGTCAGAGAATAGCTTATAGGAACTGGTTCTCTTTTATTTCAACTAGGTGTGTGTGTGTGTGTACATGTGGAAAGAGTGCTTGCTGATCTTCCAGAGGACCAGAGTTTTGTTCTCAGCACACATCATTTAGTTTAAAGCCCCCTGTAAACCAATTACTATTTAATAACTAACACTACTTACTTAAATCAGTAATTCATAGGTATAATTAACACTCTGGTCAATTATACAGGAATGGTGGGGGAAATATAGTTTGATGGGAAGACTGTTGGGCCCATTTAAGAGATCTAGGCTTCAGTATTCTATATTAAAATACAGCGTTGGGGCTGGGAGATAGCTTAGTGATTAAGAGCACGGCCTGCTCTTTCAGAGTACATATCCTTGGTTCCCACCACCAGTTTTGTAACCCCAACTAGTTCCAGGGTATCTGACACCCTTTTCTGGTCTCAGATACCAGACATGTGAATGGTATACAAACTTGCAGGCAGAATACCCATACACATTAAATTCAAACAAACAAACAAACAAAAAGCCAAAGAACCTTCCACGTCTTTAGGATATCTATATAATTTACATTTAGGATGTAGAAATTGAGACCCAGAATCCTTATATTGTATGATATCCAGTGCCTCTAGTAGCAGCTTTAGAACTTGAGAGTTTGAGACATTTAGAACAGATCTCTTACAATCAGGCAGACTGTACCTCCGAGGATAGTACCTGAACAATATTTAGGGACACAGAAACTACTTTTCTGACTAGTTCTTGTCTCTCTGTACTCAGTCTATACCACTGGGACTCAGTACTTAAACTTTCATGATAGTCTTGTGATAGCATTATATTGGGAGTCCTTTACCACCAGTTTTACATCATGCTGCTTTGGTCTCCAAGTCATCTAGGAGGAAGGAAACCACATCCTAAAACTCCCTTAGGGTCAGATGCAAACTGGCTTTGCCATGCTATTATACATTGCTTATCAAAGCTTGACTATAGCATTCACCTTCTTCAGGCCCTAGGTAGATCTGCATGGCTCAAAATGTATTAACCCTTAACCTCATGTAATTTTTATCTTTCATTTCTGCAGTTCCTTGGTCACTGTCTGAAAATGTAGGTCTGTACAGGTTCTTGGACTCTTGCCACATGTGCCACTATCATATTAAATCAACTGCCTAGTTTTATCATTTGGGGAAGGGAGTGGGGAATGGTAGGGTTTGGCTTCAGGGCCTCACTTAGGCTAATAAGCACGTTATGCAACAACCCAGCCCTATATTGTCTAGTCATGTGGCAGGATTCTCTATTTGCCTTTAGTGAAAATTTATTTTCTGTAAAAATAAGTGTATTTTTAAAAAATCTATATTAAGGTGTACAGTTTCAAGTGCCATTAAGTGTATACAGAATGTTCATCAACAGTCACCAATTTCTAAATGTTTTCCTCACCCTAAACAAAAAATTTCAAATCCCTCTTTCCCTTTATTCCCAGCATCTTGTAAATTGTATTTGGTTTCTGTCTATGCCTATTCTAGGTCCCTTTTATAAGTGGCTTATTTTACTAAGTGTATGTGCAAGTGTGCACCAGTATGTGCTCATGAGTACAGCTGCCTGCAGAAGCCAGAGGAGGGCATCGGGTCCCCTGGAACTATAGTTACAGGTGGTTTTAAGCCAACCGATGTGGGTGCTGAGAACCAAATTCTGTTCCTCTGGAAGCAAGTAACCCCCCAAGTTGGGTAAATTGAATACTTTTTAAAATTATATATACTTTAATTTTTAGAGATCATAATATAATTATATCATTTTCCTCTTTCTCCAAACCTTGCCACATGCCCCTGTTCCTTGCTCCTCTTTTCATTAATTGTTGCTATTTGTAAGTGTGTTTTCAGGGTTAACCTTTTGGTAGTATATAACCAATACATGTTCTCTTTGTTAGGGAAGACTATTTCTCCTGCTGTTGGCATTCCTTAGTTGCCTGTGGGGTTTTGTTTTGGTGTGTGTGTGTGTGTGTGTGTGTGTGTGTGTGTGTGTTGTGTAGTGTTGGAACCTTTTAGTCTTTACACCACTTTGGCATGTCTGTTGTCCTTTTATAGTTCATGTTGAGATGTCATCGGTGTAGCTTCTGACATTGCTAGGAGACACTGTCCCAGCAAACTGTGGCCTTCTGGTTCTTACATTCTTTCTGTCCCTTTCTGCTTTAGTGATCCCTGAGCCTTAGGTGGGGGGAGTTGTTTTACATTGCTATTGGGTTCCACAACTCTGCATTTTGATTGGCTGTGTTTTTCTATAATGATCTCTGTTACATAGAGAAGTTTCATTGATAAGGGGTGAGGACTATATTTATTTTTGGATATAAGGACAAATATTTAGAGTTAGGGATTATGCTGACTTAGTAAAGTGGTGGTTATAGATTCCCCTCCAAGATCTATGACTTGACTAGCCCTGGTGTGTTGTTTGTTTTTAAATATTTTAAAATTAACATTTACTTACTTATTGTGTGCTTATGTATGTGTCTGGAGTCCAATCCCACAGTCCATCAGAAGACAGCTTTCAGGACTCTGTTCTCTCCTTCCTCCATGTGGGTTCCAGGGGTTATACTCATGTTGTCTATCTTGACAAGTCTTTATTGACTAAGCCATCTCACTGGCCTAATGCAATTTATAGTGACATACGATATTCTATATTATCTAGGCATTTATGCAGATATATAAAATTGGCTACACAAACACTAGCTACTTTTTATTTTATGATCATTAAAGCTTTATCCTGGGCAGTGGTGGCATATGCCTTTAATCCCAGCAGTCAGGATGCAGAGGCAGGTGTGAGTTTGAGACCAGCCTAGTCTACAGAGAGAGTTCCAGGACAGCCAGAACTTTACAGAGAAACCCTGTCTCAAAACACCCCCCCCCCCCAAAAAAAAAACAGGTATCAACCAGGAGTAAAAAGGAGTAAAAATGTAAGACCAATGGACCTGAGTCCTATCCTCAGACCCCATGGAGAAAGGAGAGGACTGAAAATCTGATCTCCATATGTGTGCTGTGGCACATACACAGTCTATGTAACACATACGTATCACACACATAATAATAACTATTTTAAATCAGTGTCAATCAGTTTTATATAATATTGTTTCCTTGTTTTAAAAATTGCTTTTATTGGACCATTAAGCTGACTTAGTGGGTGTCAGTGTTTGTCTTCAAGCCTGATGGTCTTAGCTGAATTCTTAGAATCCACATGATGGAAGGAGAGAGCTGACAAGGTATCCTCTGACTTTAGTGCATGCACTGTGTTACCAAATGTATAATACATACAAAAAAATATATACATATAGGAAATATATATATTTAAGATTATTTTACAAAGCACTTGTAAGTATAAATATTCAACATAGCGGTCTGTTTAAGCCATTTTCTGCTTTCTTACATGACTACCTTGTTGTTATTGCATCCTGTATTTGAAGGTGATATTCTAAAAATAATTTGGCTATTTCATATGCTTGAACTCATCTATATTTATGTAAAAGCTTGATTTTATTTTATTAGCCACTTCTTCATGCAAGTTTTACCCATATGCATCATTAACACTGCATTTTTATTACATCATTAAGAGTGAGTCTTCTACTTTAGCCACAACCCCTTCATATAGTTTTAATGGTATTGTAGATCATTGCTAAAATTCAGCATTCTTAAACTTTTTTTCAAGTTAGGCAGCTATGACACATGCCTGTAATCTCAGCATTGAAGACATGAAGGCAGGAGGATCAGGAGTTCATGGCTAGCCTCAGCTCCATAGTGCTCCCCAGTTTGTACTACATGCTACTCTTACCCCCTACCAGCACCAATAAGCATGGTGGGTCACTGCAGAAACCCGAGGCAAGGGGCTGGAGAAATGTCTCAGCAGTTAAGAGCATTGGCTGCTCTTCCTGAAGACCTGGTTTTAATTCCCAGCACCCATATGGCAGCTCACAACTGTCTGTAACTCCAGTTCCAGGGATCTGACACACAGATGCATATGCAGGCAAAACACTAATGCACATAAAATGAAAATAAATCAGCTGGGTGGTGGTGACACATGTCTTTAATCCCAGCACTTGGGAACCAGAGGCAGGCAGATCTGAGTTCGAGGACAGCCAGGGCTGTATAGAGAAAACCTGTCTTGAAAAAAAACAAAAGACCAAGTGTTATATAAAATGGTAGGGCAGGGAGCTTTCAGAGCAACAACAGTTTGCAAAACGCTACTCATAGTTAGTGTCAGCAGTCAGTTCATCACCATTACTTACCTCTTAGTAGGCCAGACCTACAAAGCTACTCATTACAGACTACTGCTTGTATCTTTCAGGCATAAATCCTTGCTCAATGTTCGATTGGTTCCCTGTTCTTTAACTTACTGACATTTCCCAGAATCTGCTCTGTTGTAGCACATTGAACACATTGAGATGCATTCAAGCCAGAATCCAAATAGACTTAATGTGCTTTTAATATTAGTTGAAACTGTTTCTGCCACTTTGGCCACTCTTTACATGCTTAGTGACACTGGGTAAATGGCATAAAGCTTGGTCTCTTGGAGGTTTTGTTTTTGTTTTTGAATGGCTTGATGGCACTGTCTCTTGATTTTCCAGCCTCAGTACTAGAATTACAGACATGAACTATCATCCCCAGTAAATGGACACCTTTTAAGTGAAACTATAATTGAACTTCACATTAGGATATTTATTTTATTAAGTAAAACTTTTGTTATGACACAGAATCTATATAGGATGAATCTATCCACAAGCTGTATACATATTGTAGACATTGTATTTGTTTTGACAATATTTGAGAATAAGGACTTATAAATTATTTAATAGATTAAAACAGAAAAATGAATGGAATTCTAATCTATGGAACTTCTTTCCCTTAGACCAGAATCTGTAGAAGCTAGCCCTGTGGTAGTTGAGAAATCCAACAGTTATCCCCACCAGTTATATACCAGCAGCTCCCATCACTCACACAGTTATATTGGTTTGCCCTATGCGGTAAGTGTCAAATGTTTCTTCAGAAGGACTTTTGTAAAATTAGAAGTTGGAAGTAAATGTGTGTGGTATTGTGCTTAAAACAATAATTTAAAAACACATGTTTCATATTTTCTGTATAATTAAGTATATAATTTATACTTTAACTATACTGTTAAGAGAATAAAATTCTGTGAGAGGAAGTCTAATTTTTTTAATTGTTACTGTATGTATGTTTATTATTTTTTTAACCTTAATGAAATGACTATGGATAAGATTACATTGTACTATTTCCTGTTAATTCTAAGTTATATAGTAATTAGTATATTATGTAGTTATCCCTTTTTGTTTGTTTGTTTTGTTGTTGTTGTTGTTTTTGTTTGTTTGTTTGGTTTTTCAATGCAGGGTTTCTCTCTATCTTTGGAGCCTGTCCTGGAACTAGCTCTGTAGATCAGGCTGGCCTCGAACTCACAGAGATCCGCCTGCCTCTGCCTCCCCAGCGCTAAGATTAAAAATGTGCAGCAACAGCTTGGTTATTTTTATCACTCTTAATTATGATGTGTGGTATGCATGTGGGTATGTATAGTACAAGTGCCTTAAGAGGCATGGAGTTCTTTGCACTTGGAGTTAGAGTGGTCATGAGCAGCTGGATATGGGTTCTGAGAACAGAGCTTGGATCCTCTAGAAGTGCAAGTAGCATATGCTCCTTTATAACTGTGGAGCCATTTTTGGCTCTGTCTTATTATTATTTTCACTTATTATGTTGATTGAACACATACACAAACATATATATAATATATGTATGTGTGTGCATATATACACATTTTATATACTTACATATATGTGTGTATACATATATACATATATAATTTTTCAAGCAAACTTTTTCAAAGGTAGTTTTTATCCCTGTTTCACAGATGAGAGGATAAAAGCTTATTCCCTTAATTTATTTCCTCTTGAGGGTTCTGTAGTATTTTAATTTCAAAGAGTTGTTGGACTAAATACATTTGTTATTACTTGGAAAATACAGTTAGTACTTAAATATGAGTGAAAATTAACCAAAAATGTAAAATCCCATGTTTTATACTTTACAGTAATAATGTACATTTGTTACTATTTTTCCTATTTATATTTATTTGTTTAGGGGAGTAAGTGGCACATCATAGGTTGCTAGGCTCTATGACAAGCACCTCTACTTGCTAAGACATCTTTCCAGCCCAGTTTTTGCTATTCTTTAGCTTTTTTCTTCCTGTGGAGTTTGGGGTTTTACCCTTATTCTCACATCATGAACTTAATTTCCTCGCAGTGAAAATGTGTAATCATAGGACTGGAAATGTGGTTTCTGATGTGGAGGGAGGGGAAATGTCATTGGTGTAAAGGTGACTTTTACCTTCTAGACAAGTGACATTAACTCACCATTGTGATTTAAATTATTATTCTTATGTTGTTATTTGACATTATTAAGAAATGCACCAATTTTATATTATTAAGTATTCAAATTTTATTTAATTTGCCTAATTTATGTCATTGAAATTCATATTGTGCTATTTTGTGTTCTATTATTCAGGACCATAATTATGGTGCTCGTCCTCCTCCAACACCTCCAGCTTCCCCTCCTCCATCAGGTCTCATTAGCAAAAATGAAGTAGGCATATTTACCACTCCTAATTTTGATGAAACTTCCAGTGCTACTACAATCAGCACATCTGAAGATGGAAGTTATGGTACTGATGTAACCCGATGCATATGTGGTTTTACACATGATGATGGATATATGATCTGTTGTGACAAATGCAGGTAAAATATTTCATGCCATTGTTCATTTTCTTGACTGCTTTTGACCTTTGAGTGTTAATTTGGAAAAGCTAGTTAGGTCTTTTGAAGGAATTAATTACTTCTTAAAAGTTGGTTGTCTGCCTCTACTACTGCGATTTTTTTTTTTCCCCCCCCAAGAAAAAAGTCCTTATTAAAAGAAGCTATTTTAGGACTGGAGACAGACAACACACTAAATCTTGGAGAAGACCCACATGGGGCAGCTCAAAATCATCTGTAATTCTAGCTGCAGGGTATCTTATCTAATGGCCTTTTCTGGCCTCTGTAATCACAAACATTCTTTCTCTGTCTCTTAAACAATTATATAAGTAAATCTTTTTAAAAGATAAAAATGCTCCATTTTTTAGTTTATTATTAGAAATCCCTGGGCATTGGTGGCACATGTCTTTAATCCTAGCACTTGGGAAGCAGAGGCAGGCTGATCTCTGTGAGTTTGAGGCCAGACTGGTCTATAAAGTGAATTCCAGGATAGCCAAGAGTGTTACACAGAGAAACCATGTAGCAAAAAAAAACTCAAAACAAAAAAAATTATTCCATCAGTTAGCTTAGTTTAGATTAGTTTTTTATTAACTTTTGATTGTTACTGATAGTAGCATGTGTATTTTTCAAAAGGTTCATTATCTCTGTCAATAAGTAGGATATGGATGTAGAGGATGAAATTTGTTTTCTTAAGTGGAAGGTTGTAAATTATTTTAATAATAACATGCTATGGTACTTTCAAAATTTGCAAATAAATTCTCATTGCCTGTGAGTTATTGTAAGTAATGGCTTTGGTAAATTTATTGAGAAGGGAAATTTACAAAACTGAAATGAATTTGAGTATGTATTTTCTGCCTTATATTAGAAAATATCCATTCTTATTATATTCAGTTATGTAAAGGAGCTTTCTTGTAGCTGATCTCATCTAATGTGATAAATGTAGCAGTATTTTTATTGAAAGAATAATTTTAGGAATGGTTTTTGTTTGGTTCAGTTAGTCAGATGGACATGCAATAAATGCTTATCATTCTTAGACATGCAAAATTCTTAGTTACCTTTACATTCTTGAAGGCACAGTTTTAAGATTATTCAATGTATTTACCTTAAAGTGACTCTTACTATGTCTCAGTGTCTGTCTGGTCTGTCTACCCTACCCAACCTCCATTTTTGCATTCGGCCTGTATAGTTCTCCAAAGATTAATCTTTCTCTTCCTTTCCACATTGCCTCTCTGTATTTTTTTTTTCAATGTTCCTATCGTCCATATTCAGTGTTTTAACTTCAGACATCTAGAACTCTGCTCTTTTATTTTCTAGATTTGCTTGTTATCTGCATGACACAATAATTTAACATAAATTGTTATTTAAATCTTTTTGGGGGTTCTCAGTTGATATGTAAAGAGCAACACAATATATTTAGTTTAGTATGTTTATGTTAGAAGTGACATCAAAGGACTGGGAGATAGCTCAGTGGTGCTTCCCGGCTGACAAGCTGGGTTTATTCTCTGGGACCCACATGGAATAATAGAGAATCAACTTCAGAAAGTTGTTCTCTGACCTCCATACTTGGACTATGACATGTACACACACAGACACACTCATACACATATACACACATGTAATTTTTTAAAAAGTGTATGATTATATGTATGGAGTAGGTAGAATTTTTTTCTTCTTTTTAAAGAGGAATGTATGTATATCAATTCCTGGTACATGAAGTTTTGTCATCCTGAGTTTACCTCAAGCTTGTCCGTATACTCTCTTCAGAGTAATTAAGTTGAATTCCTTTCCAGTGGAATACTTCCTGGATTCTTTGAGCTGTTTGTAATTTTAGTTCTGTTCTTTTTTAAGTATAAATGTTAGAAGTCTTTTTTATTCTATTTCCTTATCTTTCAACTGGCACACAATACTGTGTGCCACCAAAGTTGTTAAATGTCAAGAGAAGATATAATCCAACTTGGCTTCTTTACTCTGAATTCACAAAAGGGACAGTTCTCTTTGTATATATTGACCACGTTTTGATCATCTTATAGCTGGTAATTAATGTTTCAATTACATCCTTCCTGTTTTCCCAAATCAGGTTCTTGTCATGCTGATTATTATTAGGGGTTTTAGTGTTGACAGCTTGAGGTGTATAACATTTTAAACAGTAATCTTTTATGCTTTAAATTGTTTGTTTCAGGAATTTGCTTTATGCATTCTGTGTTTGTCATATTTCGCATATTAAAATTTTTCTACCCGAGAATACATTTTAGTATGTACTAAACTCAAAGTACATACTAATGATAGAATATTGCATCTTAATTTATGGATGGTTTTAATGTTTTCTGTTTTTGTTATGTTTTGTTTTTTTCTTTTTTAAGTGTTTGGCAACATATTGACTGCATGGGGATTGACAGGCAGCACATCCCTGACACATATCTATGTGAACGCTGTCAGCCCAGGTAAGTTATCAGATCTGCTAAGACTGTCAGCTGTTTCACTGAAAAAATTTTCATGGAAATTTATTCAAGAGTTTCAGATATATCAAATTATGAATCCCAATATTTCTTTAAGAAGTACTTTTTCCACTTAATATTTATTATTTTCTTAACCTGAAACCTAAATCAAGAATTTTTTTCATTGATAGTGTATTGTGGTTGACTACATAATTTTAACTTTGTTAGTGATCAGTAGGATGATGGTTTATTTTCTTAATGTTTGGCAACTTTTTTGGCAGTCATGAGAGTTGGGTGTGATTGTGCAGCTTTGTAATATAAGCTATTTGAACAGGCAAGGCAGGATGATTGAAAGCTAAAGGTTTGCTAAAGATACATATACCTAGGTTGAAGTCCAACTTTCTAGGTAACTTGGTGAGATTCTTCCTCAAAATAAAAGCAGAAAAAAAAAAAAAAATGTCTGGGAAGAATATAACTGAGTGGTAAAGTGCTTGTGTAATATACATACTCAAGACAACCAAGTTCCTGAGTACCCCAGAAAAGAGGGTTGGGGAATGTAGATTTATGGTGTTGGAATGCTTGACTAGCTGAATTCAATTCCAGTATTCGTCTTCCTACCCCCCAAAAATGGATTATTAAAGCATCCCCTTATTACTAGATTTGTTTGTAGTATATAGATTCAACTTCCACCATTTATTTATTTATTTATTTATTTATTTATTTATTTATTTATTTATTTTTAAGCGCATATAGTAAAGGCACAATGTTTCTTTCACATAGAAATTTGCTTCTTGTAAGGTTCTGGAGGGATCAGTGGGAAAGCTGCTCATCTTTGTCACAGTGTATTAAAACTTATAGTCACAGGAAAGTCTCTGTTCTATGGCAGAATATATGATAGGTAACCCTCCACTTACTATGTTCGAAAAAAAGTATCTGAGTTACGTTAACATGAGTGAAGCAAGAGACAGTTGCATGTGGAGCAAGAGTTGGGTGACCTGACATCCCCAAAATAGACTTGTCAGACCCAGAAGTGCACACATGGAGAGACATGGGTGGAAAGGAAATTGCAGGGTACCTGACAGTCTCAACCCATGGGAGGGGAGTACAGCTTTACCATGTAAGTATTAAGAACTGTTAACAGGACAGAAAAATGAGATGTTCCTGGGATCTTGTTTTGTTTGTGGTTTCCAAGTCTTGGGTTTTCAATTCTATCCAATGAATTCAGATAAGATGGTAGAGTGTAGTATAGAAAATAGACAATTTATTTCATGTAAACTGAGGCACTTTCAAGGGTGAGAGTGAGCAGTGACCAAATGGGCCATTGTCTGATTTATTTTTAAAATCATTACTGTAGAGCCAGGCAAAGGGAACAGTGCCTGTAATTCCTGCAGTTGGGATGTGGGAGAAGGAGGATCTAGAGATAAAGGCCCAGCTTGACTACACAGCAAGCCTAGGCTTTATGAGATTCCTGTCTCAAACAGCATCATCATCAACATATTATAGATATTTAAAACCCAATATAAGGGTTGAGGAAATCCCTTATTTGGTAAAGTGCTTGATCTACTTGAACCCTCACTAATTAAAAAGATGCATATTATGGCGTATGACTTTTAACCCTGACACTGGGGAGATAGAAACAAAAGTATCTGGGGCTCACTGGCCAAGCCTATTCAAGTTAATTGGTGAACTCTAGGCAAATGGGACCATTTGAAAGGAAATAGATGGTGTTTCTGAGAATAAGACTTGAAATTGTTTTCTGCCTTAGATGCATGTGCACCTATGTGCTACAAATTAACATACATACAGGGAAACAACAACAGCAAAAACACTTTCTTATAAAAGTAAAATATACTTACATTCTATCCCCTGCTTCAGTAATTAATAGTTATTTTGTCTTTGAAAAACAATAAATTAATACTCAAATTAAGTATATAAATTTTTGTTTCACATCTATATGTATACATGTATATATGTATATATTTGTTTGTTTGTTTGTTTTTTATTTTGGAGACAGGATTTCTCTGTGTAACCCTGGCTTTCTGGAACTCTCTATGGACCAGGCTGGCCTTGAACTCAGAGATATACCCACCTCTGCCTCCTGAGTGCTGGGATTAAGGGCATGTACCACCACCACCTGGCCACATCTGTCTGTATATTCTTATAGTACATCTGGATCTATATCTTTTTACCCAAATTCTCAATAAGACAGGAATAATGTAATTGGGATGCCATAATTCCCAATTGCTTTATTTCATAGAATAATACAGAGTAACATCAACATTAATATATAGAACAATTTAGAACTTTTCCCTTTGTGGACTATATCACATATGGATATTTAAATTAATTTATTGTATTTAAAAATCCCTTGAAAATAATGTCACTATGTAGTTATAGTACCAATTAGATACACCCCTAGGTTGTTTAGATTATTAGTTTTATTTGGACTGTTACTCTTCTTTTGCATTTTTTGATTTAAACTTTTAATTATTGCAGATTTGCATAAAATTATGCAGATAATTTGTTATGCTTACTTTCTCCTAGTAGTAACAGGTTGTGAAACTGTTTATAGAATATTGTTTATTAGGATTTTCACATTAGGCTATCAAAAAATAATTTTGTTTCATTGAAAGAACTCTTCATCCTGCCTTTTGAGCACTGTCCCCAGTTCCTCTCATTCCTAACCTTTAGGGCCAATATTTCATTTTGATAATTTTATTTCAGGAATTATATAAGTGGAATCATACAGTATATGACTCTGTATGCTTTTGCACTCATGATAATGCCTTGACAACCATTCAGTTTCCTCATGTATCACTGCATCCTTTTATATTGCTGCTGTATTCTTTAGTATGTATCATGGTTTACTGATAGACCTCCACAGAAGTATATTTATGTTGCTTTCCCCTCTTTTGGATTTTACAAATCGCTCAGAACATTAATACAGGTTTTAATGTGAACCTATTTTTTTCCATTCCAAAAGTGTATAACTCATTTGTGTGAAAGTTGCATGTTTAGTTTTTTAAAAAATTACAAGAGCTGTGTGGTAGAACATGCCTTTAATTCCTAAGGACTGAGTATAGATAGTAGTAGAATGCTTTCTTAGTATATGCAATGCCCTGGTTCCCAGTACCGAATGAATGAATGGAAAAAAGTCATGAAACTTCTCTGAAATGGTTAATGTGATCTTATATTTACACCAAGAATATTCAAATAATCCAGCTGGTAGTTGATTTGTTAATAGAAGAGTCTTATATACCCTAGGCTGACCTTGGGCTCCTGATTCTCCTGTGTCTATCTTTCAAGTACTGGAATTACAGATATGTACTACTACCCAGAGTTCTAGTTAGTTTGTTTTTAATATTAAGAATTCCTTTTTTAAAAAAAGTTTACTTCATTGCAAGAAACAATTCATAATAAAGTCAAATATATAAAATAAGGTATTTTCAAGTAAGTTTAAACTTTGCCTTATCCTTTCTACTCTAGAGCTTTTTCAATACACGTTTGTTTTTTGAGACATGGTTTCTCTGTGTACCTTAGCTGTTCTGGAACTTGCTATGTATGCCATGTTGGCCTCAAACTCTGACATCCATCTGCCTCTGTGCTGGGATTAAAGTTGGGTGCTACCACTGCCTGAAGAGAGGGAGGGATTGTTTTGATTATTTACTTATTTTGAGATGGTCTGACAGTGTGGCTGGTCTGGTCTGGAACTTTCTATGTAGACCAAGCTGGTCTCAAAACTCATGGAGATCCTTCTACCTCTGCTTCCCACCATGCCTTGCAGGATTTATTAAGTAGAAATAAACTGGGTGTGATGTCATACAACTGTAATCCCAAAACAGGGCAGATAGAACCAAGTTTGATGCCAGTTTGGGTTACTTAGTGAGATGTTTAAGAATAAACAATATAAATAAGTCATAGAAACCTATAATTAATTTACTGATGCATTAATTTTAAGCAATTTGTGGTTTTAATACAGTTGCTAATGTGGGTTTTATTTGTTATAAATCTGAATTTGAAAAATATGCTCACTTCATAGGTAAACAATAGAATGAAATGGATATCTACTATGTAGGAAATGTGTATATATACTGGATCATATATAATCTGTCAGTGCTTCTGCATATATTTAATATTTATTCACTAAAAACATGAGTTATGAAGTTCATAATATGTAAAACATCTTCATATCTAAGCTTCTGGAAGTTTGATAAGTAACATGTAAATACTTTAATATAGGAATTTGGATAAAGACAGGGCGGTGCTACTACAACGCCGGAAAAGAGAAAATATGTCGGGTATGTAAAAAGAACCTATTCTAAATTAAAATTAGTGTGATTAAGAAAATAAGTGGTCTGAATATTTTAATTAAATGTAAAAACAACTGTTTGCATTTGTTTGTTTGCTATGTTGTTTTTTGAGACAGGGCTTCTTCTGCTTTCCCTGAAACTCACTTTGTAGACCAGATTGGCCTTGAAGTCACTGAGATCTACCTGCCTCTGCCTCCCAAGTGCTGGGATTAAAGGTGTGTGCCACCACTGCCTGGCCTGTTTGCTTTATTAATTTTGAAAGAAAAAAAAAAAAAACTGTGTGCATGAGTGTTTTGCCGAAATGTATGTCTGTGAACCTATATGTGTGTCTGGAACCCACAGAAACCAGAAAATGGATCCCCCAGAAGTTATAGACAATTATGAGCCACCATATGGGCAGGAATCAAACCCCTGTCCTCTGGAAGAGCACTTATTATTTACATCAGACCCATCTCTCCAGCCTATAACACTTTGTTAATGTATTTTGAGTGTATGTCTTATTTATAATCTTAGGTATAGGCTTTTTTGATTACAGAATATGCATGTTTATGCATGTAAGACACAAAGAAACCAGAACAAAACAAATAAGCTTAAAACACTTATTCTCATATATAGGTAACCTTTAAAGAAATGAATTATATTGGTCAGAAAGTGACCCATTTACCATATGAAATAGTTGTTCTTTAATTTTTCAGATGCCATTTTCCTAATTTTGTGTATGCTGCAATTTTTCTATTTACTGTTTTTGTTTTTTAGATAGAGTCTTCATTTAGCCCATGTTGGCTGAGCTCACTAGCCCAGGCTGTCCTGACATGACTCAGTTATGTAGTTCATAGTGTAGGGTTGTCTCATATTGGATGATCCTCTTGTTTCCCAAGTACTTCTATTATAAGCAGATGTCACTAAGCCCAGAATGCCACTTTTTTTTTTTTTTTTTTTTGGATTGAGACCAGGACAACCAGTTTTAAATAATACTTATTTATTTATTATTGCTCTTTGGTAGACACTGTAGGTTGTTTCCAGTTGATTTGTTTTGTTGTTGTGAAAAGTTCCTTTATTTGGACAATGGTGCATAACATGACAGGCTAACATTTAAGTGATTATATAGTTTTTATAGATATTACTGAATTTCTACCCTAGAAAATGTGATCCCTTACTCATGTGTACTATTGCCTATTTCCTGGAGAACCCCAGAGTATGTCATTAGACAGTTACCCTATTTCCTGAGAACCCCAGAGTGTGTCATCAGACATTTACCCTTTGATTGTAAGGAGAGCATTCAGTTTACATACAGGTCCACCTTTTGAGTGAGTGGTTAAGTGAAGCAAGAACATGTGTTTTCTTCAGGAACAAGAATGTGACACTTTCTCAGGTGCAGGTTTGCTTTCTTTTCCTCTTGAAATAAAAGTATTAAAGTATGGTGACTTTGTTTTTCATTGAAGATGGTGACACCAGCGCAACTGAAAGTGGAGATGAAGTCCCTGTGGAATTATATCCTGCATTTCAGCATACTGCATCTTCCATCACTTTAACCGCTTCCAGAGTCCCCAAGGCCACCGACAAAAGAAGGAAAAAAAGTGGGGAGAAAGAGCAAAACTTCTCAAAATGCAAAAAAGTACGTTTTTGCCTTTTTATTTCAGATGAGTAGATAAAGCTGATAGGAGCTGAGATAGAGGCAAGACATGACAATAGGAAGAGCGTGGGTAGCAGCTAAATATATGGAAAGTTCTAGCAAAAATTTATTTAAAAACTTTTTGAACATTCCTATTTAAAAATTACAATGCATTTTAAAGACTGATGTGGACTACAAAAGAATCATTGCTCATTGCTTTGGAATCACTGTTCTAAAAAGATGAATGACAGAAACTGTAAATGCTAAAGTGAGGCAAACAGACTGCAAACTCACTCTGTAGACCAAGCTGGCCTCACACTCACAGTGATCAGTCTGCCTCTGCCTTCCATATGCTGGGATTAAAGGTATGTACCACCACCTGGTGAAACATACAATATTTATCATTATTTTCATGCAGATATTTATTACTAGATTACAATTGCTTATACAGACATTACATATAGGGTTATAGCCAGGATCTGTAAATTATGCCATTAGATTATATCTCATAGATTTATGTACATATTCTCTATGATATTTACAATAAGGACAGAATAACTTAATAATGCAGTTCTCAGAATGTGTCCCTGATAAGTAACGTGATATAATTGCTAGTGAAAATATTTGTCACATAAGGTAAAAACACTTTGACATTGACTGTATTGCTATGGAAGAATGAAATTACATGTAGATAAGTTATGGCTTTAAAATCAAGGTTTGGTTCCCCCCCCCCCTTGAGTAATTTTTCATGATATACTTTACATTTTTACACTTTCTAATTTCATCTTTCTGTAACTACTGAAGTCTGTGTCCATTCTCTTTTATTTCTCTTCTGTTTCTGTTTACCCAGTCTAAACAGTTAACTGTTACTATGGGCACCCACAGTTTATAGCCACATCTCTATTACACTGTTCATTTTCACCTTTTGAAATAGTCTTTTGCATCTTTTACCCTTTTAAACTACTAGACTGAGCTAACAGGAATGTTGCTTTTCTCCAGCAAATACAATTTTTCTTCGCATCCTGTCTTGGCATTTGAGCCAATTATTCTAGTACTAAGCCATATTTTGTATTATTTTGTTATTAGTTTCCTCATCTCTGTAATTTTCACAAAGAGATCACATGCCTTTTACTGTATTATATCTGATGGGTATGAATTCAATCTCTTCTTAAAGTACTCAGTGACAGGGTAGTTAACGTGGCCTTTGTTTACTGTGTTCTGTGAGACTAGAGCTTTGTTTTCTATAAAAGTTATGTGGAAATTTGATCCTAGTACATTTGTTTTGCATCATTTGCTTTAATAAAGTATAGACTATATTTTTGGGTGAAATGACTACTAAGTATTCAAAATAAATAATACTAGGTCTTCATGGTGTTTATTTCAAAATATTGGTGTATATTATAAATGGAAGATACTTTCTCAGGCGTTGCCAGTAGTGTTTGACAGGAATTAAAGAGTTAAGAAAAATCTAAGAACTGGGCATAAAACTCTGTTTTTCAGTGTGTGTTAGCTTTTTAATATGGGGGCTATATACAATAAAAATATGTAATTTTACTTTATATTCAGCCCATTCTTATTTAGTTATTGAAAATGAATGAAATTATTCATAAATTATTGAACAGAAAAATATTTATAAAATCCCATTAAAGTATCCTTAGTGCTTTAGTAATTCAGAACTGATATGAAGCATTAACATTAAATAAAGTACATTAAAAAGCATTCAGTTTGATTGCCTACAAAGAAGAGTTTATTGACAACTAATATTAGTTATGAGTGCCCTGTTACAGCTTGAATGTTCCTAAATCTGAACATCTGAAATGGTTCTCAGAAAGGTTTAGAGATTAGAGTATTCTGGATTTTGAATTATGCATTTCAAATTAGGGTTTAATCCAAAACCTGTGAGTGAAAAAACAGTCTGAAAAACTTCTGTACCATTTTTCTTTTCCAAAGCGTTAAAAGAGAAGTAACTTGTCTTGGAATTTATTAATAAGCTAATGAAAAGATCCAGAAGATATCCTGCCTAGTTTCAAATCCTCATACTTTTTTAAAAAATAATTTATTTAACTTTATTATATGTGCATTGGTATGAATGAAGGTATCAGATCCCCTGAAACTGGAGTTACAGACAGTTGTGATTGTTTTCTTTATTGAGACAGGATCTCACTGTGTAGTCCTGGAGTTCACAGAGATCCACCTGCCTTTTCTTTAGTGCTGAGATTAAAGGCTTGTTCCATCATGTGCATCAAATACCATTTTCCTTTGTGTTTCCTTCTATACCAAACTTCCTCCTCCTCCTCCTTTGAGAGAGAGAGAGAGAGAGAGAGAGAGAGAGAGAGAGAGAGAGAGAGAGAGTATTTGTTTGTCTCAGGAGTGTAGCCAATACTCAAGCTCTAAAGTCTGTAAGTCATATTTAGTCATTGATATCAAATTTATTCTTAAAAGCTTTTGAGTTTTCTGTTGAAACGTCTTGGTATATTTTTTAATCTTTGTGCTAGTACAAATTTAGTCCCAGTCCCCACTGTACAGTCCATTTTACCTATAAAATTTGATGCTTATAATATTTAGCACAAAGAATACTTTGAAGTTTTTATCTTAGCATCATTCTAAACACTTTATTATTCTAAAGTTTACATTATGTTTATAGTAGAATAATAGTATTTTAGTACACCTTTGTTTACTTCTTACTTCTCCTTGTTCTAGCTTTATTGTTATTGCCAAATTATTTCACTTCAGGAAAATGCTTCAATGAACCAATTGATTGTTACTTATATCCAAATTAAGAGAAAAGAAACAGAAAAACTAACTCAGAATTCCATGCTTATTTTAGGCCTTTCGTGAAGGATCTAGGAAATCATCAAGAGTTAAGGTAATTATATGACATTAAGGCATTATTGTTAACTAGTGCTAAATTGAGAGCTTGCTGAGTAGTTTGTTTATGTTGGTACTTTATGCTCTATGGGGTCTGTGATTTCATTGCTTAGTACATTTATAAGAAGTAGAGCCTTAAACTTTTAATCATTAGATTAATAAATCACTCTTATAGTTTATTGACATTGTTACACCATTAACAAGAAGGGGGACATACGTAAATACCAATATTAAAATTGTAATAATTAGGGGCTGGAGAGATGGCTCAGTGGTTAACAGCTTTGGCTGTTCTTCAGAGGACCTGGGTTCAATTCCCAGCACTCACATGACAGCTCACCACTGTCTGTAATTGCAGCTCTAGACTTCCAACACCTTCACACAGACACACATGTAGGCAAAAATAGGCAGGCAATGCACATAAAATAAAAACAAATAATTTTTAAATATGATAATTGTAAGGTTTTTCCTCCCGCTGCTAGTCTTCGTGAAAATACTAGATTAATAGAAATGGGTTAATACTTAAGACAGAGCTAGCCGATAAGAAACTAGTAACTGGCCAACAACATTATATCAAATACAGAGTCTCAGTGTATTGGGCTGGTGCGGCAGTGGAACAAGACCGGCGGTGGTAGAAGACCAGCGGCAGGCGGAAAAACCTTACTCCTTACAGATAATAATTACACTCCATTTGTCATTGTATTCCATATCTCTGATGCTGCTATACTCTACACATTAGTTAGTATACTCTACACATTAATCCAGAATGACATTGAAAATTGCAGTTGGAATTATGTGGTAATCAAGCTTAACACACTGTATTGTAAAAGCATCATAGTCTATTGGTAATACAAACTGCAACATAGACCTTGAATTATTAACATATATTATCAAATCTTTGGGTGTTCAAATTCTCAATGGAAGCAAGGCTCTCCACCTCAGCTTTTTCCATACAGATTTATGATGCTATAGAAGTATCTTTATTATATTTATTTCTGGGCTAGGTAATAAAGGAAAAGAATTTTTTTGGTTTTGTTCTGAGACAGTGTCTTCTTATATAGCCTTGGCTGGCCTGGAACTTACTGTGTAAACCAGGTGAGCCTTAAACTTTCAGTGATCATCTTCCCTCTGTTTCCTAAATGCTGGAATTAATAAGGCACAGGCACACCTAGAACTAAATTCTTAAATTTCAGCTTAGTATTAAAAAAGATACAATGATTATAGTGTAGCATTTTGGGCCCTATAATATGAAACACAGGTAATTATACTACATTTCTGAAATGTGCTGTGTAGATGGTTACTCTTAATTTTGTAATTCTTTCTCAAGAACATTAGTATGTGATGTTTATTATGTTGCATGTTCAAATGTCCTTTGAATAAATATCAGAGTTATGTACTTATTATGTAACTTGAATTTGTGCAGTTCTAACAGAGTAAAGAAGTCTGAACTTTTAAAAAGGTTTTATGTGGGACTAAAAGATGGCTCAGAAGTTAAGAGCACTAGTTGTCATTGGAGAGGACCTGGGTTCAGGTCTAGGCATCCACATGGCTCATAACTTTTAGTTTCAGTTTTAGGGGATCTAACCCTCCTTTTCTGCCCTCCACGGGCACTGCATGCACATGGTTCATATATATATAGCCAAAACACTCATACATACAAATAAGTCTTTTAAAAATTATCAGTACTCAAGCATTTTTTCCCCTGTTTTATCTAATTGAATACTAGGCTTAAAAAGGAAGTGATATCTTTTTCTTAACTGAAACAATTCTTTATTACATAAAGAAGTGACTGGGAAAATGGAAATTTTCTTTGTTAATCTTAAATAAAAACCATTTTAACTTGAAAGTGTTACCACTCCAGTAATTTGTAAGATTAAAGAGCTGTATTAAAGATATATACCAAGTTATTAGTAGTTTGTTGCAGATAATTAAAATTTTTAAACTGAATTTATTCCTTTAGTATAAAGTTGTGGCTCATAAATCTTTTCTTTATCAAATAATTTGTCAATAATGTAATCTGTATATGCATAAGATACCCATTCAGTTATTAATATATTGTTTTTTTTTGTTTTGTTTTGTTTTGAGTGCTGGTCATTTGAGTTAGAGCCTTATACATGGTAAACATGCATTCTATTATGTGACATTCCCAATGTTACATAAAATAACAATTGACCAATTGATAAATAAGGCTGTTCCCATCAAATAGTTGATCAGCTTATTATAGTTTATTATTCTCCATAGAAAAAGACTGTAATAAAGATTATTTCTCTAGAAGATGAGATGATGGTACATTTTAGTAATGTGTTAATATTACTGCCCTGCCTTCCCCAGCACAGGAGGGGTTGAACCTCAGGCTTTGTGCTACTTTCATCTCTTTCACTCTTTAATTCTGGGGACTGGGTCTCACTTTGTTGCCTTGAGTGGGCCTTGACTTCACTGTGCCAGGTGAACAGTTCTCTTATAGCAGCATCCTAAATAGCTGGAGGTACAGGTTTGTGCAACAAATGTTGCCTGATATATAGGCTTGGCTTACAGAGATGACTTGGTGTTTAAGAGTACTTACAGACCTATTAAAGTTAAAACATATATGTTTGTTGCTATAGAAGTAGATATTGACTGTGTAGAATCAGATTTTTTTTTTTTTTTTTTTTTTTGCCACTGCCTGAGGATTGATTCAATTTTAAGCATTTGACTTTATTGATATCTTTAAATTGTCTACCATAGTGACAGTGACTCTTGAATTTTTATTTCAGTGTAACTCAGCCTTCACGAGTTTCTCAGCTTATTTCCTGGCTTTTAATTGGAATTAACTTAGATAGCCAAACAGTGTAGTTTCTTGTGTATGTGTGTGTGTGTGTGTGTGTGTGTGTGTGTGTGTGTGTGTGTGCTTAAATTCAAATAGTAATCCTTATTTTGGTACAATTTTAGGGTTCAGCACCAGAAATTGATCCTTCATCTGATGGTTCAAATTTTGTATGGGAGACGAAAATCAAAGCATGGATGGATCGCTATGAAGAGGCAAATAATAACCAATATAGTGAAGGTGTTCAAAGGGAGGCACAAAGAATAGCTCAAAGACTAGGTAGTGGGAATGACAACAAAGATATGAATAAGTCAGAATTGAGTACCAACAGTTCACTCTTCAAACCTCCTGTAGAGGTATATATCACTTGTCAAAAATTGTGGAACTGCCTGTGTATTGTGTTTATCTTTCGTTGGTGTAATTAACCAATTTAATGTCTGCAATTACTGCATTTATTGATTCTAGAGCCATATGCAGAAGAATAAAAAAATTCTCAAATCTGCCAAAGATTTGCCTCCTGATGCACTGATCATTGAATACAGAGGGAAGTTTATGCTGAGAGAACAGTTTGAAGCCAATGGATATTTCTTTAAAAGGTATATGTGTGTGTGTGTGTGTGTGTGTGTGTATACATATATATGTATGTATGTATTATGTGTGTGTGTATGTTGGTTTTCTATAGTTTAAATTTTTATTTGTTTTGTTTTGTTTGTTTTTTTTTTTTGTTTGTTTGTTTTTCGAGACAGGGTTTCTCTGCATAACAGCTCTAGCTGTCCTGGAACTCGATCTGTAGACCAGGCTGCTCTTGAACTCACAGAGATCTGCTTGCCTCTGTCTCCCAGTGCTGGGACTAAAGGTGTGCACCACCACTGCCTGGTGGGTTTTGTTTTGTTATGTTTTTTTGAGATGTTTTTATTCTGTAGCCCAGATAGTCCTGGAACTCTTTTCATTCTTACTGCTTTGGCCTCCTTAATGCTGCATTTACAGAGATGAGCCACTACCTCCAACAAAATGAATGTGTGTGCATGAGACACACATTACGTACGTACGTCTGGGCATGTTCATCCATGGCATCCATAAGAAGGTCAGAGAACCACTGGAGATTTCAGTCCTCACCTTCTACCTTGTTTGAGACAGAATCTCTTGTTCACTGCCCTGTATTCCAAGCTAGCTGTCCTGGCAGCATCTAGGAACTGTTTCCACCTCCTGACTTGATGTAGAAGCACTGGATTACACTATGCCGTACCTGGATTTATAGATTGTCAGAATTCTAACTCAGTCCTTAAAATTGTATGGCAAGTGTTTCACCTGCTGTGCTATCTCTGTCTCCTTAGTCCATCCCTGATTGTTTGAGTACTGTGCCTAGATGCTTTATGTGATTTTTCTTTCATGTGATCATTTTAGTATTTTCAAGAATAGTGAGGTTGGCGTGCCAATGATTACTTTTGTAGTGTGCTGACATTTAAATAAAGATTTATTTCCCAGCCTTTTTCCCATTTCTGTGTTGCTGAATTCTAAAGTAAGCCACTTTAACAAGTAAAAGCAAGGTAGCTTAGCTGTCTAGGGTGTCGGTCGGGAATTCTCATTACCTAAGATTGTCAAGAACCTTTCCACCTACTACCTAAGTTGTAACATACTTGCTAGAATCTGAAAAGAGTAGTGATTAAAAGTAAAGCTCTCCTTTATTAAACAGCGTGAGTAATGTTCCCATGCTTCCACCACTGTAACTCCCACTGTGTTGGTTTTAGAATGGCTTTGGAGGCTTCTTTTTTTAGTTTGGGATTCTGGAGGAGAATTTATTTGATCTGATAGTCATTACTTTTCAGAGGTATAGAAATATGTTGCTGTCTTTAAATCTTACTGTTTAACACATTAACATTATTAAAACATTCTTAGTGTACAATTTGAGTATTTACTTAAGCCATAAAGATACGTACAATCTGTGCCTCTTACTTTATCTGAAATTAGTATAAATCAATTTTAACCACACCAAGAAATGGTAGTTTAAAAGCATGGTGTTTATTTATCTCTAAAGAATTTCTGCCTACAGGGGGTGAGGGAGATGGCTCAGCAGTTAAGAGCACTGGCTACTCTTGTAGAGGACATGATTTGGATTCCCAGCACCCACATGGTTGCTCACAACCATCTATAACTCCAGTTCCAGGGGATACAAGGCCCTCTTAGGACTCTGGATACTAGGCCACAGCTGGTACACAGACATGTACCGACAAAATGCCCATACACATAAAAATAAAGATTAAAAATTTTATTTAAAAAAATTCCAATCTTAATTGCTTTTGACTTAGGCAACTTGAGGCAGACACAAGTCTGCTGATATTCAAATACTTGCCTTTCCAACTGTGTCTTAGAATTTTCTTAATCTGTTATCTATTTACCTCTAATGAATAACAGGAAATTGTAAAGTTTTGTTGTTTGCTTGTTTTGTGGCACTAGGGACGAAATTGAGGACACGATGCCTGCTAGGCAAGCACTTTACCACTAAACTATATCCTCTAGACCTGTTATACTAAAAGCTTGTAATACTTCTTTGTTTGTAGGCCATACCCTTTTGTTTTATTCTACTCTAAGTTTCATGGGCTAGAAATGTGTGTTGATGCGAGGACTTTTGGGAATGAGGCTCGATTCATCAGGCGTTCTTGTACACCCAATGCAGAGGTAAGCTTATCTTAGGAGAAATAGGAACACAAAATATGAAAATCTGCACCTATGTGATTTTGTTCAATATTTTTCTTTTGTCCATATTTAGGTGGTAATCTCTCGTCTTAAGATTACTACCCATAAGCTGTACATGGTTGTGCACTCAGTCTTTTAATCTCTTGGGAGGCAGAGGCAATTCAAAGCTGGCCTGTTCTTCATAAAAAGTTCCAGGCCAGCCATTGCTACATTGTGGGACCTTGTCTCACAATTTTTTTTATTTAATTTTTTTTTTTTTTATGTTCTTTATGAAACTGTGACTTTTCCTTGTAAGAGGAAATACTACTTTTCTGTTTATATTGGAAGCTCTGTTTGTGTGTATCACATAACAAAAAGCTAAAGTAGATTTAATAGTTTTACATTTATTTATAGTGCATGTGTGTTTACGTACACACGTACATGTGTACCAGCCCACACATGGAAATCAGGACAACTTGGGAGAGTCATTTCCTCCTGCTTCCATGTGGGTTCTCAGGATTGAATTCTAAAAAGGTTTATCAGCAAGACCCTTTACCACCTGGATTATCTCACCAGCCCTAAAGTAGATTTTACTACTTTTATAACCTTGTCAGTACCTTTCGCTCTTCTTTGTGTATGTGTGTGTCACACACACACACATTAACACTAGAACCTCACACATTAGGCATGTGTTTTAACACTGAACTACATTCCCAGCCTTGTATGCCTTGCTTTTATGTGTAAAGCAGTAGTTCTGAACTAAGAGAGTATTGTGGGAAGGGAAAAGTATTCTTAGCATTAGCATATACTCATACTCAGGATGATAAATTACTTGAAAGAACCCACAATTTCAAACATGCTTAAAAGTTAGAGTATACTTGTTAAAGTATACTTGTTCAGATGATGAGAACGTAGGGGTAGTGTTGACAGTTCAGGTGATGACTGACTTGTAAGTCTTGTGATGAATGGCCACTTGTAAAATGCTCTTAATAATATTCTTAGCCAGTCATGGTAGTGTAGTGAGACACTGTATCAAAAACAAACTACATAAACTAATAATAATGAATAATCTTCCTAATAGTGTATAGGAATATAAAATTATGCTTCTTAATAGGTAAGGCATGAAATTGAAGATGGAACCATACATCTCTACATTTACTCTGTACAGAATATTCCAAAAGGGACTGAAATTACTATTGCCTTTGATTTTGACTACGGGAATTGGTAAGTTCAAGTCTGTAAATGCCTTAGCTTTTTCAAATAGATTAATGCCTTCATCATAATTTAGGCATTAATTATTAGGAGATGGTTGAAAGTACCCAAAATGAAGTATGCTGTCATCAGCAATTCCATCCATCCTTGTTACTTATTTCATAGACTTCATTGTAATGTGTATGTTCAGACCTAATTATTAGCTTTAAGTTACCTATATAGGACTGACTTTATTATGTGAGAATTTTTTTTTCTCTCAGTTTCTTATACTTCAACCTGTTAAAATAACTTACTTGGTCATTTGTTATGAACACATAAATTTTTCATAACAACAAAAGTACTGTGTCAATTTTTCTTTGTATTGTATATCCTGCAGTAAAAACTTGAGAAGTTTTGTTTTGTTTTAGAAAAAAAAACCTATTTGTATTTTTAAAACTATAATGAAACACAAATATCCATGTTCGCATTTCCAAATTAAGAAATAAAGCAGGAAATGAAGTTGTGTAGAGTGTTTTTCTCTTTTGTGAGGTAAAAGAAGAGGAATTAGGCTATCCTCAGACTCCCTAAGATGTTCTTGAACTCTGCTTTTTCAGCCTCTGTTTCCCCATGATAGAATTGCAGATGTGTACCACATCTCTTTCACTCTTTTTCAATTCTGTGTGTTTTGTAGTTTTTTGGATTGCAAACATTTTAATTCATTTCCTCCTGTATTTTATTATTTGTTTGTTTTTATGTGTGTATGTCAGTGTATACGACATGGGTGGATGCCAGAGGCCAGCACTTGCAGCTGGATCTGGGTTGGGAGCTGTCTAGCTGTGGGTGATGGGAACCAAACCTGAGTTCTCTGAAATTGCTTTTCTCTTTGAGCCATCCTCCTCCATGTTATCAAACATTTTATGACAGACATCATTTCTAAAATGGTGTGCAGCTTCTTTACCTTCAATGTGTATCTCTACTGTTGTCATAGTTATAATAGTGTAGACTTTTCCGTTTTGTTCTTAATTTTTATTTGTGTGTGTGTTTATGTGAATGTATGCCACATGTGTATTGGTTCCTGCATGGGCCCCTCTGTGGGTGCAGGGAAGTAAACTTGGGTTCTCTACAGCAGCGGGATGTGACCTTAGTTGCTGAGCCAACTCCCCAGCCTCAGGAAATAGGCTATTTTGAAAGCCTGTTAGTAACAGCATGTATGCTTAATGTGTGGTGCCTGTATTTTTTTTTTAAAAGACGGGCTTACCTTACTCTCTCCAGCTTATTAAAAGGTTTTAACCTCTCAGAAGGGTGGAAGTAAAACAAAATGGCTGTGCATACTGCTTTAGGAGAAGTTCAGAATGGAAACTTTTAAAGATCTGTATAGTTTTATATCTAGCTTGATTACTTGTTATGTAACTATATACCAGTTTCAGCATTGCTTTGTGATTCCTTGGCTCAAGATTGCGAATACTACTCACTTAATGGAATGCTTTGAATTGTTGGTGAATTAACATATATGAATTTTTTAAAGCAGTTTCTGGTGTAGAATAACTGTTGAGGTAAACACAAGTTGTTGCATCAGACTTCTGCAGTTAAGTGTAATCCAAAAAGGAAGCATCTAGAGACCCATGAGCCTAAGCTTTAAGGTCATCTATAATATTGAGAGTATTAATAATTACTGAGAAGATGAGGGACAGTATAAATTTTCAGGCTCCCATTTAAAAGAGAGAAGAGTTAGAATTAAGTTTTCTTTGAGGTATCTTTTAAGGAAAACTGGTTATTAAAATCATTCCTTAAAGTATATTACAAACTAGGTAAGACCTGGTATTTATCTAGCTAGCATTTTTCTTTAACTGAAGAGTCAGCACAACACTCAGACCAAGTAAGGGTAGTTTTTGCCTTAACGCTGTCTACTTTGCACAGGCTATAGTATTCTTTACTTTAAGAGACTGTGTTCAAAACCAACATCTAAAGGCTGGGGCTATAGCACTTGCCTAGCATATTTGAAGTATTTGTCTTTGGGCCCAATCCCCAATAAAAATCAGTATCGAATACTTTGTTTTTATGAAAAACATTTGTTTTTGTCATAGTTACCAGGAACTCAAAATGCTAAGGCTTACTTGTAATTAATAACAATGTGAATTTTATGGAGTTACAGCTTAAAAGAGATTATGAACTTCTCAGTCTTGTTTTATATAGTAACATTTACCTGATTACCATTTCAGTAAATACAAGGTGGACTGTGCATGCCTCAAGGAAAATCCGGAATGCCCTGTTCTGAAACGGAGCTTGGAATCCACAGAAAACATCAATAATGGTTATGAGACCAGAAGAAAAAAAGGAAAAAAGGAGAAAGATATTTCAAAAGACAAAGATATACAAAATCAGAATATTACTTTAGATTGCGAAGGAACAAACAACAAAATAAAGAGTCCAGAAGCAAAACAGAGGAAGCTTTCTCCACTGAGACTATCAGTATCAAATAATCAGGTACTACTCTTTAATTCTCAAGGAAATTATTTTAAAGAGGAAAATGTTGTATTTGAACATATTTTTAAGCATAAAATCATTAAATAGTCTAAAATTTCTTTTTCCAGTGCTGGAGATACAACATAGGGCCTAACACATGCCGGGCAAATGTTGTACCACTGTGTGATACTATCTCCAGTCCTATTTTGTGATTTACTTTCAGATATGATTTCCTACAATAGATGTCAAATTATTAAGAAACCACCAAGTTGACAGATCCTTATATAGTTGAACATTTTCCTAAGACTGGGTAATTAAGGCTATTCCAGACAGCATGGGTTTTTGCTGTTTCTTTGAGACAGTGTCTTACTCTTGAGTTTAGGAACTCACTACATAGCCCAGGCTAGCCTAGAACTCAGCTCTGTCTACTTCTGCCTCCAGAGTACAGTATTAATGATATGTGCCACCATGTCCCATATGTAGCTATCTTTAGTATTGAATTGAACAGTGAAAATTTCACTTCTGTAGGTTTGGTGAAAATTGTTCTGAACAAATATGAACATAAAGCCACACTGCTTTATGATAGGAACTTCATAAAACAAAATTACTTGCTTATATGAGTTTGAAAACATTGATTAGAAATTGAGATTTTCGTGGCCTTCTTATTTCACACAATTGTGGTTAAAAGATATAATTCACAGTTCTTATTTTATAGATGGAGTAATAATTTAGTACTAATAGTAAGCAATGTCATTCCCATTTTTCAGGAACCAGATTTTATTGATGATATGGAAGAAAAAGCTACCATTAGCAATGAAGTAGAGATGGAATCTGAGGAGCAGATTGCAGAAAGAAAAAGGAAGATGGTAAGTTAGGGGCTAGTGGTTGCTCTTGGTGCCTTGGGCTGGGTCAGCTGCTCTTCTATGAGCTAATTTCTTTATCTGGGTTTCTGTCTTTCAAGGTAGTAAATTTGGGGCTCATGACATGACATTGAGCATTTATATTTGTCTTTGCCATTACCATTCAAATACACTTTTTTTTTTAAAATACTTTCATAGATTTTCATTGGGTACTTAAGAATGTATATTACTTTTAAGAAATGTCTTTGAACATTTTTAGAGCCAAGAATTTTTAATAAATTTAATGCCACAATTATTGTTCAGTATGTCTTTTCATTAGCTAAATGTTTTGTTTCTTTCCATGATTTAAGACAGAAACAGAACTTTAAGCTTTATATTATTATTAAGTCAGGTAAATAACTTAGTAAAACTTCAAGATCCACCATGGTTTAGTAGCAAAGTGTCTGTATTTTCACAGTTACCATAAACAAAAGCTCTGTTTCCCTCATGACTTATCAGTGTAAATTGGACAAGAAATTGTAAGTCAATTATTACAGCAGTGTGTTGACTTATACCTGTAATCTCAAAGAGTTTGTAGGGATGGAAAGATAGGATTACCATGAGATGAGTAGGTAAGTAAATTACAGGGTTGGAGTATAGCTTGGTAAAAGAGCACTTGTATGGCATGTAAGGGCCTAGGTTGATCTGGTGTGCACCACCCCCCCCCCCAAAAAAAGAGAGAATTAACAATGGCAATTAGCTTTCAATAGTTTCTGACCCAAGAACTGAAAACTGACTTTATAAACTATGATGTGCTTAGTGTAGATTTCCCACATTCTTTTGTGTTTCTTGATGTTGGGGTTTTCATACCTTATTCCATGGGTTCTCATGTGTAACATATAACTAGAGTAGGACTGTAAGACATTGGATCTTTGTAGACTTAGTTTAAAATCATGATAGTGGTCATCCTCTACTGATTGCTAAAATACCTGCATTGTGAAAGCAATACAGACCTGTTTCATAGCTTCAGGTCTACAGAACCACCTGCTCTTAAGGTGAATACAGGTGAAAGCTTGGAAGAGGTTGATTCCTACATCAATCTTTTTTTTTTTTTTTTTTTTTTTTTTTAAGATTCAGTTATTCCTTAAATTACTTGTACCCAAATTACCTACAGCTATGTGCATACATACCCGGTGCCCTCAGAGGTCAGAAGGATGCCATCAGATCCTCTCAAACTGGAATTATGCATGGTTGTGAGCCATCATGTGGACACTGGGACCTGAACCCAGGTCCTCTGGAAGAGCAACAAGTTCTTTTAACCTCTGAGCCATCTCTCCAGCCCCTTCTCTTTCCACTAATTTTCAGTACTCTCCTGTCCATTCCCCAACTGGTGCAGCTTTAAATTTGTATTACTTCTGTAGAAGCCTTGATCAATTTATAGTCATTATGGGTTTTAGGGGGCCATATATCTAATATAGGAGGAAATTTTAAAACTGGCTTAAGAACTGTAATAAGCACCTGGGAACAGTAATAGATGACTGTAATCTCAGCATTTGAGATGTAGCTGATGGATGTTTAGGTCATCCTCTACTACATAGTAAGTTTGAGGATAGTCTGGCCTGCATGAAACCCTGTCTCTCTCCCACAAGCACATAATGCAAGGGCTTTAGGAAAAATAAGATGGCACTGGAGGTTATAGTATTTTCAAGGAGTTTTATCAGATTGCATTTTTTTCATTATGGTGCTACTTTTAAAATACCAGTCAAGCCAGGCATGGTGGCATATGCCTTTAATCTTTAGGGAGGTAGAGGCAGATGGATCTCTGTGAGTTTGAGGCCATTCTGGTTTACATAGTATAGTCCAGGACAGCCAGGGCTATAGAGGACCCTGTGCTCCACCCTTTAAAAAAGGTATGTGTATATATGTGTACACTCATATAAAGTGTTAGAACTTATATCCCCAGTTTTAGATCCTAGAAATTGGATACCCTTTGCATGTTAAAAGCTCAGTGTAGAAAATACATGTATTATGTAAGCTTGCTTGTGATCATATTTAGCTAATGTGAAACTCTTTAAATTTAAGACAGGGTTTCTCTGTGTAGTCCTGGCTGTCCTGCAACTCGCTCTATAGACCAGGCTGGCCTCAAACTCAACAGAGATCCACTTGCTAGGATTAAAAACGTGCACCATCACCATCCAGCTCTTTAACGTATAAAGTATGAATACATGGTGTCCTTTTGAAAGGATATGAAATCAGACTTAAAACTTTTGCCTCCTTGACCATAGCTTCATGATCATTGTAATCTTAACTGGAACATTACTTTGATGTTTTGTTTATTGATGTAAATAAGTTTCTAAATAATTAATATTGTTTTTCTTCTCAAAGTCTTACTTGACTTTGGAAAAAAAAATTGATTTGAATCAGCTTTTATTCTTGTAGATTCTGTCATTAATACCAGCAGTTGGATAGAAGAGTAAATGGAAAAATGGCAACTTAAAAGGGAAGTAGACTATAGATGGTAGCAATACTTCTGAGAAATTTATGTCAAACTGATTAAAATTTTCTCTTATGCAGGACAGTTCATTAGGAACTACTAGCTAATATGTTTAATTTATCATATTTGGATAAAGAGGAATCAGAAGTGTTGTCCTTCAAGTTCTGTGGAATCTTTTGTATACAATTTTAAGAAAACAATTGTTTTGCTGATTTTTATCTATATAAATAATAACTTACTCAGTTTTAACTAATATATTGGTATGTGAAGGTGTACTGTGTGGTGTCTTTCACTATGCACTATAACTGTCTGGAATTCTGTTGAGATCTATGTGCCCTTGCCTCCCGATGCCTATTATAGTCAAATAGCTTAAACTTGGAGTCATGAAAGTTGACTCATGATGGTCTTCACATTAAAATTGGGAATCAGTGAAAGGGTGGTCAGGAAGTAATGAGATCTGTGGACTTTGCCAGTGTTGTACTGTTGCATAAACTCCCTGATGGCTTACTTGGGAGTTCTTGTAGGTGAGGACAGCTACATTCCCTTGATCAAAGCTGGCCCTCCTTTAGTTGAGGTCACTTAGCCTTTTCACCTGAGTGTGCAGCTTCAGGAAGGATATGGATCTGGAGGAGCATGGGAGGAAGAGGACATTGGGCTAGGTATCCAGATACGTCCAATCAACTCTGGTGATCAGTGAGTAGGTGACAGATGGCTAAGCTAGATAACTCTCACATAATAACATAAACTTCTTATGAGAACTTGTTTGTTATCATAACCTCAGCTGCTAAGGTAGGAAGAAGTACATGGCTTTTAGAATGGTAGCAACTTAGTATGAGTCACTTAGAAAAGTGGGCCACAAGTATGAGCTAAATGAATCTTTTTCACAGCCCAGCTTATGACTGCAGGCAATGCCTGGAATCATGCATGATTCTGTTTTTAGAGGCAGGATGTATTTTAAAGACGTCTATTGTTACTTAGAAATTGTTGGTTAGCCTTATGTGCACTTGAATACCTTGCAGCTTTTGGAGTAAATGATGACTCTTTTGGAATTCCTGGTTCTTATTTTAGGGAACAAGTATCCTGGGGAAACACTTATTTTTTTAAAATCTAGCTATTACTGATGAATTTATAAGTGATTTAACTTAGAAAAAGTTTAGAAGGTGCCAAGCTTTAATATTATTAGAGTATGGGAGCAAATTTATTGCCAGAAACATCATCTGATGACAGAAGTGTAATAGGAATTATCCTAACTCACCACTGCTTTCTCCTTGTCGCATGACTAAGCTGATACTAATTCTTCAGATTAGTAATAGTCTGTCCAAACAAAATGAGGTGGTTATGGTTTAGTTGCCTGATAATAAATATTCAAAATATTTAAATGTTTCCAGTCATGCCTTTTCACATAGCGGTGGCCTCTACTTTATAAACGCATAATTATTACTCATTTAACAAAAATCTGAGTGCTTGATACATGGGTAGGGTTTACTTATATAAAATTAGGCAAATAGAGAAGGTGGAGCAGCTGTTAGAGAATGGGCATAATGAATATGAATGTCAAATAGAGGGCTCTTGAGGGTATGTTTAACTGTCACGTGGTACAGAAAATGGACAATGCTCATTACTTTGGAATGACTTCCATTCATATTAATCTTAGCCAGCTATCTTCAAACTTCATTTATCCATTTTCATTTCTGTTTGACAGGGGTTTGGGGGAAGTTTGTATTTCTAAAGTAAGTAGTTTTTTCTGAACCATGAGATAGTTATTTGGTAGGTGTTTTTTGGTTTCATCTTCTTCCTCTTACAGTTTTGTGTTTCTCTAGTTATTTGGTAGGTATTTTTTGGTTTCATCTTCCTCTTACAGACAGTTTTGTGTTTCTCACTTCTAGAATTGGGGATATCTTACTATTGGGATTCCTCCCCCTCCCCGGTCCCCCCCCCTCCCAGCCTCTGGGTACTGAGAATAAGAAGAGGGAGACTGGAAGGTTGCAGAGCTATGGTTTCCCTGGCCAGCTCTTGCTCTTGCACTCTGGCTATTACAGGCCAGGGGTACTTCTTTTAAAGTCCAGGGATAATTTCTGTTTCAGAAAAGGCACTTGCTAGCTACTTAATGGTGCTCAGACTACAATCTTATTTTCAGTTGTTTTGTGACAGCTTACCCAGTGTAGTTTATTTTCCACAGCAAGATGGCTTAGTGGGTAAAGGCATACACTGCCAAGCCTGATTACTCTGAATACAATTTCCAGGACCCATATTGTAGAAGGAGAGAACTACTTCAAAATTGTCCTTTAGCCCTCTGGAATGTATACCACTCCTTCCCACCCATAGATAGATACCCACAGAGATAAACTAAATTTTAAATTACACCTTAAGTAGGAAGAGGGAAGATTATCTTTTTCTTCTGCTTACAAGAAATTTTAATTCTAAGAAATAATATACTAGGAAAAATGAGAAGGATAGTGTATAAGATAGGTCATGTGGAATATTCCACATACTCTAGCTAACATTCCAGTATAACATTATACCATATCCAGTTCTGAATTGGAACCTGTCAGTTCCCCAGCTCACAGATAATGAAGTAGCTTTGGGCTCAGATAGAGCCATGGCTGTATCACTGTTCTAAACTACAGCCATTAGAAGCTATAGTCTTGCTAGGGTCAATTAGGATGTTCAGTACTCCCTTGTCTCCTCACCAACTCCAGTTCCCTGTAAACTACATCAGACTCAAGTTAATATACTTTTCAGAGATCTATAAAATAGTTGCAAGTTCATATTCATTAAATACACATCTTTACACAAGACCATGTACCAATTAATGCATTAGATACAGTAGTGAATATAAAAGCTGAATGAACTTGAGCTGGGCATGGTAGCACACATCTTTAATTGCAGCACTTAGGAGAGACAGAGGCAGACAGATCTCTGTGAGCTCAAAGACAACCTGGTCTACATAGTGAGTTCCAGGACAGCTAGAACTACACAGAGACCCTGTCTTTTAAAACAAATAAACAAATAAATAAACAAATAAGATAGTGGCTTTTATTCATTCAGCCAATCATTTATTCTTAAACATTTCTATAACTAAGAAATCTCGGTTAAAGTCATTAGGAATTTGTTTAGTGCTTTCAACTTTTGATATATAAAATAAATACTTGTAGAAATGCGGTAACACTCGTGTGTTGTGTGACATTGGTGTTTAATTGGAAAGAAGAGTAATAAGGAAACATGTAATTTATGCAAAGGCACTACCTTCAAGTCATCTACATATGTGGTGGATTTTTGTTCCCTTAGTATTATACAATGTGATATTTTTTAGACAGACTTAACCAACTCAAGATATGAACCACCTCTAATGTGTTTTGTTTACAACATGTTGTCACACAATTTTCAAGGGAGTTCAACCTTTACCTCACTGAGTCTAGTTCTTACATCATACAGTTTTATCTCAGATTCTTAATCTCATGATCCAAAACAAGGAAATCCTAGATTATATCAAAGAAATATGCCATACATTCATTACTGTCTAGGATAACTATAATAAAGAAAATCTCTTCTTTGGGTATCTACCTAGTAGTCGAGTTATTCACACACAAAAGATTTTTGGGCATCAGGAGAAATGGCTCAGTGGGTAAGAGTGCTTACTGCTGACTTCTGTAGAGGACCTGGGTTTGTTGCCCAGCACTTATATCCATGGCTCACAACTGCCTATAACTCCAGTTTGGGGGAGATTTGATGCCCCACCAAGATTACCTGCATGCACACAGTCCACAGAAACCCACACAGGCAAACACAAAAAAATAAATGTTGAGAAAAATAACGTTTTTCTAAAACAAGCTCGTTTCTTCTGAAAAATATTTCCCTAAGTTTTAAAATGTTTTTTTGAAAAGAAACAATCATAGTAGTTGAAGTCTCTTCTCCAACCAGGTTCAACAGTGAGGCAATTTGAAGAATTACTTTCGTGAAGTTTTTTAGAAAAATATTGATGTACAGAGACAGGGTTTTTTGTTTGTTTTTGTTTTTTAAGGAATTGAGTAAGGTAGAGGCAGAAATTTGACCAACAATTTGGCTTTAAAATTTTCAGTAACTCTGGGCCACTGTAGTGGTTGGTGCATGGCTTTAATCCCAGCACTTGGGAGGCAGAGGGTGGCCTCTTGAGTTCAAGGCCAGCCTGGTTTACAGAGCTAGTTCCAGGACAGGTTCCAAAGCTACAAAAGAAACCCTGTCTCAACGCTCCCCCTCCCCCCAAAAAAAAGAGAAGGAAAAAAAAAAAAAATTCCAGTTCCAGCTAACAAATGAAACCATGTTTTTGAATCACCTATTATTCCAGATTACGTGAAAAGATGCAGATGTGTGTCCATGAACAAGTAATCTTACCTCTGTGGACCTGTTTCCTCTGTATAAATTAAAAAGGGTGAAAAATGAGAAACGTTTCAAAGCAGTCCCAGTTGAGCTATGTTAGTACCTTTTGTTCCCTTACTGAATGTGTTTAGCAACAGTTATAAAGTGCTTAAATCTCTGCCAGTAATTACTGGAACTAAAGCTGAAGCTCCGTGTTGCAAACTCTGTGGCAGCCAGATCTTGAGTTTCTGATCTTTCTTTCTTTCTTCCCCACATCGATGACAATGAAGGAGGAAAGTCAAATGGATCTGAGCCTCAGGACCTGGTTCTTTGATTTGGAGAACTGGACAGTTGATGGACCTGCTTCCTGGTTCTGGTTGAGAGCTGAAGCATGTGCCAGGCCCTCTGCTCAAGGCTCTGGGTCTTGCTCTTAATGTTCTCTGCCCAAGAGAACTGATGCTCAAAGGAACTCTTGCTGTTCCCTCAGCCCTGTCTTGAAGTGTCAGTGTAAGGAAGGAAGAGCAGAAGGTAGAGGAACACCTTAAAGACTTGTGATGGAGGGCAGACTTGTGATGGAGGGCAGGAGGGCAAAAGTAGAAGTGAGAGTTAACGTTTATGAATGACTGCCATTTCCCAAGTATTGTTTCAAAGCCTCATGTTTTCTCTTGGAACTCAGTAACAACAATGAAGTGTTAAGTGTTGTGTGATCCTTTATAGTCTTAAAAGTGTCAAAATTAATTTTCCAGAGTGATAAGAGCGTGGTGCAGGTATGGCTTGATCCTCAGACTTTGCCACAATGTCACAATCACTCATTGACTCCTTAACTGCATTTGCGAGTTTTGTCTTTGGTTTTTTTGTTTGTTTTTGTGTGTGTGTGTTTGTTTTGTTTTATGTTTTTTCTTTTTTGTTTCCTTAGGGAGTTCCAGTCTTATTTTTACAAGGCAAACCTCTCTATTGAATATTTATTTATTTGTTTGTTTGTTTGTTTGGTTGGTTGGTTGGTTTGTTAAAACAAGGAAGTTGTTTGTTTTTTAAGGCTTCTTTGCTGTATTGTCCTTTTGTGGTATACACTCATAAAAAGAGCTCACTGAGATGAGGTTTGGGATTCATGCACATGCTGAATGGCTGTAAACTGGTCCCTATCCTACGAACAATAGACTTGCTATGCTAACCGTATCACAGCAGTTTTTAAAATCTGTCATGAAATTTTGACATTTAGAAGTTTTGCTTTGGAATAATGATATTATTTACTTCAAACTTAAATTCCATAGACAAGAGAAGAAAGGAAAATGGAAGCAATTTTGCAAGCTTTTGCCAGACTTGAAAAAAGAGAGAAAAGACGAGAACAAGCTTTGGAAAGGATCAGCACAGCCAAGACGGAAGTTAAGCCTGAGTGCAAAGAGTCACAGATTATTACAGATGCCGAAGTTAGCCAGGTATTATTACTTAGGCTTACTTTTACTTTCATATTGAAGTGCCTTCAAATATTTCTGCACAGTATAGTTACATCTACAAAATAATTTGTGTGCATACTTTTGTGAACATGTGGGGGTCAGAAGGCAGCAACTCTGAGTCAGTTCCGTCTCATGTGGACTCTGGGCTCAAAGGCATCTCACCTGCCCATGAATTTTAAATAGCACCCAGTATTAAAGTGTTTTCAAATCTTTGGAAAATTTAGACTTGAAATGAGATTATATTTGCCTTGCTTTGAAGTAAGAAAGTATAGAATTATTTTGGTTTGTTATAAGAAGTTGGCTAGTCCACTGAAGCCTGCCAACTTTTAACTATGTGGCAGAAGGAGAGAATCAACACCTACAGGGTGTATCTCACATGCACACACACAGTTAAGTACATACTTTTTTGTTTGTTTATTTAATATTACTGTTTTTTCAAGACAAGGTTACTCTCTGTAGCCCTGGCTGTCCTGGAACTCACTGTATAGACCAGGCTGGACCCAAACTCAGAGATCCACCTGACTCTGCCTCCTGAGTGCTGGGATTAAAGATGTGTGCCACCACAAACAACATAAAATACATAACTTAAAAAAAAATGACTCTGGAAAGCTAGTTTTTAAAGTAATGTCATATTTCAACCTAAACATATCTATAAGCATGAGAAGTCCCGTTATTATATTTTGAACTAGGAACAAGTAAAAGAAGAGACTGCTATCAAGCCAACCCCTGCCAAAGTAAATAGAACTAAGCAAAGAAAAAGCTTTTCTCGAAGTAGAACTCACATTGGACAGCAGCGTCGGAGACACAGGACCGTCAGCATGTGTTCAGACATACAACCATCTTCTCCTGACATTGAAGTTACGTCACAACAGAACGATATTGAAAACACTATACTTGCTGTAGAGCCAGAAACTGAAACTGCACCAGCAGAAATAATTACTGAAGTAGAAATTCCAGCACTTAATAAATGTCTCACAAAATACCCCAAAACAAAGAAGGTATGAGTCTAATGATAGTAAGAACCATTTGCAAACAGATGTCTCTTAACTGAAAATTAAACTGTCTTAAAAATTAAATTTTATCACTTTTATACTTACATTTGATAAAGTATGAGAGGTACCAAATTATCAAGAACATTAATAGCTGCATTATGAAGATTAAATATGAAGACCTTTGATATTACTATTAATGATTTCTCTAAATAAGCTTTGCTTCCAATATATAAAATATCTCTATGCCTACAGATCTAATCCAGGGCCTTGTGAACGACAGGCAAGCACTCTACACCAGAGCCACACTCCCAGCCCTTCTTGTTTGTACATTTACAGTTTATGTAGGTAGATCATAAGAATTGAAAGTAAAGAAACATATTTTCAATACAATAAGAATGTGGACTTAAAAGTTTTTGGTATTTATTTGTATGTGCTCCAGAGTGCACATGTGGTAACCAGTGGATAAGTTGCAGTAGACAGTGTTACCCATCCATTATGTGGGTTCCAGGCTTGGCAGGAAAGTACCCTTGCCCACTGAGATGTGCCCACTGAGTCATCCTCTGAGGAAATCAGTTTTAGATCAAATCATTAATAGAAATCTTTGAAAAATCATCAGAGTTAATGAAGCAGTTTGAACTTTTCAGCTCAAGAGTAACAGGGTAATATTAGGGGCTATTGTTTTTGTCTAAATGACATCATACAGGGATAGGTGACCAGTATTTTGGAACTCTTTAGCTGTCTTTTTCTTACCTAATTTCACAGTTTGTAGGCAGGCTGTTAAACAATGAAAAGTATGCATAATGAATTCTAGTGTGAGTTCAAGATTATGTATCAGTAGCAGACTCTAGTTTCCTTGCCAGAGAGTCAGGTTTTATTGGAGACATCAGTAATGTTTCATTTAAAGGTATTATGTTATATATCTTAAGCAAGTGGATATTTGCCTTCAATAGTTAGTGTATTTTTTACCTGCATCTTTTTGAAATGAAAAATATACTTAAGCTTTTAAACTATTTATCAATTACAAATATCATTTATATATATTAAATATAAATATTTGTTAAAAGCAAATTTTTGGCAGTGTTATGTGTTATTTATAGCATATGTTATCATTCTGTCTAATAATACATAGAATAGCATTGTCCTACAAAGGCACATATAGGTAAAGGAAGACAGAAATTGTGAAAAAATGCTTTGGAAGATAGGCTGTTTCTTGTATGTGTATGACTATGTAATACTTCCCAACAGCAAAAAATAATGTTCCTAAGTAACTATTTTTGTTTTGTTTTTTTGTTTTGTTTTTTTGAAGCCATTAGTCTTCAGGACCAGGTATAATCAGATAGGCAGGAGAGGATAGATTATGAGGGCTAGGGTGTGGCTCAGTAGAATAGCACTTGCCTAGGGTGTGCAAGGCCCTGGGCACAATCCTAAGCATTTTTATTAAAAGAACAACAAAAACAGCTGAATTCTGTACATGGGGGAAATGATAAAATTTCAAAAGCATAGGTTCTTCAGAGGTATTTCAAACCTCTAAAGACCCAAGGATTGTCAGTGTGAACAATGCTTCTTTATCCATGTGCTAACCTCATCTCCAGGCAACTGTGATGGGTGCCTTGTTTAGAAAAGCACTCCTTGAAAAGCAGACTTTCCTAACAACCCTACAGTCAGTCTCAAAGCAACAGGCCTACATTGTTTGTGGCACTCACTGGTATCTCCTAGATTTTGCTATATCAAAAAAACAAAACAAAACCAAAAATAAAAAGGGAAGGGGGAAAAAGGCCCCTGGTGCTGGCTGGTCGGGTGCTTACTATATTGTAGCCCAGGCTAAGCTCAAACTTGTGTCAGTGTTCCTGACTTAGCCTGGGATAACAGATGGTGCACTACCATGACCTTCCAAAAATTAATGTCTTTTGTAATATAAATTTTGTACATGTGTCCATCTATTTTATCCCTATAAAATAATACATAATAGTCCTTAGAATAATAGTAAATGAAAAAATGAGAGTACTGATAGTGGGATTTCATTTTCACCACATAATATACTTTTTGTTAAAGATTATTACTAATTATGCATGTGTGTGTGTGTCTGTGGGTATATATGCACGAGTGCAGGTACCCCATGTAGGCCAGAGTGTCAGATCCCATTGGAGCTGGAGTTACAGGCGGTTGTAAGCCACCTGACATGGGTGCTGGGAACCGAACTTGGGTCCTCTCTGAATACTTGCTCTTAACCGCTGAGCCATCTCTCCAGTCCGATTACATGAATAATCTAAATTACCCAACTTATCGTCTTAGACGATGTGCCAATATCTAATTTGATATTAGAATATTCTGTAGTGGAATCTGTGCAATTACTATATAGTGATCCAAATGTTTCTGTTCTCTAGCACTTGGTCAATGAATGGTTAAGTGAGAAGAATGAGAAGACAGGAAAACCTTCAGACAGCCTTTCAGAAAGGCCTCTGCGCATAACTACAGATCCAGAGGTGTTAGCTACACAGCTCAATTCTTTGCCAGGTCTCACTTACAGCCCCCATGTATACTCTACTCCTAAGCATTATATTAGATTTACATCACCATTCCTTTCGGAAAAAAAGAGAAGAAAAGAAACTACTGAAAACATTTCTGGCTCATGCAAAAAGGTAAACTTTTCTTTGGATATAAAAATCTAGGAGAAGCCAAATGCAAATTCAGTCCTTACTAGACCTCCTCACAATGAAATGCTTTTGTGATTGGCTTTGCATTTATAGGCTATGGCAATAGCTTCAAACTAATCCTTATTCATTTATTGTTTGTTTTTATTCAGAGATGGTTGAAACAAGCCCTAGAAGAAGAAAATTCAACAATTTTACATAGATATCATTCACTTTGTCAAGAAGAATCCAGAAGCCCTACAGTTAATGGTGAAAATAAAAGTCCACTGCTGTTAAATGACAGCTGTTCCCTCTCAGGTAGTGCTTTTGTTCGGTGGTGTTTTAGTGTGAGGAATTGTGGCAGGACAGTTGTAGCTTTGTGACAACAGAGTCTAGTCACTGCTGTGTACTTCAGAAAAGAAGCCTACTGCTACAGGTTATCTATTTCTGCTCAACATGTCTTGCATGTAGACAGAAATAAAACCATAGATGGAAATAACTAAGTTGGGTTTCTTTTTGGTGAGGCTAGGTGCTTTCCAGTGGATTCAAAGGGATGCCACAAACATCAGTTACAATTACGCAGTACTTAATAAGATTGTGTGTGTGACTTCTAGGCTTATAAGCTTCAGGCAAGGTAATATTTGCTAATACTGAAACTTTTGGGGGCTTAAGGAAGATTTCATGTTAGCACCTTTTTTTTTTTTTTTTTTTTTTAAACACTAGTTTGTGGGTAAAAGTCATGTTAATTACTGTTCTTATAGCAAATACCAGCAGTATGATTTCTTATAGATTATTATTTTACCAACAGATTTAACTACTCCACTAAAAAAAAGAAGACTTTACCAGTTGCTAGATTCTGCTTACTCAGAAAGCTCGACCCCTACTCCTTCACCATATGCTACACCAACTCACACAGACATCACTCCTATGGATCCCGCATTCGCCACTCCTCCACGAATCAAATCAGATGATGAAACTTACAGAAATGGTTATAAACCCATATATTCGCCAGTGACTCCAGTAACACCTGGCACACCAGGAAACACTATGCACTTTGAGGTGAGACATTTCGGGGGAGGGGTTGAAATATCTATTCCTGGGAATAAATGTTTATCGAACTTTTTTGGCAGACCTGTTCCTGCCTTGTTAATTAGTGTGGTAAGAAACTAAGAAAATTGGGAACCTATATTTATATAAATTTATAATTTTTATTGTGCCACAATGAGCATTTTTTAATATCAAATTGACTTAAAGCAAGTGTGTTCAACAAGATTTAAATCTAAATAAATCTATGCGTCAGTCTTTTTAACTTTTCATGTCTTCAAACTATAGAGGTAGTACTTTAATTTCTAATTACTTTTAATTTCTACATTACTTTTATGTAGAATATTTCTTCCCCAGAGAGTTCTCCAGAAATAAAGAGACGTACTTACAATCAAGAGGTAAGGAATTATCCCCCCCCCAAAAAAACCCACTCATTTTGCTGATTTTCTCTAATATTATTTTGCTTAAATTATTAAATAATAAATTGTCCGTAAATGGCATTGTGTGATTCTCCTACCACCAACAGGGATATGACAGATCTTCAACCATGCTAATGTTGGGGCCTTTTAGAAATTCCAATTTAACTGAACTGGGCCTTCAAGAAATAAAGACTATTGGTTATACCAGCCCAAGGAGTAGGACTGAAGCCAACAGGCCATGCCCAGGGGAGAAAGAATTAGTGTCAGACCTTCAACTGGGACTTGATGCAGTCGAGCCAGCAGCCTTACAAAAAACCATGGAAATACCAGCCCATGAAAGGGCTGAGCCCAACAGCCAACTAGACTCAACCCACTCTGGACGAAGTACACTGTATTCTTCCTGGGTAAAGAGTCCTGACAGAACTGGAGTTAACTTCTCAGTCAACTCCAATTTGAGGGACTTGACACCCTCACATCAGCTGGAAATTGGAGGAGGCTTCCGAGTTAGTGAGTCAAAGTGCCTGATGCAGGATGACACCAGAGGCATGTTTATGGAAACAGCTGTCTTTTGTACTTCTGAAGATGCGCTTGTCTCTGGTTTTGGACAGACTGTTAATGACAATTTGATCGACGGGAGCTGTACACCCCAGAATCCACCACAAAAGAAAAAGGTTATAATTTAACAATTTACAGTCTTTTGAATGGGTTTTCTCTATGTTCTTAATGGCTTTTGGTAGTTACAGCATGTGTTATGTGAGGCATTTGTAACTTAGTGATGTAAGTGATGTAAGTTAAGATATTTTTTATATACATTTTAAAGCTTTTTGTAAGTAATCTGATGTTCCTAAGGAAGTAAAAATTATAGTGATATGAATCGTTTAATAAGAAATGTAGTTTGAGATAAAAGCCTCAAGGTGATTCTTTTTTTTCATGAAACAATAATCTTTAAAAAAATAAATGCCTCCACCAAAACCATACATAGATAATACTTGTTCTTATTTCTCTTATTTTACATTGAGCAGGCAGCCTTGGAGAGAAGAAATGCCTCTTCACCATCTCATAATACTTACAGTATTTAGGCCATGGATGTGAGAGTATTTTGGAAAGTATGATACTGTTTGATAAGATTCTACCTTAATATAGAAGTTCCTATTTTTGAGACAGAATGCCTTATTTTGAAAAAATGGGAGAAACACTTATTTGTTTAACTGATGTATAAAAGTCAAAGCATTTTAGTGATATGTGCTTTTAATTTTTATAACAGAGTCCAGTTGACAACTTTGTGGGAAGCAATGTAGTATAGTGGAAAGAGCACGGGCTTTCAAATAAGACCTAGGTTCGAATCCCGGCTCCAACACTCACCAGCTGTGTGACCTGGAGTGAGTGAGTTACTCAATTTCCTCATCTGTAAAATGGGGATGATAATATACCTACTTCTTAGGGTTGTTGTGAGGATTAAATGAGATATTACATAAATATCAGCTAAATACAATGCCTGGTATATAGTAGGCATTTAATAATTGTTAATTATTTATGGAAAATTCAATTATTTTTATATAATTTTCTAATATAAATGCTGCTATATCCTTTTTTAAAGAATAAATTGGTTCTGATACATAAAACAAGAATAAAAGATTTACTTCTTTTTTCTTATTTAAGGTTTCTCTATTAGAATACCGTAAGAGACAACGAGAAGCTAGGAAAAGTGGTTCTAAGACGGAAAACTTTGCTTTGATTAGTGTATCACCTCACACAAGTGGGAACCTGAGCAACAGTGGTGATGGATGTGTTCATGGCAGTGAAAACGGGGAGCAGGTAGAAAACCAGGCTAGCTTGCCTTTACCACCGCCAACTGCCACTTACAATTCTCCTTGTGAAGAGGGCAGCAGTAATTGTCCTGCTAAAGACGCCAATGCCAGTGAGAAGAAAGACCCAGAAGTTCAGTGGTAAGCTCCTTCCAAAATGTGCCATTGTATAAGGAGGGGAAAAAAAAAAAAAAGTTAAGGGAGTTACTCTTCCTGTTTGACAGCAAACAGGCAGCGCTTGGTAGTCATAACCTGGAAAGGTTGTTTCTGGGAAGGTCTAAATTTTCTTTCTTTCTTTTTTTTTTTTTAATCTTAGCCATGTAAATATTTCTTCCTGCAGAAGTTGCCATCCCAGTCAGCATCCTCTATAGTTGTATATCCCTTACCAATTACCTGGGATGAAGAAGCAGTTTTACTTAAGTGTTTCTACATTAAGACAGATGCAGCTTCATTAAGATGGCTCTCAGCAAATAGGAAAAGACCACATTTACTCTGCTCCTTACTCAACCTTCCCACTCAAATTTATAATTTTTAACCAGGCATTTTGTTGGGAGTATTTTTGCTCCCTTTGTTAAAGTGACCTTATAAATGTTAACACGGTATTTCCAATATACCTTCCTTTTTACCAAGAAACTGCCAAACACAAATGTTATACTGATTTCTAGTAAACAGGAATAAAAATCTCAGATTGGAGTGCAGTTAGCAATAGGACAAGCTGTTTTCAAAGCTTTAATACTAAGGTATTGTCCCAGTATAGCAAAATACTTCATATGAAGGCCATTTCACTCATCAAAAGACAGGAAATGTAATGTAGAGCTTCTTTGACCAGAGGATGTTTTATTTTATAGGACTGCCTCTACTTCAGTGGAGCAAGTGAGAGAAAGGAGTTATCAGAGAGCATTACTGCTCAGTGACCACCGTAGAGATAAAGACAGTGGTGAGTGTTCTTGCTTCTTCTCTACCAAGTGGGACTGGCTATTTACCCCCATTCCCTGTGAGCACTAACTTTCTTTATGGGTCTGCTCTGCTTCATCTTTAGGGGGAGAATCACCATGTGTGTCATGTTCACCGAATCATGTTCAGTCTTCACCTTCATCTCATTCAAATCACATTCCCCAGGTGCACACTAAGAGCCTAGTCCCTTCTTTGAGTGAACTTATAGCAGGTCAGTAATGCTATAATGATAGTAGATGGCCTATCTATCATGGCTATTATTTTAAAGTACTTTATGGTCAGAAAAAAGCTGTATACAATGGGCACTGTGTGTGTGGTGTGATAGTACACGTCTTGTAATCTTACACTGACTATAGTTTCTTCTGCTTTACAGATCCTGACCCTGAAAATCCAGAACCCACAACTTTGAGTGAATGTCCATCCCCTGACACTTCTCAGAGCCCCTCAAAAATGAGCAAGGTAATAACACTGACCTTTCAAAATCAGGCCATTCACAAATACTGATGTTAGGTAAAAGTATTAATCTGTGATTTCTATATACTCCCATTTACTCTTATTTGGCTTAACTTGCAGTATTCTCAGTACTCTTTTGAAGCTGACATTGCCCCCAGAAGTGTTTACTCTTATTTTCATGGCAACTTTATGACCAACCTATCAGCACTATATAAACAAAAGCTCAGGTGACATATATAAAAAGGAACGCTGTCCACCCTGCTCTGTGAAGAGCCTAAGTGTGTCCCACTGTAAACTAAAGGTGGTGTATCTGAGTAGTGCCTGTGTCTCTATACCTGTCGTATTTACACTACTTCCTCCCCTCTTTTAAAATTATTAAATAACATTAAATAACAAATAAGAGTAAACTTCAGGGTACTTGACACATTTTTAAAATTTATATAAACCAAAAAATTTATGTGAGTTGTTTTTTTCTTCATAGCCTGGTTCACCGGGGCCGATAAATCCTGCTCAGTCACATGGGAAAATACTCACAAAACCAGATTCCCACTGGGAGGCAACAGTCACTGTATCAGAAGCTGAGAACAGCATTCACCTAAAGATGGAGCTCCAGCAAAAACAGCTGTCAAGTAACACCCCAGCACTTTCAAAGACCCATCCTCCTCAGGCCCATGTTCGCAATGCAAATGAGCAACTTCCACAAAAGCTGCCTTCTGCACCAACAAGGTTGCACTGTCCTCCATCACCTCACATAGAAAACCCTCCCAAGTCCTCCACGCCTCACACAACTGTGCAGCACGGTTACCTCTCACCAAAGCCTCCTCCACAGCAGTTAGGATCTCCCTTCAGGCCTCACCATTCACAGTCACCTCAAGTTGGAACTCCTCAGCGAGAGACTCAGAGAAGTTTTTATCCAGCAGCACAGAATCTTCAAGCCAGTACTCAGCAGGCAGCTTCTGGAGCATTATTTACACAGACACCCTCAGGACAATCTTCAGCAACATACAGTCAGTTTAACCAACAAAGTCTCAGCAGCACGGCACCACCACCCCCACCCCCTCCGCCTCCTTCATCATACTATCAAAACCAGCAGCCCTCTGCAAACTTTCAGAATTATAGTCAGCTCAAAGGTAGTCTTTCCCAACAAACAGTGTTTACATCTGGACCAACTCAAGCACTTCCTGGCACCACAAGCCAACAATCAGTTCCAGGACACCATGTTACTCCAGGGCATTTTCTGCCATCTCAGAACCCTACCATTCACCATCAAACTGCTGCTACTGTGGTCCCACCCCCGCCTCCACCACCACCTGCTCCAGGACCACATCTCATGCAACAGCCAAACTCGCATCAGCAGCACTCTGTAGCACATGTGGTTGGGCCAGTTCATGCCGTCACCCCTGGGTCACACATTCATTCTCAGACTACTGGACACCATTTACCACCCCCCCCTCCACCTCCTGGTCCTGCCCCACATCACCATCCACCACCACCCCATCCTTCTACGGGACTGCAAAGTCTACAAGCACAACACCAGCATGTGGTAAACTCAGCACCCCCACCTCCTCCTCCTCCAGCCAGTGTTCTGGTTTCTGGGCATCATTCAACATCAGGTCAAGCCTTACACCACCCACCTCATCAAGGACCTCCACTTTTTCCTGCAAGTACTCATCCAACTGTCCTACCGTATCCCTCACAAACCACACATCATACCACTTTGGGACCAGGACCCCAACACCAGCCTTCTGGAACAGGGCCACATTGTCCATTACCAGTTGCAGGTCCTCATCATCAGCACCAAGGACCTAACAGTATTCCAACACCTACTGCTTCAGGGTTCTGTCCTCATCCTCATCCTGGCTCTGTGGCCCTGCCACATGGGGTGCAAGGACCTCAGCAGGCATCTCCAGTGCCTGGACAGATTCCAATTCACAGAGCACAGGTGCCACCAACATTTCAAAACAATTACCACGGTTCAGGGTGGCATTAAAATGGACTCTAATAACATTTTTTAAAATGTTCTGTAAGATAAACTGTATATTTCATATGTACCTGTTAAGGTACTTTTTAAAGCTTGTACATGAAACTTTGTATAAAAACAAAAAAGAAAAACAAACACCAGTGCTCTTTCATTGTATTTTTCCCATTTTTGCTTTTAAAATCCCTTAAGAAATGTGCTCTTAAGCCAGTCATAGGCATCTTTATTTTGTAAGTGAACATTCCAGCTGTTTTTCTGGCCATAGATCTGATACTACATGACCTTTAAATTTTATTGTTGCAGTTAATTCATTTTGTGAATATTTTCTATATTATTTTATACATATGCATTAAGTAAGGAAAGCACTATGAGGATTTTCTTCCCTTTTTATGGTCAGCAGTTCTGTGAGTGCATCTTAGGTCTGAAAATGCAATACAGGTTTTTATAATTTGGTGTGGACATGGCTCATTTTGTTTTATCAGTTTTTTGCAAGGAAAATGTAATTTAATGTATAGATAATTTCTAGTGACTCCTGACTGACTTGTAAATACTGCATTTCTTTTGCGTATATAATTGCTTTCAGCTTTTTCCATTTGGTATATAGCATTGTACATATGACAAGTCTTTTGCAAAAGTGTGATCTCTGTGAAAGTAGTACAGTAAGTACAGACCTTTCCTTTTTATTTCAAATATGCTGTTACATTGAAGCACTGGTTGGATATTTTAATTCATGTTAATAAATCACAATTATGTCAGTTTTACTAAATTGTTCTGTACAACTTCTGAGATTGAGGTCTGCTTAATGATTTTACAAAAGTTAACGATTTTTAAATATAATTTGTAAGGAAAGAACCTTCCTTTTTCTTTAGTAATTGCTACCTCAGCTGCTAGGCAGGCTACCAGCAGCAAGTCTGGGTGGTTCCCACAGTCCTTCCTATCATTTGCCTTTACTTGATAGGCATGAGTCACAGGAAATTAAATAGCCAAGCAGTGTGACTTTACTTACCAATAACAATCTAACATCATATGGAATTGCAAAATTAATCCAGATTGTTTATGCATTATGCACCAAGCACTTACACACTGCAATTTACCAGTTTGAAAAGAAGCAATTTACCTAAAACACAGAAAAATTTAATTTGCACACTTTAGAATATCACTGTAATATCCTACTAATAAAACTGATATAAAAATGTAATGTTTAATATCTAGCTTTAGTTTTTGTAAGTTGTAGAAAATATTTCTTTACACAAAACCAAGGGGAAAGGCATTCTGAAATATGTTAAATAGAATGAAGAGTGCCTCAGTGAATATATGACTACTGAAATAAAAATATCCGTTCTGGTTTTTTTCTTTTTTTAATTTCCAGGTTTTGCTGTATACTTCTCAGGAGTATGAAATTTATCAATAGCAGTTACCCTATTTATCAATAACCATAATTTGGCCATAGCACATAAATTTTGTGTCAGAGGAGAAAAGTAAATGTTTAAAGTTACTGGATGAGATCTGGTAGTGACGTAAATCATATTTTATCATTTAATTTCCATTTGAATAGTAGCTACTGACTGTATGTGATTTAGGATTTAATTCTAATCACCTTTAAGTTTCTGAAGACCATATAGGCCAATTTAGCCATCTTTCTTTCCTTTGCAACAGGGTTTCTCTGTGTAGCCCTGGCTGTCCTGGAACTCACTCTGTAGACCACACTGGCCTCAAACTCAAAGAAATCCACCTTCTACCTCCAGAATGCTAGATTAAAGGTGTGCACTACCACTATCCACCTTAGTTTTGCCACCTTTGTCAAAATTCTCCTTAGGATGTTCACTAAAAAAACTGCGTGAAAAATGAAGAGGTTCACATTGTCCCTTCTAACAATTTCAGTCACAGACCAAATCTAGCTAGTAACTCAGAATGAAAGCTCTGTTACCTGAAGGATATTAACCAAATACAATTTTGATGGACACACTCTACCAAACTTTTAATTAATTAAAAGTGTGTGTGTGTGGGGGTGCCGAGGTAGGCAGATGATTATGAGCTCAAGGCCAGTCAGGGTTAAAAGAAAAAATGAAGAAAGAAAATAATTGAACATGTTTCTTAACTCCAGTCAGAAAGCTCTACTTACTACCTTACCTGCCAATAAGCATCCACTGTAAAGGGGATATGAAAAAGCCAAGTAGATCTCACTGAAACTAATGCCCACTTTTTTTTTTTTTTTTTTTTTTTTTTTTTGAGAGTTCTGCCACTTTTCCAGACTACCTACTTCTGAATCTGTTAACCTCATATATATTATCTACTGTTTGTAATTTTCCATGACAATTTCACAGGGTCATTGAACTAAAAATACTGAATTGGTTATACTGTTCTGCATAACCAATGGTTCACCTTTAAGCTTGTATTTTTTTTTTTTTTTAGGTTTTTGACACAGGCTCTCACTATGTAGCCTTGGCTGGCCTGGAACTTACATAAACCCAATTCAGAAATCTACCTGTTGCTCCCTGGGATCAAAGGGTTGCATCATGACATGCAACCTTTATATTTATATTTTGGCAGCATGCTACCAAGAATCTGATATAACCATATGGTACCCAATCACAAATGTGTATTCTTTCTAGAACTTGTGTGCAAGCTAGTTATGGTATTGATAGGAGAACCACCTTAAAATTAATATTCTAGCTTTTCCAACATGAGCTGAAACCACATTAGACAAATTTCATTCAAATAGTAAAAAATCTTTTAGATATAGGGAAGAATACATATAATTTGTGGTTCTTATACAAATGTTTCTATGATGACCAACAACACTGTATAGCCACCATCTATCGTGGAATCTCCATGGAAACCCACAGTCTGATTTAAAAAAAACTCAGCATGCATAGTTTATAAATGAGTAGAACTTTCTACCTCAGAACCGTGTGTGATAATATTAATGGTAACCCCTAAAAGGAGTATGTGTCTTGTCCACTCAGAGTGAAAGATAAGGGGTAGGAGGGAAAAACCGTTGCATTTAGGATGAAACACTGATTTTTAAAAAAGGGACCACCCCCACATTGAAGATAATGAAGCTACCCTAAAGCCTCATTCCTAAAATCCATCCTGCCCTAAAACCACAAGTGATCTCCTGGTAAAATACTTTAATATATGTTTTATATATGTTCTATGACTTCCTTTAGCTTTGCTGACACTGCTGAGAGCAAATGTATGTTGACTCTGTCACTTCAAATACAGGGCAATGACAAAGGCAATGTCTTGAGGGGAAAAAAAAAACCCAAAACACTTTAATTTTTAAAACAAGTGCAAGCACCCACAAACAAAGGATTATTGTTACAACACTTGTGAGCTTTTCACAATCTAATTATTGCAAAGGCAAATTCAAATTGATAAATGTTAATGAACAAAGTCAAGAAAAACGAGGCACCTTAATGGATAAAAATGTTTTTTTTTTTTTTTTTTTTTAAAAAAAGGACATTCAATCCACTGGCTTCTAAGAGGCTAATATACCTCTCTATGTTACATTCTAAAGTTGTATTGCCTACTTATGGTTTGTGTCCTGGATTTTACAATTCATTTTAAGGAAATGCATAAACTAAAACTGCGGCCTGCAAAGGGAAATTTCCTCATTCATGGAAAAAAGAAGGAAAAGGCAAGTAAAACTGCTGTAGCAAGTAAAGCTGCTTATGGGATGAGACATGTTCTGTCCACTGTGTTGTAAACTGCATAAGCCACACCTTGTGTTTTAGACAAACACGATCATGCTTTTCCAAAAATATATTATTTTCATTCCACACACTGAACATATTTCTCTTTTCCAATTTAATCTACATAACTTATAGTGCTGATAAGGGATATTAGGCCATCACATTTTAAGGGGGAATGACTTATTCTTTAAAAGTAGTTTTAAAAATATGCAAAATACAAATGGGACTGCTAGACTACAGTGTCAATTTCTGAGTGAGGAGCAAGTTTTCCTTCCTTTAAAGTGGCACCTAGTCCAGAACCACTTGGACTGTTATGGAATGAAAAGTTTGTGTGACTTCTTGAAGCAGTGGAAATTTGCAACATGCAATGTATGGTAAGAAGCACTCAGGAGGGGTAGCTTTTCTGAATGTGAACCTTTGTCCCCTATTTATGCAAATTAACAGTTATATACAGTATAATACAGGAATGATTTCCCTTTGCCAGAAGAAAAAAAATGTGTATTTCCTTGCTCTTTCTTGGTTCCAACTGATAATTTCTTAAGATTGTAAATTATATAATACTTAGCTAAAATATGTCTTCATAAATAGTTACAAAACCTGCCAACACACAAAGGGTAAAGTACTTTTCGTTCAAAAAAAAAAAAATGACATTTGAATGTCACACAACACAAGAAACAATGCTTAGAGACATGTTATTGTTTCCAGAAGAAAATGGCCAGTAAACTACTTAGCTGAAGACAGAGACTACCCTTCCCCAGGATCATGGTGCCCAGGAAGCAAAGTGTCAAACAGTACCTCAAAGCAAAACAAAGGTCTGAGGGTAGAGCCAGCTCACTTGTGATCCTGTTAAAGAATGAGAGTTTAGGTCCAATGTACTGAGGAAACATTTGCTAGCTCAGAATGCTATATTTGTAGAATCTGCTAAGAATTCAACCAAGGATGTCGAAGGCATTCGCCAGCTGAAGCTCTTTTTTCTGGAACCATCTCTAACATCGGGATCAGGAAATCTGTAAACTGTGCAGCATCTTCTTGGGGCCAGCCATACTTTTCCACAAGTACATCAAAGAGGCTCCAGGGCTTCAGCTTGGTGATATGCCGAAGTTCTCCTGCAGAGAAAGAATCATGCAATCACAAAAAGTCTTATTTGCACATCCCTGAACTAATGGTTCATACAGGCTTTTTTTTTTGCAGGTAATCTAATGCTCAAAACTATAGAAACAACAAAGGATGCTAGCTTTCTCCCCTAAGCAAGACTAATGAAATAATTAATGATTTTGTCCAAGCAAGCTAGGTGGGTGTAAACAGATTTGATTATACAGATCAGCTGTGAGCTTCTTGAGGGTGAACTCACACAGAAAGAAAACCTATATTTCCATCACCTGGGAGTCACTCTCCAGCTTGGGTAAGCTTGCTTAGCAAAACCTGTATGGTGTTTTTCATGTGAAGGCCTTGTGCCCCTAGAACAATGCTAATGGATCTTTCTCCAGTGGTACAGATGTCCTTTTGAACTGTGCTGTCCATTATAGCAGCCACTGGGCTACATGGTCTGACAGGCACAGGTACAAAGTGAGACTAAAGATCATAGTAACTCTAATTTTTCTAAATTTAAATAAACATCCATAAGTAGCTAGTGGTGACCCAAAATAAATGTTATAAAATACATGACACCTCAATGACAAGTTAAAAATTCTCCAATGTGCTACCCGTAGTAGAAAAGTGTCACTACCTCTCAAAGCTAGGAAGCTCTGATGAAGGAAAAAACTAACAGTAAGTAAATTAAGTCCAACTGCTAGGTCACTCACTATGAACAATTCCATCTCTGTGTGTCAGGAAATGTCTACAGACCATCTACTGTTGCATACGAAGTGGCCTTCATGGGCAGCCCTCAGAGTTGGCCTGTGCACCTCCTACACATCCAGGAACAATGCCAACTGACTGCCATGTCTATACCAGGCCTGCAGTGGCACTCTTGCCAGGTGAGTATAGCCCAGCATTTAAGTCCTGGTACTTTACTGGTATCTCTTTCACATGCTGTAGTACCTCCCTAATGCTGTGATCCTTTAATACAGTTTCTTAGGTTGTATTGATATACCATAAAAACTATCTCATTGCTACTTCCTAACTATAATTTTGCTACAGTTATGAACCATAATGTAAATATCTAATATGGAGCATATCCAACATGTACCCCCAAGGTTCAGAAACACTACTGTAGTAGAACCTATGACGTAGAACCTGGACTATTTCACCCACACAAACTCATTTAGAAACACTCTGGCCACCAACTTTGAAACCCTGACAAAAAGAAGATAGTATTACTTACAAATGCAAAACACACACACCAAAAAAAAAAAAAAAAAAAAAAAAAAAACGGCAATCCCACTCCTTTCCCACCACCACCCATTCCCTCTCCTCCCCGCCATCACCGGTGCCCTCTCCTTTCTATACTCTTCAGTGACCACTCCTGGCTATCTACAGAAATACCATCATGCTGTACACAGGATTCCAGAAAGAAACTTTTGGGATGGTTCCTAGTTAAAGAAGGTGAGGTAACAAGCTGATGACCTCGAGGAACAAAGCTAAGTCTTACTGCAATACTGAAGATGAGATCTCTAAATTTAGTAAGGAAATAGAACTGAAGTTTTAGTAGTGGAAAAGGAAGGGCTTCAAATAAAAACCCTTTTGTTTGTAAAAACAAGGTCCAGAGGCTGGTTAAATGGCTCAGTGGGTAAGGGCTCACTACTGAACAAGCCTGAACCAAGTTTGACCACTGGAACTCATATAAAGGAAGGAGAGAAATGACTCTACAAAGTTTTCTCACTTCCACACATGAGCTGTGGCATATGATACCCACACACATCATACATAAATAAAATAATGCAAATTTAGAAGCAAATCTAAACAATCATTAAAGATATATCTCATAAACCCCCAAAAGTGTAGCTCTACAGACATAATAAGATCAGGGTTAGGACGGTGGCTAAAGGCCAAATAACTAAAACATATACACTCGATGAAGTTAAAGCTATGCTCTATAGATAGCCACAGGATTGGCTTAAAAATACAAGAACAAAGGAAGGAAGATCTATGTGAGTTTGAGACCAGCCTGGTCAACAAAGCAAGTGCCAGGACAGGCTTCAAAGCTATACAGAGAAACACACACACACAAAACAAAGAAAAAAAAAAAAAAATCAAAGATGAACATGGAAAGCAGGTACATTAGAACCTAGCTCTCCAGGCAGGCAGCAAACACCTCCCAGGTACATTTTCAGTGGCTTAATCACATTTAGAATGAGGAACAGCTGTCCCTCCCCAACAGTTAAGACTGACTGAAGACACACTCTCATTGTCATTTATTTTTCTTTTCTTTTTTTGAGACAGGGTTCTCACTATGTAGCCAAGACTGAGCTTGAATTGGCAATGTTATGTTTTCCATATTCTCAATGATGGGTACAGATCTGCATTAATGCACACGGCACTCACCTCTACACACAACTCTGAACACAATACAAGAGCTATTCAAACAATTAGATTCTACTCATTGGGGGCAGGGACAAAGAAAACAGTACATACATTTTTTTTTTTTTTTATAAATGTAGTTCTGCTCTGTTGGCTGAATTATTGGATATGGAACAAGAGAAACTAAAAGTTGCACTGTGTCAATGTCTGAAAAAGCACATTTGCAAGTTATACATTCCTGGTTCAAAATCTGAAATTCTGAGCACCATCATGTAAAGAAAGAAAATTACACACTGGATCTCACATAATGTGACATTCATTTGTACATTCACCTGTTTATGAAAAGTTCATGTTTACTTGTGTCCCATCACCAAGATTATCTTATTTATGGAAATATTCCAAAATCTGAGGAAATCAGGAATCCATAAAACTTTTAGTCCCAAGCATTTTGGACAAGGGACATTCTCCTTGTATGATAGAAATTACTTCAAATTTATAGTAATGTCACTGCTTTGAACATACAACTTTGAAATAAGTACCAAAACACTCCTTAAAACCACAGCCAGAGAAACTCAACAGTTAAGAGCACTTGTTGCTCTTGCAGAGGATTCAGTTCTGAGTATCCACATGGTGGTTCACAACCATCTGCAACTCCAATTCCAGGGGACCTGAAGCCTTCTTCTGATCTCTGCAGGCACCAGGCACACATATGGTACACATCAATACATGCAAGAAAAAAACACGCACACACAGACAACAAGTCTTAACAACAAATAAAACCACCTAAAATCATCTGCACAGCCTATGGCAAATGCTTTGCTACCAGGAACATGCACCATTACATGCATACCCATCTTCTATTGCCTCAGTGGTCTTTGTCCTTTTCAAGACTGTGTGAGCAAGAGAAGGGTGCTATAGCGTCACACTAGAACTTCTCTAGGCTTTTTTTGTCTATTTGTTTTCTTTCTGCTCTTAATTGTTTGAGTCAACCTCACACAGAAAACATCAAGGAAAGATCATGTCCAGTCTCCCAGAGTCACTCCTTAAATTTCCAACTGTGACACCCATATTCTGTGCAGCTGTAAAACTGGAATGACTGGAAAGACTTTTGAGTCTTTAAAAACCTGAAAGCTAGAAAGCTGAATAGAATACTGTCAGTATGAAGCTTGTCAGCTCCAGCATGAAGGAGCCTGTGCCCACAGCCTGTGCTCCTCACAGTTCTCACAGGTCAGCCTACTTCTCAGGGATCCCTGGAGGCTAACTTAAAAACATCTTTGAGTTTTAGCTCAAATATTTAAAGATACCAAATATGAGGTAGATCAATACAACCCTTATTAGAGTATGAGGCCAACCTGAGATGTATACAGGTTGTGGTAGTTTATTTCTTTTAAAACTCCCCTCCCTCACTATCAGAGTGATAAGATGTTGGTCCCAACATCAAGATGTATGTTGTTGTATGGAAACTTCTTTACTGCACTTCTGACCTATTCAGTTGAATTTCATTAAGTCTTTAAAAAATTTTTAACATTTTTTTTTTCTTCTGTGTATGAATGTTTGCTTGCATGCATATCTGTGCACCACTTGTGTCCCTGGAGCTCATGGAAGCTGAAAGAGGGTATTGAATTCTCTGGAACTTGAGTTACAGACAGTTGTGAGCCACCATGTGGGTGCTGAGAATTAAACCTAGGTCATCTGCAAGAAACACACAGCAAATTCTGGTTTCTTAATGGTATCAATAGGTAATATTCACACCCAAGAAAATAACCAACAAATTAACGATATGTTGAATAACCACATTGCTTGTCCCAAAATCCAGTTCAGTTTTTAACCTCTGACCAAGGAGTAATTCAAACTAGTACTATACAAACTTGTTCTATAATCAGAACAAGACACTGGGCAGCTGCATCTGATGCTTGATGTTAACACATAAACCCCACTCTCCTCCTCAGACCAGGTGGAAGCCTGCTTATTCAGAACAAAGAAGAGAAAAGGATTCCTAGCAAATGATTCATGGAAAGATGGCTCAAAGAAGAACAATAACAATTTTATATTTTGTTTTTGTCTTAATTATAGAATGTTACAAAAATAGAATGAATAGAAATTGTATATTAGGCATAGTGGTATATATAGTGTTATATGCCTTTAATCCCAACCCTTGGGAGAAAGAGGGGCGTGGGAAGTCAGGAGTGTGAGGCTAGCTGGGTCTACAAAGCCTATTATTTAAAATCAAAACAAAATAATTTCCTCATGAAAGACATACTTTCATGACAGGTATTCACTCCTCCTACTATTACTGTACATCTGTCAAAGTCCAAACCTCTTCTGATTGCCATAACGATTACAACCAACCAACCACCAAAAAGGAGGCTGTAAACCCAAACTCCTGGTCATCTTAAAGGATTCCTGGCCTCATTACAGTCTCTCATGTCTAAAAGAAGGGAAAAAGCATTCTAGTTACCACAGTAACACCAAATCATAATGGTTTTGGTCTCCCATTAAAAAGAATGTTAAGGACACAGCATGGTGGTACAAGCCTGTAATTCCATCATCTGGGAGACTGAGGCTGGAGGATCAAGAATTAAAAGCCAGGAACTACAGATATGTTTCAGTGGTTGAGTACTTGTTACTCTTACAGAGTTCCCAGACTTGATTTCTAGTACTCATATGGCAGCTTATAACCATCCATAACTCCAAACACAGAACTTCTGATGCCCTCTTCTGACTTCCCTATATACCAGGCACACATGTAGTGTATACAGGAAGCAAAACATTGCATAAAATATACACAAAATAAATCTTAAAAAGAAGACCAGTGAAACTTTGTTTTTTTTTAATCTGAGATAGACAGAGGGTGGGAACACAGAAGAATGTACACTAGCTTTCTCTTTGCAAATCACTTTCAAACAAGTGGTTCAAAAAGAACACAAGCACTTAAGTCCTAATGCACAAGTGCTACAGATGGTTGTAGACATACCATGCCCACACATGTCCTAGAAGCAAGGACATGTGAAATGTGCCTATAGTCAAGAAAGCCACAAGACAAGTACATCTCCTGGGAACCATGGGTCTGAACACCTCAGTTTAGACAGCATCCTTTGAGGTGAACTCTTCCAAATGAGTAAGAAGATGTGCCATTGCTGCTGTTAGTTCTAGAATGGCATTCAATAGATATTGAATGAATGGCTTACAGCTCCAGGCCAGCTGCAAAACCTAAGGAGCCTAAGAGCACAGCTGGACATGGTGACACATGCCTATGGTTCTAGTCCTGGGAAATACAGTGGAATACTCCTTTACACTGTGTGAATATATGTCACAGTGATTGGTTTAATAAACAAGCTAACTGGACAATAGCTGAACAGGCTATAGCTAGGTGAGAAAGTCAAACTAAGAATGATGGGAGGGGCAGAGGCAGAGGCAGAGGGAGCAGGAGATGAACATGCCATGTTAATAAAGGCACTATCATGTGGCAGAGTATAAATAAGAAATATGGGAATAACTAAAAAAGAGCTAGTTAGTAATAAGCCTGAGCTATTGTCTAAGGATTTACAATTAATATAAGCTACTGTATGGTGATTTGGAAACGGTTCCCGGGACAGGAAAACTCTACCTACAGGGAATGATGAGGCTAGAGGATCAGGAGATCAAGACTCTGTCTTAAGGAAAAAACAAAAACAAACAAACAAACAAAAAAAAAACAAAATTGTGTTTGGGGGTAGTTTAGCTAGAGAGATGACTCAGTAGTTAAAGAACACTGGCTGCTCTTCCAATGTTCAGTTCTCAATACCCATGTGCCAGGGCCCATAAAAAATGGTTTTGATTCATCTTGGCTTAAGGTCAGAGAGTTCAAAAGTATCCTTACTCTTCCAAGGTTAAAGTCATAAAACCTAAAAGTCTAAGGTGTGGCAACTGTAGGATATTTGGTCTTGGTCATGGATATCTTATCTAAATAACAAGAGACTTGGTCTAAAGTGTGGTTACTCAACCCTCAAGGCCACATAATGAGAGATTTAGTCTAAGACGTGGTTATTAAATGTTTGTGGTTACTAAATGTTTTAAGAATTAAGTTTCTTCCTTGTATCATGATAAAGAAGTCCTTTGATATTACCCTTTTTGGTTGGGATATATAATGTTGAAGAATAAACCTGGAGCATTTGGTATTCACTGGATTGCCCTCCTGCTTCTATCCTGTGCCTCTGCTTTTTCTTAACAACTTTACCTGCCCTTTCTAAAGTCACACTTCCCCTTTTCAGGTATGAACCAGGCAAGTTGGCTGGATCTAACGGAAGCCCCACAAAGTCAGATTGCTATAGACTGATGCCACAATGTGGGGCTACTATATAGATAAGCTAATACACACATGGCAGCTCACAACCATCTGTAACTCCAATCCCAAGGTATCTGATGCTTCTATAGGTACTATGTACACATGGTGTACAGACTGTAGGCAAAACACTAATACATACAAAATAACTAAGAGAGAGAGAAAGAAGCTACTCAGATGGCTGACTTAGCAGGTAAAAAGGCTTGAGAAATTTGGCCCTAGGAATCACATTAATAAAAGGAGACAAGAAACTGCAAAAGTGTCTTCTGATGTCCCCGTAGGTACTATGTCACCTATGACCTCCCCAATGAGTACATACATAAATATACTTTAAAGAGAAAGATGGGGGGGGGGGAAGGAAGGGGAGTTAAAAATGAAACAACTTAGACTGGACTTTCCATGTTCTACTCAAGCTGAGAGAGAGAGAGAGAGTATACACATACATACATACATACATACACATACATACATACACACGTGTATATATATACACATATACATGTATATGTGTATATATATGTGAGTGGAGGGGCCAGAGGACAACCAAGGGTGTTGCTTCTTAGGAGCTCTTATCTTTTTTAGAGTTCAGTCTCTCACTGGGGCCTGGGGCTTCGCATTACATGGCCAGCTGGCTAGATCCTCAGGGCTCTAGAGCGCAGTGTTCTTAGCACCTAGATTACAAATGTATATACTAACACACCTGGCTCTTTTAAGTACTAGGTTTGAAATCAGCTCCTCAAGCTTGTACAGCAAACACTTTACCCATTAGCTTTTCCCCAGTCCTCAAGCAAACTGTCTTTAAAGGAGGATATAAACAAAACTAAACCTAAGCTGTTAAAAAACAACACCACCAAATAGGTTCAAAAGACAACAGCACCTAGGAAGGATTTTTGTAGATCTCATGTAAACCATGCTAACCTCTAATGTTCTATGTAGCTGAGGATAACCCTGAATCCCCCACCTTTCTACCTCCACCTCCCAAGCACTAAGATTAAAGATTCCTAGCTTTTTCTGAGGATTCTTTTTTTTTTTTTTTTTTTTTTAGTGTGAGGGGAGATCCTTGGGGCTTTTAGGTATTTTTAAGTGTTGATACTGTCTAGGAACTACAAATGACAATTATTCAGAGTCAGTGAGAATGACATCATTAAAATCAATAACTGTCTAACACAATAGCTCAGAAAACTGTATCTGGTTATGTCCACAGGCTTTTACAGGCCTACACAATGCCAAAAGCTCAGACATATCCAAGAAATGTCCATACCTATTTATGAAACCCATCACTAAGCTGTCTTTGTTACCAATAAAAAGAGAGAAGTCTAACTTTGTAATCTAGGCTGGCCTTGGATTCTTGATTCTCTAACTTCAGCCTCCTGAGTGCTGGTATTACAGATATGAGCCATCACATCCAGCTGAATCTAGCTCTTTTCCAAAACTCACTAGAAGTCCTTCGTCAAATATTTGAATACATAGTGTGTAGAGTGGAGTCAACAGGTAGAGGATTGAGAAAGGAATGCAGGGAGCCTGTTTTCTCACAAAATTCTTATTCCACAGATACCAGATCGTTCCAGATTATTTTATGAGTATCTTCTTCAGCAGAATTCCCCAGTTGCAAAGTCTTGATTTTTTTCCACTGCTCAAACATGAATGCACAATTTCTCCTTTTGGGAGAGAATTATGCTGAAAATTAGTGTTGCGTAAATCCCGTTACCTTTTCTGGTGAAAAACTCCTTGGAATATTTCCCCAACATAGCGTATTTTCGAGGGACTTTCCCCAGCAGTTCAATGATCAATGCTATGTGATCTGCATTGGGAAACATTGCCAGCAAAACAGAAACACATGACAGTTTAATCAGTACACTGCATGCAGACACTATCACTGCCCGCGCAGACAGAAACGGAGCGCGACCTGAATGACCAAAGACAGCTTTTGTCCAGCTGATTCAGAACTCAAAACTACAGGGCACCCAGCTGTCCTGAACACCTAGAAGGGGCCAATGTACAGTGACCAGCACAGGCCACACTCAGTCTTCTTTCAGCATCTGCATCAGCACAGGCTCTCTGCTCAGCTGCTTTTGGAATTTAGAAGGAAGGCCTTTGGTCGCCATGAATGCTGCTCCTGCAGCTATTCCATTTCTGTCTGCATCATGGCGCTTTTCAAAGAGAAGAGGTACTACCTCTGCGATTGAAGAATTCCCGAGAATATTTTCCAGACAGGGCAAAGTGCCTTGGGATACTGCCTAGCAGCTCTATGATGTGGGCTATGTGGTCTATGAGGAGAAAGAGAGAAAAGAAAACAAACAAAACAAACAAACAAAAAAATATAGGAAAGGGGAAGGATGGGATAAAAGAAGAGGGGAAAAGTGAAATTAGTAAAAAATCAGAAATAGATTCAAAACAACAATGTCTGCAGCACAACCATGCAGAGGTTCATGGGACTGGCAGGCCTCAGACACCAACTGGAGTACCACCAGCTCCCCACAAGCTACCCCAGCATTGCAAGCAAGGAAGCATGGAAATGGTCAGGTTTACACAAGGAATTCAAGTCTGAATTCCCTGGTTTTCAACTGATCTCCCAAACAAAGGAACCACATTGGCCCTTAGGGCTCAGGAACTGGTTCTCACCCACCTCCTCCCAGAAGACCAGGAAAACTGTGTCAGCTGGGTGCTGCCCATTCACTGGCACTGAGGGAACTTCAAACTCAAAGGAAAAGCGTCTGAATTTGGTGTTTGAAAACCAAAACCTGGGTTCATTTCAGTAAAGCAACACAATACTCTCTAGGAGTTGAGGAGGAGCAGAACCACATCAAGGCAACAATACTCACCTTCATCTCTGGAATAGTCTTCCCCAGAATGCGGTTCAAACAAATAGTCTCCAGTTGCCAGCTCAAATGCCTAGGACACAACAGATGACATTCTAAGCACTTCAAAGATGGATCAAGAGCCAGCAGCTCTCTATTAGAGGAAGCCTACATTTGTAGAGGACCACAAGCAGACCAAAGACCATCCCTGAACAGCTCAACCCCTAGTTTCCTTTCTTCCAAAAATGATCACAGAAGCTTCAGGGATATTTTTACATGTCTCTAATGGGAGAAGGAAAGGTCACAGCTCTCATTATACTGTGGGAAGTAGAATTCAGGATCTTTTGGGGCTAGCAGGCCCCTTGAGATCCCTTACAGGGTCCAGTCAAGACTACAGCCAGGAAAGAAAAAAAATAACTAAGGGGATCAGCAGCAGCACTGGTCACTGTACACTACAGCTTTTACACAGTGAAATGAGGTTATACTCAGACCTCAAGCAGGCCTGTGTGAGTCTAAGGCCCCTTAGAGCATATATTGCTATGCTTTCTTCATGAACTTAGGATCAAGGACTAGTTCCAGCATCTGGGTCATCATAAGCTACTCATCTCTTATTCAAGCAGAGGTGCACCTAGAACCAAGAGTCCTTTCCCTCTTTTACCAGATGCAGCAAATCCCCCTGCAGGCCTTCCTTAGATGACAGGGGACACCACTCCTCACCCTGCTACATACTATCTCTTAGAACATCATTATGAAGAGAAGCCCACTCATTTCTACTTCCTTTGCTCATTAAAAAAAGGCTCAGGACCGTGAGTCTAATTTTGTAAGATGCGCAAAGACAGCAATTGCTATCGTGTTGAAGAACAATTTTTTTTTTTTTAAGGTTAACTCCCATTTCTAGTTTCTCCCAGATTTAATGCTACTGTGGTAGCCCTTCCTGCTTGCTGATGCTTGTGAATAGGTGACCATGCCAACACCTCTTCTTTTTATGAGACCGCTTTTCCCATTCCTGCTGAAGAGCCATCCCTGAGGGCTGCTCCAACTTTAGTCATCCTCTCTCTCTCCCTTCTAATGGCCAGAGTGCTGAGAAGGCTCCTTGAGGATCATTTACCAGGTAACAGCTGTCTAACTAACAGAGCAGCCACTTGTCCTTGAGACATGAATCACATCTTGATTGAGAAGGAGATAACAAAACTATGATCAGCTGTCTCTGTGATAAGTACAACTCAGGACACCTGTCCTGAAGCAGACTTGGGTCTAAGAGGACACTGCATAGTCATCTCAGCATTACAGATGCAACAAGGATAGAAGCACAGTGCGCAGAGGCTCTCCGTTGGGCCTCACACCTAGCCATCCAATTACAAAAGCATGGCAGTAGAACCAATCTCTGATAAAGAAATCTTTTCATTTTGCCCCAATTCCAAGTAGATGAGAATGTTTCATGGTAGTAAAATAAGTCAATAACCTGCAAACCAGAAGGGAAATTTGGAAATTCTAGAAGCCACTGGGATTCTGGTTCCAAGGAAAACCTTCCATGTGCTTTAGCCCCTCTTGAGTCTTGTGCTCACCCTTTTCATTCTCTTTGCCCAACATTGAGATTACCAGATAGATGTCCTTTATAAGATGATTAATTTGAACAGCACTCAGGTTTCCAATGTAGTGCTTAAAAGAAGGCTATCAATGAAACAATTATAAAAAAAAATACAAGAGGGTGGGGCTGGAGAGATGGCTTGGGATTAAGAGTACTGGCTGCTCTTCCAGAGGACCACGGTTCAGTTCCCAGCACCCACATGGTAGGCTCACAACTGTCTGTACCTCCAGTTCCAGAGAATCTGATATTCTCTTCTGGCCTCCATGGAATCTGCCTGCAAGTGGTATACAGATATACAAAAAGCACCCATACACATAAAATAAAAATAAATCTTTTTTTAAGAGAGAGAGAGAGGGAGAGAGGGAGAGAGGGAGAGAGAGAGAGAGAGAGAGAGAGAGAGAGAGAGAGAGAGAGAGAGAGAGAGAGAGAGAGAATTAAAAAAAGAGAAAGGGAGAATGGTTCCCTAGATAGTGTGATTAGCTTTCTTAACAACAGGGCAAATTCAAATGATAATGAAAAAGCTGGCCCCTTTTTGGTTACAAAAATGTTTTAATGCTAGCAGCTGTGGAAACAGGCAACATTATTGCTACCTACTGACTAAGCTATTCTCTATGGCAAGTTCTATTGTTAGTATTCAATATTAGACAACTCTGGAGTCTCTTTCTGTTCTCTGGGTCCTATCTGTTCTCAGTTCTGGGGATGCTTAGAGCTAGAGGTTTTTGTCAGTCCAGTGGCTGTTCAAAGGAACAAGCCATAGAGGAGGAAGCAAATACACGTGACACTGACATGTAAAACTTCTTTCTATGCTCTAACTAAAAAAGGTCATGCCATGCCCAGTGCTCAGTAAGTCTGAAGAAATTTGTCAGAATTAAGTTTTGGTTATTTCATTCTGCTCATAACCAGGACTCACCAGGGAGACACAAGAGCTCTCCTATTTGGACAAGAACACCTATGCACAAAGAGACAACACTCAGCACACAGACTTCATGTTGATGAGTGCTACACATTTACACTCATAAGAGGGTAAAAGCCATGAACTGACAGATCCTGCTGCCATTCTTGGTTGTACCTGTCCAGCTATAAAGTCCAAACTCTCCTCCCAACAGCAGCTGAGGTCCCCATCACCACCTACAACCTCGTTTCCAATGTTAGTTATAACAGCTGTAAAATAGAAAGGGCTATGAATTCTATGTATGGCCTTATCAATGCTGGGCATTAATTAGGAGGGCAAATTTAAACTTCAGAGGTGGGGGGTTTGGGTGAGACGGGAGCAAGCACGGACACCCACTGGTTTGTTCTCTAGGAAGAACAAGTAACCTTAGTCACAACCTTGCAGGGAGGGAACAAAGGCTTGTTCCTTTGAAAAGTACCCATATCTCAGCCACTAGACTGAAATAAATCTCTAAGTAACCCCAGCAGCACTGAGATCAGAAGCAGTCTCTTGAAAGGAGACAAAAGGAGACAGAATACATCCCCTTGTCATCCCATGATGTATTCAACTACAAACACTGTTTACAATAAGAACATGGTAAGTGGGCAGAAGACAACATAGAGTACAGGAAAAAATCTTATGGGAGTAAACTAACAGCTCAACTTTTATCCACATACCTGTGATGCCCTGTTTATCTGGTTCATATCATCAAATTTAACATCCAAAGTTAGAAACTTATATCCAAAATTTGAAGCATAAGATCTCAGGGTTCAAAGAGTTCTCAGAGCCTGACCCACAGCATCCTAGGCACACGGCCTTCTGTATTGCTGAGGACAAACAGAAATTGGCCTTTCCACAGCCTGAAATGGGAGACACATACTGCCCAAGCACATACAGCCCATCCTTTCAAGGAGCTCTATTTCTCAATGACTTTAGCCTCCACTTCCCACTACCCTCACACTGCAAAGCAAAGGCCTCTCCAAACACATCCTCAAGAGCAAGGAACTAGCACAGGGATGGTAGCTTCTTGCAAACACTAAAAACTGGATTTTAGGTTCTTTTTGAAAAACAAAAGTTTTTAATAATTTTAAATTTATTTTCTGTAATTACTACAACAAGAAAGAGTCTAGGAAGGCATGGTGTTTCATGTCTGGCCAGGGCACATCAATCATTTCAGATAGTGATAACTACTTGAAAGATGAAAAGCATCTCATGTTTCTCATATCACCCAGCATCATCTGCTTAACAAAATGCTTTTTACATTGGACTGGGGAGATTGCTCAGCAGTTAAGAGTATGTGTTGCTATTGCAGAGGACCCAGGACCAGCAGAGGACCCATGGCAGCTCTGTGGTAACACTAGTCGCATGGGATGAGACACTCTCTTTTGACCTCCACAGGCACCATGCATGCATAATAGCACATACATACATACATACATACATACATACATACATACATTTGTGGGTGCATGCATGTGTGTGCGTGTGTGCATGTGGTTTTTCAAGGCAGGGTTTCTTTGTCTAGCCTTGGCTGTCCTGGAACTGACAGAGATTCACCTGTCTCTGCCTCCCAAGGGCTGGGACTAAAGGTGTTTGTGCCACCACACCTAGCCAAAAATTTTTAAATGGTTAATATCAGCACTGGATGTAAAATGCAGAAGTTTCAAGACAATGATTAAATTAAGTTCTGAACAACAGGTAGCCATCATATTTATCCTGTTTCCTCCTCCCTCCCTTTCAGAAGGTGAGCACTAAGCCTTGCACAGGAACCCTTTCACTCAGCTATCCAAAGAGAATTTCTTTAAAAAGCTAGTACAAGATCTGAGGACATGAATCAACTGTAAGAATACGTGGCTAGTGGGCATGAACCTCTGGGCTGTATCCTAGGACTAAATACACTAACCTTAATACTATAGGATAAGCATGGTAGCACTGGAAGCTCCACGAACACACATGCCACCTTTTCTACCAAACAACAACAAAAAGCCCGCTGAGAAAAATGTGCTGAACTGGCTGGATACTCAATAAAAGACAAACTGGTATTAGCTCATAGGTGAGGGACTACTCATGCTTACCAATTCACAAATTAGAGCAAATGGCAACAAGATGCACAAAAGACTAGTAACAGTAGCTATGTCAGTAATCTCGGCACTCAGGAAGATGAGTTTTGAGACCAGTCTGGACTACATTTCAAAAATGGAGCAAATAAAAAGATGTTGAGCTGAAGTAATGGCTCAGTTGTTAAAGTGTCTGCCATGCAAGCCATGAGTTTGATCTCCAGAACTCACAGAAAGGCCAGGCATGGCAGCACAGGCTTGTAAACCATTATTAGAAAGGAAGACACAAAAGAGCCCTGGGGCTCATTGCCAGCCAGCCTAACCAAATCAAGAGCTCTAGAAAAATGAGATAGAAAATGAGAAAACAAGATGGGTGGCTGAAGAATAACACCCAAGTATGACCTCTGTCCTCTACATGCATGTGTACACGCAGCTACATACACATGTGTACCTGTGTGCATGATGTGTGATGAGTCTGGGTTTAGCTTACAAAGACAAAAACTTAGAATGTCCAAGTCAAAGGGATATTCCTGCTGCCTCCAGGAAAGCATCACTGTGTTGTGGAGAAACAGACTCAAGCTAAGGGAGTCTATACCATCAATGCTGTCTCAGAAGAGCCAGTACATGCCAAAAACAAGGAAGAACTCTCTCTGCATCTGAGTTAGAAAAAAAAAAAAAAAAAAACTGTGCACTAGCAGATGGAAAAATCTCAAGAGTCAGAACCTCTGGACGAGGCCACCTTCCAGTGGTACAAACTTAAGTACAGTCACCCTGCTCCTGTGAGAAGGGCTTTGACTTTACCTTATAATGTAACAGGGAGCCTGAAACACATGAAAACTTCCAGAGACTAAAAGCAATTCCTCGAATGAAGTGTGATTCTTGGGGCATAGGGCTTCACGGAGCCCAAAGAAGAGACCACCTGTCACAAGACTATACCTCAAACACATCTGAGAATTCTTCCAATGCTTACAATACCCAGGCACAATCTCATCCGCCCCCATTTTAGATAATGCACATCTTCAGCAAGACTGTACCCCATCAAGAAGATTCATTTCCAGGGAAGAAGAGTGTCAAAGGTATTCTTACCATGCAAGCTGTACTCCAGATGTCTGCAGGTGTGCTGTAGCCAGCTCCTATCAGAACCTCTATGGACCTATACTGACGTGTCTGGATGTCCTCTGTGAAATGTTTATGCTGGAAAGGAATAAAGGTGATATATATTGTTTTTTGTTTGTTTGTTTGTTTGTTTTTTTAGAAAAAACATCTTCTCTTACAATATCATGATTAAAATGTAGAAAGAAAACTCTACTTACCACCCAACAAGCATTTCCCAGGTCAGCAATTTTAACTCTGACTTTATCTGCATTCCGTGGATCCAGAGGGTTCACCAATAGGTCAGCTGCCCGGGTTTTTGCTGCCATGCACAAGCAGCAAGATAGTTAGCAAAAGGGACAAGAGGTTTGCATGTGTGAACACAATGTTTGCCATGTACAGCCTCTAGGATAAGCCTAGAATCCTGCAGGTTGAACCACTGGTGAAACACTAAAACCACATAAAGACAAACACAGGTAACCAACTGCTACTGAGCACTATGTAGTTCACCAATGCCATGCAATCATGAATACCACCTCAACACTGAGATCATACCCTACTCCAGCTTCCTCAACTGAACACTCAAAAACATCATGGTTAGATGACAACTGATTAGCAAATTTAGATTATAGGCAAGGGTTAATCTTTTATGGCTTGGTTTTTGGACAGGAAGATGCAAACCAGTGTTCTGACAAGTTGAGGAGGGCCATTGTCAGCTCAGATAACTCAACTTTAGGATGACCCATCCAGAAGGAGTCTCTACAGCAGGCCTAGGATCAGGGTTACTGGCTTCAGAAAAGTTCTCAGCTAACCCATAACTATGCTGAAAGTAGTTATGGGACGATCAGCACGTTCAACTTTGTACTTAATCTGAGCCCTTACATGCTCAGGGTTTTTGGTCATTTTGAAATGAAATCTATAGTCTAAACAGAAAACTCAACTCACTGCAGAACATTAATGTCAGTGTTGGGGAGTCATTTTGTTCATGCCAAGTTGATGCTTGTGTGAACTAAGCTGCTTTAGTGAGTACTGAACTGAGGAACTACAGTGCTTGAGGGGGTTCAGTCTATTGGTAAACCCCATAGAGGAAGAAAGGCCAGACTTCTAATAGCAGGGCAGACTGTAGTAGGGTACCAAGACCTAAACCATCCAGATAATCCAGAGGAAGGCTACAGTCTCAACTCTGGCCACTGAACTCTCATGTGAATCAGCTTGGGCCAGACAGGCAGAAAGGTTTTCTTCTTGATACTTGCATTATGCCTACATCCCTGAGTAAAGATGGCTACTCAGAGTGGGTCTTATCAAAGAATAGATAGGAGCTAAGGAAAAGAGGAGGAGAAGACCACGACGACGACGACCACCACCACCACCACCACCACCACCACCACCACCACCCACAGAAATTCAGAAAATAACAATATTGAAAGAAGCAGAATAACTTAAAAGAGAAGGCAAAATGTGGAAAAGAGTAAGAACACTGTTGGTTCATGATAAGCACAGTATACTGACCAACAGATAGATGAGTGACTAGATAAGACACACCTCATATTACCCCCCCCCCACACACACACACTGCCAGTGTCAAGAACAGTTCTGTTTAATTTTATCCAAATCAGTTTCATACCTGTGAATTGTAAGCCTAGCAAATGACAAATTCATTGAGATTGTTTTCAGAAAAGAATGAAAAGGAACAATTTCTGCCCCCAAAGAAAATACAATACACACATATTCAAGTCAGAACGGTATCTGGCTGATTGGCCAAGACTTGATTTTGCTTTAGGGTCAATGAGTGAGCAGGCACCTGAAGAAGCTACACAGATATTCAGTGCTAGACTTGATACTAGGGAGCTGGGTTGGCAGATGTCAAGGTACCAGGGAAGCAGGTAATTCATAATCTACTAATCTCTCCTTGTGGTTATCTTTAAAGACACCTCCAAAAGCTGTATGATTCAAGTGAATTGAAGGAAATTGACTGAAGACAACATTACCATGTGTTTAAACACAGCTTACTCACTAAACTAAATCTGGTAACACTCTATTATCCTCTAGTTCCAGGGTGTCTTAAACAATCATAGGTAATTTATTTTAATAACTTAATTGTATAAGTACACAACAGGATGTATATATACTGCGTGTCTCTCTGATTTTCTTTCTCAAATGTGCCAGTTTTCATATGAGGGGAGAGACCTGACTGCAGCACACAAAAAGCCCACATGAACACAAATGTACTCACGCCTGCTACAAACTCATTCTTAAGTGTGCCTGGACTCACACTGCTTCCGTATATTTATTTAGTCACTCACAGTGACTTGTCATACCTTGTCTTTCTGATGATGCTAAACACAGATGACTTACTGGCACTCTCTGACTTCTGAAATGAAAATCTGCTAACTTTCCTCTGCCTCTAACCAGAGCATGAATAAAAATGTCAGGTTTTTTAAGGAGGTACTGGTATTTTTAAGCCACTTTCTCAAAATCTGATCTCTCTTGTCTAGCAATATAGTAGGTGATGAGACAGCTGCCAGTCCTGTGCTATGCACTACATGTTCAAAAACATCCTAAAATAAAGGCAAAAACAGTCTCTCTCTCTCTCTCTAAATGAGGGTCAGAAATAGAACAAAGAAAGTGGCAGAACTGTAACAATTAATGGCAATATCTGACCCATTCCTTTGACAAACACTTACCAAGGCCCATTATGGTGCCAGGACACAGTAAAAAGAAACACTAGAATTAGCAAATTCAGCTGCACGTTGGTGGTTCATGCCTTTAATCCCAGCACTCGGGAGGTAGAGGCAGGCAGATCTCTGTGAGTTCGAGACCAGCCTGGTCTACAAGAGCTAGTTCCAGGACAGCCTTGAAAACTACAGAGAAACCCTCTTGAAAAACAAAACAAAACAAACAAACAAAACAGAATTAGCAAACTCATGTCATATACTGGTTGGAAATACAGCCAGTAATAACCAGGCAGTGGTTACTCACACCTTTAATCCCAGCACTCTGGAGGCATTTCGAGGCCAGCCTGGCCTACAGAGTGAATTCCAGGATAGCCAGGGCTACAGAGAGAAACCTGATCTCAAAATAAATAAATAAAATAAAAAAAAGGGGGGGATGATGGAGAAGGCGATAATGTAAGCATAGAAACAATTCATATTAACATTTCAGAAAACCAGATATGCAACAAAGAAAAACAAAACTAAGAGAGATGGCTGAGAAAGTGATACTGAAAATTTTTTTTCTCTTTTTACATTTTACATTTATATACTGTAGAGGGAGGTCACACAAATATCTGTGTATTTGTGCACATGGACCACATGAAGAATTAGGAACAAGATAATTAGTCTCATTAGCATGATGTAAAACTCTAGGAGAAACCTGGAAGACTAATATGGAGGGAAGTCAGGAATGGCAGGTGGAGACAATACACAGAAATAAAGCCGAGAAATGATCTGTCCCTTAGGGCCAAGGCGAGGAGAATCCTACTTTGAGAAGGGGCTGGCAAGGGTGTCCTGGTTTTCTTCTACTGCTATAATAAAGCACTGAACAAACCAACTTGGAAGAATAAAGGGGTTTTATGGCTTATAATTCTATATTACAGACCATAATTGAGGGAAGTCAGGGTAGGAATTCAAGTAGGAACCCAGAGCAGAAACCGAAGCAAAGACCATAGAGGAATGCTGCTTACTGACTTATTCCACAAAGTTTGCTCAACTTTCTAATACTGCCCAGGGGTGGCATCACCCACAGTAAGATTAGCCATCTCACATCAATCTAATTAAGAAAATGTTCCACAGATGTCCCACAGACATGCCCATAGGACAATTTGACTAAGCAATTTTCAACTAAGGTTCCTTCTTCCAAGGAGACTTGTTTGTGTCAAATTTACAAAAACCTCCATACAGGGTGTATGGAAAAGATGGGACAATCAACACAATACGGGCATGTTGTAGCTAAGATCTATAGCAGACCTGCACACTGTGAGTCACTCTTGCTGCTGTGACTCAGTAGTTATTGAATGAATGAACAGGGATTGAGCCAAAGGAACAACAAAGCAAGCGGAAACTGCAAATGAGAAAGGCAGGGGCTACTGCGGGGAGATGGATGGTGGGGCCCAATTATGAGTTACTCCCCTCAGTCCAAGATAAAACTAACTCTCTCACAGTGTGCAAGTGCTCTTTATATGAAACTATGAGTTTTCAGTTAAACTAACTTCCTACAATGGGGTTTTAGATTTTGCCTAAATTAGAACCCTTCTTTATTCACTCACTACAAATGATAAAAAAGATGGAGGACGTAGAGAGAAGATGCCAGCTCTCTCCAGTAAGATAAGACCATGAGGAAGTACTTAAATTAATAGAAATGGGTTAATATTTAAGACAGAGCTAGCTGATAAGAAATTAATACCTGGTCAACAGCATTATATCAAATACAAAGTCTCTGTGTGTTAACTGGGGCTGGCGTGGCGGTGGGACCAGACCTGCGAAAAACCTTACTCCTAACATATGGCGCTGCAATGTGGCTAATAAGAACTTAAAACTCAGAAAAGCTAATAAAAATGGTTTTAGAAACAAAAGAACAAAGACAGGCATGTTTCTCAGTTAAATTGTTTTGCTAGAGACAAGCAGAGATTTGCACAGCTCTTTTAAGGGAGATTTCCTGACTCAGCATAAGCCGCAAAAAACTGCACAGCTTTTAAGAAGCACTGCTATCAATTCATTGGTGTGTACGAGAGCTAGCAATGGCAGTGACCACATCTCCAAGCCGGCAACATGCTGCTGAATGGCAGCATAGACCAAGGCAGGGAGCACAGCTCTCAGTTCTGGCGGTAAAATAGCCGCCGCAATCTTGAATAGACTGCAGCTAAAACTGTGGATTTCATTTTAGCAATGTTGTTGTTTACCAGATAAAAGACTCATGGCAAGAAAAAGATAAAGATTTATAGTAAAGACAGATTCACATTAAGAAAAAGCTAAAGGTTTACAGTGTGTTTTAAAATATACATAGGCTTAGGAGAGAAAAAGAATAAAATGGTTTGTTTTAAAAAGACAGAGAGAGAGGAGCTAGGTGTGGTGGCACTTGCCTTTAATCCCAACACTCAGGAGACAGAGGCAAGCAAATCTCTGTGATTGCAAAGTAAATCTGGTATGCAGAGTGAATTCTAGGACAGAGAAAAGTTACACAGAGAAACCCTGTCTCAAAAAAAGAAAAAATAGAAGTAAAAGAAACAGAGTAATAAAAAGCCATGTAAAGATGAGGAGAATCTGGATACTGTAAGGTATTATATTGTCTTTGTATCGTTTGACTACTGAGAAAATAACAACTGTTAAAACAAATGCTGTTGGACCAATCCAATTTATATATTTTAAAAATGCTTTGACTTCAAAATTTAAGTCTAAGGACAAGTTACTGGGGAAAATGACTTGTATTTATGTTTCCACAGAAAATGAAAAGCTGGGTTTCTTCCAGACTAATGTGATTTGATCAAGCCAGACCCCCTGAAATAGCATTCCAGGTGATCCAACATTTAAAACAGCTGGGACAAGCCAGTCATGCAGACTACAACCAGGATTTCTTCATCTTCTTAGGATCCCCATGACAGCGTCCCCTACCAGCAGGAAGCAGTTTGGAGAGAATGACACCCAAATTCCCAAATATTGTTTATAAGTGTTTGTTTTCATTTAAATAGGGTTAGTTATAAATGGTTAATGACCACAACCAATATCTTTTTAAAGGTAAAAAGAGGATTATTGTATAGATATGAATATTTTGGAATGGATTTTTATTTATTGATACAACTTAAGGTCAATTTTGTAATATGTATATTTCTCCTTTTGTTTAGGTATTGTGTTTATATAGCTCATTTAGAAACGTGTAATTCAATACACATTATAGATAGTACCAATGATAGTCAGATCTTATAGTTAAGTTAGTTAAGATTACTAGATATACAGACATGTATTTGAGATAAATAGGCATTCTTCAAACTTTTCAAAGATCTACAGAATATGGCATTTAAAATGGTTTAGGGCTTTTCTTGACAGCGAGACATAAATGCTCCTGGCAACACCACCTGCATCAAAAAGGAAGATGGACATTGAAGAAACTCGTTATGGAGTTTACTTTCAATATGGCAAGGCTAGCCATTTGGGCAAGATATTGCTCTTGTTTGGACTGTTTGACTTTATGCTATATAAACTGAACATGCAGGACACACAGGAAAGTGACTGCTGATTCAAGATGGACATTGCTACAGTTCCTGCTTCATGGAAGCGTCTGCCAGACAGTTTGCAGGACACAGAGAAAAGTGACTGACAAACTACCAATACAGGTAGACAGTTTAAACTTTCCTGCTTTGCTGAAGAGTCTGCCAGACACACTATGGCCTATGGGCTGAAGATGGAAGATTACAGAAGAACTTCAGGTGATTGACCAGGCAGTAAGTTGTCTCTGTCATTCTAGAATTTATGTATTATCCTTCTGTGGTCTTTGATGGAGTTGAAGACAGATAGTTATGGTTATAGTTCATTAGTTAGGATTAAAGATAAGTTACATATATGACTTTAGACTCAGGAAGATAGGATAAATGATGAAATATTTCTTTAAATCTTACTAAATGTTAATGGACTAAATATTGTTAACTGTGATTCTTATTTGATAAGTGTTGTGTGATATATTTTGCTATGTTAAGGTTAAAACCCTTCTTTTTTTTTTTCAGACAGAAAAGAGGAGGTGATGGGAGATATTATTCTATAAATATGTTTCTCATACTGGTTAATGAATAAAGCACTGTTGGCCAATAGGAAAGCAAGATAGGCGGGACTAGGAGACAAGGAAGATTTGAGGAAGTAGTAGGAAGGAGTCAACATTGGAGAGACTGGAGAGAGCAGAACCGCTGGCCCCCTCTTGAGACCACGTGGAAATACTTAGATTAATAGAAATGGGTTAATACTTAAGACAGAGCTAGCCAATAAGAAATAAGTAACAGGCCAACAGCATAATATCAAATACAGCGTCTCTGTATGTTATTTGGGGCTGGTGCAGCTGTGGGACTGGCGGCGGGGAAAACCTACTCGTAACATTTTCATAAGCATTTTTCTTTTCTTTTCAAGCCTTAACCTATACCTACCTACCCTACGTTATTATTCATGAATGAATAATAATGTGGTAACTGAAATAAAACAAGGAACTAAGACCCATGAGGTATTAGCAAGACTATGCTGAACTGTGATGAGGGATGTCCTTCTGTATATATATTTCTCTTACTGGTTGATGAATAAAACACTGATTGGCCAATACAGGCAGGAAGATAGAAGAGGTGAGGAGAATGATGGACAGAGAGGCCACCATGAGTTGCCATGTAGAGACTGGAAAGATAGGATGCACCAGGCATTCTCTGGTAAGATAAGGCCATGTGTAGAAATACATAGATTAGTAGTTATGGGTTAATAATTAAGAGAGAGCTAGCAAGTGAGAAGCCCTATCCATTGGCCAACAGTTTAATAATTAATATATCTCTTCTGTACTTATTTGGGGATGACATGGGGAGACAGAAACCTCCATCTTAAGAGTTGTCCACTGTGCGTGGGCCTCAGATACTACCAATGTGGCATAGCAGTAAAAAGTATGCCTTTTAGGAGACTTTAAACAACCAAAATATATGTATTGACTTTTTTCACACAATTTAATATATAGCATTTTCTTCAACAGTAACAACACTAAATGTGATCATCACTTCCCTTTAATAGAAGAAATTGAGGCACAAAGAGGCTAAGAAACTGAAGTCCCATGACTTAGGTTCTAGGATTCAATTTCCTATATTTAAAGGCACTGTTATAAACTATCATGCAAAAAATAACATTAGCTATTGAATGAAGAATTTTGTATATGAATGTGTAAATGTGTGAATTTCAAGCTGCAACAAAAACAGTAAAAGCAGAGAAGATACAAGTCACTAGTGTCATTGCCCAGAAATGAAGCTGTATCTATTCTATGTGAACTCTACCACTCCTTGGACAGACCAAGAGTGGGCAAAGCACAAACAAGGACAGTCAATTACAACTAGTGAGGAACAAAGGGGCTGGCCTGTTGGAACTTAAGGAGGCTTCAGAGTCTTTTGCCTACTTATTGGGCTGGCTCAATTACTTGCCATGTGTTAAAAACACTATTGGCAGTAGAGGGCAGAGGAGGATTCTGAACTTTTCCATCAATGGTCATAATGGGCATCATCTAATGATATCCAGTTATCCTTCCTTAAGTTATTCAGCAATTAGCTACATGGCATTTTCTCCCAAAATATGAGTCTGAAGATAGGGCCCCAGGTAGACAAGAAACTAAAAAGATGCCAAAAGCAGAATTCTATAAACAAGGACAACTATTGAATAAAACTCAATTTGTCTGTTGGTATAGCTAAAAACTGGCAGGTGTTCCCTTGAATAGAAACAAAACCCAAAGATACTACTACTACTAACAACTACCACCATCACCAGCAGCAGCAACAACAGCAGCTAGAAAATAGTTACATTTAGAAAGCTACGAGGTTGTTAGTGAAGAAGGTGTTTCAGTATTTGACATCACTGACTATATAATCATTGAAAAATGTCCAGGGTTAGAATTTCACAGTAAGAGAAACCCTGGCAGCACATGATACATTTCTAAAGCTTTATTCTTGAATATGAAAGTATTGAAATTAAAGGATTAGTGCATATTTAAATGTCTCTTCCCATTCAGCCAACTCCTTTCACAGTGTTTATCAAAGGTATGACTCTGCTCAGTAAGAACAGAGAGAGATGCAAGGACACTTACTTTTTGGCAAATCTCCAGTACTAGAGGCTGAAACTGTCCTGCTTCTGTCATGGGATGGGCTACTTTCCTCTTGCTCAGTAAGTGGTGATCCCTCTGAAAGCACAGAGCCACAGGCCACAGGTTCTAAGGGCCCAGAAAACAAGGATGTGGAAAACTCTGGACTCTTATGTTGTCCATTTGGCATTTCACCATTGAACTGTTCACAGGAGCTGCCATATGTATAATCGCTCTCTGCATTTGGCTCATCTAGGTTATATTCCTCAGGATTTCCACAGTCATCTTCATCATCCTCTTCATCCTCCAGTTGCTGTTCCAATAAAATTGGACCATTTTCAATATGGCCATTGGCTTTAGGGGGTTCTATCCATGTAGGGTCTATGTTTGCAAGTTCCTGTTCAACATCATCTTCATCCTTCTCAGCATTTTCCTTCTCTGCATCTTCCTTTTCTTCCTGGTCTTCAGCTTCACCTTAACAAACATGCGGACATGGGGTTAAGATTAGGAGTCACGACTCTCCTTGTACAGTAGTACTAGTTAGCTTCTTCAACAAGAGACACTTTGCTTTTTGTTTTGTTTTTGTTTTTTGTTTTTTTGTTTTTGTTTTTCCAAACAGGGTTTCTCTGTGTAGCTCTGGCTGATCTGAAACTCCCTTTGTAGACCATACTGGCCTCTAAATTAAGAGATTCACCTGCCTCTGCCTCTGCCTCTGCCTCTCCCTCCTAAATGCTAGGATTAAAGGTGTATGCTATCATGCCCAGCTAATAGAAGATTCTAATATACCAAAGAACATGTCTATTGGTTTTTCAAGGCAAAATGGCTTTCTAAATCTTTTCTACTTATTTAATAATTAGCCCTCTATTTTCAGAAACAAGTTATCTCTTGGGATAAAATGCTGAGTAGAACTGGACTTTCATTTCAAGCCCTCCCCACAGCTTTTCTCAAAGATGTTTACTGTACCTGATCTTTAAAAATTTCATTGTAAATTGTGTGTATGTGTGTGTACATGCTTATGGTCTTGGAGGCCAGAGGCATCTGAGCTCCTCAGAGCTGGAGTCACAATTAGTTGTGAGCAATAGGACACCAGTGGTGCTGGGAACAGAACTTGGTTCCTCTGCAAGAATACTGATCCTTTTGTTTGTTTGTTTGTTTGTTTGCTTTGTTAAAGCCTTTCCTATACAGATTTAGAATAAGATTTGTGGTGCATTAAAGCTAGGCAAAAGGTTAATCACAAAATAAAAAAATGTTCGTCATTAACAGGATAAAAATATGTTTCTTGGACTTCCTTCTTCCCTTTTTGAAAACCTACTTTGAAATGCTAACATAATGCCTAGCAGACATTTTAAAGATGGTGTGTAGGCTGCTTCCCATAATCTCCAGCGAGGAGTTAGAGAAAGTTGTCCTTAACATCTAAGGCAGTGGTACACTGGCTGGGCCCTTTGTGCAGTTCCAGGACACCTACCCATTAGCTCTCCCTTCTGCTCCCAGTTGTACTAACCATTATCCTTTGCTCTCTCTCCTTCAGCCGCCTCCTCTAATGTTGCTTCCTTTAGTTTCACTTCTGGGTGATACCCATCATCTTGCTCATTGGATAGTACAGCAGCAGTAATGTTTTCCTCTATGGTTTTTCTTTCAGCTTCTCGCTCCAATTCCTCAATCTCCTGCAGGCGTTTCTCCAGCAACTCAGCCTGCCTCTTCTGTTTCTTTTTCAGCTTCTTCTTTTTGTTTTTAGATATTTTTCCCATCTACAACATGGTAAGAAAGTATCACAGGTCAGGTGCCTCTTCTTAAAACACTATTTAGAAGTATAAGTGCTGGCAAATTCCAACTCTGCTTTTTCAAATCATACTCGGTTATAGTCACAAACTCAGCCAGAAGATCTACCTTAGGATAAGACTGTGCTCATACTGTTGGTCTTCCCCTTGAAGGGGCATAACTTCCATTAGAAAGTCTAGAACTGAGCATCTTGAGCAAGAATCTCCTGCAATCTTTCTTTACTACTGCCTATATCCAGAATCATTCTCACTACTTAATAACAAAAACAAACACCTACCAAGACAGGTGGCCAATAGCACTGTCTGCATTTGGCTCTTAATACCAAGCTGTGATTGACAGGCAATATAACATGAACTTTCAGGAATAAACATATAAGACAAAAAGACAAAAAAAGAAAAGCCACAGTTTTGTCGACCTCCAGTTACAGCCATATGTCTTGGAAAATACTGGCAATGAGTGCCTTTAAAGTTTCATAGACCCATAAGCCCAAATCCTTAAATCAGGAGTGAACTGATTTGGATTTTCTGGCTACAATTCATCAGACTTGAAATTCTCTTCTAAGAGAAGAGGTTCACAGAATAAATAATGCTCACTTACACAGCTAACTATAAAAAATTAAAAGGGTTTTGGCAAATAAGATACTTGGAGGCCAAGTAGAATTAATTTTAAAAAGGTTCTTTTAAACTTGATCTAAAACCTTGCAAATCAGTGAACCTGGCCACTTGCAGCCCAGAGAGCAAGAAGAGACTGGTCTTGCAGTAGCTTTAACTATTCCCATCCATTGCAAGAAGTCAAGCTTTTTCAGGGGGAGGGGGAAAACAGCATTTATAAACATGGCAACTTCTAAATTAATAAAGATTAGAACATTTGCTACATAATTTGTGAAGCTCAATAGTGAACAGTCCCTTTTGATATGCTGAATATACATGTAAAATACTTACAGGTTTTTGTTGTGGAGCTGTACTCACTAAAACAAAACAAAACAAAACAACATGGGTATTCAGAGGAAAACAGGTACCTTTGGACAATCTGATTTGCAAAATGAAACAATACTGTCTACCCACCTCCAAAAACCTAACCCTTTGAGGTTTCTAAAAAATCTATATAATGCAAACACAGGACTGACTCTTAGGGCACAGGAGAAGCTATTGTCCTCAAAATAGCCTCTCTGAAAGCACTGACTGAAAGATTGAGAAAATGGAGGAAAGAAGGGAAAAGAACTGGAAGACGAGTTTATAAATCTGTCATAGAATGACATGTGTCTTATAAATGAGGCAATGAACATTCTAGATGAGAATACATACAGCTATGTTTGAAAACAACTTGGAAACATCATACAACTAAGTTAAGTCACACAGTGCAGCACACAGCAGCAATCACTCTGGAAGTCAGCCTTACAAGCATCAAAACATTTGTAAATTGGTTGCATAAGCTAATAACATCATAATGGCATATGAGATGAGGTGAAAGCAACCTCTCTGAAGTTCCTGTCAGTCATCAGACCTTTAGCCCTTTAGTATGCACATCTGGTGATCAGGGCAATGTGATTACCCTGAAAGCACGGCCAGCAATTCACTGCCACCAATGAATTCTATGAAATTCAGAAGAAAAACTATGCTAATGCTCAAGTGACCTGGTCCCCTTTCCCACTCCCCACCCCTTGATCTTTCACAGCTAATACCAAATGCATCAGTTAAACTGAGGTGGATCCAACTTAAGAAAAGAGTTTTATGAAACCTAAATCAGAAAAATGTCTGCAGGTAGGCTACAAGACACAAGTTATATTTTCTACAAGAGACTTCAACAACACAATGACATGTTCCTCATGATGAATCAACAGCTAAGAATTTAGGTTGTCTTTTAGTAAAGGACAAGGGTAAGGTAGTATAAACAATTAAGTAAAAAATAATTAGTTATAACATCTTATTGAAAAAGTTATTTTCAGCAACCAAACTCTTAGAAAAAGTTCCTAATACGTACACATCAAACTTAACTGTCTTCAATATATAACTTTGAAAGCTCACAGCCCCTAAGCAGACTGAAGCAATGAGGGCTTAGCTCCCTCACCTGCAGACCCAGAAGGAGGAGGAGCACCTGCTTTCTGCCACTCAGTAGCCTCGGCTGCCATTCTTCGCACATATGCATCATCTACACACATCAAGATGTTTTCTGGCTTTATGTCGGTATGAATTATCTTGCATTTACTGTGTAGATAATCTAACCCTTGAAGTACCTGGTCACAGTAAAGTAAGAAAAGAAAGAACTTATTAGAACTTTTATTACATAACTTATTTAGTCACAAAATATGAATTTTTCCACATATTCCCATATATAAACTAGAATACAATTTTATAGGCACAGATGGATGTTTACTTTTTAAAAAAGACTTTCAACCAATGTGCATCATTTTAGATCTATTTTATGCTCATAGACACAAATGAATCCCTCCACACATCTTTAACAGCAACTTTATACAAAATAAGTTCAAGCCTTGACAGATGGCGTAATGGTATATAAAGCTCTGTCAGAGGACCTGGGTTCAGCTGCTTGCTTGCACATGTGACTCACAACTGTCTCTAACTCCAGTCCCAGGAGACTCAGTGTCACCTTCTCACCTCTACAGGCACAAGGCACACACACTGCACATGAGGCAAAATACTCATACATACAAAATAAAAATGAACAATCTTTAAAATTTTTCAAATCTCCACATGTGATTAACTGTTTTAAATTAAATGCACAAGTCTGCTTTATAGATTGCAACATCACTATCTGATTCAGAACATTTTCATCACTAAAGAAATCCCATACTCTGAGCAGTAATCTCCTCCCTCCCTCCAACTCCTAACCACTTAGTCATGTGTCTGATTCTATCGTGTGTGTGTGTGTGTGTGTGTGTGTGTGTGTGTGTGTGTGTTTATTTGGGCAAACATGAGATGTGCATGCACTTATATGCACATGTGTGGACGGCAGTGGTCAAAAGCAGGTACATTCCTCAAAAATACCTATCTTTACCTTTTTATTTGTTTTTAAATAAACAAAACAAAACAAAACACTGGTTTCTTTTACTGAACTTGGCACTTACCATTTTGGTTTGAATGGCTAGCCTGGGCAACAAGACTTCAGGGTCTTCTTGGCTTTGACTCACCAGTACTGGGATCACAGACACACATCATATACCAGGTCTTTTATATATAAGGGTAGTATGAATTTGAACTCAGGCCCTTAAGCCTATACAAGCCCTTTACCAAATGAGCCACCACCCTAGCCCCAAAGTGCTCTTTTGTAAATAGCATAATGATTAAGGCTCATGTTGAATAAGCATGAGTCAGTACATTGGCTGAACCAACGTACAGTTCCACAGCTGTGTATATAGTGCCAATTTCCTTCATGTTCTACCAAAACTATCATCTTTTTTATTTTTCCTACTCTATTGGGAATGAAACTATATTTCATTATTGTTGAGTTTAGCTGCTTTTCAAAAAGGATTTTGTTTTATGTTTGATATTGAGACAGGGCCTTACTATGTTGCTAAGGTTACTCGAACTTTCAAGCTCAAGGAAACCTCTCACCTTATGTTTATTTTCAACACTGCAGAAAAGGAAGATTTAATTTTTTAAAATACCCTTAGTTTTAATACAACACTATTAAAAAATAAATAAATTGGGTATGGCAGTGCACTCCTGTAATAACACTCAAGAAATTAAATTCCTGACACTAAAGTCATGATGACCAGGAGATTATGTATCTTCAGCTACTTATTGGGTCCTTGGCTACATGAGACCCCATGCAAGCTTTAATCTCTGCACTTGGGATGAAGAGGCAGGAGGATCTCTGTGAGTTCAAAGCCAACCTGATCTACTGAGCGAGTTCTAGCACAGCCTCCAAAGCCACAGAGAAACCCTGTCTCCAAAAACAAAACAAACAAAAATTCACTAAATGAAAATACTTAAAACAGACCAAACTTTCTATAGTGCCAATGACAATGTTTTCTGGAATTATTTCCACTGGAGAATAATCCTTAAAATAATTTCCAAATTAAAAACTTATTTTTAAAATGTTTCTACAAATCAGAAATTTTCAAAAGCTATTAACACCATCATTCAGACCTCTTGTTTATAAGATACAGGAAGTCTGGTGTGGGGCTGAAGACTCAGGGAGCAATGAGGAAGAAGAGCTGCAGTATGGGGAGGGTGCTGTAAAACATTGTCTTCTGGGCAGGTACAGTGCTGTTCCTGCCCTCAACATCCCAGCATAGGTGAAAATAGGCAATTGATGGCTGCTAGAGGAACAAAAGTTATTTCTCTTCTGGTGCACAGTCACTGGGAAATGGCCCATTACACAGTAAATCACGGCACACCAAAGCACATACTAACAATCCTAATTAACTCTGTGGGTGTTTTTTTGTTGTTGTTTTTTAAATGACAAGAGAATAGAAGGAGAATGTGTTGGGAAGAAGTATTCTAGAGTGCACAGGAAGTGGCTAAGAAGAGAACACTTTGTAGACCAGGCTGGCCTCAAACTCAGAGATCTGCCTGCTTCTGCCTGCCTAGTGCTAGGATTAAAGTTGTACACCACCGTTGCTTGACAGTTGTTTATTCTTTAAATGCTTATATTTGTGTATTTCTCTGGAATTCTAAACAATTCTCAAAAACTGTTGACTATGGCCCACAATTGTATTAACTACTCAAGAACTAAGTAATTTACTTCAAACCATACAAGGTGATAAGAATTTAATAGTCCAAGAAAACTATTAGCTAAGAGAACTGGCTGAGAGAGAACTGGCTCTGGTAGAAAAGAAATTACAGGATGCACAAGTAGATTGCTTAGATTCACACCTCGATGATATTCTGGTTATTTTATCTATCTTCTACTCATTGTCTTACAGGATCTCCCCTCCCCCCCCACACCCCCAGACAGGTTTTCTCTTTAGCTTTGAAGTCTGTCCTGGAACTAGTTCTTGTAGATTAGGCTGGTCTTGAAGTCACAGAGATCCTCTTGCCTCTGCCTCCCGTGTGCTGGGATCAAAGGCATGTGCCCCTCACCTGGATCCTACAAGAATTCTTATGCAGAGAGAAGATAATATCTTAGAATGGTTATTTTTACTACACAAAGTAAAAATTTAAAGACAAGGTTTCTGAATTGATTCTGAAAGGGAAATGGAGACTTAATCAATTAGCAGGAATAGACCCAATTGAAATTGTGGTACCTTTTACCAAGGCAGAAAATGAATATTGGTAAAGAGCTTGCAGTGATTTCTTGGGAGAGATTAGCAACAAATACCCTAAAAGGAAGAGACTTCAGGCTATAAAAAAGGACTAAATGGATTCTCCCTTACATCAATAAAGGGAACACTAATTTCTGGAGGTCCTACATTCTATACTGATGCAAATAAATCAGAACAGGCAGGTTATAAGACAGGAAAATTAAAATGACTCAAAGCCCTTATGATTCTGTCCAAAAGTCAGAATTACATACTATTCTCACGGTGTTAATGGATTTTACAGAACCTCTCAACATAGTAATTTACAATATGCAGAGTTGTTTTGCATATTGAAACTGCTGAATTTATACCAGCTGATACAGAATTGACTTTATTATTTATTCAGCTATACAAAATAATCATCTACAAGAATAGGAATCATCCCATATATACACATAACATATCTGATCCCATAGGGGTATGGCAGCCAGGACATCTAGCACAAGGTAATGATGAAATTGATCAGCTATCAGTAGAAAATGTGCAAGAAGCCTTAGAATCTCACAAGAAACACCATGTCAACAGTATAGTTTGAAGAAAGATTTTTCTATTGTTGGCAAAAAAAAAAAAAAAAAATCAAACAAATTATATTCTTTATATAATCAAACTCTATTACCTGCAGCAAAGGTATTCAAACAAATGAAATTTGGCAAATGGGTATTGCTTCATTTTGCAGAGTTTGGAAACCATACTATAGATACAAATTCCAGAATTCAATGGGCAACTACTTTGAGTTCTGAAAAGCTGATTTTGCAATCACACATTCGTTAGAGGTTATGGCCATCATGGAAATACCTGTACAGATTAAGACCAACAGTGATCCAGCATAAGTCTTTAGTAAAATGAAACAGTTATGTGTGTGTTACATGTATATAAAGCATATTACAGATATACCATATAATCCTACAGGATAAGCAGTTATAGAAAGAACAAATGTAACTCTAAAGAATATGCTTAATAAACAGAAGGGTAATAAAGAGTATCAAAGATAGATTAGACAACCCTTTATTGACTTTAAAATTTTTAAATACTAATGAACAAGGAACAATGGCTGTGGAGAGATACTGGATAATAGAAAAAAAAAAAAACTGCTGAATTAAATCAGCTTGTATATTTTAAAGAAGTGTTGACCTCAGAATGGAAACTAGGATATGTGCTACATTGGGGAAGAGGTTTTGCTTTTGTTTCCACAGGAGAAAAAACACTATGGATACCATCAAGAATGATAAAGATTTAGATTCAAACAGGAGAGACCTCTTAATTAGAAGACTCAATAGTTCACCAAACAGTTTGGTCATTCAATCCAAACTTGTAAGACTAAATAACACCTTTTATTTGATCAGATAAGGAAAGGAATTATAATTAAAAGACAATACTTTCTTCCCAAAAAGCATTTTATCTTAACAAAGATATAACCTGCCAAAAACGAACCTCCAAAGTTAGAGTTGAGGAATGGTTTTGTTCTTTTTTTTCCAGGAGATTAAAAGCACCCAATTAAGGAATCCAAAGACCACTGGACAAAGGAATCATCTGGAGAAGGACAAATCATCCAGACAAAAATGTCCCAAGAAAAAGAGTAAAAGTGGCCTAATGGTATAGCACAAATCTTTCCAAATATTTGTTTCTGTTGCTCTCTACAAATGATCTGTTTGTGGAATTCAACCACAATTAAAAATCAAAGCTAGTTTTGGAGTGTGATCTTAACCTGACTATTAAAGAAAAATCAAATATGTCTGTCTCATCTCAGAAGAACAACCTGATATGCAACAGAAGAAAACCAAAATTAAGGGACTATTCTATTGCCATTAAGGTATAAATATTATCTCTAAATTTATAAGATTTGTGTGTATGCATATATATATATACACATATATATGTATTTAAACTGTCTGTCATATTAATGGTCATGTAGAGAGTTAACTAATTCTAGAAATAGGTTTCTCCTAGTTTCCTGTACTCAGCCTTAAGTCTGAATTGGGTAACTAGGAACTAAGTTTGTGTACCAAGGATGTACTTAATAGATTGTGGTCCTTTAATCTCTCTGAGATCTGTTGCATGTGATATTTTAAATGTTTAAGATTTCTGCAGTGAATGGTGAACATTCCTGACAGTGACGTTTGAAGTCTCCAAAAAGATTATGGGGTCACACAATAATGATTCCACCTGGACTGTGGTAATGCCACTAAGTTGACAAATACTACCCAGAGATCAGCATTGAACTATAAACAGCTCAGGACAATTTCAAGGTAGTTAGCTAAGATGGTCCAGCAATCACAAACTATCCAGCCAAGACTTCAGATAAGCTCTACTTTTCCCATCATAGAGACTAAACAAAAAATAATACAGCTAGCTCTCCCAGGACTTGACTATTGTACCAATTTTCTAAGAGTCACCCCCAGACAACAGGAAGTAATTTTAAGAATATGACACCCACATTCCCAAAAGGCAGGTTAGGTGGGTTTTGGTCGTTTAGTGGATTATGAATGTTTGTTATCACTTAGGGGGTTTGGTTGCAAATTATTACTGGACATGGTAAGGAAGGAAACTAAGCAAGAGAGGTTGGATTCAAGGATCTCTACAATAAATTATATAAATAAAAGGATAGGATGAAGGGTAAATATTGAATATGCTTTAAATTAAAAGGCAACTATTAATATCAAATAGTTTACATTAGTATTTTTGTATACTGATACAAACTTAAAGTTATTTTTGTTATATTGTATATATGTTTCTACTCTTGTTCAAAGTATTTTATCTATGCAGCACAATTCAAAACATAATATATAATTCGAAATACGGGTTAGTAGTTAGTCATCTGTAAGTTTATTTATATGTTAGGTATATTTTCAAGGTTAAACAGATATATTTTAGATAGACAGGTGGCCTTCAAACACTTCAGAGACCTACGAATATGGCATTTAAGATGTTTCAATAACCTAAGGTTTTTCATGTGAGTGAGACACATCTGTTTCTCAAAGCATCAATTTACTTCAAAAAAGGATGATGGACATTGAAGAACCTCCATATGGAGTTTGTTTTCTTTGTGGCAAAAGTCAGCCACTGGGCAAGAAACTGCCCTTGCTTCAACTGCTGACAGTATGCTGTCCAAACTGAAAGAGCAGACACAAATGGAGGCAACAGCCGAATTTTGCCAACACAAGGTAGGTCACTCCTTCAAAAATGGCTGCTTCACAGAAAGGTATATCAGACATTCTAGCAAATAAGGTGCAAAACTTTGGACTTACAAAGATAGAATAGATAATGAGGCTTCTCTGAATTTGCCAAACACAAATGGACTGGACATTGTGAATATAATCCTTACCTGATAATAGTTCTTATTGTATATAGTTTTATTGTGTTAGAGTTAAACCTTTTCTTTTTATTTAAACAAAAAGGAAAAAATGTTAGGGGATATTTAATCACATTGTGAACTCAAGTTTGCATTTGCGTTAATTAAATATAAGTAACCTTAGGTCAGGAGGTTCAGTTAGCAATTAGTTGACAGAAAGTAATCATAGAGCTTTAGAGGACATCTGGCAGGAGCAGAGGGAGGGATGGAGGGAGGAAGGAAGATAGAGATTAGAGATAGAGGGAGAAAGAGTTAAGCAGCAGGGAGGGATGTAGAGTGATGCAGGCTTTTCTCATTTGGTGGAGTGGAAACATGGGTCTTTCAGATATGCCAACAAGGAGAGGTTATCTTTTTGATAATCAACCTTTCTGAGCTCACGTGATTTTACCCTAGGCTTTGAATTTCAAGTCTCATTTATAAATAGAATAATGGAGATTTAGTTAAAGCTATCTGTATCATCAGCAACAGAGTCAGTGCCTGTGGGAACAGAATTCCAATCCTGAGCTGCCAGCCCACTGCCAGAGAAGCTGGCCAAAGTTAAAACAACACTCAACCACTGAGCTGTCTCTCTTTTTTAATTTTCATTTTGGACAGTTTCACATGATTGCTTAGGCAGGCCTTTAACCTAGATTCTCCTGTTTCTGCCTGATGAACAGCTGGGATTACAGGCTCACACTGTTTCCTCTGACACACACATACACACACACACACACACACACACACACACACACACAAAAAAAAAAAAAAAAAAAAAAAAAAACCCTAATTCTTTTTAGTAGGCCTTTCATTCCACTCTACAGCTAAAATCCTCCATTATGGAGTTCTCTAACACTGTTACTTTTTAATAGAGAGAAGAGGGAGAGAGGACAAAAAGAGGGAAGAAGGGAGACAGAAAGATTTTTGTGCATGCTTGAGCATGACAGAAAGGTAAAATTCCCAGCAGTTTATGACAAACAAGAAAATCAATGGTCAAGAGCTAAATGGCAAAAGACACTTAGGACCAAGAGTGTCACTGTCAAGAACTTTCTTTAAACTATAAAGTAAAAGAAGTAATAAAGTATAAACAAAAATCTCATTAAATTAGGATGTGTTTATAATTGTTTAGGACATATTTAAACAATAAAACCAATAGAGGGCAAGGCACTATGTCTGTTTTTGAGGGGAAAGATGGATAGAAGACTTTAAAAAGAAAAACAATGACTTAAGTGACTGGACACAGGCCAAGGACAATTCCAACATACAATTATATGACTGAACCAGGATCCTCTGGACAAGCATCAAGCATCTCAATCACTGAGCCACCTCTTTAACCCCACTCACTATTTTTAATTCACTTTCTGACTTAGGGAAAATTACTTATGCTCTATATTCCTATTTCCAATTCCATGAAATCAAGAATGTCTGTTTTATGGAGTTGTTAAAGGGTTTTAGAGAAATAAAGTATGCCAAGTACTTAGAACTAAGCCTAGGTCACAGCAAGGTATGAATAAATACATGATAATCTAAAGAGGACAGCATCATTACTATTCACACATTATGTCTAATAAAATGGTAACTTAAGGATAAAGTTTTCGGCTAAAGTGAAGTTTATCTGACACTATACTTAAGCTCTCTGATCACACTGTAGATAACTTCATGAATGCAAACCATGGTATCCATTAGCAAACTAGCAAAGGGAAATCAAGGCAATTTCTAAATGGGGAATAAGACTATTAAAGTAATGTTTTACTCATAACCTCCATCCCAACTAAGGAGCTATGGCTTCTGAGTTGATGGCTTCTGGGGGAGGGAGAGTCAATTTTCTTTAAGGATGTGGCTTTTGGTAGGTGAACCACACACTCCAGCCACACAACATTCATGAATATACTGGCAGCATAAACTGAAATCTGTAGACTTTTTAAAAAAAAAATTAAAAAGAAGACACAAAGTTGGGAGGGGCTAGGAGTTAGAGACAAGAATGGGTATAACTTTGATAAAAATATATTGTACGAAATTCAAGAGAATAAAAAAACACTTTACTTAAAAAGGAAAATGGAATGCCCAATCCAAGGAAGGTAGAAAGAGGCCTATGAAAAGGTGGAAATTGTTACATCCTGAGCACATTATCAAGGAAATTTGTACAGCACAGAGCATAGCAGGAGCATGGTGATGATGAAAGAGACAATGCAACACACGTAACTGGAAGGTAGGCATCTATACCTGTTTCTAGGGTAATGGTGGCAAGTCTAATAGTAAAAGAGTACTAGGAAAATAAGACCTGGGGCTGGAGAGATGGCTCAGTAGCAAAGGACACTGGATGTTCTTCCAGAAGACCTGGGTTCAATTTCCAGCACACAAGCACCATATCACAGCTGTCTGTAATTCCAGTTCCAGGGGATCTAACATCCTCTTCTAGCTTCCACAAGCACAAAAACATACAAAAACAAAACAAACAAAATCCAAACAAACAAACGGAAGATTTTAGGGTAGCCCATTTTCAGGGACCCTCCCTGATAGTAGGTGGTTACTCTACTGAATTAATCTTGTTTACCTTTTTAAAAAAAAAAGAAAAAAAATTGGATTATTCTAAGAAATTATGTAACTGTGTAAGTCTAACAATACCCAGGAGTCAGAAATACTAAACCCACAGGTTGTATCAAAGCGAATGAAAGAAAACGCAGTATGTAGGTCATTAGCTGAGACATTTGCCAATTCTACGTTGGAAGTTCTAAGAAAAACTAAAAAAATAATAGAGACTGCATGATAGATTTCTTTTTTTAAAAGATGAGCTTACAAACAACAACAAAACACAGATACAGACACACACACACACCCACACACACTTACATTAAGACAATGTATAAGGACGAAGTACAGTTCACTCTGACAAAACTCAAGTCTTCATTGTTAAATTTCTGAACCATTTAAACTTTCTCAGTTGATAGGGTAGTACATGCCTATAATCCCTACAACATAGGAAACTGAGGCTCAAAGATCCATATGCTTCTGAGTTCAAATCCAGCCTAGGTACCACAGTGAGATCCCAATCCAAAAACTAAATCAAGCAAACAAACAAACCCAACAAGAAGACTCAAGAAGAACAAACAGAAACAACACTACTTCTATCACCATGGCCAATACCACCAAAGCCACTACCAATACTTGAGCTTTCTCAGTCTCAAAAAAAAAAACAGGATATAGGGATTCATTGAAGCAAATAGCCTTGAAATTAACTTCTTATACAAAGCATTTGCAACACAGAGGTTCCACTATACTCTCAGAATTTCCCCTATCAATTTACTTACCTCTTTATTTTCCAACTATAGATTATAAGCATCAATGATTTAACAGCAAAGTCACCTTCTAACTAAGCCTGAATGACAGTAGTGTTGTCAATCATCTACAGCAGCAGTAGACATCTTTGAAAACACAAGATTATAGGAAATGACGGAGTCTCTGTGAATTGAATTCAGGCAGTTATTTCTAAAGTTACAAAATCTGTTAAAATATGTAAATCAGCTGTGGAAAACGGCTCAGTTGGTAAAGTGCTTGCATGAAGATGTCAGGCAATGGTGGTGTACACCTTTAGTCCCAGCACTCAGGAGGCAGCAGAGACAGGCATATCTCTGAGTTGGAAGCCAACCTGGTCTAAAGTTCCAGGACAGCTCAGGCAACACAGAGAAACCCTGACTCACACAGGAAAACAGAGAGAAAAAAAGAAAAAAAGAAGAAAAAAAGCACAAGGATCTGAGTTCAGATTTCCAGCATCCATGTAAAAGCTAGGCAAGATGATCTTAAGCCTGCAGTAATGAGAAAGGAGAGCCCCAGAGCATGCTGACCAGCTAATCTAGTGTAATCATTGAGCTCCAAGTTTAATAAAAGAATGTGAGCCAGGCAGGCATGGTAGAGAGCATGTCTATAATCCAGGATCTGAGCCCCTTATTGAGAAGGGTCCCAGCAGGAAGAAAAAGAAAATAGGAGATGAAAATGACTAAAATTCAATATAAAGTATATAAAACAGAAAAAGGGGGGAGGGGACCCACCTCCATGCCAAGCTTAGGCCCCTCCCCTGGAGTTGCCTCATTTCAGACTCTGCCCCAGAAAGCATTAAACCCCCTGGGGGCATTAAAGGTCCCTCCTTGTAGTTTCTCCTCATGGTTCTCTCCTCTTTCCCTGGGACAGGGGAATGCTTTGCTCAGATTAAATCTGGATTTATCTATCTATCTGTCTGTCTTAAGATCACTTGTGCTCTTTATTTTTATTACTTTTTTAAATTTATATTTTACATTCTGAGTTCCCCCACTCTTCTCCTCAATCTCTCCCCTCCTTCTCCCATCCTACCTCCCATCTGCTCCTCAGAGAGTATAAAGCTTCTCTTAGGATGTCAACTAAGTCTGTCCCATCACCTCAATGAGGAAAGATCAGGCTCACCCTCTTACCCCCACATCTAGGCTGAGCAAAGTATCTCTCCACATAGAATGGCCTCCACTAAGTCACTCTGTGAATTAGAGATAGATACTGGACCCACTGCCAGTGGCCTCATATATTGCCCCACACACACCACTGTTACCTGTTAAATCTTATGCAGGCTCTCCAGTTGTCAGACCAGAGTCAGTTATCTCAGGTAGGATGATTCTGTGGGTTTCCCCATTATGGTCATGACTCTGTTGTTCATATTATCACTCCTCCCTCATTTTGATTGCACTACAGCAGCACAATGTTTATAGATCTGCTTTCATCTGTTTCTGGAAGAGAGAGCTAGCTTTTTCTGGGGTTGTGAATTGTAGGCTAGTTATACTTTGCTTTATGTCTGATATTCACTTATGAATGAGTATATACTAAATTTGTCTTTCTGGATCTAGGCTACCTCACTCACTCGGGATGGTTTTTTTCTAATTCCTTCCATTTGCCTGCAAATTTCTGGATGTCATTGTTTCTTACCACTGAGTAAGTAATACTCCATTGTGTAAATGTAGCACATTCTCTTTATCCATTCTTCAGTTGAGGGCCATCTAGGTTGTTTCCAAGTTCTGGCTATTACGAATAGTGTTGCTATGAACATAGTTGAGCAAATGTCCTTGTATTGTGAGTGTGCCTCCTTTGGGTATATACCCAAAAGTGGTAGTGAAGGGTTTCAGGGTAGACTGATTCCTAATTTTCTGAGAAATCACCACACTGATTTCCACAGCAGCTGTACAAGTTTGTACTCCCACCAGCAATGGAGGAGTGTTACCCTTTTTCCACATCCTCTCCAGCATAAGCTGTCACTGGTATTTTTGACTTTAGCCATTCTGATTAGTGTAAGATGGAATCTCAAGAGTTGTTTTGATTTGCATTTCCTTGATGACTAAGGATGTTGAGCATGTCCTTAAGTGTCTTTCCACCATTTGAGATTGTTGAGAATTCTGTTTAGATCTGTACTGCAATTTTGTAATTGGATTATTTGGTAGTTTGGTGTCTAGTTTCTTGAGTTCTTTGTATATTTTGGAGATCAGCCCTCTGTCAGATGTGGGATTGATGAAGATCTTTTCCCACAGAGGTAGCTGGTTTGTCTTGTTGATGATCATGTCCTTTGCTTTACAGAAGCTTCTCAATTTCAGGTCCCATTTATTAATCATTGCTTTCAGTGCCTGTGCTATTGGTGTTGTACTTAGGAAGTGGTCTCCTGTACCAATTCATTCAAGGGTGCTTCCCACTTTCTCTTCCATGCAGGTCAGTGTGGATGGATTTATGATGAGGTCTTTGATCCATGTGAACTTGAGTTTTGTGCATGGTGATAGATATGGATCTATTTGCATTCTCCTACATGTCATCCTTTATTGAATATGTTCTTTTTTCCATTTTATACTTTTTTTTAAATCAAAAATTAGGTGTTCATAGGTATGTGGATTGATATCCAAGTGATTGGATTCATTGGTCTACCTGTCTGTTTTTATGCCAATACCAAGCTGTTTTCATTACTATTGCTCTATAATAGAGCTTCAACGAAGGGATGGTGATGCTTCCAGATGTTCCTTTATTGTATAGGATTTTTTGGATATCCTAGTTTATTTTTGTTTTTCCATATGAAATTTAGTACTGTTCTTTTGAGAACTGTGAATAATTGTGCTGGAATTTTGGTGGATAATGCATTCAATCTGTAGATTGCTTGGTTAGATTGTCATTTTTACTATGTTTATCCTACCTATCCATGAGAATGGAAGATCTTTCCATTTTCTGATATTCTCTCCAATTAAAAAATTTAAAGTTCTTGTCATATAGGTCTCTCAGGTTAGAGTTTATGTTGTCTGTGGCTTTTGTGAAGGGTGATGTTTCACAGATTTCGTTCTCAGTCCATTTGTCATCTGTAAATAGGAGGGATACTAACTTTTTTTAGTTAATCTGGTATCCCACTACATTACTGAAGGTTAAACCTGGGTCTATTAATTTGGTTTGGTTGGATTATCATCAGCAGCGGTGAATTTCCAATAACTGGGAATTCCAAAGTTATCACCTTGATGCCTAACCTGAGTAGAGTTGAGTTTTCTGGCGACTACTTCGCCAAGGAAAACCACTCTCCCTTCTCAACATCAGACAGACTTGTTGGGTGAGTTACTCAATTTCAAGCCAATGGCCTCTAAGGGATCCATGATCCATTCACCTTCCAGTCTGCTTGCCAAGTTACTGCAGTGCCAGCCAACTGGCAGGTTCCGGGGTAGGGATTGTTCCTGCCTCTTGGAATTCCTTGTCTAGAAGATGTCCAACACAGGCATACCCCAAAACTACTTCTGTTTTGAACCCAGGCTATCACGGAGGATGCTCTGCCACTGTCACCAGGTCTCTTGCTAATGGCTTGTTAGTGGATACTTTAGAGTTCAAGTTCACTCCCTAAACACCCTATAAAATTTATCCAAACTGGGGCTGTCTCACCTTAGCCAGCTTCATGAGCTCTGCATTCCTGTCCCCTCCCTTCCTGCTGTCTCTTTCTCTCTCTGCCTCTGGCTTTTGCCTACAGGTAATCTCCTTGCTTCTCTTGTTGCCTGTTTTTCACACGTCTATCCAATTGGTTGCCCAGTTTCCCCCACTTGTTGCTTTCTTGGATGCTCACACTAACTTTGCCTTTGCTTCCCTGATATTTCATCCAGCCACACTGGCATTCATACCCAGCACATAGCTGTTCACTCCCTTTTCCCCAGAAGCCTAGGAGACCCACAGCTTAAACTGCAACTGGCTGTGTTCTCCACATGGCTCCTGCCCCTCTGCCACCTGCCCCTGTCTGTTTTCAGGTTCATGTGCTCCCTGCCCTCTCCACACAGTACAGTCTCTTGTTCCTATGTTGTCTTATGGACACACTTCTGTCAGGGCTCCCTGAAGCTGTGCATTCTGACTTTGTTCAACAAGGCTTCCGTGGCATTTGGTCTGGGATTCAGGGATTCTTCTCATGACAGACACAAAAACCCCTCTCTGCCCGTTTGGTCTGCTTTCCCACAGTGCCATGCCCACCCATTAACCCTACACCAAATCCATTCTCCTTGTTTGTCCCCACCTTCTCTGGGCTCCAGTGCATGAGGCACTGCCACTTCAAGCCCAGTACTGTGGCTGACAATGCCCAGGTGTCCCCATGGCCAGGAACTGTCCTTACTATATTTCCCTATGCTGCTCTACACTTACTTTGGGATTTTAAGTTGGTCATCTGATAATTCCTGTCCTGCCCTAAAAAACAAGATTCATAAAAGATAAGGTTTTAAAAAATTCTGGTTTACTAAGATATTAAAAGCTGCCACAGGACCCAGCAATCCCTCTCTTAGGCATATACCCAAATGAACCACATCCATGCAACAAAGACATCTGCTCATCTATGTTCATAGCAGCATTATTTGTAATAGCAAGAACCTGGAAGCAACCTAGATGCCCTCAACTAATGCCTGTTGGGAAACAGGAGCAAACACCCATACATAAACACTGAGTCGAACTAGAACCCAGATGCAGATGGAGAGGACAAGACCAGGCTGCAGAAACACATAGAGACAGTTTACCTGAACAAGGAGGAGCTAACGGGTCACCAGTCTGATAGCTGGGAAGCCAGCATGGGACTGACTCAGGCCCCCCTGAGTAAGGGCCTCAGCCAGAAGGACTGAGCAGTCTAAGGGACCTCAGACAGTGGAGCCAGGATGTATCCCTGGTGCACAAAAGGACTTTGCTAACACATCCCCCATGGAGGGATACTGCCTTAACCTAGAGACAGGAGAGAAGTCCTAGTCCTTACTTCAAATGACCTGACAGATCTACATGAACCCACCTGGATGACATTCCCCTACATATGGAATTGGGATGGGGGGAGGGGAGGGGAGGGTGGTCAGGGTGCATGTGAGAGGGCAGAGAGGGTAAAAGGGAGGGAGGGATGGAGGAAGGGAGGGGGGAACTGGGATGGACATGTAAAATAATAAATTAAAAAAAAAAAGCTGCACCTCTATATACCTGTACAGGGATGAATCTTGCTGGCAGCCAGATTTTGTAACATTAAAGTAAAACACCTTGATATTGATTTACTAAAATGTTTAGTATTAGTTAACACTTGGTTCTGTCATCTACTAGTTAGGATTATGCTTTAGGTCTCAGGACTATGACTGAAAAGCAAAGATTGAGATAATCTTTTTACCTCTACTAACATGGGTAAGCTGTAACTGACTGGGTAAACTATGTGTCCAGATTTAACGAACATGCTCTGAAAGTTAAGCCTAAACAACACTTGTTTAGACATACCTGACAGGTAATGGTACCCTGATCCCCAATTGCCTTTACAGATCTGAGAGTATGGCATTTAACAACAACAACAACAAAATATGACAGACAGACATGCCAGCTTCTGTATCTCCTCCAAGAAAATGGATGGCTACAGAACTTACACCTGGAGGCTTACTTTGGATGTGGCAAAGCCAAACACACAACAAAAAACTGCCTTTCACCTCAGCTACCTAGACCCTGCCTTGACTGGCTAACAGGACACTGAGGGAATTGATCATCCCATCCTGCCAAGGCAGGTAAGCCTATCTTTCTAAATTCCTGCTCCACAAAAAAAGTTCAGTCAAGTACTGCTTCTGGGTTTTGTGTCCCCCAAAGACCATGGAGAGACTTGTGACTGCCTAGGTAGCTGGAAAAACTATCTCACTTCTGCTCATGTAATTATCTCTCTCAGATTTGTCTGATTGTGTTTGATGACTAGGGTACCTGGAGCTCATTAGTTCACTAGTTAAGTTTCCTGCTAAAAGTACAGGTGTCCCTCTTTCACAGGCTTCATAGTGAGGGGTTAACAGGTTGAAGATGTAACTTCAAAGTTAAGCATTTTAAATTTCCTCTGGTAGTTTTCTAAAATACCCATGCCTTTTAACCTAAAGCCATAGCCTTTTGCTATCACACCAAGACTTAAATCTGTTCCAGCTGTCTTATGAATACCTGTAAGTTCCTGGGTGAAGTTTTGGTACTGTATCAAGAAATTTGGCCTGATGCTTCTGCACTAATAGCACGTCTCTAAAATATTTCAACCCAATTAAGATAAAACATTGCAAACCAGCAGGTGGTAGTAGCTCTGGGCTTTGATCTCAGCACTTGGGAGGCAGAGGCAGGGAGATCTCTGTGAGTTCAAGACCTGTCTGGTCTACAAAAGCTAGTTCCAGGACAGGGTCCAAAGTTACACAAAGAAACTCTGTCTTAGAAAACCAAAAAAAGAAAAACTAACACCCCCCCCCAAAATAAAACAAACAAAAACAAAACAAAAAACCCACCCACCATTGCTAATGGCCTTTTCTTTCCCTTTCCAGCTCCTCCCCACCCCACCCCACCCCCTTTTGGTTTTTCCAACTTCTAACTTGTTAAATAACATATGTAATATGACAAAAGACACTAGTCGTGTGCTACAGAGGAAGACTGTGTAAGAAGGTAGACACAAAGACTGCCACGCAAAGGTGGCTAAACACGATCTATGATGCTTTCACTATAAAAATTTAAAATCTATAAATTTCTACGAAAGGGTTTAAAAGCTACTTATGTGTGAGTGCATAAGCACAGACTCTGTAAACTTGTAAGGGTAAGGAAGTTCCTTTCTCAAACCCCAGTGTCTCAATTCACAAATTGGTGTGAATCATTGTTTTGTTACATTTATTTGTGTTACACACACACACACAAGTTTGTGTGTGCCAAGGTTAGAGGGCAACCAGCAAAAGTATCTCTTCCACCATGTAAGACCTGGGGATTGATTGAGCTCAGGTCATAAAGCTTGTTTGGAGGCAGGAGTCCCCACCACAAGATGTTCCAGCAGAGCATAATTCTTTTTCCATTTAAGAATTCTAAGGACTGAGTATGATAATGGTCTTAAATCTCAGCACAGCACTTAGGAAACAAAGACAGATGCATCTCTGTAAATTTGAAGATAGCCTGGTATACATAAAACATTTCAGGCAAGCCAGGACTACATAGTGTGACATCTTGTGTCAAAAACAAACACACACACACACACACAGAGAGAGAGAGGGGGGGGGGAGAGAGAGAGAGAGAGAGAGAGAGAGATTTTAGACAAGAGCTGCTTACTATGCAAGTATGAGGAATTTGAGTTCTCAGTATCTACATAAAGCCAGATGTGGCAGCATGCCCATAAACTCAGCTCTGAGAGACCTGTAGATCCTAGAGGCCTCAAAAAATAATGTAAAGAGGTGATTGAGGAAGCCATGATGCCATGTCAATCACAAGCACTAGCACAGACAAGCACACACAGATGCTGCTGGTGGTTTACATGAGAATGGCCTCCATGGGCTCATAGATTTGAATGCCTAGTTTCCAACTAGGATTAGGAGGTATGGCCTTGTGGAGGAGGCTTTCGAGGTTCTCATTATCCCTCCTCCCTCCCCTCACTTCCCATACCTTCTCTGCCTCCTGCTTGTGGATCAGATGTAGACTCACTTCTGCATGCTGCCATGACACACAGTACAACTGTCACAGATACTAATCTTCTGAAACCATGAGCCCCAAATTAAACACTTTACAATGCCTTGATCATGGTGTTTTGTTACAGAAATAGAAAAGTAACTAAGATTCATATGTATGAACAACTATATGCATACACACCACATATAATTCTGGACTAAGGCTGGCATTATGTGGCTGGACCCCTGGGGAGGCCTAATTCATGCTTTGAACCTGGTGATCAAGTAAAGGCTCCTAACCTCTTCTCATACAAACTAAGCAAACTCACTGATAATCTACAGACTTATTCATGCTAATACATCTAACAGATAATTCAAAGTAAACTGTCTGTATCTGCAACCTTCTTAAAGCAGTTAGTACAGGCAATGAATGGAAGACAAACAACACACCCTATGCAAAAACAAAAACCTAAATGCTAGACGGAAATTGGTTTTCTATCTCTATATACTCTCATTCTATTCTATCTCTATATACTCTCATTCTATGAATATTTATTGGAGTATCTTCACTAAACCACTCCCTTGCTAAGGATTTTCTTACCAATCCAATATAATACACAATGAAATGTTTTACTGTGTAATGCCTGATATTTTCATATATAGATACATTATACCTACCACAAAGAACTAATTGATCTATCCCCTAATGAAATTGTTTTCTTGTGTGGAGATGAGGATCTCCTCTCTCCAAATCCCAAGTATATAATGCAGTACCATTGCCTACAATCCCTATGCTGCACATTAGATCCTCAGAGCTTGCTCCTCTTGAGCTTTCTTTTTCCTTCTATCCAAGGTGCTGAGAAATAGCAAAATAAATAAATAACAAACCTCACAAAATAACACAATAAAATGCTTTTTCTTAATTTCCTTCCCAGGGAACTAAATCCATGTTTTATAGTATATACAGAATACAATAATTTCTAATTAAATATCACTTATCTTGACAAAGTCTGGATATTTGAAGAGATGCATGGCAAATAATCACATATTGCTTTCCTTTATTAATATTGAATGCATGTCATTAAACAAAAATAAAAACGATTTGATAAAAGTTCAAATGTTGTTAACTCATTAATTCCTTCATCAAAAACTAAAGTACATGTTGAAAAGCAACCAAACTGGCTCCTAGGGGTGGGATTGCTCTCCACGGGGGGTGGGGTTGCTTTCTGAAACCTTACCTGTCGAATGATACTCTTCACACAACGTACTGGGAGGCCTTGATAGTTGGATTTGATTATCCATTTGAGGAGATGGTGGCCAAGTACTTCAAAAACCATGCAGACATCTGCGACGAGGTTAAGGAACATCTGAGGATGTACTTCCCCAAGGCAGGAGGTCACTAAAAGCATCTTCATTGTATCATCACTTGCAGAATATTGTTTTCCTAATAAAATACCATACTAATAAATACTATCAAGGTGATCAGTTGCTCTTTCTCACTTAAATACACAAGATCTGAATTTTTCACTAAAGACTATCATCTACTGTATATTAGTCAATGTATATTACATCAGGAAATATATAATTATACTCACTTCTAAAACAGAGGCAAGGAGCATGTATCATTCAGACCTACATTGGGACATGTTTTCCCCTTTCACCTCTGTCCAAGGATGAAACCTCATAAAATTCAAGGTGGAAATAAAGTTAGAACTTACTTGCCTACCTTACTCACTTATAATTTCTACTTGACAGATGACATATAATGAATATAACAAATCATAAAATAGAAATTTGTCAAATATACTGAAGATTAACCTTTTTTTCATCAATGGATTTCAGCTATGCAAGATGTAATCCCAATAGTTGGGAGGTTAAGGCAGGCATGTCAGAAGTTTAAGATTATTCTCAGCTACACAGTGAATTCAAAACCAGTCTGTGCAATAGAAGACACTTCCCAATGAAAATTTATTAATTAATTAACATATTTCAATGTATAATTGGTGCATTTGGAGTCAGGTTATGATTATGAGAACATCACTATCATTCAAGATCATATAAGTACCCAAATGAAATGAAATCAAGATCTCAAACAGGTACTAATAGTTTCAAGTTCACTATAGCACTACTGTCATGATCAGTCAAGATACAGAAATGACCTACATGTCTACCACTGTATGAACTGATAAAGAAAATGTGGTACATATATACAATGGAATATTACCCTATGAAAAAAAAAGCACAGCCAAAGTGTACTTGGTCTAGTTCTGTGAGGGCAATGGATTATTAATTAACCAATTAATTTATTTTAAGACCTGGCCAGCCTCAAACTCATAGAGATCCACATGCTTCTACCTCCATCCAAGTAACTGAGGTTGATGTCATGTGCCACCATGCCTGGCCCTACCTTATTTATTTATTTGTTTGTTTATTTATTCCCTGAGGTCACAGAGATCCTCCTGCCTCTCCCTCCTGAGTGCTGGGATTAAAGGAGTGTGCCACCACTGCCTAGCTCAACCTTATTTTTTAAAAATATGGTCTTTTATTGATGTTGGATTTCACTGAGTCAATTAGACTAGGTAGTCAGTAGATTTTTTTATTTACTGATATTTTTAGCTCTTTATTTTATGAGATTATCTTGTGTGTGAGGGTGTTCTGCTTGCATCTGTGTCTCTGCACTACATGTGTACCTAATGTCCACAGAATCCAGCAGAGGGTTCAGATCTTTGGAACTCAAGAGTCACAGACAGGTATGCTCTGCCACGTGGGTGCTGGGGTTTGAACACACGTCCTCCACAAGAGCAGCCAGTTCTCTTAACATCTTTCCAGCACCAGTCAGTGGATTTTTTAAAAACAGAAGCTCTATGTTGGGCCATGGCACACGTCTTTATTCCCAGCTCTTGGGAGGCAGAAACAGACCAACCTCTGTGAGTTTGAGGCCATTCTGGTCTTTAGAGTTAGTTCCAGGATAGCCAGAGCTTCACAAAGAAAACCTGTCTCAAAAAACAAAACAAAACAAACAACATCAACAAAAACAAACCCAGAAGCTCTAGTTCAATCAGTGACTCTCTAAACCAGTGGTTCTCTCTCAAACCTGTGAGTCACGACCCCTTTGAGGTCGAATACAAGATATTTACATTATGATTCACAATAGTAGCAAATTTACAATTTTGAAGTAGCAACAGAAATAACTTTATAGTTGGAGGGTTGCCACAATATGAGGAACTGTATTAAAGGGTCACAGCATTAGGAAGGTTAAGAACCATTGCTCTAACCCATGGCTCGGCAAACAGAACCTAGAAATTAATGATACTTATAAGAGGTTTTTTAAGTAGTTCTGAAACCTTTTGAAAATATTTGGATCATTATTAAAGGAATACTGTTGGAGTTAGCATCACGTAATTATTGTCTTATTAATTTTTTGCAGTATCTGGATTTATCATAGCTATTAATAAAATATTTTAGAGAAAAAAATTATAAGCATTTCTATTCTGTTAAAGAACTTGTACACTACAGGGTGAAAAGATGAAGTTTTACTTCCCAATCTCATTACAAAATATAGAAAGGAACTAAAATCTAAAGTTAGTGGCAAATACAGGGCCAAACTCTAGGGTTTCCAAAATAAGACTCAAGTCTCCTCAAAGTATTGACACATCCAGACCATGGTAGCTTCTTGTCATTTTACTTAATAGTAAAAGGAGCCGTGTGTGCGTGCCTGCGTGCTATTTTCTCTAAAGAATGCCCCCCTCTTCCTTCTCCCTCTCAGGAAAAGCTCTATTAAATTTAACATTCACTGAGTAGATGCCCTGCCCTAAACAGAATGGCTCTTATGGACAAGCAGGCACAGACTGTGTGGTACTGGTTATGTTCCTACCTGCTCATCTACTTCTTGGCAATCATCTGGAGGCAAAGGCTGAGATAATGTTAGCAGAGTTCTGTATTTCCCAGTATCCCTGAATAAAACTGATTATTTATTTGGGTTTCGGTTTGTTTGTTGAGACAAGATCTCATGTAACCAGAGCTGGCATCAAGCTTGCTAAGTAGTAAATCTGACGGTGGATTCTTAAGCCTTCTCCCTCAGCATCCAGAGTGCAGGGATTATAGCCATGAGCCAACATAATGGCTTTGGAATTTCTAGGAGAAATATAAAGAAAGACCTGTTCCAACTAGAGTTTTCTTCCTCCAAAAGATCATGCTAGAGGATGGGCAGACACTGGCTTCTTAGGCTTTAAAGGAGACTTAAGGCTTTGACTTAAGATTTCTGGAGTTTCAGAAGGTCAAATATGATAAAAAAAAAATGTTGGATCTGCTCCAAGTAAGATATAAAGAAAATAACAGAAGATCTGAAAGAAGCCAGAAGACCTTAGCCATAATATGCACAAATATTCACAAATCATGCATGGGGTACACAGACAAAGTTCTACAATATTTTTCCATCTACCATTGCAAAGAAACCACTACAATTACTTTTAAAAGGTGAACAATAGCTGATCGGTGGTGGCACATGCCTTTAATCCCAGCACTCGGGAGGCAGAGGTAGGCGGATCTCTGTGAGTTTGAAGCCAGTCTAGTCTACAAAGCAAGTTCCAGAACAACCTCCAAAAGCTACAGAGAAGCCCTGTCTCAAAATCAAGCCCACCCCCCCCAAAAAAAAAAAAACCAAAAAAGTGAATAATAACCTAATACTCTGTGAGTTTGAAGCCAGTCTGTTCTACAAAGCAAGTTCCAGGACAACCTCCAAAAGCTACAGAGAAGCCCTGTCTCAAAAATCAAGCCCACCCCCCCCAAAAAAAAACCAAAACAGTGAATAATAATCTAATATACCATATACATACATACATGAAAATATGACAAAAATCTTATTTTGTATAATTAATAAACACTAACTTTAAAAAAACCAATAATTAACTCCATTCCAAATCAAACTAATATTTTTTTTTAACATTTCTAAGATGCTAATACAACCAAAAGAATCTAAAATAAATAAATGAAATAAACCAAAGCTCTAGCCAACCAGATCAGGAGCAGTACATACATCAACACTTTACAATGACCCTGGACATCTTAAATAGAAGGGGCACAGCAGCAATGAAAAGTTTAGAGACACCTGAAATAATACTACTTTTAAAAAGTGAAAACAAAAAATGTGTTATAATTATGAGATCATAAAGTAAAGGATATGAATCCCATTCATGCCTGAAATCTTGAAATCATCAATTAGCTGGACTACCATGTCTTTGTTTGGGTCACTGGGGTCACTTTCTCGAACCTATATAAGTAAAATAAATAAAAGAACAAAGGAGTTGGAGTTTGCATTTTTGATTTTCATATTTGGTTTTCCCAAATGAAATGCTGGCTATCAGGACAAACTAGCCTATCTAGCCTATATCTCAGCAATTCTGCTTCAGCTTCCAGAGTACTAAGGGGCACAGAGGTTTAAAATAGAGGTTGGGGCTTGAGAGATGGCTCAGCAGTTATGGATGTGTACTGCTCTTCCCGAAGATCTGAGTTCAATTCCCAGCACTCAGGTCTGATAGCTGAGTAGCCTGTAACTATAGCTCCAGAGGAACCAACATCTATGACTCCATGGGAGAGCACATGCACACATAGCTTAAAAAAAAAAAAAAAAAAAAATGAGTGAATAAGTAAATAAATGACACTTTTTTATTATGCCAATTAACAAGGTATTTCTTTCAAGTAAAAACACTTAAATTTAAACTTATGAAAAATTCTACTTTAGTAGCCAACCTAAAGAGGAAAGGTAAATACTTAATAATTTTAAATGACCTACAGACCTCATACAGAAGGATACAGCAGCAATTACAAAGTTTACAGGCACCTGGAATAACACTAATTTTAAAAGGTAAAAGCAAAAATGTGCTATAATACAGAGATCACTGAGTAAAACATTAGTCACTTTTTTTATATCATTCATATTTGTTGATTACTTACACATTTGAGCAGTTTAATTTCATCCAAGGCTGTCTCTGTATAATGCTGGGCACTTTTTACAACTTTCATTGCAACAAATCTTTTCCCGCTTTAGGAAAAAAAAAATAAAAAAAAGCATAGTTATTTTATCATCAAAAGAAGTGATTGTTATAATGAGATGCAGTTAACTAGCAGCCAATAAATTGAAACTCTCAACAAGCTTTCCTTTAAAATAGTATTTTGGATGGCACATGCTTTTAACTTTTAACTCCAGCACTAGGGAGGCAGGAAGGTGGATCTCTGTCAGAGTGAGTTTCAGGACAGCCAGAGCTACACAAAGAAACCCTGTCTTGAAAAACATACATACATACATAAATACACACACACACACACACACACACACACACACACACATGAATGAAAGAATGGTATTTGGGGGGCCATCCAGATGGCTCAGCAGCTAAAGGCATTTGCAGGCAAGCACAGAAAACTGAATTTGATCCCCTGAACCTATATAAAGATGAAAGGTAATAATGACTCCACAAAATTGTCTTCATACTGTAGCAAATGTACTCTTACACCCATACATATATCATGCACATATACATACAGTTTTTTTTTAATTAAAAGTAGCATTTTTCAAATTTAGACAAATAGTGGGTGCCTAGGCTAAAACCGTATTTTATATGCTTTGTTGTTTCAATTCTAATTAACACAGAGTAGACAAGAAAATAGCTAACACAGACACTAAGAGGAAAATATTCTCTTATAACATTTGTTTCAATTTATGTATATATATGTACATGTACATAAACACAACTACACACAAATATGGACTGAGCAACAATGACATTTCCTGCTATGGAATGTGGCTTTTAAATCACCAAATATTGAATTGAAAGGTCTATACATTTTCAATTTGTATTGATTTTTCTTTTTCTGATAATGAACTACTAGAAAAGTAACAGCTCTGATGAAAAGCAATTTCAAAAAACAAGCTCACAAATACAGCTCAATTAGCATTTTTAAAACATCAGCAAAGGAATGTAAGACCAGTCTAGTTAGCTGGAGGGGCCTGTGCTAAGCAGCACCCTAATCTGTTACAATAAGGTAGGGTGGCCCTTGGCTACATCATCTTAAAAGCAGATGTACACAGGTAGACACATAATGACAAAGAACACTTACTGCATGTCCCAGCACAGCCAGACAGTAGAAAAGTGCCCCCATCCTAGCTTCCTAATGACATGGTATCGGCCATTGAAGAGGTCTCCAATTTTCACTGGATGATAGCCACCTGAAGAAAAGAAGAAAAAAAAAAAAAGAAAACTGGACATCTCAGGAAAACAGCATTGCAACTAATCACTTTGTTTTTCAGTTAAATTAGATAAAAATGCTTAAATGTTTCAAGATTACTCTTGGTAAGGGGTGTTCAGGATAAGATTTCTCTGTATAGTTCTGGCTGTCCTGAAATTCACTCTGTAGACCAAACTGGCCTTGAATACATAGAGATCCCGCTGCCTCTGCCTCCCAAGTGCTGGAAGTAAAGGCATGCCTAGCTAAGATTATACTTTTGTAAGTAGCAAAATAGTCTATGAGTTACCATTAGGTTTATGTTTATTTTAATAAAATTTGAAAAGGTAATAAACTGTGTAGAACTCTTGACAATTTGTATTTAAGTCAAGAAGTGCTGACAGATATCAACTCTTGACACTGAAATGCTGCTCTTCTTAATAAGCTCAAATTTTTCTGTGTATACCAGAAAAGCAGCTGAATTAGGTTTTAAACTCTACATACTTTTAATAAAGATTTATTTAATGTATATGGGTGCATTATCTGCATGCCCATTTGCACACTAGAAGAGGGCATTGGATCCTGTTATAGATAGTTATGAGCTGCTATGTGGCCACTGGGAATTAAAATCAGGATCACTGGAAGAACAGACAGTGCTCTTAACCTCTGAGCCATCTCTCCAGCCGCTACATACTTTTATATACATCAATAGTTTATATAAGGAATTGTGTTCTGTACAGTTAAAATATTATCTCTAAAAATTAGACCAACAATATAAGAACAGTGAAGAAGCAATTTTTTAAAACAAAGAGGAAAAAAACTAAAAACAAAACAATTAACATTTTTCTAAACAGGTAACATACAATATTTCATATCAATAGTCTATGTATTCTCAGATCTAAACTCCCAAATTTCTTCAGAGAACAAGGATCTTTCTGCCAACCATCTTTTCATTTCACTCCCACAGAAGGAAATGCTAAATATTAGGGCAACTCCTGAACCTACTTTGCTGCTGGAAGACAGGAACACCACGCCTCTTTTAGTAGGACCACAATGATAAAACTGGCACCAGGGAATTAAGAGAAGGTGGACACTCCAGTGACTCCATTCCTAACTTCCTTGCATGCTAGCCAGACCAGATATATCACACTGTCAGTATGCAAGGACTAGTGAGAACAGTTAAAGGCTTCATATCTCTCTGGAATTAATTTTGGGGCTTCATCCAAATGGGAAAAAGGGGGAATACAAGATAATGGTTCTACACACAGGCTCAGCTCCTAGCAGAAGCAAAGTTCTAGAAAGGGTCAAATACTTGAGGGTTCAGATAACAATCTGTATTTCATTATCACAGTAACTAAGATAAAAATCACACATTTAGATTTTTCTTGTCTTACTACTATTAGCCTTTTGACTAGGATCAGATGTAGAAGCTTTTCTTCTTAAATAAAAGGCAACATTTAGGATGAATTATAAATTTAAGGGAACAAAAATTAACTACTACATAGTCATCAATGTCATCACTGTGGCTTCTTCTACTCCTCTTCCTCTATGGCACCCAAGATGCACCTCTACTGTACAAAATTTCTACCGATACTATTGACAGGACTCCAAAGACAATCTCCCTGCCTAACAAAAGTGCACATTTATTTACGTAAGCCAATCAAAAGTTCAGAAATCCATGATTAAAAACTAGTCTGGATTTTCAGGAAATTCTCTTTATCTCTTTATCTTTATTCCGTTTTAGACTGATAATTTCTCTGCTCTCTGATTATGAATCTTTTATGCTGAAAGCTCTCAAAAGACTAAAGAATTATTATAGAACTGTCACCACCATACAAGTCTTCTTAAGAAAGGAAGGACAGGATCTAGACAGAAGGCTTAGCAGTTAAGAGGACTGAATGCTCTTTTAGAGGGCCCAAGCTTAATTCCCAGCACACACATGGTGGTTCACTGCTGCCTGTAACTCTAATTCTACAGGTTTTGAAGATTCCTTATGGCATCCTTGTGCCCCAGACACACATGTCATACAAAGACAATACACACAAGCATATACATACACCCATACACATAAAATAAACAAATTTCCAAAAGAAAAGAAAGGGGAGGTGGACTAACAGGAAAAAAGAAACTCAGCATAACAAATATACTTTGTGTCAGATTCAATACTTCACCTAACACCAAATCAACAAAATACAATAGTCAGAAAATCACTAAGGACATGATTTGAACACATTATGGATCAACCTGACTTGGTGGATACTTACAGAATGCACACAAGAGGCAGAGGCAGGGGGATCTCTGTGAGTTCAAAGTGCCTGGTCTACAAATCAAGTTCCTCCAAAGCTACAGAGAAACCCTGCCTTGCGGGGTGGGGTGGGGTGGGGTGGGGTGGGGCAAAAAAAGAAGAGAACAAACCCAAGTTTCCAACATGAGAAATGGTACAGCTGACCTCAAAGTCACCTACAGATGTTAAAAGCACAACAAAGAAGTGTAAACACATACATGACAAGGAAACATACATTTAATAACCCAAAACACTAAAATTTCAACAGAAATACTCATAATTCAATAATCTCGTATTTAGTTTTTAAAACTGAGTTCATTAAACATTTTTTATAAAAGGTGCATAGTGACTGAACATGCATGCCTGCAATCCCAACACATGGGAGGATGAGGCAGGAAGATCAATTTGATGACGGTCTTTGCTATAAGGCAAAACCCGGTCATTTTAAAAAGAAGACAGACCCCCCCCCCCAAAAAAAAGCACAGTACATTTTTGTAAACTTTATGGAATACTACCAGTTCTATACAAACTTCCTAAAAAGCACAAAAGGGACAAGACCAAATGGCAGCCCACAGACTGGGAAAAGATTTTCACCAATCCTATATCTGACAAAGGGCTGATCTCCAAAATATACAAAGAACTCAAGAAACTAGTCAACAAAACACCAAATAGCCCTATTAAAAAATGGGGTACAGAACTGAAGAAAGAATTCTCAATAGAGGAAATCAAAAAGGCTGAAAGACACTTAAGAAAATGTTCCACATCCTTAGCTATCAGGGAAATGTAAATCAAAACAACTTTGAGATACCAGCTTACTCCTGCCAGAATGGCTAAAATTAGAAACACCAATGACAACTCATGCTGGAGAGGATGTGGAGAAAGGGGAACACTCCTCCACTGCTGGTGGGAATGCAAACTCATACAGCCATTTTGGAGATCAGTATGGCGGTTCCTCAGGAAAATGGGAATTAGTTTACCACATGACCCGGCAATCCCCCTCTTAGGCATATACCCAAAGGATTCACATCCATGCAACAAAGACATCTGGAAGCAACCTAGATGCCCCTCAATTGAAGAATGGTTAATGAAATTGTGGCACATCTACACAATGGAATATTACTCTGCAGAAAAAACTAATGGTATCTTGAAATTCGCAGGCAAGTGGATGGTACTTGAAGAAACCATCCTGAATGAGGTAACCCAGTCACAAAAAGAGGAACATGGTATGTACTCACTCATATATGGATTTTAGACCTAGATCAAAGGATCACCAGCCTATAATTCACACCAACAAAGGAACTAGGATACAAGGTGTATTCTAAGAGATTCATATAAAGTCCCTCACAGAACTGGGAAGGGACAAGTCCCCGTCCCCCCCCCCCCAGAGCTCAGGGGAAGTGGGGGAGGGCAGCGAATGGAGAGAGAAGTTGGAGAAAACAAGGGGGAGGAAAGGAAAACATGTGTGACCAGGAAGATTGAGCCTGGTTAGGAATAGAAGACAGGAAAGAGGGAGAGAGAGACGGAGAGAGAGACAACATAAAAGAGGGAGCCAATATTGGTTTGAAGATAAAATTGAACATAAAGAAAGGTCTAGAGAACTACAAGACTGCTCCCAACTAACAATTTGAGCTTCCGTGGAAAGGCTATCATAAATGCCCTCCCCAGAGAGTGAGATCAACAATTAACTTCTCCATGGAGCCCTCAACTAATGCCTGTTGGGAAACAGGAGCAAACACCCATACATAAACACTGAGTCGAACTAGAACCCAGATGCAGATGGAGAGGACAAGACCAGGCTGCAGAAACACATAGAGACAGCTTACCTGAACAAGGAGGAGCTAACGGGTCACCAGTCTGATAGCTGGGAAGCCAGCATGGGACTGACTCAGGCCCCCCTGAATAAGGGCCTCAGCCAGAAGGACTGAGCAGTCTAAGGGACCTCAGACAGTGGAGCCAGGATGTATCCCTGGTGCACAAAAGGACTTTGCTAACACATTTCCCATGGAGGGATAACTGCCTTAACCTAGAAACAGGAGAGAAGCCCTAGTCCCTACTTCACATGACCTGTCAGATCTACATGACCCCAACTGGATGGCATTCCCCTACATATGGAATTGGGGTGGGGGGATGGGAGGGGAGGGTGGTTAGAGTGCATGTGAGAGGGCAGAGAGGGTAAAAGGGAGGGAAGAAAGGAGGGAGGGAGGAAAGAAGGGAGGGAAGAAGGGAGGGAGGGAAGGAGGGAGAGGGAACTGGGATCGACATGTAAAATAAAAAATGAAATTTTTTAAAAAAATGCTTTGGACTCAAAAATTTAAGTTGAAGGACAAGTTACTGGGGAAAAGGATTTCTATTTTTGTTTCCACAGAAAATGAAAAGATGTGGATTCCTTCCAGACTAATGTGGTTTGATCACGCCAGACCGCCTGAAACAGAGTACCAGGTGATCCTACATTCAAAACAGCTGGAAAAGCAGCCTTACAGACTACAGCCAGGATTTCTGAATCTTCTTCGAATCCCCCATGACAGCGCCCCTTACCAGCAGGAAGTAGTTTGGAAAGAACGACGCCCAAATTCCCAAATATTGTGTATAAATGTTTGTTTTCATTTAATTGGACTTTGTATATATATATATATATATATATATATATATATATATATATATAGCACAGTACATTTTTGTAAACTTTATGGAATACTACCAGTTCTATACAAACTTCCTAAAAAGCACAAAAGGGAAAGTAATTCCCCATGAGGTTATCAGTATTTAATTACAAAGATATACAATGGCATATATGAAAACTATTGACCATAATGAAAGTTTGAAATGGAGACATCATTTCAAGAAATGCAATCAAGAAATGGCCAACAGTGGTTATTGCAGGAATGCAAACTTAGTTTACTATTGTGATGGGAGATGTCATTCTGTAAATAGGGTTCTCTTATTGGTTAATGAATAAAGTACTGCTGGCCAATAGGAAAGAAGATAGGTGGGACTAGGAGACAATGAGCATTCCAGAAAGTAATAGGGAGACGTCAACATGGAGAGATTAGAGAGAACAGAGGTCTCAGTCCTCTCTCTGGTATGATGAGACCACGTGGAAGTACTTAGATTAATAAAATTTAAGAGAGATTTAGGCGATAAGAAATTAGTAACTGTCCAACAGCTTTATATCTAACACAGTGTCTCTGTGTGTTACTTGGGACTGATGCAACTGTGGGACCTGACAGGCTGGAGAAAAAAACCTACTCAATAACAAAATGGGGCTGATCATGAACCTGAGAACTTCCACTTAAAACTTGACAAAAGCTTAAAAAGGGATTTCAGAAACAAAAGAACAACAGAGACAAAGCAAGGCTTCTTGGTAGCAGCTTTTTTTTTTTTTTTTTTTTTTTTTGGTTGTATTCTGCTTTGATGGGAGATGCCATTCTGCATATGTTTAAAGCACTGCTGGCCAATAGGAAAGGAAGATAGGAGGGACTAGGAGACAAGGAGGAAATAGAAAGTAGGAAGGAGGGGGTCAAGATGATGGCCGGCTCTCCGGTAAGAGAAATACATAGATCAGCAGAAATGGGTTAATACTTAAGACAGAAACTAGTACCGGGCCAACAGAATTATATCTAATACAGAGTCTCTGTGAGCTAATTGGGGCTGGTGCAGCAGCAGGACAAGACTAGGCGGCAGGAGGAAAAACCATACTCGTTACACTGCTTTGCTAGAGACAAGCAGAGACTTATGCAGCTCCTTTAAGGGAGGTTTCCTGACTCAGCTAAAGAGCTCTGCTAACACCTGAATGGGGTGTACAAGAGCTGGCAATGGCAGTGACCATATCTCCTGGGAGGCAGCATAGACCAAGGCACAGCTCTCAGTTCTGGCGGTAAAAGTACCAGCCTCCATCTTGGATAGACTGCAGCTAACACAGCTGTGGCTTTCAATTTAGCAATGTTGTTTACCAGATAAAGACTTGTGAACAGAAAAAGATAAAGATTTATAGTGAAGACAGATTCAGATTAAGAAAAACCTCTAAAGGTTTACAGTGTGTTTTAAAATATACATAGGCTTGGGAGAAAAAAAAAGAAAATCAGGATAAAATGGTTAAAAAAAGAATAATAAAAAGAGAGTAGCTGGATGTGGTAGCACAAGCCTTTAATTCTTGAGACAGAGGCAAGCAGATCTCTGTGATTTCAAAGTAAACCTGGTATACAGAGTTAATTCCAGGACAGATAAAAGTTACAAAGAGAAACCCTGTCTCAAAATATGAAAAAACAAAAACTCATGAAAAGATGGAAAGCACAAAAAGATTCTGGATACTATGTACATTGGTACTATGTACATTGTCTTTAAATTGCTCAATTGCAAAGGAAGTACACTTGATTATCAATGCTGCAAAATTAATCCAATTTATATATTTTTAAAATGATTTGACTTTAAAATTTAAGTCTAAGGACAAGTTATTGGGGGAAAAGGCTTTCTATTTTTGTTTCCACAGAAAATGAAAAGCTGTGGAATCCTTCTAGACTAACATGGTTTGATCAAGCCAGACCCCCTGAAACAGAGTCCCAGGTGATCCAACATTCAGAACAATTGGGACAAGACAGCGTTACAGACAATAACCAAGATTTCTGTGTCTTCTTAGGATCCCCGTGACAGTGCCCCCTACCAGCAGGAAGCAGTTTGGAAAGAACAACACCCAAATTCCGAAATATTGTTTATAAGTGTTTGTTTGTTTTCATTTAAATGGGGTTGGTTATAAATGGTTAATGACCACAACCAATCTTTTTAAAGGTAAAAAGAGAATTATGGTATAGATGTAAATACTTTGTTTTGGAATGGATTTTCATTTACTGATACAAATTTAAGGTCAATTTTGTGATATGTGTATTTTTCCTCTTTTTTAGGTATTGTGTTTTTATAGCTCATTTGGAAATGTAATGTATAAATTAGTACAGATTATAGATAGTTACCTATGATAGTCAAAACTTAGAGTTAAGTTAGTTAGGTTTTCAAGATGTATTTGAGACGGATAGGCATTCTTCAAAGAACTACAGAATGTGGCATTTAAAATGGTTTAGGGTTTTTCTTGATAATGAAGCATAACTACTCCTGGCAACACCACCTATGTCAGAAAGGAAGATGGACATTGAAGAAACTCGTTATGGAGTTTACTTTCAATATGGCAAGACTAGCCATTTGGACAAGATACTGCTCTTGTCTGGATTGTTTTGACTTTATGCTGTATAAATTGGACATGCAGGACCCACAGGAAAATGACTGCTGATACAAGATGGACATTTGTTAAAGCGTTCCTGCTTCATGGAAGAGTCTGCCAGACAGTCTGCAGGACACGGAAAAAAGTGACTGACAAACTGCCAATACAGGTGGTCAGTTTAAAGTTTCCTACTTTGCTGAGGAGTCTGCCAGACACATTATGGCCTACAGGCTGAAGATGGAACATTATAGAAGAACTTTGGGTGACTGACCAGGCGAGTTGTCTCTGTCATTTCTAGAGTTTATATATTATCCTTCTGTAGTCTTTGAAGGAACTGAAGACAGATAGTTTTGGTTATAGTTTTCCTTGGTTAGGATTAAAGATAAGTTACATATAGGACTTCAGACTCACAAAGATAGGATAGATGATGCAATAATTTCTTTTAATCTTGCTAAATGTTAATGGACTAAGTATTGTTAACTGTGGTTCTTGTTTGATAACTGTTTTGTTATATATTTTACGATGTTAAAGTTAAAACCCATCTTTTGATTTTAGACAGAAAAGAGGAAATTATGGGAGATGTCATTTTGTAAATATATTTCTCTTATGTTAATGAATAAAGCACTGTTAGCCAATAGGAAAGCAAGATACACGGGACTGGGAGACAAGGAGAAGAGAGGAAGTAGTAGGGAGGAGATTCAAGATGGTAGACTGAGAGAGAATTTCGGGGCCTCTCTCCAGTAAGATGAGACCACGTGGAAATACTTAGATTAATTGAAATGGGTTAATATTTAAGACAGAGCTAGCCGATAAGAAACTAGTAACTGGCCTACAGCTTTATATCTAATAGTGTCTCTGTGTGCTATTTGGGGCTGGCATGGCAGTGGAACCAGACTGGCAGGGGAAAACTACTTATAACACTATTGAGCATAATTTCTCAAAAAAGAAATATCACATAGACATCGACTCAATAGACTCAGGCTCAATAGACATAGAAAAAAAAAATAACAACACTGCTTTATTGCTGTGAATAGACACCATGACCAAGACAACCTATAGAAGAAAGTATTTATTTGGAAGGAATACAGAAATAATAGGATAAAAGGGTAATTATTGAATCTATTCTTAAAAGAAAAAAGGGAAGATATAAGATTAAAAAATAGATTATTGAATCTACTTTTAAAAAACAACTAATTTTTAATTCTCTCCATAGGGTTGGACTTTTGTATATTGTTTACAAATTTTGTATATTGATACAAATTTGACATTAATTTAGTTAAACCATACTGTACATACATTTCTAATCTACAGAATATGATGCCTAAGATGTTTTAATAACATAGGTCCTTTTTTGGGGGGAGGGAGGGGGACAATGAGACATGTCTGCTCCTGGCAGCTCCAATCTACTACAGAGAAGATGATGGGCAATGAAAAAACTCCATATGAATTTTATTTTCTTTGTGGTTAAAGAGCCACTGGGCAAAAAAAAAGTGCCCTTGCCTTGACTGCTGAGAGTATGCTGTCCAAATTAGACAAGTAGAACACAAAACAGAGTAACTGCAAACCTTGCAAAGACAAGGTGTGACAATCCTTCAAAAATTTGCATCACAGAAAAGTCTGCCAATCTCTGGAGTGTTAAAAGATGATCTATTTAAAATAAATTTCTGTTTGACCTTGTAAACATACTGAATGTGACTACAAGTTTGATTATAAACGTTGACTATTTACTAACCTGCATTTCCTTATTATCCTATATTTAGTAATAATAAATTTCAAGAATTATAAATTTGTATTATATTATTAGATGGGTTGTATATGTACAATACCTTGAACAAGATTAGAAATGTATGTAGAGTGTATGATTTCACTTGTGTACATTTTCTAAACAGACAATGAGGCTCATGTTCTAGTCTGTTTCTAAGGTTTCTCCAGTAAACAAGCCTGAAAGACACATGAATTCCTCTGGAGAATCTAGTGAGATGAGGGCAGGAGCATCTCTTCTACAGAGATGCCGCCATATTGTTTAAAAGAGTAGGACCCCTAAGCTTGAATCTGGTTGTATGTAGCAGAAACACACTGTGCATTCAGTAACCTGTTGGCTTGCTGCTACACTGCTGGCTCAGGTCTGAGAAGCCAGGAATACCATCATGAACATGAAGATTGAGTAGCTTTACCTCTGATCCAGGAATCAAATCTTAGTTCTTATTACTGACACCAGAAAATAAAATATTTTCGCAATAGAAAAATTGCTGGGTTTTAATCTTATGAAAACAGTCTTAAAATGATACTGCCTTTCTTGCTTTGTTGACTAAGAAACCCAGAAACAATACTTTCCCAAATAGTACAGATCTCCATTAATCCTTAAATGACTTAGTATTTTATCAGTGGTGTAACTGCTTTATCTGCTGCCTGCTATTGTATTATATATACTTACTTGTAAAATGTCTTAAGTATTTGAAGTATTAGGATATGAATACCAGCTCCTCATGGTAAACTCATGCAAAGTGTACATCTAAAAAGCATTTCTGGACTTTCCTGGCCAGAGGTAGGTTCCTTTTCTGTGCTTTTCTTATGCACCCCCTCCCCAATAATGCCAGCTTATGTTCTGTGATTTCTCCCTTCTGTTTCCCAAGAGATGGTAAACTGTTACAACAAGTAGAGGCTTTCTACAGAGATACCATTTATCCTCAGCACCTTTAAGATGGTACTTGAATGACAGAACATATTGAAACCTAAAAACATGCAGACAGGCGTGGATGAGAGGGAGGTTTGCTTTGTTATGCCAAGTAAAGGGAGTGCTGCTCCTTTAAAATATGAGGGGAAAAAAAAATCAGCTGGTCTTAGTGGCCTGGCAGAGACAGGTAGAAATCTCTGAGTTCAAGATTGGATTGTTCTATACAGTGAGTAGTCAGGGCAAGCCAGGAATACACAGTGAGACTGTCTCAAAACAACCAACAAGCAAGCTAAAATTAAAATTAAAACTTTAGGTTACACAATATAAAACACACACACACACACACACACACACACACACACAGAGGGAGGGGCTTACAGAAGAATTTGTGGCATAAGAAAAAAATCAAAATCATGGAGACATATTTAAGTGAAATAAGCAGTTCTGTATGATGAGGTCTGGCTGAGGCAATCCTTTTCAGTTACACAAGAGTTTTTTGCTTTTTGCAGGGAGAAATTAGCAAAGTATATTCTTCAAAGATTCCCCCACACCATTTTTCTTTCAATAATTTAAATGTACCTCAAGTAATATCTCCAATAATATTGCTAAAAAGTCATAGGACAAATTCTTTTATCAGTCTGCAAAATTTAAAAGTATGGTACTTCAGGAAAACAGAAAATATAGTGAGCCCTGACATTATAAGACCCAAGAAAAGCTATCATGATATTCACAAAAACATGATATTCATTTAAGAAGTCAATGTACTCTGCTGGCTCTGTCCTTAGACATGCAACAACACTAAATAAACAATTTGCTGTATATGTCACTGTAATAATTTTGTGGATGCAATAAAAACTGTCTAAAACAGCCAGGCGGTTGTTGCACATGCCTTTAATTCTAGCACTCAGAAGTCAGAGGCAGGTGAATCTCTATGAGTTCAGGCCAGCCTGGTATATAGAGTGAGTTTCAGGACAGACTCCAAAGCTACACAGAGAAAACCCTCTCTAAAAGCACAGAAAAAAACCAACAAACAAAACAATAAAAACAAAAAAAAATTCTAAATCATACTCACACTGACATTTGTTTTCCTTTTTGTTTCTCTCTCCTCTCTCTCACCTCCCTCAAAAATATCCCCTTGCCTTTACCTCTCAAATGCTAGGATTACAGGCACCTACCACAAAGTGAAAGTTGAACTATTTTTTTTTCTAGAAAGACTCTCATAAATGATACTGTCCCACAAAGGAAGCACAAGTCACATTCTGAGGCAAACCAATATTTAAATCTTAATTTGCACTTTAGACTGACATCTGGACTCCTCATGATTGTTCCTCATTTTCATGAGACCATTGTAGATACATTTTTAATGAATCAGGTGCGGAATGTTAGAATTCTAAAAATATACATTAGTCAACATCCAATCACAAAAGGCAACTGGTAGGTTTTTAAAATCTGTGTTTACAGAGTACTTGAGTCTCACTGAAACAAAATTAATCTATCCTAAACCAGTCTGTACATATCCCCAAGCAGACACCACAGACTAAAACATCACCTAGCATGATGTATAGCCGAACTGCAGACCAGCCTTAGAGTATATCAATGCAACAGAGAAACTGGGTCTCAGGCAATCAGAGGCTGAAAGCTGCACAAACATGACTATGTGAGGCAAATGTCAACTGCAGGCAATCAGGTTACTTCTGTTTGCCACTTCTTTTTCTTCCTGATATAAATATATCCTGCATATATGACAAATCGGGGCATACCATGTTTGGTATGAAATGTTGCCCAGTTCTAAAATCCCTTTCTAGTTCAAATAATCTATGTAAATTCAACAGTTCTCAGGTTTTTGTACTATTTATTACATAGGAATTTATGTTACAATCTTCTTATATATGTCTTACATACAATTAAATATCTGATTTTTCTGAATGTTTAAGTATATCAATTCCCTCCAAGTCTCAGATTAAATAAAAGTTAATGTCAAATTTTCCTTTTTATTTCTTTTCTTTTCTCTCTCTCTCACTCTCCTCTCTCCTCCCCCACCTCACCCAACCCCATCTCTCATATTTCTTAAATACCAGATGCAAGCATTTCTCTCTTCAGGATTTTTTGACAGAATAATCTAAATCACTATTCTATGAAAAACATTGTTATTTATCCTTCATCTGAAGAATATTACCTACAAGGAGGAGTGTGTGTGTGAAAGAGAGAGAATGGTTTTTAATGTTTTATATTACTTTATTGCTCTGTTCACACTGCAAAAAGTATTCAACAATCTATTATATATAGCCACACCAGTTTATAACAAACCACTTTTATTACTACACTTGGGTCAATATTTACTAGTCCTTGGCAATTTTCACATTTTAATATTTTATGGAGTTTTTTAGATTTATAGAAATTTTCATATTTTATGGAGTTTTTAGATTTATATCTCTGTATTATTTGTATGAGTGTTTTACCTGAATGTATGTGTACATGTCTTGTGCTCATGAAGGCCAGAAGAGGGAGGGCATCAGATTCCCTGGAAATGGAGTTACAGGTGATTGTCAGTAGCCATATGGGTGCTGGAAAGTGAACCCAGTACTCTTAGAAGATTAACCAGTGCTCTTAAGCACTTAGCTATCATTTCAGCCTCATCTTTTCTGTTCTTTATCTTTTATTACTTACACTGTAGGAAACAGTAGAATAGCTGTATTATGTGAGATTGTTATTTTATATAATGAAACAACCTCACATAATTAAGGAATTAATCACCAATTGATTAATTAAGAACATGCACTTTTAAATGTCAACTTGCAACACTGGTGAGCTCAAAGACTCTGAGCTCACTTCTTAGTTCTTTTTTTTTTTTTTTTTAAGTTTTTTCTTTTTAATTTTTTAAAAATACCTGCCTCCTCCCCCCCCCCTTTCTTAACATTTATTTATGATGTATACAGTGTTCTGTCTACATGTCTGCTTGCAGGCTTGAAGAGGGCACTGAATCTCATTATGAATGGTTGTGAGCCAACATATGGTTGCTGGGAATTGAACTCAGAACCGCTGGAAGAGTAGTCAGTACTCTTAACTTCTGAGCTATGTCTCCAGCCCTCACTTCTTAGTTCTCAATTATGTTCTGGATAAATAAAAGTAGAATATATCAAATCCTGAACTGAGGAGACATAACCAACTTTAAAATAAAAAAGGCTTAGGTGGATGAAAGTACAGTTCAGAAACCAGAGTCGACATGGGAAATACTGATGGCTTTCATTTTAACAAGTAAAAATATTCTTTTAGTAACAAAAACTTTTAAAATAAACGCATCTTCCTGGATATTTCAAACAAAGAATGATATTATAAACATTCGAGACTTCAAAACTGAACTAATAATTAAATCCTCGTACTGACTCTAGATTTGTTATTAATTTCCAAGCTACTTTTGTTTACAAGGTAGAGAAGATATCATAATACATAGCAACTGACTGACACTGACAATTTTATTGTTAATGTGGCATAACCTAAAGTCACTTAGAAAGAGGGAACATCAACCTTAGAGTTTCCTTGACCAGACTGGCCTGTTACCATAATTACGGAACATTTTCTTCATTGCTGATTGATATGTGAAAGTCCCACCCACTGTGGATAGTTCCAGTACTCAATAGGAGATCCTGGGTTATATAAAAAACCTGAATAAGCAGAAGACAGGGAGAACAAGCTGATAAGCAGAATTCCTTCATGGTTCCTGCCTCTTAAGTTCCTGTCCTGGACTCCCTCGGGGATTTGAAATTCAGGTTACAATCCATCATCAAGGAAGCCAAGGCAGGATATCAAGCAAGAACCTTGAGAGAAGCTGAAGCAGAGGCCATGGAGGATGGCTATTTACTCGGTTGGTCTTCATACCTTGCTCAGCCTGACTGAGACCTCCCAAATCTATCATTAATCAAGAAAATAACCGGCAAATTAGTCTACAGGCAATCTTACAGAAGTATTTTCTCAATTGAGGTTGCCTCTTCCCAAATGACCCTAGCTTGTCAAGTTGACATAAAACTATTCAGCAGAAGCCTAATTCTAAAGCCCTTCTTTATTTTTATAATTGAAAATTCATTAATACTTTCCATTTTAGTCATCATCTGCTGAGAGTACTTCACAAAGGTCCTTGTGCCCACAGATCTCCAGGTAAACCAGTTATGTTGAGCACACAGGATGGTCCTCTCAAAGGAGTAGTTGTAAAACCTGTTCTTCCATCCATAATTTATTTATGCCTTGGGAAAAGTGATTAGTTTGCTGTATCTTTACGTAACTATATATATTTGGGAGTCTGTATCATTCTTTCATTGCATCTGTGGCTATATTCTAGCACACTGTTTGCCAATGGCCAAATATAATAGTATCTTTCAAACTATGTAATCTTCTAGAATCCTGACTCTTAATCCATCAACACCCAAAAAGGAACTCTAGTTCCTTTCATTGTGGATATGAAAGGGCTTCTGATGTGTTTGTAAGCAAAAGAGTGGCTGAAATGACCATGTGGTTTCTGAGGACAGCTCAAAAATTTCCAGCTTGCACAGTATATGCATTTGCCTTGCAAATCTGAGCTGCCAGGTAAGAAGTCATCATGCTGTGAAACAAGGCAATGCACACACTAAAGACACATATATTGCTTCCACTGGACTTTAAGCCCAGAAGAAATGGGAACTTTCAGATGATTCTGAACCTGGCCAGAGTTAGTTCCAGTTGTTACGAGGTTCAAATGATACCACAAATAGCGTGAAGTACAAGCAAGCTATTCCAGCTTTGTTCATATGGAATATCCCTCATACACTAAATATAAGGTCGTCAGCTCATGGTCCAACTTTGGGAAGTGGTGGAAACATTAGGAATTAGGATCTTGCTGGAAGTCAATGGACATGGGGCTTTGAAGGTTATATGTAGTCCCCAGTCTCTTCCTCATACTTTTTGATTCTTATTCATCATTAGGTGAACAAGCTCCCTTTCCATGTGCTCCCAATACCTCACCAGCCCAGCATCCATGGAACCAAGGGATATTAAGAAAAAAAATCTGTGAAAGTATAAGCCAAAATAATGCTTATCTTTAAGTTGTTGTGTTATATATTTTAGTTACAGGTATATAAAGAAACAAATATGTTCTTGACATATAAAATCATGAATCAAATAAAAAGGTGGTTTAAAGCTTCCACCTGGGTATAGTGTCATACAATAAGCAGAACTGTCCTTACTTTACTATCACAAAATTCACATAAAGTTGTCTTCACTAATGTGCAATAAACATGTGCCCACAATCTTTAAAAGCCCAATTTGCTATTTCTGAAACTCATTAATCTTCTATTTGACTTTTCAACTGATCATATTTATTCTCCTCTGCTCAGAAACATGCTTTGATATACTACCATAAAACAACTTTCCCTTCCTCTTATCTGACCCTACAAACTCAAAGCATTTCTCTGATGATATGCCATGCTCTCTCAATAGTTGACCATCTCCTGTAACTGTGGCTTCACAGAAGGCTGCTATGAAATTCTGCCTTTCTGAGAACTTTCATTTTATACCTGAGACCACACAGTCTTATAAAAAAAAAACTATCAAAAACTTGGTGAGTTACCATTAAAGACAACATTTGTAGCACCGTAGAAAGACTATTAAGGGCTAATGAGACAGTAGGCAATAAACTGAGCTAAGAAAGCTACTACCAGAATCAATAAAATGTTTTTAATAATAAGGTAAAATTCTCATAGAATCAGACAAGTCACAACAGAAATTACATGTAACAGGTCAAAAGAAACTAACAGATTATCAAAGTATGCTCATTGACAGGATAAAAGTTAAGATGGCCATTTGCGGACATGGTCTAGCAAGTGCCTTAAGAAGTTGAATATGGAGTTACGGCATAATATAGAAGATATATCTCTCTATGTCTATTTATCTATCTATGTATCTATCGAGCAATGAAAACAAATGTCCTTTTATTTATATATAAATATATATTTAAAATATATATATATATCAGCATATTCATAACCAAGCAGTGAAAACAACTGTAATGTGCACTAACTGATGAATGAACACAAAATAGGAGATTCACTGATACAATGTGGAATGTTGTTTGTTAAAGAAATGGATAAAGGAGTGCCAAATGACAAAATATGAAGGAGACCAGAACATCAAACTAACCAGACTCGATGGGATACATATTGTAAAATCTTATTACATCAAGTTTCTAGAATGCAGAAATCTATAGAAACAAAAAGAAAACAATGGTTAAATGGAGAGTAAGGATTGATAGTTGACGACAAAATATGTCGTCATATTTAGGGGTACTAAAAGTGTTCTACAAATAGTGATGGTAGTCATAAAATTCCACGCATATAATGAAAACCAATTATATGCTCCCTTTAATGAGAGGAAGTTATGTATATACACTATATCACAAGAAATTCTATGAAATTAAGAAAAATAGCACACATATTATTACTTGAAACAAGGTCTCACATAGCCCAGGCTGGCCTTCAAACTTACTATGGAGTTGAGGATGACCTTGACCTCCTGATCCTCCTACCTTCATCTTACTAGTGCTCTGACTACAAACCTGGTTGAACAAAGTATCAATTGCTGCCTACTCACCAAGAGAATCCCAAGACCTGGCCAACAAGCTTGGCATGTGGAGCTGAACACAAGACTCCCTGTCTCAAACAAGGTGGAAAGTGAGGAGACACACCCAAAGGCACCTCCATAAATGCTAGGAAGGGGAGGACTTGATTTTAAAAGACAACATATTCCATCTTTTCATTTCCCACAGAAAAATAAAAGAGAAATGAATTACTCCAAAAATCACAATATTACCAGCTCTGTTTATGAATGCTTTTAAACCACCTAAAGCCTAGAAAGAAAACCAAATATCCTAGTCCCTTGAGAAAACTGATAAACCACCCCAAAGGACAGAGGAAAGAACTAATTTATGGGGCATCTCCAGAACAAAACTGAAGCAAGCAGTTATGCTCCAGTGAGCTTATGGGAGAAATGGAGAGAGGAAGAGGCAGGGAGGAAGGAAAACAGCAGGTGTGACCCACTAACTGGTTCTATAAAACAACATGCTTGCAATAGTCAGGAGGGCCAGGTAGTCAGAGGAGGACTGAGGAAAGACCTGCTTGTACAGCCAAGTGAGGAGAGCTGAGGAGACATGTGGGTGCATCTTCCCCTGACTACTGCATGAGTCATCCTTTGATACAGGTCCTGGCAGCACTGCAGGAGTGAGGAAGAGGGAAGACTATTGTCAGGCAGCAAAGGCTGACCTCAGTCCAGACCTTCTTCTATGGACTACAGAAGATGAGAGATGAAGACAAGAGCTACTGACATTTAAAATAACAGGAAAGAGCAGTCAAAGATAAAATGGCATACATTATGTCATTACTTTGTATACTAACTTAACTTATTAATAATAACTAATTAAAAAGCCTAGGATACAGGAGAGTTCTACCATTAAACCTTACACTTTCTCTGACTTAGTGAATTCAAGGATTAACACAGAATATTTCCAACCAAGACTGTTCACTGGAGTATCAGCATCCTGTGTTGATAGTATGGCTCTGGCATGCAAACATGGCTGATTGCTTCAAGCTAGACCAAACCTCCAGCTCCTCCAGAGGGCAAGTTCATATTGTTTAGTTAAAATATCTGATGTGATTCAAGGTCCTCCTCATATAAACCAAGTTATTTTTAAGAAAGGACAATTGAAAGGAACTAGATTTCATTTCCCCAAAAACAGTGCTAAGGCCAGACCTCTCATTGGGCAAGGTTAAAGTTTTTACTGTACAATTTGTTTATATTTCTTTCTGGTTCCTAGGCCCATAATTCTAGCTGCTTTCTCAACAGCCCTAGCAAGTATTACATTTACCAAACATCTCCCCAAACAATTGTGAATTGATAGTTTCTGCTTATAATCCCCAAACTATTTTTATATGAGGGTATTCAATTGATAAATTAATACATATTATTTATTTTACATACATATATTTCATGTATATACAAAATATGCCTTCTTGATATAATTAAGTCTATTGTTTCCAACTAAAGCAGCTTACAAGACCATAACACAAAACATAGTATTTACAAGAGGCAGGCAGATCTCTCTGAGTTCTGAGCTCAGCCTGGTCGACAGGGTAAGTTCCAGGATAGCCAGAGCTTAAACAGTGTAAACCTGTCTCAAAAGACAAACAACAATAATAGTAATTGTAAAAAAATAAAAGAAGAAATGGCCCAGAAAAAATACAGCAGAATAATGCTATTATGGCTTGACAAGAGCAGGCGCCTTTGCTCACCTGCAGAGCGTGACTACATGCATCTGTCTCTGAATTTCTGCATAGCAAGCAAAGTCAAAGCAGAGAAGAAATAACAAATGGCTTCATAATTCAGGATACATTATGATGTACACTGTCAAGAAAGCACTGCTCTTCTTCCAGACACTCTACAGTACCAAGTTTGGAAGGTATTGCCAACAAGTTCTTCGCTTCACATCTCACTTCTCTGATTAGTAGCCCATGTTTACAATCCCAGCATTTGTGAGGCAGAGACAGGTATTGAAGGGCATCCTTGGATACACAGTTCAGATTGGACTGCATAAAACAATCTCAGAACATAACAAAATACACACACATACATACACATATATGCATGTACATATAACATATACAATATGTTCTAAACAAAGAGAAAGAAATTAAAGGCACAGGGGTTTAAGGATGCTAATTGTTCATCCAGAAATCCTGAATTTCAGTCCCAGCACCCATGTTGGGTGGTTCACAATTGCTCTTCCTCCAGAAGACCCAATTCTACTGTTGGTACATACTTTCTGTAATAAAGTGAACTGTGTCCTGGGGAAAAAAGGACAGAATGAAGTGTAAAGCCAGGAAAACCAAGAAGCATCACATTAAAATCCAGAGTATCAAAATCCAACCATTTTAATTCTCAAAGTTGGAGAGGTTCAGAAAGGAAGTCTAAGTTCACAAATAATTACAGTAGTATATGTTTAAAGATACTGTTCAAATTTCTAGAGATACGATCTGAATGCCACTAAAATTATAAGAACTCTAGAACATCAGGTGGCATTTTAAGATTTAATATGTAAATGAAAAAAAAAAACTGGATTCCCCAGTTGTAGAGAGGGAGGAGTGATAAGAAAATGGGGGCAAGACCAGGCTACAGAAACCCATAGAGACAGCTGACCTGAACAAGGGGGAGCTCTTGGAACCCTAGACTGATAGCTGGAAAACCAGCATTGGACAACTCAGACCCCCTGAACATGGATCTCAGTTAGAAAGCCTGGGTAATCTAAGGAACCTCCGACAGTGAAACCAGGATGTATTTCTAGTGCACAAAAGGACTTTGGAAGCACATTCCCCATGGAGGGATATTCCCTTAACCTAGAGGCAGGAGGGAGGGGAGCCTAGTCCCTACTCCAAATGACTTGATAGACTTTGTTGATCCCTCCTGGAAAGCATCACCCTCCCTGTAGAGTGGGGGAGAGGGGATTGGGAGGGGATCGAGAGGCATGGGGTGGGGGTGGAGGAGGGAGAGGAAACTGGGATTGATATCTAAAATAAGAAACAATAATTTAAAAAAAAGAAAAAAAAACTGGATTCTATAATTTACAAGTCCTTCATTTCTGTCAACCTGCTCACATGCTGACTTCTCAGTCACATGCAATATCAATAGACGGCCCTTTTTGTTTTGACTGTTTTTGTTTGTTTGTTTGTTTGTTGTTTTGAGACAGGGTTTCTCTATGTAGCCCTGGCTGTCCTAGAACTCACTTTGTAGACCAGGCTGACCTCAAAATCAGGTATCAGTCTGCCTCTGCCTCTCAAGTCCTGGGATAAAGGCATGCATGAGTCACCACCTCCTGGCTTCACACTGCCAATTTTAAAATAACTCCTTTGTCAGAACAGGAAAAATATTTCCTGTATTGGATAGCTCAAATACAGTCAGATTAACAAAAAAAATACACGGCCTTTAACCACAGGGACATTTTAAATTAGTAAAAAGAAAGGCATAAGTGAACATTAAATAAATATCTAAATATCATGATAGTGCTGTGCTGGAGGGGACTGCTGAGAGTAAAGGGGAGGTCCTAACAGTTAATTACAGTTTCATAAAGACATGTCCAAGGAAACATGTTTTCATACCAAGTCAGACCACAAATGTGTTGAAATTACATTTCTCAAGAAATGATACAGTGGTGAAACATTACAAAGCTGCCAACTCATCAAGGAATGATTTAAGAACTGCAAACTGAGAATCTAGGGAGATAGAGCAGGCAGCCTGAGATAAAAAACCCATAATCGTATTGTTGCCATTCAATAGGGCTTTGTAGTAGGTGTGCATTGAGGGCTCCAGAAAGGACCATCAGGTCATTCTAAGCAGTGCTTCTCCTTAGATCAGTGGTTCTCAACCTGTGGGTGGAGATCCCCTTCAGGTCACAGATCAGATATCCTGCATATCAGATATTTATATTACTATTCATAACAACAGTAAAATTAAAACTATGAAGTAGCAACAAAATAATTTTATTTATGGTTGGGGGGATCATCACATCATGAGGAACTGTATTAAAGTGTAGAGTGAAATAAAAAGCCAGCACTTAGTTGTACTTTTGGAATTTCTGAAGTATGGTAGATGGACTAGGAGATTGCATAAACATGAGGATCTGAGTGCAGAACCCAGCAACCATATATGGACAAGGTGGGGTTGTATGTATCTATTAATTCCAGGGGAGAATAGAGGATGACAGACTTGCTGGCCAGTCAGTCAATCAAAGACAGTTGAGCTCTGCCAGGTTCAGCGAGTGTCATATCTAAAAAGAATAAGGCAGAGTGGCAGAGCATGTTATGTTCTTCTGGTCTCCATGAAGAGGCACATACAGATGAGCAACCTGTATACATATGTACACACACACACACACACACACACACACACACGCACGCACGCACGCGCGCGCGCGCACACACACACACACACACACTCACATAGTTTACTATACACAGTTTACTATACAGACTATGGTAGATGAACCATAGTCTTCAATGTATGCTAAAATTACTTCATTAAGGGCCCTCAAGACTCCCAATGGACTCTAACTCAGGAGTGTATGGTATGGACTACGATTCCTGAGATTCTTGGAAACACTGACATGGGCTTTTCTGCAGACAATCACGAGGAAGTACACATTACATAAGACCTCCTAGAGGTGTTTGTATCCATCTCCAATTCATGTGCTTTGGTTTAGAAGTAGAAACTGAATACACTACTACTACTATACTTCCTACCCAGAAAACTGCCTAGAGTTCACACACACACACACACACACACACACAAAAAAAAAAAAAAAAAAAAAAAAAAAAAAAAAAAAAAAAGACAACCAGTGCTGACAACCGTTTACAGACTAAAAAAATCCTCCCCCAGAAACAGACAGGTATGATCTAAGGGAACCAGTTATCAATGGGGACATCAGAAAAATACAGCAGAAGATAGACCCCCAAAGGGAATGACTGAATAGAGACAGACACCAAGAAGTAAAATTTATATTCCTTAATAGTTTATATGACAGGTAACATGCCACATGCCTCACGTTTATCTCATTTTAATCTCCATAAAATCTTAAGAAGCAGGATATTACATAGGGGATAATATTATTATATTATAGATTAAAAAATCAAAGATTAGAGGTAAAGGTACTTGTCAAAGGACACAGATTCAAAAATCAAGAGCCATAGTCCAAACTCAGGTCTTTCAACTGCCAGTCCATAATTCTCCTGGACAGCCATAGCTGAGCAAGCTAGCTAGAGAAAAATGGCAAGAAGAGTCCCATTCTACAGAGAATGTCAAGGCAGACAGAAGTAATGAAAATGTTTTAGCAATAGCAAAAATTTAATTAGTGGCCTTTATGCTAAAATGGATAGTTCACAATTTTTAAGACCTGTAAATTTGAGGCAGTAAAAAAAAAAACTAATCAGATACAATTTAGCTGATTATGAATGACTAAGAACAGAAGAGCCCCAAAGGCATGAGAATACTGTGCAGTGATGGCATTTCCAGGTTACAGGTGTCTCTGCTGCCCGTTCCTTCTCTGGTGAACAAATCATTGCTTCCGAAAAGAAAAGGCCTATGTGGTACAATTTAGTTTCTGATGATGTCTTATTTTTTCTGGGAGAACTTAAAAGTGGCTTGTAGCACAAAAGTTCTATAGGAATAGAGGCAACATAAACAACAGGGACAGGTGGACAACACGAGACACCTTGGCCTAAGTGAAATATAATTCTGTCCTGAGAAGAAAGCCCTTTCTTAACAACACAGTCCAAAAGCTATTGGGCAGGGCCAGGCAACAAAGAAAAAGTACATGACAGATAAGAAGGGAAGGAAAGGAAAATACAGCAGATAAGGTGGTGTCAGCTACCACACACTGAGATAATAGCTAAGTAAACAATGCAAAGATGAAAGTTAGATCTGAAATTACAGAGATTACAAAAATGAAAAAAGAGAAAACTAGGCTGAATTTAATGATAATACAGTAGAATTAGAGCTGTCAGATTAGGCCCTAAATACACACAAAAGAATATAGAAGTAAACATAAAAGATGTGTGTCTGTCCCTATCTGCCACAGCTGGAAGCAATAATAACAAGTTATCACTAATGAAGTAATTAAAATTGCCCTAATACATTAAACATACCTAATAACCAGATCTTGCTTTCTAAATACTTTTCTCCACAAAAACATGGAAAATGTTTATTCTAGAGCTACTATAGGAAAATATAAGATGACTCTAAGAATGTCTTATTGTCCTTGAAATTTGTTTAAAAGAACTAAAAATGAAAGTGTTCACAGAACAACTGAGACGTTTCAAAAGAATACACACACAAATTAAAAGGGCTAAATGTGGGGGTAATTCAAGCACCAAAACAATGAAAATAACCCACTGAAATTCTCACACATGCTAAAAAACAAATCTGGCAAGCAAGACTCCCTGACATATAGTCAATATCTGAAGCAGGATGTATATATTGAATAACACATCCATTCAGTCTCAAAATAACTCTCAACAAAATACCTATTAATTAGCAGGAGGAAAGAATAACCATACAGTAGAGCTATCTGACGTCCACAATCTTAAAGAAGTGATGCTATCACTATAAGAAGACTAAAAAAAATTTGTGTACCACCTGTTAGGACACTTGAGAAGAACACAGTATCACTTTGAAGGATTTCTGAGAAACACTGCCTTTAAAAAAATATGAAGGTCACAAAAGTCAAGCAAATATTGAATGATTTCCAAATAGATTTTAAAAACAGAAAAGCAAAATGTGTAATGTGATTATTTTAGGGGGAAAGGAGGTATAGGATGTCTCTGTACCTTTGGAGTCTGTCCTGGAATTTGCTCTATAGAGCTGGCCACAAACTCACTGAGATCCACCTGCCTCTGCGCCCAAGTGCTGTGATTAAAGGCAAGTGCCACACTGCCCAGCATATAACGTGAATCTATCATGAAATTTTTCTATAATGAGAAATATCAGGCAACTAGCAAATCCAAAGTGAAGTGTAATGGTTGAACAGGGCTACCATCAATGTTAACTTCCTGATCTGAGGGTTGTACTGTGTGTGTATGTTGTTGGTTAAGAAAATGTACTTGATTATAGGCAAAAGTCATAAAACATTCACAAGCATTTGCAGGACCCACAGAAAAGTGACTGATGATTCAAGATGGACATTGCTACAACAGTCCTGTTTCATGGAAGAGTCTGCCAGACAGTCTGCAGGACACAGAGAAAAGTGACTGACAAACTGCCAATACAAGAAGACAGTTGTAAAGTTTCCTGCTTTGCTGAAGAGTCTGCCAGACACACTATGGCCTATGGGCTGAAGATGGAAGATTACAAAAGAACTTCGGGTGACTAGGCAGTGAGTTGTCTCTGTCATTTCTAGAGTTTATATATTATCTTTCTGTGGTCTTTGATGGAGTTGAAGACAGATAGTTATGGTTATAGTTCATTAGTTAGGATTAAAGATACGTTACTTAGACTTTAGACACACAAAGATAGAATAGATGATGGAATATTTTCTTCAAATCTTGCTAAATGTTAATGGACTAAATAGTGTTAACTGTGATTCTTATTTGATAAGTGTTATGTGATATATTTTGCTATGTTAAGGTTAAAACCCTTCTTTTTATTTTAGACAATAGAGAGGAGATGATGGGAGATGTCATTCTGTATATGTTTCTCATACTGGTTAATAAATAAAGCACTGTTGGCCAATAGGAAAGGAAGATAGGAGGGACTAGGAGACAAGGAGGAAATAGGAAGTACTGGAGAGAGCAGTATGCAGCAGCCGGCTCCCGGTAAGAAGACCACGTGGAAATACATAGATTAACACAAATGGGTTAATACTTAAGACAGAGCTAGCCGATAAGAAAGTAGTAACTGTCCAACAGTATGATATCTAATACAGAGTCTCTGTGTGTTATTTGGGGCTGGGGCTGGCGCGGCGGCAGGACAAGACCGGTCGGCGAGCTGAAAAAACCATATTCCTTACAAGCATTCATAGGAGGCAACAAGTATTAGTTCACCCAATTTAGATATGAAACATTTTTTTTTTCCTATCCATGAAGAAAAACAACATAAAGGCCACATTTTCTTCCTTCAGATATCCTCAATCCACTATTAGGATTCTGTTATGGTTTAATCTTCAATGTATCTTAAAGGCCATGTGTTGAAGGCTTGGTCATCATGCCACTGGGAAACAGAAGAACCTTTAGAAGGAAGTTGGGTTATTGTAAGGCATGTCCTTGAACTGGCTATTGGGAATCTATCATCTTCTTTTCTCTCCTTCCTGGCCACTTTCTAGACATACCCTCACACAATACAGGGGCAAGTAACCATAGACTGATATCTAACACCATGAATTAAAATAAACCTTTTCTTCCTTTTTATTATCTGAAGTGTTTTATCACAGCAACAGAAATCTGACTAGTATAGACAGATTCCTTGAACATATTTCTATTAGTGATTTTAGACAAGCTGTTATGGTCCACACACAAAAATTTCAGAGAAAGCTGACACATGCAATGCTAATTAAAGGCACAAGTTACTTACCAAGTTTAATGATGAGCAAAAGTGAGAGAATGAGAGAGGTAGTGAAACAACACCAGCATGAGAATGAAACTCTGACTATGCACACACAGTGAAAGCAAAAGTTGTCACCATCTCTAATATACCTTCTTGAAACTAACTTTAATACTATTAGAATGTTTAGAGTTCCATAAATTTTACCTAAACTAGTCCTATACAATTCTTCATTCTTAGTCTTCTATGTGGGAACAGAATGTCCCCTGTGCTGGCTCACAGAGGTCTTTAGAAATATTAGCTTCATCTCCTGACCCACACAGTGAACAACACACAGTGTTCATGCCAGCATGGAAGAAGTTGTTTGTTGAAGAGAAGAGCTCCTAAATAATGATTCCTACAAGTCAACAGCAAAATCATAAAACAGTAATTCACAGCTCCTCACAACAACTGCACTTCCCAAACAAAGAAATACAGACACACTTCTGTCTTTTCCAGGGGCATTGATGCCCTTGTATGACCTCTGTGGGCACTAGGTACGCATGTGGTGCTCATGCATAGATTTAGGGAAAACATATTTACACAAACAATTTTTTAAATCTTAAAAAATAAAGAGGGGAGGGGAAGAGAGGAGTGGAAGAAAAAAAAGGAAACATTAATTCTATGGAAACATCTGTCTCTCAGAGAAAAAGAGTACAGGAACTTAGTTCTTATTTTCATATCAGAATAACTCATCCTTGCTCTGAGCAGACAAACTATATTGTTCCTTAGCAAAGAACACAACTGACTGCATTCGTTAGATAAGGAAGGATAAACTACTAAGACACTACAGCCCCAGCGATTTTCTAGAGGTTCATAGTCTGTTCACATATGCCTCTTTTGTCATTTTACCCGTGTTATACAGAATCTGAACTGCATGCTTAAATCTGCATCAGGTAAACTATTTTACCAACAACAAACAATCTCAGAATTCCAGGGAATGAAAATCCCAGTGAGCAAGACAACAAAGACAGAGCCAAATAATCTGCAACTTCCTTTTCTTGAAGACCTTCAGATTCCAGTCTATACAAAGTACAGCCAGCTCTAGTTCCTGATGTTCTCAATATTCATCACACAACATGCTTGCTGATTAGGAGTTTTTAACTGCATACTTCTGGTCTAAACATCAGTACAAGAACATTCTATTTGAATAGTTTCTCTGTCTTCTGTGGAATCATAGTTGAAAGCAAAACCTACTATGCCACATAGCAGCAAAACCAACCCATAGATTATCTTTTTTCATTAAGTACAATGCCAAGAAAATCTCTCTGTAAACAACATGCATGCTTTCTTTCCACAAACAATAATGAGTACTATGCAATGCCATGCTATAGAGGGAAGGGAATGTTTCCCTTTTAACCTAACACGCAAAAAGCTGAAAGCCAAATATAAAAGTTATAATTAGCTTCTATCGGGAGCCTAGTACCTTCTGCTCCCTAGGCTCTTCTTAAATTGTTTCTTGTACCCTTGTTTCTTATATGTGGTCAAATGTGTTTAAAGGTGGCTAGAGTATGTATAAACATGCATTTTTTCTTTCTTTTACAATTTCTATGACCTATACTTTTTGGCAGAATTCTATAGTCAATTTAGAAGGCTAATGTAATAAATATCGAGTAGTTTACAGCACTAACTACCCTGGCCTATCCCCTCCCCCCCCCCCCACTTACTGGGTAGCCCTACAAGGAAATCAAGCCCACCCTGCCATTCCACCACATCACCTTTGCAGTAATCTGCGGGGTCCTCCTGCTCCTCATCATCTGATCCCAGAATCTCCTCTTCTGGCTCTGGGGGCACTGGGTCTGGCAGCGGCGGCGGTGGTGGTGGTGGTGGTGGTGGTGGTGGAGGAGGAGGAGGAACTAAAGGAGCTTTCTGTTGAGGCTCCGGCCTGAAACAGCAGGAAAAGATATTTACAAAAAAGCCAATCATGCATTATGGGCAAATTTGAGTTTCTTAGTGTGAGGGAAAACAGAAATTGTCACACATTAAGAAGAAATTCCAGTTAAAGTCATTCCACTCCTTTTAGTTGAATTCAAACAGTGCTTTATTACACGGGCTGGGGAAGGGTGGCAACCTTCTCCTTTATTAAGAGTATTTTTTACAAACATCTTTTCATTCAGAGATTCATTATTTTTTTCAGACAATACTGTAAATTTTATTCTAATGAAAGAGTACCCTATCTTACAAAGCACAACTTAGTAAATTAGAAAACATACTGTGGAGATTACTAAAAAGCTAAGTACATGCAGCCATCAGCTTATAAAGGATTTAGCTTTCTCTTTAAAAGCAATCAGAATTAGGTAGATGGTGGTGGCACAAGAGCACTAGGGAGGCAGAGGCAGAGGCAGACAGATCTCTTGAATTTGAAGCCAGCCTTGTCTATGAGCGAATTCCAGGACAGTCAGTGTTACATGGGGAAACCCTGTCTCAAAAAAACAAAACAAAGGAGGCTGGAGAGATGGCTCAGCTATTAAGAGCAATAGCTCTTCTTCCAGGGGTCCTGGTTCAGTTCCCATCACCCACATGGCAGCTCACAGCTGTCTGTAACTCCAGTTCCAGGACTTTGACACCTTCATATCAATGCACAAAAAATTTAAAGAAATTAGCTGGGTGTTAATAGCGCAGACCTTTAATCCCAGCACTCTGGGAGGCAGAGGCAGGCATATATCTGTGAGTTCGAGACCAGCCTGGTCTACAAGAGCTAGTTCTAAGACAGGCTCCAAAGCCACAGAGAAACCCTGTCTCCAAAGAGAGAAATTATTTAAAACAAAGAAGAAAAAAACAAACAAACAAAAACACTGACCCACCCCCCAAAAAAGGAATTCTTTTCCTTGCCAGATATAATCAGAATAAGGTTACATTCTAAGATAAAAGAGTTACATTTATTTTAAAATTTAACCTTGCTTATCACAGCTACTCTTAAAAAAAAACAGAAAAGGAAAAACACTGCTTTCAAATAATATGTATATTATTTGTCTATACTATAGTATATAGCCTATATACTATATAAATGATTTGCAATGGTAATTTCTAGTTGTTTCCAATAGATTAGTGATGTTTAATATATGTTTACAAAACACAGAAGTATTCAGAATATTAAGCAAAAGGTTGGAGGGCTCACATAAAACCTTGAGTTAACAAGAAAAGCACACATTAATACTGATTTTACTTACTTAAAATTCAAATGAGAATGAAGGCGAGGTTGTAATGACTTCACTAAACCAAAGATAAATGATAAATGGGTGTTTATTGGGGAACAATTACACAGAAAAATACAAAGAAACACAGAAGTGTTTCCCTACCTTCCTACCGGATGGGCTAACCCACCAGAAAGACCAAGGGAAGGAAAGCCACTTCTCAAGCTTCCCTCCTTCCCCCGAAGCCACACTCAAAGGGGTGTGGCCACCTTTACAGGTTCATAGACCAGATGCCTACAATTCCTGTTTTAATCTAAAGAAGAACTATAAACAATTATAACAAATTGTCAAGTATATTTCAGGAAAAGGAAAGGTACATATACACAAATTAAAACCTACTATCAGCAAGAACAACAACTGAGCAATAGATATATACTATAGAGATTCTATAAAATAAAGGATGAGTTGGGTGATAGTAGTGCCCACCTTCTATCACTCTCAGCAAGAACAACAACTGAGCAATAGATATATACTATAGAGATTCTATAAACTAAAGGATGAGTTGGGTGATAGTAGTGCCCACCTTTAATCCCAGCATTTGAGAGGCAGAGGCAGGTGGATCTCTGTGAGTTCCAGGCCAGCCTGGTCTACAAGAGCAAGTCAAGGTTGCTCTTGACTCCAGGGCAGTCAAGGTTACTCAAACAAAACAACAACAAAAAGTATAAACTTACATAAAAGTTAATTACTATTTCTAAGCACATCCCAATTTAAAAAAAAAAAAAAGCACAATACTCAATTTGGATGACAAAGCCCACCTGGCTGTTAAGCTATCTTCTTAATGGAACTATTATTGTTTTCCCTGTAAAAGGAGTATAAAGCATGGGCAGGAACCAACCCTGCTAGGCTGAGGAAATCACTCCTAAGAAGCACAATCAGAAAGGTAACATAAGAGATGCCCTGCTAAGGAGCAAGGAGAATTGTAACAGCATCCATGTGCTGGGTAAGTGCTATTTTCCACTGTCTAGTACACATAATTCTCTTTCTAAAGCACATGGGTTTCCTCTTGGGTCAGTACTATTCCTTCATGGTGGAAATTTAACTCTAAATCTTTCCTGAAGCATATAAACAGGCTCCCGCTCCAGCCTGGAGCCCCAAAAAGGTCAGCCATCAGAGGAAAGATGCTAGCTTGTCCTGAGTAGACACGTAAAACAAGGGCTCGAGAAATGCCACAAACACTAGTGCACTTTTTTTTTTTTTAAGACCTCTTGGCTGAATCTGAGAGCCCCATCAGACTTAACTATGTTGTTCTTAGCATGTGTTAACTACTGCTAATATGACTTATCAAAAAAAAAAAAAAAAAACCACACACACAAACAAGAAATGAAGGTTGGAAGAGTGGAAATCCAACATAAACACTAAATGTGAGTAGAAAGGAGTGGGGCTGTAAGTAACATGGAAAACAAAAGGCAAACACAACCAAGCATTATTACCTTTAGTAAAGAACTTAACTAAAGAACACTAAGTTAAAAAAGCACCCCTTGCAAAATGCACATCTACACTAAGTCACCATGCTACCAGACAGGAGTCTGGTCTTTCCAGCTCCTTCCATTTCACACCTTTTCTTGCCTTTCTTATTAGCAGAAAAACTGACAAGTGACTGCACACCTAGCAGGGGGAAAAGGTTTTTCTTTCCAGCTTAAATGACAACTGATACAAATTTAGAAACCATTGCTAAGTAAATCTTCAGGTAGTATTAACATTTCAGCAAAAGTTCACATAAAATAAAACCTCAGATCTAATTCTCTCTTCATCCTCCTTTACTCTCCACTTCTTAATGGTAATGTCAGCTTAGGAAAATCCTGTTGGCATTTCTACTTACAGATGGAACCAATAATAAATAATACATGCATCTTTTCCCAAACAGCTTGTTTGAAATGTTAAATGTTAACATTAGATAAAGCCACAAGCTGGGCAAGAAAAACAATGATTTCATTTATTCCTCCCAATGAAATTTCTAAGCTTCCTGTAATCTTATATATAAGATGTCTGTTGTGGGAGGCAAAAATGTAACATGAGCCCCAGCGGCCCTCGCCATGAAAAAAGCCTGCTCCTCTGGGAGTGGGTATACAAGATACAACAAAGATATATGGCCAAGAAAGTATGCACTGGATGGTTTTACTGAATAAGCTCAGACCTAAAAATCAAGCAAACAGACGAGAAAAACCTCAGTGTTTTCTCCAGCTGGTCACTAGAGGAGCAGAGACATGGTCAAGCTGGCCTGGAAGAAAACAAATATCCATCTGTGAACTGCCAACTAGGGCTGCAAATCACATAAGTGACTGCCAGCAGCATTTATGACTGGCAATACTCCCTACCCATCTGCTAGAAGAATAATAGGGCAAAAGGACTTCTACAAACTAAATAAATACCCTCTGTCAACAACCCTTAAGCTGCAGAAAGTCCTGGGGCTCAGATACCTGGGGCTCAACTGATACCTCAATTTTAGATCAAGAAGAAAGCAACAATGCTATGTACCAACACACAAAATTAAGTTAATGAGTGAATGTGGTTTGAAGCAGCTGCATTTAGTAATTTGTTACTGCAGCAAAAGAAACAAACACAGCTATCAAGTTTCTCAAAATTTACCAGAGCAACTCATGTGGAAATAGCAGTTCTTATCTCAGAGGAAGACTGGGGTCTGTTTAACATAAAGGAAATGGCAAAAGAACTTCAGCTGCATAAGTAGGAATGAGAGAAAATTCTCCTTTTAGACAAGGACAGGTTTAAAAACAAAAATAAAAGCTCTCCTCAAGTACAAATAGAAAAAGAAAAGCGCTGAGCCGAACTCCTAGAATCCAGTTGTAAAGAGGGAGGAGTAATGAGCAAAGAGGTCAAGATCATGCTGGGGAAACCCACAGATACAGGTGACCTGAGCAAGTGAGTGCATCAGTTTGACAGCAGGGGAATCAGCAAGGACTGAACCAGGCCACCAAAACATGGGTGTCTGTTGAGGCCCTAGGCAGTCTATGAAATCTCTGGCAGTGGAACCAGTATTTATCCCTAGTGCATGAATGGGCTCTAGGAGCCCATTCCCTATGGAGGGGCACTCTCTCAGCCTAGATACATGGAGGAGGGCCTAGGCCCTTCCCCAAATGATGTGACAGACTTTGATGATGCCCCATGGGAGGTCTCACCCTCCCTAGGGAGTGGATGGGGATAGAATGGGAGAAGGTGGGGGGGGGGGGCATGGGAAGATGGGAAGGAGAGGGAACTGGGATTGGAATGTAAAATAAGATTGTTTTTAATTTAAATAAAAATGTATTTAAAAAAAAAAGACAGATTGTGAGGCAATAATACCTTTGCTGGCAGTTTTAATAGAGGTTAGAAAAAACCAGGTGTAGGTTCTTTGGTGTCTGCAGCTCTTGGTGCTCATCACTCTTAGCACTACTGGTTCTTAGTGCTACCCACTCAACTGTAGGCCCTCTGCTCAAGTCAATGCCATTACCAGGGCTTCACTAGGCCACCACAGGGACAGAGCTCCCAAGCTGGCTGGTTAAGATATAAGAAATGAAGTTTATAAATCAAAGAGGCCAATTTAGATCAGCAGTTCTCAACCTGAGGACCATGACCCCTTCGGGAGTGAATGACCCTTTCATAGGGGTCATATACCAGAAAAGAAAAGGAAAGGAAAAAAAAAAAAAAATTAGCCTCCCTATTGCCCAAGATGGCATTATTTCCTAGCAGGTGTCAGTCAATAATTGGACTCACTTCCCATCTCATCTATATTTTAGCCCCCAGAGCTTTAAGAACAAGAGAGATGGTTAGGTGGTTAAGAGCATTGGGTGCTCCTTCAGAGGAGCTCAGTTCAATTCCCAGCACCCACATGGTGGCTTGGGGAATCTAACACTGTATTCTGTCCTAGAGGGGCACTACACAAGCATGCAAGCGAAACACCCTATAAATGAAAAAAAAAGTAATCATTTAAAATAATTTAGCACATGCCTTTACTTCCAGCACTTGGAAGGCTGAGGCAGATGGATCTCTGAGTTTGTGGCCAGCCTGGTCTAGAAAGAAAGCTCCAGGACAGCCAGGGCTACACAGAGAAACCCTGTTTCCCCAACCCAAACCGCCTACCCTACTGCTTGATTAGCTGAGTTACTAGGTGAGTTAGGACCAAAGAAGTGCTTTCATCAGTGAATAAGTGAAATTGATACATAAAATGGGTGGAAAAGGCAAAATTAATAGGGGAAAGCTAGAACTGTTAAGTCTAGAAAGCATGCTAAATACCAAACCTAGGTTCCATCGGCTGAAGGTGGGCACTGGTCTCCCTCAACTGTGTAGTAACATGGTGTTTACTCTCTTTGGAAAGGAAACAGATGAATAGAGAAGATGCAAATGAAAAAACTTGATAAGAAATTTCTGCTTTAGTTTAGGGTTGAAGGACAGGTAGATTGCTCAGTAGCACAGAACACAGTGGGGATTGTATGATATATAGCTTTTTAGAGAACATGTGTGTATCAAAAAGAAAACCATAACAAAATTCCAAGCAAGATGAACTTTTACATTGGGATAAGACATAAAGAGCAAGCAAAGAACCCGTATGTTTTCCTCTGTGAGAGATCTGCAGCAGCAGGGTACAGTGCTACCAAAAAGTTTATTAAAATCTATCCTAAAGAAATCTGTAGTAGAGCTAGGCATGCTGGCACACACCTTTAATCCTAGCACTTAGTAGGCACAGGCAGGTGGATGTATCAGAGTTTTTCTTGCCCTGCCAGGTCCCACAGCCCCTTCAGTCCCAAATAAAAACACAGAGACATATTAATTATAAAACTGTTGATCGATGGCTAGGGCTTCTTATTGACTAGCTCTATCTTAATTATAACCCATTTCTATTAATTTAAGTATTTTCATGTGGTCTTATCTTACCAAAGGAGAGTCCAAACCTGTTACTCCTTCCTTGGCTACATGGAATCTCTCTTCCACTTGCCTACCTTTTCCAGAATTCTCCTCATCTCCTAGTCCCACCTATCTTCCTGCCTCTATTGGCCAAACAGTGTTTTATTCATCAACCAATAAGAGAACTATATATACAAAAGGACATCCTCCATCAGGTGGATCAGCTGCAGGCCAGCCTGGTATACAAAGAGAGTTTGAGGAAGGTAGGGCTATACCTCAAAACAAAACAAAACAGATTGAAGCAAATAATAAGACAAAAATGCCATTTACAATGACATTAAAACAAAAATACTTAGAAATAAACTTAACAAAAGTTCAAAGCATATTATAAAGACTACAAAACATTGCTGAAACTACAGAAGACCTAAATCATTTCTTGGATTGGAGAATTAATATTGATAAAATGACAACCTGTTCCAAGTGATCTATGAATTCAATGTAATTTCTACCAAAATACCACATGACTTTTTTGGAAAAGCTGACCCTCTGTGCTAGGCTTCAAACATAAATACAACATTCTACAACAACAAATGCTAGAAAAGCAAACAAAATTAGAGCACTCATACTTTCCAATTTTAAAACTTAAGAGCAAAACAACAATGATCAAAGCAGTGTGCTACTGAGCAAGGAATGAACCTATAGATCAATACCATCAAACTGGAAGTTCAGAAATAAAATCTCACTATAGATTGATTTTTAACAATGGTGCCAAGATCATTCACAAAGGAAAAGAACAGTCCATTCAACAAATGGTGACAGAACAACAGGGTGTTTACATACAAAAGTATAAAGCTATATCCCCACCTTTCATTAGACACAAATACCAGATCATAATGGAGCAAAGTCCTAAAGCTCATTGGAACTCTAAGCAATTATATAGCAATTATGTGCATTAACATTTTAATCATTATATAAATATGAAAAACACTTAAAAACAAGCCAAAAGAAATAACAGCAGATAAAATCAGATGGCAGATACTAGCATTACAAAACACAACCACAAAAAGTATAATGGTTCCCCAATATCCACAAATACCCAACTTTACAGATGCTCAGACTATTAGGTTAAGTACCATACTATCTGCATATAATCTGCGTATATACTTCAAACCATCTCTAGGTAACTCATAATGTCTAATAAAATATAAATGCTATGTGAGTAGTAGCTATGTCACACTATCTGTAAGTCTTTGATACAGGAGCAATTTTTTTTTTTTTTTGCCTCCTATCCCAACATTTTCAATCTACATTTGGTTAAATTAGCTATTATGAAACCCACAGATAAGGATATGACTTCACAATTTTCATAGAAATGAAATCAATGGACTGCAGAGGGACAATGTCTGTTAAACATTAATTAAAAAAAAAAGATTGGAAAGTGAATCTGAAGACACTATCTAGGAGAAACATAAAATTAGAAAATAAAAATATAAAAGAAAAACTGAAGCCAGCATGGTAGTGAACAGATGTGACCCTAGCAGTTGGTTGGCTAAAAAACTTAAAGACCCATAACATTAAGGCTGGCTTAAGCTGCATGGTAAAAATTGTGTTTCACACTTAAATGAAATAAGGAAAACTTGAGGCCTAGAGTAGATAATGACAAGATCTAACCTTTATTTACTTTTTGGAGGTTTTAGAAAAGACAGAAACAAAGAAGAGGCTGCTATGAGAAGTTAACAACAGCTGAGAATTGTTCAAAATTAACAAAGAACATGTCTTCTCAGATTCACAAAACACAAAAAAAAGTTACAATAATGAAGTCCCCAAGGAAGTAAAAGTAAAGAATACCAACGGTGAGGAGCCATTTTCCTATGTAGTCACGGTCAGTGAACATCTGCCTAATATATCAACATACATACAGAAACAGGAAGGAAGGAAGGAAGGAAGGAAGGAAGGAAGGAAGGAAGGAAGGGGGAAGGAGGGAGGGAGGGAGGGAGGGATGGATGGATTAAAAAAAAAAAAACTAAATTTGTCATCTACAGGACCTCTTCTAAAGGACAGGAAAAAAAGAAATGATCATGAAGGAAGGTCTAAAATACAAGAAAGTCAGCAAACTAGTAAATCTTGTTTTTGAATACATGGGATGTGTATCTTTGGGCTGGCAACACACTATTTGTAACAACAGTCAGTATTTTAAAAAGCAAACACTCGCGGGGTATGGTGGTACTCATCTTTAATTCCAGAACTCAGAAGGCAAAGGTAAGTGAACCTCTGTTGATTTAAGACCAGCTTGATCTACATAGCAAATTCCAGGCTAACCGAGTTACATAATGAGACCCTTTCTCAAACGTGTGTGTAAACGTGTGTGTAAACGGGTATGCGCACGCGCGCGCACGCGCGCACACGCGCGCACACACACACACACACACACACACACACACACACACAAAGCACACAACACACTTCTGTCCTAAGAGTTTTGTTCACATTAATTCATTCTTCAAAACAGTACAATAATTCACCCTATTTTCTATCTGAGAAATGAGATTGTTGGGGTGGTGAATAGTGTGTTTGAGGACACTCCATAAGTGACAAAGAAGAAACTGACCTTGCCTTATCAAACAGATACACTGGAACAGAGCAGTATTTCTAGGCCAGCAAACCCTGGGACAGAACAGTAAGTGGCAGGTTGCTGGCAATGAGACAGGACAGACAGGAAATATGCAGAAAGTATAACCACCACTAGGTTGATGACAGGAGCCATGACAATACTGTATATACTCTTGACCAGAGTCTGACAGTAGGCCTAACCTCTGCATACAAGGAGATTCTGATCCAGGTGGTTCTGTGAAGCCATTAAGGAGTCAATAGACAGCTACATGCAGCTACCATACCATTACATAAAAGTTGTGTGTGTGTTAGTGTGTGTGTGTGTGTGCGCGCGCGCGCGCCTGCACGCTTAATTTTAATGTACTGGTGTCACAATTATAACAACAGGTCCAGGGGATCTAATACCTTCTGGCCAATCTAGGCACCAGGCATGCAAGTAATACACATATATACATACAGGCAAAGAATCCTACATATAAAATACAATAAAAATAGATTACTACAAAAGGCATTAATTGTAACTGAATAATGAAATCCTAGCCAACAACAAACAAGTGCAATAGGAACTCAAAAGACAACAAAGCAAAATACAAAAAACTACTGTTAGTATTCAGGCATCTGTACTGGCCTGTCCATGGGGTTCTGACAGGATACGACCACAGCTGCAGCCACTAAGAGCACCACCTGTGCATATTGACTATGTTCTCTTTTAAATGGGCCCTGCCCACCTCCCATCTCTCTCTCTCTCTCTCCCTCCCTCTCTCTCTCTCTCTCTCTCCCTCCCTCCCTCCCTCCCTCCCTCCCTCTCTCTCTCCTACTGCTCCTGTCCTCCGTCTCTCCCTTCTCCTTTCCCCTTTTAATGATCCCTTTTCCTAATAAAAACTAAATAAATACATAAATACATAAATAAGCATGGTGTCGTCCTCTTGCAAGCTGCTTTTCTTAAATTACAACTACAAATCACAAGATGCCATTTTTGAAAAGCAAAGAAGCTTCAGCAGCAGACAGCAGACAGGGGTGCTAAGAAGCAGAAAGTCAGATCACTGACCACAAAATGGTTTCTCATGATTGTGGTTATATTCATTCTACCTATATACTATATACCTAAAAATAGATAGATAACCTTGTTATAATTTATGCAACCTACAGGTAAATATAGCCATCTGTGGGTTGTTGTCTGTGAGATGGTAATAACACATTTCCAGCACATTCCATCTAGTTCAGCCCAAATACTTTTCATTGCCAAATTAAGAAAGAAAAAAATCCTTTAAACTTCTCACAGCAATTAACATTTACACATGGGAATCAGTACTGACTCTCACCCTAATTTTAAAGCATTTACTACCTTGCAAAAGTAGTAATTAACAGAATAAAAAAGAAGTCAACTTAAGAGCTGGACTTCAAAAGACTTTTCCTGAGCATGGTCACATGCTACTCTAGACCCAACACTCCAAGAACAACCATTTATAAAAGGTGTTGAGAGCTGTTTCACACACACACACACACACACACACACACACACAGAGAGAGAGAGAGAGAGAGAGAGAGAGAGAGAGAGAGAGAGAGAGAGAGAGCGACAAAGGAGACTTGCCCTAGAAGGAACAGAAATTCAAAACCTAAGCTTGTGCTGAGAATGGGACCCATGAAATCAAAACCCATAAATTTCTATCTCTTAAAATCAGAGCACAGGCATTCTGTGTGTGCGGAGCCAGTATATCTGACAACTGAAGGCTTCCCTGAAGAGTATCAAATCCATACACTTGCCAGAACTAAAACTCAAGACCCTCTTTTCTAAGCATCCCACCCATCAGTATGTGTCAAGTCAACTCAATAGTGTGCTATTCTCTCCTCTTGTGTCATAACGCTTGGTATTCTCTTCTACTATTAGAAACTCTACTTGATTACCAATGTATGGGGAATGTTCCTCATTTACTTGTTCAAAAAATTTATACAAAGCTCAAACTATATTGCTAAACTGAGTGTCTTCTCTCATGCAACCAGGAAGGACATATTAAGGTGACAAATATATAAATACCAAAACAACATAAGCCAGAAAGTGTTTAACAAATTGTTAGGATTTTTTTTTTTTTATTTTTAATTGTGTTTGTGTGTGCTGGGGTGGGGTGGGGGTGAAAATATGCAAGGATTACCAAAGAGGTCAGAGACATCATTTCACCTGGAAATAGAGTTACAGACAGTTGCAAGCTCCCTGATATGATTGGTGGGAGCCAAACTCATATCCTCTGCCAAACATAGGTTTGGCAGCCATCTCTCCAGCCCCACAAATTCCTTAATTACCATAAAGCCTTATGGTACAGTTTCTACAGCTTGTTATAAGGTTTATGTCAGGAATAAAACATGGTAAAAGGGAGGATGTCCTCTTGCTTATTTAGTCTCTAGAAATGACTAGAAAAAGGACACAAGAAAGAATAAAGTATCAACAGACCTAACACACAAAAATTCTAGACAGAAGAAACTGTGTATGAGCATATATGACAGTAGAAAGGGTCTATATACTTTTTTATTGCTGATATACTAAGTCCCACATGAAATAGTAGCAAAAATACTAGAAAGGCTGGGGTAATGTTTTGATATCCTATCATGAAATATCTCAAGTTCACTTGGGTAGGAAATAAAATGCAACATAAAAATTAAATCCATTCTGAAGGTTTTAGTAAACAGGTCTTGATTATAACTATCTACCACAATCTATAGTTTTTTCAAAACACAAAAAAAGCAAAACCAAGGAGTTTGATCTGGTAGGTTTGAAATGTGGTCTGGGCACTTGTCACTGGGCACAACCACAAACACCTTTAATCCCAGCATTTGGGATGCAGAGGTAGGGGCATCAACATCAGTTTGAGGCCAGCCTTTTCTACTGTAGCAAGATTCACAATAGCCAGGGCTACATAGTGAGACTCTTGAAAATCAATTTTTAAAAAAAGTCATAACATCTCTAACAGAGATTTATTGGCAATTTATCAAAGCATGCTTGTAAATCAAATACAAGCAAAGAAAGCATTTACAGATGCAGGCAAGAAAGGCCAATAGAAACATGACAGACCAAAGGATTTCAGAAGCAGGAATACTACATGCCCAGGCTTGTTGGCACACACTTTAGATCACAGCACCAGAGAGGCAGAGACAAGTGAGATAAGTTCAAGGCTAGTGTGGTCCAGCCTTGTCTTCAGAGGAAGTTACAGGACAGCCAAGACTACACAGACAAACTCTGTTGGAAAGGGAATTATACTAATCATACTTTTCAATTATATCAACAAAATTAAGTTGTGTTAATAATGACAGACAAACTCCAATATGTTAGGCTTCCAATTCAGAAATCAGGTCAGATAAAGTTTATTTTATTTAAACAAGTGTTCAGCATTTTTTTCTTCATTAAAACTACTTCTTAAGATTGAGATCATAGAGTATGCTTTCATTATTCTTAAACCATCCCTGAGTCCTGATGCTGATTCTCCTTTGGCATCCCCTGCTCCATTCCCACTGCATAACTCATCCTTCTCCAATGCCATCCCCATCCCATTCAACTGCCTTTCTTTACTAAAGATCACTAGCCAAAACTGATAACCTGTGATTTGTCTGCTTGAAAAGTAGTGTTTTTCTTCATATTACAAAAATACTTGTTCATACTAAATCACAGAACTGTAATTGTTTACTGTCTTAGTTTCCAGAAATAAGCTGTAATATCTCTGTGTATACCCAGGTATATTTTACATAATTGGGATCGACATTTTCATGAACATCTTCCTATCATCTACACTTTAAGGAATGATGGCATCTCCCACCTGAAGAAACAACCTATGCTGGCCTTAAACACTTGACCTTCCTGACTCAATCTCTCCAGTAGAGTGACTAAAGGTATATACTACCATCGTCAGCCAAAACACTTTAACAAGCACAAACCACTCCATCAAAAAGAGCTATTGAAAGCACTTAACCATCTCTTTATAGTCTCTAGTCAAAAAGTGTACATAATTTGAAAGCATCACTTGTCATGTATAAATCTTAGTAATGTTTTCCTAACAGTGACTGGAAACTATTAAAAAAAAAGCAGTACTTAACAGATGGTGGGGGCACAGGGAGCCGCCACCACAGCACTTGGGAGACAAAGGCAAGTGATCCCTCTGAGTTTGAGGCCAGCCAGTCTACAGAGTGAGTTACAGAACAGCCAAGAAACACAGAGAAACCCTGTCTTGAAAAATAAAAAAGCAGTATTTTATTCATGAAAATATTAAAACACCATAATTGGAAACACTTTGTCTGAACAACAAATAAAGACAATATTCTAAAAAACAAAGTACATTACGCAAAAAAGTAAGTTTCTAACAGCAAATTTACTGATAAGTTATAAATTTTGTCTACTTTGGTATCTATTCTGAGCAAGTGCTAAGTGGGATATTGTGAAATATAGTTTGGTCATAATCCCCATTTTCATGGCATACAATTACTAAATTCCTTGGACTTTCCAAAGCAATATCTATTTCTTAATTAGTTGACAGACATCTGGTGGTCCTGAGCAGCTTTAGGATGGGAAGATTGTCATGGGAAAGACCAACTACCAAGACAGAGTCAGAAAGCAGGGATTTGGCCAAAGTCTTGCGGGGTGGAAATGTTGAAAAGTTATTTAAGTTAATCAACAACAGTCACTAATTTATTCAATCACACTTACATATGCAACCTCCAAACAAATGCCTGAGAGACCAGGCTCTCAAATTCTGGAGAGCTGAGAGAACATAGATGTCCCTAGACAGGACGAGAAGTGCCACAGCCATTCCTCTATTCTTCACTTTATGCATCTGTCCATCAGATCCTTTCAACTATTACAGTCAACTGGTAAATGTTAAGTGTTACACTGGGTTTCAGGGTTGAGTTGTACTTTTACATTGTAAAAGTACAGAGAGTTATAGAACCTCTAGTGAACAACCCCAGATCTTCTAAGTCAGGAAGGTACACTGTCATCTGAAGGTAGAGAAACAAGCTTGGAAGCACAACCTCAAGCTGAAGAATTGTAGTTTCTAGGTAGATAATGACAGAACTGAATTGGATCAAAGCACACAAGATTGATATCCACTGACACAGCTGTGCTTACTTGCAGGCAAAAGACATTCTTCAAACACATGGTATCAGATAATAAGATTATTCTTTAAAAGTTTCTCACTAGCAGGGCAGTAATGGCACATGGCTTTAATCCCTGCACTCAGGAGGCAGAGGCAGGTGGATCTCTGTGAGTTGGAGGCCAGCTTGGTCTACAAAGCAAGTGCTGGAACTGCCAGCACTGTTACACAGAGAAACACTATCTTCAAAAAAGGAAGGGAGGAGGGAGGGAGGGAAGAAAGAAGGGAAGGAGAGAGAGGGGGAGGAAGGAAGGGAGGGAGAGTGTGACCCAGAACAAAGTAAGATGAAAGATAAACAGGCCCTGCCTACTATGGCTGCACAGACAACTCCTGGGCACCTGGCCATCCAGTGTCCCAACCCCCACCCCTATCCAGAGAAGCAATGCTAGGGTTCACATGATCTCCAACCCAACACACTTTCCCAAGCTGGGGTAATTGAGAAATAATTCCAGAAAGATGTATCTTCTCAAAACAACAACAACAAACAAACAAACAAACAAAAAAAAACCTCAACTGCAAGTATTCTTCCAGATCCTTTCACAGAATTAACAAAAAATAAAAGGCCACCAGAGATTTCCTAACATGATACCAAAAGCCACAGCATTTTATTTCATGTTTTCATAACCCAGACAATTAAAAAAAAAAGGGGGGGGGAGAGGGGTGTGCTACCTTGTCAGTTTGTTCCTAGTGTGGTTCTTGTCCAGATTTTAAAAATTCATGTTGACATTGTCACATCTTCTTTGCACATGCATATATTGTAATCTTCTCCAAGGCAGCCTTTGTTATTTAATAAAGTCGGCAACCCATGGAATAACACTAGATTGCAGACTTTTTTTTTAATGGCATAAAGCAGAAAATGCTCAAGTGTACTTCACACAGTAAAAGTACAGAGCTAGATCTGTGCGTGCCCTGGTTACAGCAATAACAAGGATATGCACCCAAACATAAATCCCTAAGGGGCGTTATGCTCATCTTTAAGTCTGCAAATTGAGGTGTACACTTTCTACCTGGAATGCCACTAAATGGCAAGATAGAGCTCTAGTTTTATTTAGGCTGTGTGGATACCAATTGTCATGATCACTACTTATCAAGCTACTTGTATACTTACATTGATTTAGATATTTTAAAATAGAATTTTCAAAAGAAATAGCATGTTATTAGCACAACCATGTGCATGCATGTGCAAGCTTGTACATGACTTTATGCCCTTTATTTTACTTCTCAATATAAATGTCATGAACAGATATTTTAGTTATTTCTCAGTGTTTAGAAATATGCTTTATAGTAAATCTGTACCCAGTGAAAATGTCTCTAATTTAATGTTGATTCATTTCAGTTTATCACCTTTTTTTTTTATTTTGTTTTTGTGTTGTTTTTCCAGACAGGGTTTCTCTGTATTGCTCTGAAGCCTGTCCTGGAACTAGCTCTGTAGACCAGGCTGGCCTGGAACTCACAAAGATCTGCCTGTCTCTGCCTCCTGAATGCTGGGATTAAAGGCTTGTTCCACCAATGCCAGGCTATCACCATTTTTAATTGTAGAACATTTAAGATTTCAAATCAAACTCCAAACTTGACAAAATAGTCTTTAATTTATTCCCATTTTATTTCATGAATTCAAGATAATGAACTAGTACTGACAGTAAAGCAAACATTCTTCCTGACTCAGAAAAATTTTATGTTTGCCAAAACAAAGTTAAACCTTTCATGAGAAAAAGGCTTGCTTTCAAAACATGTGTAAACTCAAATGTAAAATTATGGAATGAAATGACTGTTTAGTCAGGCTGAGGCTTTTGTGAGTTGGGCTAGTAAAAGTTAAGTTCACGTAAAAAGACTATTACCATACAAGAACTGCTACTAAAATCTGGAGTGCTCCTCTGTCTAAAAAGCCTACTTTATTTAAACCTAAAAACTAGCCTCTTTCTACTTGAACTGGAGATACACTAACCTGTCACTAACCCTAAACTGATACCCTAAGTTGGGGCTGTCTGCTCTAATAATTTCCTATTCAGGACTCATAGACGAGCACAACTAGGCCACCCTTCACTTCGTCCTGCTTAGGACAAGCATCCGTGAAACCAGTAGCCTCACCCGTGTGCATCTTGTAAGAAGGGCAACAAGGCTCCACAACACTAACTGGCCTCAACAACAACAGCCATCATGCTCCCAAAATCATAGTAAGTATGGCAATCCACCCAGCCATTTTTTACACTGTCGTTATAGGAAGAGAGAGAGAAATTATTAATAAAATTTAACAGGTATGGTCTAGAAAACATGCACACAAAATATAATGGAAAAAAGGAAATAAATTCAGAAATAAATGTTTCCCAATGACTTCATATACTACATATAAGATTTCTCACCAACAATGTCAGGAAGGAAGGAAGGAAGGAAGGAAGGAAGGAAGGAAGGAAGGAAGGAAGGGAATAGTACCTCCCAAGGTTCTAGGCCCACTCTCCTGACAGGTGATCATTAGCAACATATGACTACTTGAACTTATATTTGAATAAATAAACTTGAAATTTCAGCACATCAGTATAACAAGTACGGTTTTTCCGCCTGCCGCCTCCCGGTCTTGTCCTGCTGCCACGCCAGCCCCAAATAACACACAGAGACTCTGTATTTGATACAATGTTGTTGGCCCTGTTACTTGTTTACCGCAATACATCAGTTTCAGCACATTTCAACTGCTCAGTAAGATAAGAATGGTTCCTGGTACTGTGTCTGAGAGCGTTCTATGAGCAATGTTGTGGAATAGATTAAAAGACAGGAAGCTAAGTTATTAAAAACCACCTTCAAAATAGTTGGGAATATTTTGCATCCTGTAATTCTAGCAATTCAGAGGATGAATCAAGAAGAGAGCAAATCTAAGATCCTACTATAAACACACACACATACAAAGAGAAATTGGCTTCAAATTATAGCATGTCTTATCAAGTACAAATTTATGAGTCTCAAAATTGAAAGACCTCCAAAACTATTTGTTATGAAGGTTAAAATAGCAAATATTTTAATATATATAAAATCATATCTACTTGTAAAAAAATTTAGAAAACTAACACACACATACATATCACAACATAAAAACTAGAAGAAAACAATTTGCTCAGACTTTGAAAAAGCATGCATGTATTTAAATAAATAAAATTCAAAAATTAAAAAGCGGTCTAAGACATTATATACATAGACACATATATACATACATACATATATATTTCCAGAGTCAAATAAAAAACATACATAGTGACTGGAGCACAAGGCTAGCTATACAGCAATGCATCTTTTTTCTAGCTTTCTATCATCCTGTTCTACTGTATCATTGAAAACATTATAGCAGTAGGAATTGGAACTGCAAAACCATGGCCTTCTCTTTTCCCCTCTAAAATCACAGGCACCTGAAACATGAGCAAAGCATAGAAAGGACTTATTCCCAAAGATGTCAAAAACATTAACAGACATAGATTTCCTCTTGCTTGACATGAAAATGTATGTCTATGCAAACACTCATACATGAATATTCAGTCATAGTGTCATACATATGCAAAGTGAAAAACCCAAACATTTGCTAAGTAGTTCACAGGCATAAAGAAAACGTGCTATCTTCACAGAACCAATAAATGATAGTTAACAGCATAATCACATGTATTCAGTTGTCCTTGTTGTTCCTGTCACTTTTTATTTATTTGTGTAGTGCTGTGATATAAACACAGGAGCTTGTACATGCTAGGTAAGTGCTCTACCACTGATCTATATCCCCAAGTTCCTCCTTTTATAACTTTTCCCATACTGATTTTGGATACCGCTTGAACACTCTATTTTACTTATTAAAATCTTTCTTTTAAAACCAGATTAGAAGAGGGAGGCCCAGGAGTTGCATCAGAGGGAGGGCAGAGCCTCAGGCCGGGGAGATGCATCACAGAGTGGCCCAAGCCTCAGGCCTAGGAGCAGGTCAGGGTAGGCCAGAACCACTGGACTGGGATCAGGGAGTGACCACCAGGAGTAAAGATAGTAGTGGCTTCCAGAGGATATTGCAAGAAGTTCCTCTGAAAAAGAGCACCTGTGTCCCAGCCAGCATCCATTGCCATTTCTCAGTTAGAGACAGCCCCACCTACACATACAGGAGCAATCACAGGAAGCATGGCCCTGCCTCCAATGGGAGGAGCATCCACAGAAGCTGTAGCCCTACCTGCACCTAAAAGAACAACTACCTGAGCCTTGGGTCCACTTCCACTAGAAGGAGCATTAACCAGAGGCTTTACAATGCTTGTGCCTGAAGAAGCAGTCAACAGAGTCATAGCCAATTAGAGAAAAAGGGATTTCCAAAAGCACAAGCTCCACCAACTGGAGGAAGTGATGGATAGACAACAAGGTAAGAACACCCTCAACAATATAAAGAGCAATACAGCACCACTAGAAATTAGTGGTGCTACAACAGCAAGACCAACACAGATGAAGCAGAAGAAAGCAACCTAAAAGATAACTTTATAAAGATAATTGAGGCCCTTAAATAGAAAATAAAAAATTCCCTTAAAGAAATGGAGAAAAAGACAACCAAAAACTTGGAAGAAATCAACAAATCCCTTAAAGAAAATCAAGAAAAAGCAATCAAATAAGTGAAGGAAAAGATTCAAGACTTGAAATTTGAAATAGAGGCAATAAAGACAACACAAATCAAGGGAATTCTGAAAATGGAAAATCTGGATAAATGATCAACAAGCATAACCAACAGAATACAAGAGATGGAAGAGAGAATTTCAGGCATTGAAGATAACTTGGAGGAAATAAGATTCATTGGTCAAAGAAAATTTTAAATCCAACAAATCCTTAACACAAAACATGCAGGAAATCTGGGATATCATGAAAAGACCGAACCTAAAAATAGGGATAGAAGAAGAAGTCCAACACAGAGACATAGAAAATATTAAAAACTCATAGACGAAAACTTTCCAAATGTAAAGAAGGACACGCCTATGGAAGTACATGAAGCTTACAGAACACCAAATAGCCTGGAACAAAACAAACAAACAAGAAAATGTTTCCTTGACACATAATAATAAAAATAAACATACAGAATAAGGAAATAATATTAAGAGCTGCAAAGGAAAAAGGCCAGATACCATATAAAGACAGCCCTATCAGAATTACACCTGACTTCTCAATGGAAACAATGAAAGCCAGAGAAGTCCTGGTTATGCCAGCCCAGACTACTTTACCCAGCAAAGCTTTCAATGACCATACATGGTAAAAAAAAAAAAAAAAAAAAAAAAAAACCCAAGATATTCCATTATAAAACCAGATTTAAACAGTACCTATCCACAAACCCAGCCCTACAGAAAGTACTAGAAGGAAAACGCTAACCCAAGAAAGACAGCTACATCCACAAGAACACATTATAGCACCAAATCCCAAAGAAGGGAAGTGAACATACATGGCATCATCAAACACAGAAACAAAAATAATAGGAACTAGCAATCACTGGCCATTAAGATCCATTAATATAAATGGTCTCAATTCACCTATAAAAAGATACAGGATAATAGATTGGATATAAAAATAGAATCCATCCTTCTGCTGCATACATGAAACACACCTCAACCTCAATGATAAGACATTACCTTGGAGTAAAGAGCTGAGAAAAAAATTTCCAATCAAATGGACCTAAGAAGCAAGATGTACCTATCCTAATATCTAACAAAATAGACTTCAAACTAAAAATCTACTAAAAAGAAAGAAAGAGGAAGGGAGGAAGGAAGGCGGGTATTTCATATTCATCACAGGAAAAACCCTATTCTACATGGAAAGATACCTTACCTCAGCTTATGCACACGGGGGGGGGGGGGTTGTACATCAACTTGGTCCTGCCTCAACAAGATAATGAGACAGATTTAGTAGACTTCCTAGGGGAGGCCTTACCCTCTCTGAAGAGCAGATGGGATTAGGGAAAATGTGGGGGGAGCAAAATGAGCAGAGGGAGGGGGAACTGGGATTGGAATGTAAAAAATAATCAGGAAAAAAAGTCTCTCACCACAGTAGCAGAATGTCTAGCTATGAAGACATATAGGAAGAAACAGAGGTATGCTGGATTAAGTTTAACTGATCACACACAGCCACATGGCATGGGTGTACATGGTTTTCAAATGGCACACACCTTTAATCTACAGTACAACCAGAGCTATACAAAGAAACCCTGTCTTGAAAACAAAACAAAACACTATCATCAACAACAACAATAATCTGATTATAAATTATGAAAGCAAGGGTAAAAAGTATAGCTCAGTGGTAGAATGCCCTACCTAGCGTTGCTACACTACTAACCTGCCAGTCAATGTGCTTACCAGTGACATAGTGGTATGACTATTATAGGGGTAACCAATCATTTCCTGCTTGGATTTGAAGCCCACTCTATAGGAAAGAATCCATACTTGGTACTATGAACCTGGTCCAAAGCCCATGAGTAGGAAGGTCTAGGCACTGAAGAAAGGGTTACTACAGTTTTTGTTTGCTTGTTTTGTTGCTAAATATACCAGCCAAACTGTCCTTACAACATTTATACTTATGTTCATATATTAGTGCTACTGTGAGCCATCATCAGAGCAACTTTTTGTTGCAATAGGAAAAGTAGTTACTGCAGACTCATAACTGAAAGTTATGAGTGCTGAGAATAAGTGACTACTCAGCCCTAAATGGGACATTTATATCATCCTCTCCAAGACTCAACAGAATTTAATGGAAGAAAAAATGACAAAGTCAGATAATGGGTAGAGTGTTGTAAAGCTCTGTATTCTGAGGAGGACATGGTCACTAAGCTTATAAATTTACAACAAGTGTGACTACATGAACAACATATGGCCTACCAGCATTCTGTGTTGGAGAGGGGAGGGGCTTAATAGGTCCCTCCCTGTCCTATCTATAATCATTTAACAGTTGCTAGAGGAGGCAGAGATATTTTTTCCAATGTTACAGCCACTGGAAAGTTTCAGATGATCCTGTAAGCAACCAAACTAAATGTAGGACAGAAGGGAGGGAGGAAGTGGACACAAAATTAAGGCAGGACTAGTTGGAAAGAGAAATGGAGGAAGGTGTGGGACATTAACAAGAGAGTAACCAGGTGAATGTGATTTAAATATATACATACATGAAAATGGAATAATGAAACCCACTATAATCATTAATATATGCTAGTAAAATATTAAAAGAAATCTTAAGCAGAAATTTCCTTATCTAGATACTAAAGAAATCATGAAAGAAACTATGTAAATTCATTAGATATATGAATAATAGATCTGGAGATACATGAAAAGATGACAATCAAGCTGTTTTTTATCTTTGGGATCTCAACTTTACACACAAGGTCATATATTACTTTTTTATAGGAACATTTCAGGTCCTGTTGGAATACTTTTGTCTCTACTAATATTTCGCTGAAGCCTTTCCACTGTGTAACTAAAGCTCAAATGGCAATGGAAATACCTCTAGGTAAAAACCTGGTCCCAAGAGAAGCTCAAAGAAGTAAATAATTACCAAAACTTTGAATGATATGTATTTTCAAAAACAAAACAAAAATTTTGTTATAACCATAATAACGGACTTATTAACCCGTTGCACAACAAAGGTTATCTCTCCCTCCCTCACCCCACTACTCCCTAAAGATAGAGAAGGAGCCTATATGGGGATGTATCTGGAATCAATTTATACAGCCAAAGGATAGGAGTAAATCCTGAGTAGATTAAGCCAATGTTCAGCACTTGAGGTTAAGAGCTGAAGAGCTGCAACACATACAAGGCCAAAAGATTTTGATGCACAGTAATGCCACAGCCAAGACTGAAGCACTGTGTGCAGATATTGATATAGACAACAATAAAGGCAAAAACTGTAAGTATGGGGACTGAATCAGAAGGCAAAACAGAAACTGCACAGCAGTGTTTAATTTAGGTACCAAGTAGAATGCATCAATGGTGGGGAAGACATGCTACTTATGAAGGAAAAATTAATCCATCAAAGGGCTGGCCTTAAAACACTAATGTAGAGCCACATGTGGTCATATTTGCCTGGAATCCCAAACACAAGAAGCTGAGACAGAGGCATTGCTGGGACATGGGAGACCAACCTGGGCTACAAATCTCCAAGCCAGCCTACCTACCAAATACTATCAAACACACACACACAAACACACACACACACACACACACACACACACACACACACACACACACACGAAGGAAGGAAGGAAGGAAAGAAGGAAGGAGGGAGGGAGGGAGGGAGGAAGGAGGAAGGAAGGAAGGAAGGAAGGAAGGAAGGAAGGAAGGAAGGAAGGAAGGAAGGAAGGAAGGAAGATGTTGTATTTTGGGGAACCATATTTTCCTGAGCCTGAGCAAATGGCAATTATCTGAGGATGTGGAAAAAAACATACAAACAAGAATGGTACTTAAAATGGATCAAAGGGTGTGTTTGACTCTGGCAGAATACAACCTGGAACCTGGAACACTTTGTGCAGAGGGAGCAACGTATGGTGTAAACAGTTGCATTTGCCCATCTAGGTAATAGTACGATGTACATAAAATACAAACTTAGCTACAAAGAAGATAGACTCCTGGCAAGAGGTCATCACTGCCTGCTCCAAAGGCAACAGGACAGCTGTGTAAACCATCAACAAGGAACACACACACACAAAAAAAAATATAAAACCACTGATGTACTTTAGCAAGATGGAAGAACAGAGCATCCTAAAAAGATTTACATAAGAGTGGATTTCTTTTTTAAATAGACATACTAATGAGATTCTGATGGTGCACCTTTCAACCCATCCCAATTCTTAGAGTCATAAAAAGGCACAGTGACATAGACACAAATAAGCTAATGAATGCAAACTGCTAGAAATAAATAGATAACATATATCAAAATACTGAAAATTAACTTCTTATGATTCTTTCTTAGAAATATAGACACGGGGAAGGGCACACATCTCAGTGTTTTTTAGTTTGAAAACTGTATACAAGGACTGATGGCTGTTTAGTGTGTGCTATGCAAGCATAAGGGACCTGAGTTTAACCCCCTAGAATCCAAATAAAAAAGATGGGGTGCTATGGCATGCACAGGTAATCCCAGCACTAGAGAAGTGAAAACAGTAGGCTTCCTGGAGCTATCTGGCCAGAATGACTAGATCCAGGTTCTGTAAGAAAACTAATGTGGAATGGGCTGAGGGGATGGCTTGTCAATTAAGATAATTCAGGTTTTGGTTCATAGCACTGCACTGGGTGGCTCACAACCATCTAGAACTCCAGCTTAAAAGTACCTGATACCTCTGGCCAATATAGGCACCTGTGCTCACATGCACATACCCACACACAGACACAAACACAAGAGCTAGAGACATGGTTCAAAGGATATGACTGGGTACTGCTCTTCTAGAGGACTTGAATTTGTTTCCAGTACCCACATCAGGCCTCATAAGCTCCAATGGATCCAACATCCTCTTCTGGCCCCTGCACACACATTTTTATACACAATAAAATTTTGAAAAAAAAAATAATCATAAATAAATAGGATAGAGGCCATTTGAGCAATATACACAAAACTGACCTCTGGTGCCGTGTGCAATACACATGCAAACAAACACACAGAGGGAAAGAGAGAATAAAAAACCAAAAGTTACCCAGGGCTGTGGCTATAGCTCAAAGACAGAACACTAACCTACTAAGCATAAAAACCTTGGATGACACCTCACAAGGGGGGAGGGGGGTTTGACAACAATTACAATGTGGCAGCACATGGCTGACAGCCCTAATTATATAGAGATTGAGGCAACATGATTTCTTGAGTTAGGCAACACTGCAAACACTATCACCCAAAAAAAAAAAAAAAAAAAAGGGAAGTGTAATGATTATCAAGAATGGCATGCCCTATAAATAACAATATTTTAATTCATTAAAATGAATCTAATTTGTATTTATTTAAAGATGGAATATGTAGCCCTGACTAGTCTCAAACTCATAACCTTTTGGCCCAATCTCAATGCTAAGATTATAAGCCTGTGCCACCATGACCTGTGGGTCACAACTACTTTGGCATACCTCTATCTCCAAAAATATTTACATTATGACATAACAGTAGCAATATTACAGTTAGGAAGTAGCAATGAAAATAAATTTATGGTTGGGATCAACACATCAGTAACTGTATTAGGGTTGCAGCATTATTAGGAAGGGCTGAAAACCATTGAGATAAGGGAACTTGTGGCCAAGCCTGAAGACCTGAGTTTGATATCCAGAAAGCACATTGTAGAAAGATAAATGTAAGTCCTACAAGCTGTTTTCTGACCTCTACAGGCACAGCAAGGCTTCTACAGCCCCTGCTCCCATACATGTAACAAATAAATACTTAAAATAAAAATAAAATTTATTTATGAATGACATAGATAGTCTCATACACACACACACACACACACACACACACACACACACACACACACATATATATATATATTCAATTAACTAGCTCAAGATACAAAATGAAATAGTTGATAAGCTATCCTTTTCACCAAGATGGCCTAGAAAGTTAATGTTCTTAATTGCTTACCTATGCTACAGGCTGCCTTAAATAACAATTTACACATTAATGGAAGAAATAAAAGTACAAAAACCAAGCAGTAAAGCTAGGTGTACCACATGCTTCAGAAGGTAAGGGAACACATCGGGCACCTTATCCTGCTTGGCTGGGAAAGAGGCATCAGAAACACTGATGTGGTTAACAGTTGCCAAGAATTCTGTTAGGCATGTCCATGAAGGCTGTATAGTTCCTGAGTAGCCATGAACACAATCCACAAAATGTAAACTTTACTTAAAATATTGAGATTGTAATTTTTGTTTTATAACTTCATTGTGTTTATAACTTCATCTCAAACATGAACTTTGTAGATAATACAATCTGTTTCTCAATGCTCAAACGTTAAACTCACCTGGAATACAAAGAATAGTAAACTATTCTCAGGCAGAACAATTAAGAGTTTTGGAAATGAAAAATATCTAACAACTTCTTACCCTAAAATCTCACAGACTTTCAGGACTAAAGATAAAGTAGTCAATGACTGTGATAAGCTAATTTTAAGTATATGTATTAAAGTCATGCAACAGGATTTTAGATGATTTTATTTTACAGTAAATAAAATAAAACAAAAGCAAGTTCAATTCCCATCCTTGCATCTTTCACCACTGCACTCACCAATAAATATACTTCTTCAAGCTAAGAGAACATCCAATTCCCCCAAGGTAGTGTCTGCATTTCTCAGCTGTATGAGCTAGATGTGCATGTCTGCATGTGGTAAGGTCAGAGGAACTGCTATCCCAGGTACAAATAACTTGTTTCTTCCTGCCAGCTTTTCCATGTGATGTCATACAAGCATGCATACAACATCTGCACATCAGAGCAACTTTCCTGGTTTGCTTTCTAACATAATCCAGATGAAAGTCACAGCAACTGTAAGAAATAACTACAAAATTGGTGTTTAAATGACTTTTTAAAAAAAAAATTATTTCTAGTGAATGCTAAATACATCTAAAATTAGTAAAGACTGGTATTATTTCAATCTACAATGTCATCACAAAGTCCCTTTTGTTATTCCAACTGACATCATTGATACAGTTCCTAAGATCCAGGGCTTTCTATTACATTCTAGCATTTACAGTATTAATATCTGCATGGGCATTAGAGTGGGAGGGGTGATCAGGAAACATATTTCATCTAACAAGCAGCCTCAACCTTCAACATGCACCAGAGTCTCTTTCAGGGCTGTAAGGTGCAAACGTAAGGGTTTGTCCTGGTATCTCAGGTTCCATAGAAACTGAACACATCCCAGGGGTGGGTGTGGGGATTTTATGTCAATTGCTCAAGTGTTGCCACACAGACTGACCTGGGTTATATCAGTCCTTGTCAAGGATTCGATTTTATTTCTGAAGAATTACAGGTAGGGAAAAAACACTACAAAAGTTAAGCGTTTTAAAATAACACTCTGAAACAAATATTTTTTATGTTTATAACTTTGCTAATGGTGCATCTTCTAATCTGTGGTGTGTCATACATAGCTAAACTGATAATGACTTTACTTCCTTAAAAAAAAATAAGAAACAATGGGAGCCTAGATACCCTACAACCAAAGAATGGATGGAGAAAATGTGGTGCATTTACACAACGGAGTATTACTTGGTGGGGGGTACAGGGGACGGACGGACAATAGAATCTTAAAATTTGCAGGCAAATGGATGGAACTGGAAGAAACCATCATGAATGAGATAACCCAGTCAGACAAAGATGATCATGGTATGTACTTACTCATATATAGATATTACACATAGATATTACACAATCCACGCCTCCAGAGAAATTAGGAAACAAGGAGACCCTAAGAGAGAAATACATGGTCCCCAAAGAAGGGGAAAGGGACAAGAACTCCTGAGCAAATTGGGAGCAGAGGGGAGAGGGGGGTAGGGAAGGGAGGTAGAAAAAAGAGAAAGGGAGAAGAGGAGGGGGAGGAGAAAAAGAGGAGGAATAGAGGAGAGCAAGAAAAGAGATACTTTAATAGAGGGGGGCCAGTATAGGTTTAAAGAGAAATCTGGCATTAGGGAAATGTTCAGAGATCCACAAAGATGACCCCAACTAAGAATCTAGGCAGTAGTGGAGAGGCTGCCTTTGATACCCTTCCCCTATAATGAGATTGGTGACTACTTTAATTGCCATCCTAGAGCCTTCATCCAGTAGCTGATGGAAGAAGCAGCAGACACCCACAGCTAAGCACTGAGCCACACTCCTGGATTCCAGTGGTAGAGAGGGAGAAGGGATGAGCAAAGAAGCCAAACCATGTTGGAGAAACCTACAGAAACAGCTGACCTGACCTAGTGAGAGCACAGGGACCCCAGTCATAAAGCTGGGGAACCAGCATCAGACTGAACCAAGCCCTCTGAATGTTGAGTGTCAGTTAGGAGGCTTGGGCAGTCTATGGGGCCTCTGGCAGTGGAACCAGTATTTATCCCTAGTACACAAGTGGACTTTAGGAGCCTATTTCAGGCCACATACACATAGGAGGGCCTAGGCCCTCCCTAAAATGATGTGACAGACTTTGATAATAACCCATGGAAGGCCTCACTATCCTTGAGGAATGGGTGGGATGAGGGGGTCAGTGGGGAGCATGGGAGGATGGGAGGAAAAGGAAACTGGGGGGGGGGGTTGATATGTAAAATAAGATTGCTTCCAAATAAAGACAATGGGGTGAACCATAATTTACCGACTGTTTACACAGTGAGAAAAAAGGGGGAAAAACCCATTTCATACACATGGAAGTGGATTTCAGGACAATAAACAAAAGCCACTCATCATCATCACAGGTAATAAATGACCATGATTTAAAAACCCAGAACTTTTGCCATCTAAAATATCTTTCCAATAGATAATGCTGTTTACTAAGACCCATAGCATGGCTCCCCAAACAGAAGTAAAGAAAGTAAAAACAAGTGCATATGAACAGAAACAAGGTAAATAACTGTAGATTTTTATGGACAATGGGTATTTAATATTAAATCTAAGCAAATAGGGTTAATCAAGATTTTAATTTATAAGCTCCTGCCTTTAATCCCAGCACTCAGGAGGAAGAGGCAGGAGGTTATCTGTGAATTTAAGATCAGCCTAATCTATATAATTAATTCCAGGACGGTCAGAGCTACATTGTGAGACCCTGTCTCAAAGAGAGAGAGAGAGAGAGAGAGACACAAAGCAGCAAAATAAGCTATCTTTTCAATATCCACATAAAATCAGGATTGTGTCTTATGAACAGTGATTCATTATAGTACTTCAAGATGCAGAATATGACATATGTCTTCAAAGAGACAGATGTTGGTTTGAGGATTCAGTCATAGGAGATCACAACATGAAATGAGGTTTGTACCAGAACAGGCACTAGACTTGGAGAGTGGTCAGAGACAATTAAGGTGTCTCTACAGCACACACAGCTTTTGATCCAATGCAATTTAGAAAGGTATAATTTCTGAAATGGAATTCCTTAGGTTGCTAAATCATTTCCTTAGTTTTAAAGATTAAGAAAGTAAAATGGAAAAATCTGGAATTTGTCATAACACCTTGCATATATTCCCACTCTCTACTGCAAAGTCTGCTAATAAAAGATTCACTAAATTTTGCACTCTGCTCAGCACCTTCAGAAAAACTCACATCTTCCTTGGATCAATTAAATGTTCTAACTCCTAAAAGAATGTGCAAATATTCTTGTTAATCAAACCATCCTCACAAAAACTACTCAAAGCTCAGCAATCAACAGTCTAAGTTGATAATTCTTCTGAGCCTTGAAGAATAATGACATCTTAAATCTTCTACTTTTGTTGGGGAGGGGACAACTTAAGAAAGACCATAGAGTTTTTGCTGTGACCATTACACACATTTCAAAACTTGAATACTTCAACTCAGATAAGAGTTACAAAAGTCTTATTTCCTATTATCACATTCCAAATATTACACAAATATTATTGGGGGGGCTAGATTACAACGTATCTCAGACAACAGCAAAGCCATAAGTAAAATTCTATATATTTATTTTTATCTTTTTATGGTTCATGATAAAGTAATTATTTTACCTGGAGGCGGTATGAAAATATTCTAACTTTCATTAGAACATTTCTTTAAAATTACCAAAGTATACAAATCATATGAGGCACCATACATGTTATCATAGTTTATAATATTCTCTACATATTAACCCTGCACAGTGATTACCAAAAAAAGGTGGGGGGAGCAGAGGAACAGACATAAAAAAATAAATAAAAAAACTCTGCAAATCTAAACACAAACGTAACTGTCTATAAGCGTCAGTAAGTATACAATAACAACTTTGAAAATCATTTGATTACAAAATGAAAATACTTCTGGCCAATGAGAAAGGAAATTATTTTGGAATAATGAGTAAAATAGTTTCTATTGGAGCTGAAGAGACAGCCCAGCAGTTAAGAAAACTGGCTGCCCTTCCAGAAGACCAAGATTTGATTCCTAGTACCCACATGGTAGGTATAGTCCCAAGACATTCAATTTCATCTTCCGGCCTCTGGGGGCACTGCATGCACATGAAACACAGACATTCAGACAAAAAATCTATTTTCATAAAATACAGATAAGGCAAGAAGTACAAAATAAGCTTTCTCTATTGCCAGACATATGGTTCTTTCCAGCAATTGAGAGGCAGAGGCAGGTGAATCTATGCAACTTCAAGGCTGGCCAGGGCTATATATAGTAAGATCCTGTCTCCAAAGTAATAATAAAATAAAATATTTGCTTTCCTCCTCATCTCTCATATGTTGCATTTTAAATAAACTGCTTCTTGTGGGCCTTAAACTTCCACACATACACAAATGTGATGGGAGATGCCATTCTGTACATATGTTTCTCATACTGGTTAATGAATAAAGCAATGTTGGCCAATAGGAAAGCAAGAGAGGAGGGGTCAAGATGGAGAGACTGGGGATATGAGACGTCTGCCCCATTCCCCAGTAAGAGGAAATAGATAGATTAACAAACAGAGCTAGCCGATAAGAAACTAGTACCTGGCCAACAGCATTATATCAAATACACAGTCTTGGTGTGTTAATTGGGGCTGGTGTGGCGGCGATAAAAAGCATTTATTTACCAAAGGTTAAGCTGTGAAAGCAGCCTCTGGCAGTACTAGTTCAGCTTTGATCTGCAATGCTGTGTTTTCAACATCTATTTTGTTTACTTGCTGTTCAAACAATGTTCAAGAATAATTTCTGATAAGTTAAATCAAAGGATGTAAAGGCAATTTTTAAAAAAGCACGCTAAGTTAAAGAACAAAAAATGGTGTCAGAATAAAAATGAATTCATTTCTTACAAGAGGATTGCACAATAGTAAAAGGATCTAAACTTTTTTTTAACTTATACCCCTAAAGAATTCTAATTCTGATATCAAAATTAAACAGTGACATATTGAGACATATAACAAGACTAAGCTAAATTTAGATGTTCCTTCTCTGAAGCATTCACTAGCTTCCAGTCTATTCGTTCAGTAGTTTCATATATATATAATTACTCAGATGGTATGTATAATATATCTGCTAAACTCCCAACTCAAAGAAGGTCACCTAGTTGGCCAAAGTAAACAAAGCAATTCCATGGTCAAGCTCAGGTGAAAATATGATCTGGCTCTAAAACATATAATTACTACCATGTTGAGTTGCCCATACCACTTAACCACCTCTCTTCGGCATCAACTTTATATACATCACCTCCTTAGATCTACTTAGTCCTAAATGAGATTCATATATGCATCTTTATTTTAACAATCAGGAAAACTAAGACTTGCAGAGGTTATCTATCTTGCAATAATTGGCCTTTGAAGTTCAAGTCTCAAAGCTCATCTGGTCTTGGCAATATATCACACTCTTTACAACATTAATGTTCATTTCAACCTTTACAAGAAAAAAAAAATGATACTATGTGTACAAGAAGATCAAGTCACACCTGATTTTGCACTATAACAAAACTTGAGACTAGAGAGACTGCAGAGCTTTCAGCACGTGCTGCTCTTGCAGAGGACCCAGATTCAATACCCAGCACTCACATGGTAACTCACAATCCTCTGTAACTCTAATTATAGAGGTTCCAGTGGCCTCTTCTGACCTTCATGGGCATCAAGCAGCCCTGTGATGTACATAAAAAACACTCATAAAATAAAATGAATAAATCGAATTTGTAAGAGTAGCTATAATTAAAGCTTCACTTTCTCAAAGAAAAACAACCAATTTCTCATGGTTTTGCTTTAACCCATTCATTGTTCTGGTTAGTCCTAATGTCACAACCTGGAGTTATCTGAGAGGAAGAGATGCAATTGAGCAATTAGCTACATCACATTGGTTTGTGGGCATGCCTGTGAAGTTTTACCAAAATTATTCATTGATTTAGGTCCGGCCCACCATGGGTATTACCATTCCTCAAACAGAGGAAGTCTTTTTTAAAAAACAATCTAGAGGCTTGGTATGGTAGTGCATGCCTTTAATCCCAGCACACAAGAATCAGAGACAGGTGGATATCTGTGAGTTAGGGGAAAAGAAGGGCAACTTAATGAGATCCTGTCTTTTAAAACATAAAAATTTTAAAAGCTAGCTATACATGAGCTAGTAAGCAAAGAAGCAACCTCCATGGTTCCTGCCTTGAGTTCTGCCCAACTTCCCTAAATGATGGTAGGAGATGCCAAATAAACTCTCTCCTCCCCAAGCTGCTTTTAGTTAGAGTGTTGTTGTTTTGGTTTGGGTTTTTTGTTTGTTTGTTTGTTTGTTTGTTTGTTTTGAGACAGGGTTTCTCTGTACTGAAACAAACTCTGTAGGCTAGGCTGGCTTCCAACTCACAGAGATTCTCCTGCCTCTGCCTCTCCAGTGTTTTATCACAGCAACAGAAAAGCAATCTAGACCATTTACTCCATTCCTCCCAAGCAGATGGTCACAGTGAAAGGAATTAAAAGCAATCTCCCCAATAAAAGGTCATTGAGTCCAGGATAATATTCTGCTATAATCTGCTGTAACATAAGCCAAAGATAAGATCAAGGTCTGCACATTTCTTCAATATTCACTGTATCATCTGGGTTCTCAACTGCATTTCTTCATCCTTTCTACTTCACCCACAAAATTGAGTATGACCTTAAATAATTTTCTGGATATGCATCCCTTTTTTCTCTGCCTATTTAAGAGAAAGAGGCTAGAAATTAGTAGATAAACCCCATAGTAAATAAATAAAAAAAAATAACCATTACTAAATTCTATTGTACATACAAAAACCTGTGTACTGTCCGTGCAAACACAAAGTCCAATATGAAAGGAAAAACCTACAGTTTGTGCTTTGCCAACCTAAAATGAACCATCTACTTTTAGCCCATCCCCACTCAAAAAAAGTCCTGGGCTAGCTTACAGCAGACAGTGGCATGAGGCTAAGCTGTGAAGCAAGTCAGTCTCCAGTCCTCAGATGTGACTTCAGCTTGGTGACAGCTATGGGCTGAATGTGGAAGCAGGAAACCATGAAAAACCGCAAAAGCTTGCTAAGTAACATTCCAAATATAAATCTACTTCACAACACTATGTATTCTGGTAGAAGGTAAGCATAACTTAAAAACATGAGAACCTTTAGATTTTCATTTTTAAATTCAGCTATAAAGATTCCTTTATCTCTAAATTAGCAAATGTCTGTGATTAGTAAAGAAACTGATATAAAATTTTGTCAGTTCAATCCACAGAATTCTACCTAGTATTGTACTCCCAGACATTGATACCAGGAAAGGGAAAGACCACCAAGCAGACAGGCAACTCCAGCCATCACTTAGTATGGCTAAAGGTTCACAAGCAACTCAAATCAGAATGAAACCACTAGAACAAACGGGCTGGCTGGGAAATTGGCCCACATCCAGGCAATTGGTCAGAATAATTTTCCCAGCACCCCTTCCTAACCAGCCAAAAAAATATCCCAAGGAGCAATGAGAGTTAAGTCTGCAAAGTGCCTGAGCACTGGGAAGCTAAGCAAAACTCTATGGAAATAAAGTTCAGACAATAGTAAAACATTAACCAATACCTTCAGCCATTAAAAAAAAAAAAAAAGCATTAGCTTTCTTTGTGTATACTTCCTTATGAATTAGAATAAAACCCTTTATTCTAATCAACATTTGTGTGTCAGAAATATGCTAGGTTCTAGTAACACAAAGGTCAGACAAAATTCAATCTGTTGCTGACTAGTTGGGTAATAGGCAAAGGTTTCTCTCAAGATAGAAGCAGAAAGGGTGGGTATCCTGGGAAACAGGAGCATCTCAGATAGAAAGGCATTATGTTCCTAGGGAGGACCAGGCACAGGGAGGGTATGTTACAGGAAAGGGGTATGCAGAGTAAGTAAGAAATCCTGATGAGAACAGACTCCCACTCAAGTTTCCTCAGGAGTAAAGCCTGTAGGAAAGGCAGCTGAAGAAGATTCCAACAGGCTAGAGATCATCCATCCGGAAAGGAAGTGCAGCATCTGAGGGCAGCACCAGGAAACCCTGAACAGAAGCAGTACAGACAGAGTCAAAGTCAGAGTGAAGGACTTTACAAAATAATCCACATGATTTGGTGACCAAACAGAAGTGGACCATGAAAGAAAAGCAAACAAAAACAAGGTGGCAAGGGGTGGTGGCATACACCTTTACTTCCAGAAAGTTTCAGGCCAGCCTGATCTACCTAATGAATTCCAGGACAGCCAGGGCTACACAGAGAAATCCTATTTCAAACAAACAAACATATATTTAAAGAAAAGAAAAAAAAAAAGAGGCATATGAGATGTGTGTTTTCTAAACCAGGGGTCATCAATGATTATCCCAAGGTGGAGGAGGGCCTGGCAAAATCAAGTTAACAGTCAAGAAGCCTGGCAGGAAGATGTCAGTGGCCCCAGCAGTTGCTACCAAAAACAATGTAAATGGCATGCATCATATGCCAGCAAAACTCCTTCGTACTTACTAGGCAAAGATGAACTTCTTTCTATCCTTAAATCGACCTCAGGAATGTTCCTGCTGTCTTCTAGTCTCTCTGAAAGGCATTTACAATATCCACTTAAACCCAAAGAGACAAGATAGCAATTTTTTTTTCAAGTCACCTAAGAGCAACCATAAGTAAAAGGAATTATTTATTTCCTTTCCCTCTTTCTACAACAGTTTACAAGATAGAAAAGTGAATTCAGGTTGGAGTTCCTGCAGGCAAGATCCTTGACCCACAAATCCGGGCCCCTGCCAAAGAACGAGGTCTCAGCTGGAGAGCGCCAGTTTCCAGTGAGATCCCACTACCCTGCAAAACCTTCTCAAGTTCCAGCCCAGCCCTCGTCCTCTTCTGCCGGCTATTGGCCAGAGGTGAGTCTGGGCCCAATTGGGGCTGCCTGTCCCCTTCAACCTCTTTTCCCCCTCCCCCGCCTGAACTCCCTGGATTGGCCCCTGATCCTGCTGCTCCTGTCTCCGGTCCCCTTTGAGAGCACCCTTGGAGCTCTGATACACCCCCACCCATCCCAACCTCCAGCCTACCCCCCCACCCTGTGCCCTACCCCACCTACGGTCCTGCCGCTCTGGTTGAGCACTGGGACAGAGGGTGGAGCCAACAGTCCACCCTACTTCGGAGACCTCTCGGAGCAACTCCGAACAAAGGAGACCTGACTATCCACGTGGGACCACCTGTAATTTCCACCGGCTTGGTCCCTGACCCCGCCTCCAGTCCTCCGCTGGAGTCCCAGGCCCCTCCCAGAGATCCGCCTATCTCTGCGGGTCCACTTGGAGTTCCTCCAGGCAAGATCCTTGACCCACAAATCCGGGCCCCTGCCAAAGAACGAGGTCTCAGCTGGAGAGCGCCAGTTTCCAGTGAGATCCCACTACCCTGCAAAACCTTCTCAAGTTCCAGTCCAGCCCTCGTCCTCTTCTGCCGGCTATTGGCCAGAGAGAAGCCTCCTAGAGAGCTTGGACCACACAGAGATACAGACATTGAATCTTTGATCCACAAAAGCCCATCAGGGAAGGACCATAGAGAGAGGGAAGAGACACCACCAACACCTACAGGAAGAAACTATGGGAAGAAGGCAATACAAGAGAACACCTAACAACAGAAAGACAAACATGACACCACCAGAATCTAGGGAATCTACACCAACTAGAATGGAACACAACAACAAAGCAGAGGAAGCAGAAGGGTACGACTTAAAAATCACCATCATAAAAATGATAGAGGCCCTCAAAGAAGATATGAGAAAATCCCTTAAAGAAATAGAGGAAAAAACAAACAAAAAAGTGGAAGAAATGAACAAATTCCTTAAGGAAAGTACAGAAAGCCAAGAAAAAACAATTAACCAGGTGAAGGAAACGGTTCAAGATTTGAAAACCGAAATTGAGAAAATAAAGGCAACACAAATGGAAGGAAAGCTGGAAATTGAAAAGCTGGGCAAAAAATCGGAAACCACGGACACAAGCATAACCAATAGAATTCAAGAGATGGAAGAGAGAATCTCAGGCGCAGAAGATAAACTAGAAGAAATAGATTCATCGACCAAAGAAAACCATAAATCCAACAAATCCTTAACACACAATATCCAGGAAATGTGGGACACCATGAAAAGGCCAAACCTAAGAATAATAGGCATAGAGGAAGGTGAGGAAGCCCAGCTCAAAGGTGCTGAAAACATATTCAACAAAATCATCGAGGAAAACTTTCCAAATCTGAAGAAGGACATGCCCATGAAAGTACAAGAAGCATACCGAACGCCAAATAGGCTGGACCAAAGAAAAAAGACCCCTCGACATATAATAATCAAAACACCTAGCATACAGAATAAAGAAAGAATATTAAGAGCAGCGAAGGAAAAAGGACAGGTAACATATAAAGGCAGACCTATCAAAATTACACCTGACTTCTCCATGGAAACCCTCAAGGCCAGAAGGTCCTGGATAGATGTTCTAAAAGTATTAAGAGAACACGGATGCCAGCCTAGGCTACTATATCCAGCAAAACTCTCAGTCAATATAGATGGAGAGAACAAGATATTCAATGACAAAACCAGATTTTCCCAATATGTATCTACAAATCCAGCCCTACAGAAAGTATTGGAAGGAAAATTCCAACCCAAGGAAGGTAACTACGCCCACAAAAATGTAGGCAACAGATAATCCAACTACACCAGAAACCTAGGGTGAAGCAGAACAAATATATTCACAATACCACTGCCAACAACAAACCTAAATCAAACAACCATCAACAATCAATGGTCCTTACTCACCCTCAACATTAATGGTCTTAACTCACCTATAAAAAGACACAGATTAACAGAATGGATACGAAGACAGAATCTATCCTTCTGCTGCATACAAGAAACACATCTTAGCTCCAAAGATAGACATTACCTCAGGGTAAAGGGTTGGGAAAAGATTTTCCAATCAAATGGAAATAAGAAGCAAGCAGGCGTAGCTATCCTAATATCTAACAAGCTAGACTTCAAACCAAAACTAGTCAAAAGAGATGAAGACGGTCATTTCATATTCATCTCAGGAGAAATCCATCAACACAAAGTCTCAATTCTGAACATCTATGCCCCTAATACAAAGCCACCCACATTCGTAAAAGAAACACTACTAAAACTCAAAGCTCATATAAAACCTCACACACTTATAGTGGGAGACTTCAATACACCACTCTCAACACTAGACAGGACCACAAATCAGAAACTCAACAAAGAAACAAAAGAATTAACAGAAGTTATGTCTCAACTGGGGCTAACAGACATCTATAGAACATTCCATCCAAAGACAAAAGAATATAGCTTCTTCTCTGCTCCACATGGAACCTTCTCTAAAATCGACCACATACTAGGAGACATAACAAACCTCAACAGATACAAGAGAATAGAAATAGTCCCCTGTATCTTATTGGACCACCATGCTTTAAAATTGGAATTCAACAACAATACAAATAGCAGAAAACCTGCAAACACATGGAAACTTAACAATGTGCAATTGCACCACTCCTGGGTCAAAGAAGAAATAAAGAAAGAAATTAAAGACTTTCTAATATTCAACGAGAATGAGGATACAACATACCCGAATTTATGGGACACCTTGAAAGCAGTGCTACGAGGGAAGTTCATTGCACTAAGTGCCCATATGAAGAAAACAGAGGATAGTCACATAAATGAATTAACAGCGCAACTGAAAACCTTAGAACAGAGAGAAGCGAATGCACCCCGCAGGAGCAGACGCCAGGAAATAATCAACTTGAGGGCTGAAATCAACAAAATAGAAACCAGGAAAACAATACAAACAATCAATGCAACAAAGAGTTGGTTTTTTGAGAAAATCAACAAGATTGATAAACCTTTATCCAAATTAACGAAAAAGCAGAGACAGAACATGCAAATTAACAAAATCAGAAACGAAATGGGGAACATAACAACAGACACAGAGGAAATCCAGACAATTTTCAGGTCATACTTCGAAAATCTGTATTCCACAAAAATTGAAAATTCAAAGGAAATGGACAAGTTTCTGGATAACTATCACTTACCAAAATTAAATCAAGAACAGACAAACAACTTAAATAGACCTATAACCCGAAATGAAATAGAAGCAGTCATCGAAAGCCTTCCAACGAAAAAAAGTCCAGGGCCAGATGGATTCAGTGCAGAATTCTACCAGACATTCAAGGAAGAACTAATACCACTACTCCTCAAACTGTTCCACAAGATAGAAACAGAAGGTTTATTGCCAATCTCTTTTTATGAGGCCACAATAACTTTGGTACCCAAACCTCACAAAGACACAACTAAGAAAGAAAACTACAGACCAATATCCCTGATGAACATCGATGCAAAAATACTCAATAAAATAATGGCAAACCGAATTCAAAAATACATCAGAGAAATCATCCACCATGATCAAGTAGGCTTCATACCTGGATTGCAGGGATGGTTTAACATACGAAAATCTATCAACGTGATCCACCATATAAACAAACTGAAAAAGAAAAACCATATGATCATCTCCCTAGATGCTGAAAAAGCCTTTGAAAAATTCAACACCCTTTCATGATAAAGGTATTAGAGAGGTCAGGGATAACAGGAACATACCTAAACATAATAAGAGCAATATACAGCAAACCAACTGCCAACATCAAGCTGAATGGAGAGAAACTTAAGCCAATTCCTCTAAAATCAGGAACAAGACAAGGCTGTCCTCTCTCTCCATATCTCTTCAATATCGTACTAGAAGTTCTAGCTAATGCTATAAGACAACAAAAGGAGATCAAGGGCATCCAAATTGGAAAGGAAGAAGTCAAACTGTCTCTATTTGCAGATGATATGATAGTTTACATAAGCGACCCAATAAACTCTACCAGGGAACTCCTACAGCTGATAAACACCTTCAGCAAACTAGCAGGATACAAGATAAACTCAAAAAAATCAGTAGCCCTATTTTTTTTCAGACGACAAAGAGGCAGAGAAAGAAATCAGAGAAACATCACCCTTTACAATAGCCACAAGCAACATAAAGTATCTTGGTGTAACGCTTACCAAACAAGTAAAAGATCTATATAATAAGAACTTTGTGACTCTAAAGAAAGAAATTAAAGAAGATACCAGAAAATGGAAAGACCTCCCATGCTCTTGGATAGGTAGGATAAACATAGTAAAAATGGCAATCTTACCAAAAGCAATCTACAGATTCAATGCAATCCCCATTAAAATCCCACCACAATTCTTCACCGACCTAATCAACTTTATATGGAAAAACAAAAGACCCAGGATAGCCAAAACAACCCTATACAATAAAAGAACATCAGGAGGCATCACCATTCCTGACTTTAAGCTCTACTACAGAGCTATAGTTCTGAAAACAGCCTGGTATTGGCATAAAAATAGACAGGTAGACCAATGGAATCGAATTGAAAATCCTGATATTAATCCACGCACCTATGAACACCTGATTTTCGACAAAACAGCTAAAATTATACAATGGGGCAAAGACAGCATCTTCAACAAATGGTGCTGGCACAATTGGATGAGGGTGTGTAGAAGACTGCAGATAGACCCATGTCTGTCGCCATGCACAAAACTCAAGTCCAAATGGATCAAAGACCTCAACATCAATCCAGCCACATTGAACCTCTTAGAAGAGAAAGTAGGAGGTACCCTTGAACAAATTGGTATAGGAGACCGCTTCTTGAACATAACTCCAGGGGCACAGACACTGAAAGAAACAATTAATAAATGGGATCTCTTCAAACTTAGAAGCTTCTGTAAGGCAAAGGACACAGAGGACAAGACCAAACGGCAGCCCACTGACTGGGAAAAGATTTTCACTAATCCTATATCCGACAAAGGGCTGATCTCCAAAATATACAAAGAACTCAAGAAACTAGTCAACAAAACACCAAATAACCCTATTAAAAAATGGGGTACAGAACTGAAGAAAGAATTCTCAATGGAGGAAATCAAAAAGGCTGAAAGACACTTAAGAAAATGCTCCACATCCTTAGCTATCAGGGAAATGCAAATCAAAACAACTTTGAGATACCATCTTACCCCTGCCAGAATGGCTAAAATTAGAAACACCAGTGATGACTTATGTTGGAGAGGATGTGGAGAAAGTGGAACACTCCTCCACTGCTGGTGTGAGTGCAAACTCATACAGCCACTTTGGAAATCAGTATGGCGGTTCCTCAGGAAAATGGGAATTAGTTTACCACAGGACCCGGCAATCCCCCTCTTAGGCATATACCCAAAGGATTCACATCAATGCAACAAAGACATCTGTTCAACTATGTTCATAGCAGCACTATTTGTAATAGCAAGAACCTGGAAGCAACCTTGATGCCCTTCAATTGAAGAATGGTTAATGAAGATGTGGCACATCTACACAATGGAATACTACTCTGCAGAAAAAAATAATGGTATCTTGAAATTCGCAGGCAAGTGGATGGCACTTGAAGAAACCATCCTGAATGAGGTAACCCAGTCACAAAAAGAGGAACACAGTATGTACTCACTCATATATGGATTTTAGACCTAGATCAAATGATCACCAGCCTATAATTCACATCACCAGAGGAACTAGGATACAAGTTGTATTCTAAGAGATTCATATAAAGTCCCTCACAGAACTGGGAAGGGACAAGTCCCCCAGACCTCAGGTATAGTGGGGGAGGACAGCTAATGGAGAGAGAAGTAGGAGAAAATGAGAGGGAGGAGAGGAAGGCATGTGCGACCAGGAGGATTGAGCCTGGTTAGGAATGGAAAATAGGAAAGAGAGAGAGAGACAGAGACAGAGAGAGAGAACATAAAAGAGGGAGCCAATATTGGTTTGAAGATAAAGTTGAACACAAAGAAAGGTCGAGGGAACTACAAGACTGCTCCCAACTAACAATCTCAGCTTCCGTGGAAAGGCTATCATAAATGCCCTTCCCGGAGAGTGAGATCAACAACTAACTTCTCCATGGAGTCCTCAACTAATGCCTGTTGAAAACAGGAGCAAACACCCATACATAAACACTGAGTCAAACTAGAACCCAGAAGCAGATGGAGAGGACAAGACCATGGGGTAGAAGTACATAGAGACAGTTTACCTGAACAAGGAGGAGCTAAGGGCCACTAGACTGATAGCTGGGAAGCCAACAGGGGTCTGACTCGGACCCCCCTGAATATGGGTCTCAGCCAGAAGGTCTGAGCAGCCTAAGAGACCTCAGACAGTGGAGCCAGGATGTATCCCTGGTGCACAAAAGGACTTTGCAAACATATCCCCCATGGAGGGATAACTGCCTTATTCTAGAGATAGGAGAGAAGCCCTAGTCCCTACTTCACAGGACCTGTCAGATCTACATGACCCCAACTGGATGGCATTCCCCTACATATTGTATTGTGGTGGGGGGTTGGGAGGGGAGGGTGTTTAGAGTGCATGGGAGAGGGTAGAGAGGGCAAAAGGGAGGGAAGGAGGGAGGGAGGGCTTGGGGGGAGGGAGAGGGAACTGGGATTGACATGTAAAATAAAAAAAAAAAAAAAAAAAAAAAACGCTTTGACTCCAAAATTTAAGTTGAAGAACAAGTTACTGGGGAAAAGTATTTCTATTTTTGTTTCCACAGAAAATGAAACGATGTGGATTCCTTCCAGACTAATGTGGTTTGATCATACCAGACCGCCTGAAACAGAGTACAAGCTGATCCTACATTCCAAACAGCTGGACAAAACAGCCCTACACTACAGCTAGGATATCTGAATCTTCTTCGAATCCCCCAAGACAGCGCCCCTTACCAGCAGGAAGTAGTTTGGAAAGAACGACGCCCAAATTCCCAAATATTGTGTATAAATGTTTGTTTTCATTTAATTGGACTTTGTTATATAAAATTAAATAAAAAATACTCTATATGCATTTAAAAAAAAAAAAAGTGAATTCAGCACACACTGGCCATATAAATATCACTACAGTCAGAAGGGACTACCAAGTTTTGTTTAGTCCCATTTTAAATCTGAGATCTCAAAAGACATTAGTAGTCTGAGGCAGGGGCTAAACATACATACATCTGCAGATATGAGTATGGGAACCACCAGTGTGCAGATGGTGTATAATAGCACTAAAGCAGATGAGGTCACCTCCAGGGAGAGTACAGACAAGGAGAGCAAAAGATCTAAGACGGAGACTTTGATGGAGGATCAACATTTTGGAAATAATAATCTAATATACAAACTGGGGGGTACTATATTTTAATTTACTATTGAAGAGAAGAGCTATCATGACCAAGACAATTTAAAAAAGAAAATAATTTGGGGGCTCACAGCTCCAGAGAGTTGGAGTCTGCAGTCATAAAGGCAGGAAGCATGACAACATTGTACTGGAGTAATAGCTGAGCACTTAAAAGGCAGAAATAGAGATAACTAGAAATGGTATGGGCTTTTGAACCATCAAAGCCCACTGCTAGTGATATACCTCCTCCAACAAGACCACACTTTCTCATTTTTCCTAAACTGGAAACCAAGTTATACCAACTGGGAACCATGTCCTCATATATATGAGTTTATGGGGATGGGAGTGGGGGTATTTTCATTCAAACCACTACACACTGCTTTGATTTTTTAATTTTTTAAATTAGCAAGTGGGGATGTGTAAGTGTGTATATGCCTGTGTGCATCGTGCCATGTGAACACCAGAGAACAAATCTGTGGCTCTCTCATCCCACCTTTACAGTAGGTAGAAATGAGTAAGCTCATGTTAGAACCTGATTTTAGTACTTAGTCTTTTCTCCCAAACTCCTTACTGATCAAAGGCAGAAATCTTCTATATCAAAGGATAAATACACATAATTCGTGCCAGGTATTCGGAGTACTGAAAAGATGAACTAACGATATTTTATCAGTCACAATATAGATTTCCAATTAGTGGCACCAATATTTCATTTCAGTTATGAGACATTTTCAGATAAAGGAAGCTAGGCCTTTTATGTGGGAGATTTATACTCAGGCACCTTCAAGAATCAAGTGGATGGGGTCTGGCTCTCTGGCATGTACTGTTGCCTCTTCAGGGCATTCAAATTCAGTATTTTGTATGGGGTAACACAGGACTCTGGATTTGAAGGAAAAAGGAATGAAGACCACACATCCAGATCTAATAACATCTGAACACACTTTTCACATACCAATTAACATCAATAATCTGAAACTCCAAATCCAAAATGTCCATAAGTCTGAAGTTTAAAATATTTCATTTAAAATATGCTGACAAACAGAAAATTTCATACCATGAAATTCTATTTCATGCACAAAATTTTGTGTGTGTGTGTGTGTATGTGTGTGTGAAAAGTATACATGAAACAAAAGTGAATTTTGTATTTATGTCCCATGCCAAAATGATCTGTAAATATGCAAATATTACAAACTCAAAAATATCTGGTTATAAGATTACAGATAAAGAATTGAAGATAATGTTCCCCAGGTCATTTCTCCTGTGATCAACTGTATTTTTCTATTAACAATAGTTTCTCTACAAACAAAATGTTAATTCTGTGTTGTAAAATATGGCTGGGTTTTTGGGATCTGCGTGTCATACATATTTATCTGTATGTAAACAGGCATGGGTGTGTCACGGTGTGTACACAGAAGTCAGAGTCCAACTTTGGCTTCCACTTTGTTAGGCACAGTCTCTCTGTTGTTTACTACTGTATACACCAGATTAGCTGACCTGTGAACCAAAGAGTATCCTGTCTCTGCTTCCCATTTCCATGTAGACAAGGATAGATGAGATCACGTATACACACTGGCAGTTCACACTGAGCTACCTCTCTCACCCACAGCTCTGTGACTTTTAATATTATTTCCAAGCCTCATGATTTCTTTTCAAGATAAACATACTAACAACACCATTAAGAATGAGAACATGGTAGAGAAAAGTCTTGCTCACTTCTCAATGAAGTTAACTAGAGAGAAAAAAGAAACAAGAAAAAATTAATTACTACACTGTCAGAACCTTGGAATTTACTACTGTCATTAATACTTAAAATTTGACCCTTAAGTTTTCAGAGTAGTGGGAAAAGTTTAAAACTATGACTTCTCAGAACTGGGAAAGGAAAACTTGTCAAGAAGAGACCTCAAGAGAGGGAAGATGAGGGACAGGGGGTAAATGAGAGTGTAAGGTGCTGAGAAAAGGAAAGGAAAAACAGAAGGGAAGGAGTGAAAGGAGGGGGTGAGGGAGTCAGAGGGTGAGGTAAAGGAAGGGAAGGTAGGGGAGGGGAGGGGAGGTCCAGATCTTGGAAAGGCTGTGGAGCTAGATAGAAGCTGTCATTCAGCTTCCTTCATGCTTTTGGAGATGTAATCAACTACACAAGTGTCAGTTTCTTCAGTGCAACAGAAATGCTGTCTGCCTCACAGAGCTGCTCTGAGGACTCAATCCTCACAGTCAGGACACATTCAAGGGGAGCTACTAAGCTAGAGCCTAGACAAGCAATAGAAACCTCTAAAAACCTGAATTTGGAAATGGAGACAGTTCAGTGGTTAAGAGAACTGGCTGTTCCTCCAAACTATCTGGGTTTGACAGACTATCAGCACCTAAACAGCAGCTTACAACTATCATAAATCCAGTTCCACTACATCTAATGTCCTCTTCTGGATTCCACAAGTACCAAGCAAGCATATAGCGCACAGACATGTGCAAATAAAACTTCCATACATGTAAAGTATGTAAAGTAAAATAATAAAAGAGTATTTTAAGTTGATTTCATTTATTTAATTAGACTCTGAGTATGTAATCCTAGCTGTCCTGGAAAACTAGGTTAGGCTGAACATAGAACTCACTGAGATCCTTGCTTCCAGATGCTAAATGCTGGAATTAGAAGCCTGCATGCCACTTCAGACTGAGTAGATTTTATATATATATGAGAGAGAGAGAGAGTGAGTGTGTGCGTGCATGCGCCAAGATTTAAAGAAATAGAAGTCATGAATTTGAGAAAAAAAAAAAAAAAAAACCAAGGGGAGGTAGGTGTGAGAACTCAAAGAGAGAGAACAGGAAGGGGGAAATGATGTGATTAAAATTAAAATTAAAAAAAAAAAGCTCCCCAAGATGTATTTCTTTTTGTTGTTGTCTTATTTTTCAAGACAGGATTTCCCTAGCTGTCCTGGAACTCACTATGTAGACCAGGCTGGCCTCAAACTCAGAGATCTGCCTGTATCTGCCTCCCAAGTACTGGGATGTATGCACTACCACCACCAGGTCCCCAGAATATATTTCAACCAACAACATTCTTCCTAAAGAATCAAACTTAATCTCCCTTATTCCATGGGCTATACATGCCTTGGAAGAGCTGAGACTACAAATGAACGGGGATGAGAGAAAATTTTTGGAAGTAGAAGTCCACTAGGCAACAATCTCATTCATTCTGACACCTTCAAAGATTAGTTATACAAACTGCTACCAGTTTTAAAGAATACAATGTTGGAAAATATGTTGGTAACAGAATATTTTTATGCTTTAAGGGCCCTTGAAGACATTCAAAACATCAAATCATATATGCACGCAGTATGTATCATGTTTTCAAAGACCATGGATGATTAAAAATAAGTAAAAAAAAAAAAAAAAAATGTGTGGAGAAAGTCAGCTAGCCAGGCTAGGGTTGGTGATATACACCTATAACACACCTATAGTACAAAGGTAAGTAATGGTTAAGACTTCCTGTATCAACAGAGAAAATGTAGTTTCCCTATATTTATAGAGGGCTCCAAGCCAGCCACCACATAATATTTTCACACAGGTCTTACATATTACATACAAGCTGTTATGACAGTGAATCAATGGGAAATGTCAAGTTCAAAGCTACAAAAGGAGCCAGGTGTGATGGTGCAGTCCTATAATCCTGAGACTTAAAACACAGAGGCAGAAGACCCAAACTGAAAGTCAGCCTTGAACTTAAAATAAATTTTAAAAAGAACCAGTAAAAACAAAATCATGGCCAGCTTTAATTATACAGTAAGTTCCAGGACGACTTAAGCTGCATAGGTCTCATCTTTCTGCCACCCCACAAGAAAAAAAAAAAGTACTCAGAAGGAACACTTTAGCCTTTTCAGCACAATGAGTTATTTTCTTTCTTCTCTCTCTCCCTCCCTCATATTCCCATTCTCTCCCCTATCTCTTTTAAATTAATTTGTACCAGATACAGTGGCACACACCTTTAGTCCCAGCCCTTAGGATACAAAGGCAGGCAGATATCTGAATTCCAGGCCAGACTGATCTATAGAGGAAGTTGCAAGCCAGCCAGAGCTACTGTGGTGGTTTGAATAGTTATTAACCCTATATGTTTGAATGCTTTGCCTATAGGGAGAGGCACTATTAAGAGGTGTGGCTTTGTTGAAGTGGATATGACCTGGTTGAAGGAAGTGTGTCCCTGTGGAGATAAGCTTTGATGTCTTTTTTTTTTTTTTTTTTTTTAATTTTACATGTCGATCCCAGTTCCCCCCCACACTCCCTCCCTCCCTCCTTCCTACCCTGTCTGCCACCTCACATGACCCTGACCACCCTCCCCTCCCATCCCCGCCACCCCAATTCCACATGTAGTGCAATGCCATTCAGGTGGGGTCATGTAAATATGTCAAGTCATTTGAAGTAGGGACTAGGACTTCTCTCCTGTCTCTAGGTTAAGGCAGTATCCCTCCATGGTCCAAGGGATAATATATTAGACAGGCAGTTTAGCCCCAAGGAATATTTTTTACAAATTCTGGTAAATTTCACCATAAAAAGCTAGTGAGGGGGACAAGAACCAAAATTCTGTCCAAGTTTTAACTTTTTTTTTAGCACTGGCTAAAACTATATAGCAATAATAAATTGAAGTTCAATTCTCTTAGTCTATATTTAGTGGGTAGGTAAACAGGTGAAGTTTGAATACCATTAGAGATAATCTATTTTCATTTATCAATTTTACAATTAAGATCATTTTATCTTTCCCTTCAAAATTTAAAAATAATAAATTCAATACATTCTGTTTTCAGCTAGCAAAACATCAGGAAGAGGAGCTACACCCTGATGAGTGTGGATGATTAACATTCTCCCCTAAAAGAAGAGAAACTTAGCATCTCCTAAGAAATCTTAAAAAGGATTTTATCAAGAAACAAGTAATAAATAGTGAATTATTAAATTACTAATCTGACTTTAAAAAAAGGAGATAAAGTTTTGCCCAAATAGTGTAATATAGATCAAGTGAGTTAGACAATGGATAGTGTGAACTTAAGAACACAAGCCAATCAAAAGAACAACCAGACTTTCCTAAAAGGAAAATCCAAAGGTTAAGGCAGCTGTGTTGGTTTATGTGTGTGACCCCAAAACTCTTGAGGCTGAAGTGGGAGGATCAGGACTTTGACATAGCTTGGACTATAACAGAAAATATAAGTACCTGGGCTACATGAGGAGAAGTGAGGAGTATGTAGAGGGAAGAAAAAAAGGAAAGAGGGGGAAAGGGAGAGACCATATACAAGCTAGCCATCTGTGTTGAAAGTCTTACCGTCTGTCTGAGATGAAAAGTTTGAATATAACTTCCTAAAATGCTTTAAAAAAATAAGATTCATTAGTACAAACAGAATTACTGTACTTGACAGCTAACAGATAGTCAAGGACACCTTAGGTATTTCATAAATAAATGACTGAATACAAGAATCTACAAGTCTTTTCCCTAAAGTCAGTTATATGGATTTCACTTTAACTTATGTACAGAAAGCATATACTAGAGAAAAAACCACAAGGCAGAGAAATCTACACCACTTAATGAATTCATTAATGTCAGCTATACAACACTCAAAACCAAACTGTTTTGAAATCTCAAATGATGGTGTACAGAGACAGTGTAAAGTATACTCTTCTGAAGGACAATGTAGTGTTCTTCATCAAAAACTTAACAAACTGGCATTATAATAATTTTACTTCTAAAACCAACACTCAAAAACAAAATGGTAGGATATCCACTTAAATAGAGGCAGTGTGACGCAGTCTTTTAAAACTTACTATGCAGGGATGGAGAAGAGGGTTCAGTGATTAAGGGCACTTTCTTTTCTTCTAGAGGATCCTTTGTTCTGAGCACCCACATCAGACAGTTCACAATTGCCTGTAAATCTTGCTCTAAGAGTTCCTGTATCTGCTCTGGCCTATGCAGGCATCCATAATCCAGTGAGACACACACAAACACAAGTTTTTAAATATTTTTAGTATTATTCTTTAATCCAGTGTGTCTGTGCACATACCCATGCATGCACACAGTGGCCCGCAGAAGCCAGAGACATTAAATCCCTTAAAGCTAAAATCACGGATGCTTTTAACAACCTGCCTGACATAGGTGCTGGCAATCAAACTCTGATCCTCTGGGAAAGCAGCACTTGTTCTTAACCACTGAAGCATCTCTCCATCCAAAAGAAATTTGTGTGTGTGTGTGTGTGTGTGTGTGTGTGTGTGTGTGTGTGTGTGTAAAACACACTACAAAAACTAGGCTACTGAATATTCTTTAAGAGCATAAGGAAAAAATGTGTTAAGGATAGGAAATAAACAAGTGTCACTATAATGTGTTTTGTTTTGGCAACAGTCCTACTGCTATAAAGTACATGTTCAATTTTATACATCTATTTGACAGGAAAGCTTCAGTGTCTAAGAATATAGTTCGCAGCAGTGTCACCAGGGTCAGAATGCCCAAAATGTCACAACAATCTGGAAATCTATCCTTGGAATGAATATAACTTAGTTCAGTGCTGGGGCTCCTTAATTCTAGCATTCAGGAGGGAGAGGCAGGTAGGTCTCTGTGAGTGCAAAGCCAGCCTGGTCTACAGAAAGTTCTAGGACAGCCAGGGCTACACAAAGGAACCTTGTTGAGGGGGGTGGGGGGAGGTAGAAGGAGGGGGGGAGGAAGGAGAGACTGTGTGCTCATGATCTGAAAATCCCTGTCAGTGGGTCTGCACAGGTGAATCAGTGTTATAGCACAGAGAAAAGGGTTTATCATGATCTGCACCTGAGTATCAGATGTTCTTTCACTAGAGAGAGCTGACATAAAAATCCAAAAATGAGAAAAAAAATAGAAGTGCCAAAGAGCTAACAAACCTGCCTTGTACTTCCACACAATCAGCATCTCTCATGTGCTGGGGCAGTTATCTGCACCCTTCTGCTCTGATCTTTTAAAGTACTTTGTCCAGAAATGTAATTTTTATGGCTAGAAAGATATCTCACTAGGTAAGGCACGGGTTACTTTCCTAGAGGACTCAGGTTCAATTCCTAGCACCCATGACAGCTCACAACCATCTGTAACTTCATGTCCAGGGAATCCAACACCTTCTTCTGACCTCTGTGGGCATTGCACACATACAGTACACAGATACACATGCAGGTAAAACACACATATACATAATGAATATAAAATTTTTTTTTAAGTTTTTAAAAAAGAAATGCTATTTCTGGTTACATGCAATACTTTTAAGGGGTGCCAAGGACCATCCACAATGCTATCATCCATGAAACAATGCTCAGCACTGTATGCCCAAGAAATGAAGGAAGCTACAGGTACAAGCACTCACCAATCTTCTGTACAAATTGTGAACATCAATTAGCTGGAGAAATTCTACAATTTCATGCTGTCTTTGGGGTATGCAGATTTACAAACCACTGAATGAATGGTTTATGGCAACTGTTGATAAATGCTGGATAGACATGTAACAAATATAATCCATAAATATTAGTTATGACTTTTTTTCCCAGCCCCATGCTATATAAAAGATTCTGCCGCATCAGGAATCTGAACTATGGTCACTAAAAGTAGTAATTTTTGCTGAGCACCATTTGTTCAGAACCATCCCTGGTATATTCATATTACTTATCAATTAAGAAAAGATTCATACTGGGCATGGTATCACAAGCCAGTAATCCCTGCAATCAGGAGATTGAGGAAAGAGGATCTCAAGTTCCAGGCCAATCTTGGTCACATAGAAATGAGCTATAGAGGTGGCTTAGTGGGTGAAGTGTTTGCTGTACAAGCCTCACAACCTCAGTTTGATCCCAGAACATACAAAATGATGAAGAAGAGAACAAGCTGCACAAAGCAGTCTTCTGACCACCATCTGTTCACCATGGCACATCAGCACCACATACCCACATTATGCACACACAGAGACACACAATCTTTTTAATGAATAGAGAACAAACAGAAGGTTCCAAGATAAGAGGAAATGATACCACTGTTATGCAAAATGATGTTAGAAATTTGGTACCTAGGACTTAGTAACAAATACATACTCAGGGTTGTGCTTCTTTTCCAAGCTCCTTGCATGAAGCGAATCCAACATAAGTGTCACTTTCTGACACTTGCAATTGAGACTCACTGTAAACAAAGAGGTTTACAGCTCAAGTTAGTCTTTCATGCAGGAGCATCTAGACAAAAGTCGGGACACTCTCCATCTCTGGTAGAGAGTGAAAAATTCTTTTGAAAGAATGGGTTTTAGAATAACATCAAATTTGTTATATTGCCTGGGTTTTACTACAATTAAATGTAAACAGAAAAGCATGATACTGTAACTATTAATACAGTGTGAAATATGTGACCAAAAAGCAACAAATGACATACAAAACACTGACACTAGGGGGAAATGTATAGTTTAAAGTTGTTTTTTTTTGTTGTTGTTGTTGTAAAGAAATGTAAAGCATTGAGGTTTATCTTAATTCTATTTTACTCTGACCACCAGGATTAAAGGAGTGATCCACCACCCAGCAAGACTTGTAATCTTAATAGTTTATAAGAGTTAATATAAATTTTTGTGACTATAATTTAATCTATGCCTGTGGGCTTAGTAGCCCAGACCTCATCTTACCTTTAGCCTAAGAACCATGGGAATACATATGAAAGCATTTTTACAGCAAATGACTTAACCAACAAATTATATTCTAAATAGTTTACATAGGCTATGATGTAAGCAAGATTCCTAACATCAGAAATCAGACAAAATCAAAGTTTAAGTTGAAACAAAAGAGTATAGGAGGTACATAGCATATAACTACCAACAATGGGGCAGCTCAGATGAATGTTATTTTTTAATCAAAAATTAAATGGCAAGACTGCAGTTTTATGTTGGTTCAAGAAATTTTCAAGAGCAAGTACAACTTAAAATGTTAACTTAAAAGAGATGAAAATGTCAAGACTGATTTATCTCCCCAGTTACTAAAAGTCGGCTCTTCTTTACACGGTCTATGAGGTAAGCTTGTAAGAGGATTTACCTGAATAATTATTTTGCTATTGAAACCAAATCTGAAAATTAATGTTAACATGCATGACCTCTAGGACCTGTTAAAAGATCATAATCAGTGGGAATGGTTCCCCTATGAACCTGTCTAAGTTCTAATGCTCATCTCCTTTATAACATTTGTCCTCAAAAACAGTCCCCATCCATTTATAAGCCTAGCCTCAACAGAAATGCATACATACACAGGTTCATTTATCAAAAGACATGCATGCAAGTGCTCACAGCAACAGTATTCCTAAGCCCATAGCCACAAACAACAAACAGCCCCCAATAGACCCCAATAAGTGAGATATATAGAAGTAGACCCAAGCTATAAATACTGGAAAGTGATGACTACACACGAAGCACAAAAATCATAAACTAAATTAAAAAAATAGTAACAACAAAACACCACAAACTTTAAAAAAAATCCAGAAAGCTGTATTTCATATGGTCTGCAAAATACCATTATTTTCAATAAAAATACTAATGAATACAAAATATAAACAAAATAAGCATCCAGCCACCATTTTGACTCATTCTACCATTCAGAAAAAGAAAAAAACAAAAGCTGTCCTGGAAATGGAGCAACTAAAAGAGCAATGGCAAGGGTGAAGCCTGAAACAGGAAAAGTACAGTCATCACTGAGTGTACAGCCTAGTGTGGGCTGGCAGAGAGAAAGGAGTGAACAAAGAAGACATGCTTTGACTGTCCATCTATACTGCTCGGACCTCACCACAGTCCACAGCAAATAAAGGACACCTTGTTCTGAGATCTCCATTACCATCAAATTTCTCCTTCCTCACTATTTCTGTTTGCTACAAAATAAGAAATTAAAAGATACACGTGAACAAGCACAAGTTGTGTATGTGAAACTCTCTTATACAAGGTAGGAATAGCACTTCTCACCAATGCTGTTTATTCAACACTAGTCAAATACAGGCCACAGCATAATTATGTATGACTTTTCTCCCTTCCTTGTTCCTTCCTTAATGGAATAAGGCAGAGAGCAACTTGTAGACTCTGTATTTGCTGACTAACTAGAATGCTACAAAGACCCTTTTTATTGGCACTAAAAATGTCACAATTACAAGTACTGTCCTTTTAGATTCCTTTCCCTGAGAAAATACAAGTCCTAATTAGAGCACTGAATTACTAGCTTTTAGGTGATTGTGGAACATAGATATGTTCTCATTCTCCCTCCCCTCATCCTATTAAGAATATGGTAGTATCTGGTTCAATTTCCAATATCAACAATCAACCAACCAACAGGAGAAATGATATCTGGATTGCTTAGTGAGTAATTGCTACTCTTTTCCTAGCTATGATTACTATTCTTCCTCTTCACCACATGATCTACCCTAATAAACTCCAAGAGTGGTACAGTCAGAACAAAGCAAAAGAAGGAGGGGGGGAAGATGGAAACTTAAATTTTGCCATTAACTATTCAGTTTACTTTATTACACTAAATGGGAATGGACAAAAGAATAAACAATGTCTAAGCACCATCACTACCATGTTAACAAAACAATGTGTTCATTCATTCAACTAAAAGAAAAGGAAGAAGAGAGGAGGAAGAGGGAGGAAGAGGAAGAGAGGGAGGAGGAGGAGAAATATTTGTAGTAAGATTCACTCCTGAAATCTCCAGAAGGCACTCTCTTGCAGCAGATGTCCCCTCTTAACTGGCCACAAAACACATCAGTTGTTTTTTTTAATTATCATTCATTCAATGACATTCTTTGCTATGAATCTTGAGAAAGGTTAAAATTTTCTTCTGGAAGGTGGCAATTTTTTTTTCTTCTCTCTTCTAAGCACAACATCTAAAACTAAACTATAACTGAGTGTAGCTGCATCAACACTGACTTGTGTCTCCACCTTCCTAAACAGAGCATGTCCACTGCATGTCTCCTCTATCAAATGACATTCTTATGGGTCTCCATTATTTCATCTGAGCTAAAAGCATAGCTTTAAAATTAATTTCAAGAACTACCGTGACATGTTAGTACACTGCATTATCCAAACAGATTTTACTTTGAAACTAACTTGGGTTTTTTCTTTATTATACTTTTCTTACTTTAGAAAAGTTATGAACAAAAATGATGCAGTCAATACTACTTCCACAAGACAAACATTTTCTGTAGATCAAAAGTGTACATACAGTGAAAGGGTTACTGACAACATACCAGCACAGACTGCATACCTATTACACTTCGTATTCAAAAGTAATGTCTCTACAAGAGCTCTCAGAAGAGCCTCTAAACTGCAGAGACAGAGCTAAGTACAGGAACAATACCTTGTGGTATCACACAACTCAACAGCTTCTCTCCTTCTTTGAAGAAAGAAAGAAAACAGGTTTCTCTGCCCTACCTACTGATAGACATCTGGAATCTTGGCCCTATGAAAATCTCAAAGATCTCTAACACTCAAGCTACTTTTTTTAAAAAAATCCATTTTTAAAAGATCCAATAAAACATTTTTAAGATCTAATAACTAACAATAAATTGAACACTGTGCTAAATGTTACATTCTGAGCAAGACATTGGTATTAGATAATGAACTTTCACACTTGAGATTTCCCTTTTACAGATTCTTCTAAATCTGTAGTTCTCAACCTGTAGGTTGTAATCCCTTTGTGGGGGAGGGGGGCCAATCTACCCTTTCACAGGGTCACCTGGGACCATCTGGAAACATAGATATTTACATTACAATTCATAACAGTAGCGAAATTACAGATATGAAGTAGGAATGAAATTAACTTTATGGTTGGAGGTCACCACAACATTAAGGGTGGCAGCATTCGGAAGGCTGAGAAATACTACTCTAAATAAATTAAAAGGTCAAATGATAATGGCTTTAGTGAAATGGAAAGGAAAAGGTCATTTTAATATGCTTATATTAATTAAACATTTATGCTTACATAGTACTGAACTGATGCATAAATCATACTCACCACCTAAGTGAGAATATCACAACTGCCTAATATAACTCTACACATCTACTAAAATCATAATCAACAAGGCAATCCCCAGTCAAACATGCAGAAGTCATCCTCACAGCTGCTGGTTTCTCTTCCATACAATCATGACAACAAGTACTCTCTTTTCTTTCAAATAACCACAAGAGCCAACATAATGAAAATATTTTAGAGTATTTTTCCATACAATGAGTTTTAGTCAGAATATAATTTATTTATTCCTAACTTATTTTTCAGAAATATTCATCCATGTGTTAATCTGTCAATTTACCCATAAAGAATTCATGCTACTGGAGGCTGCATAATTATTGCTGTCATCTCACTAAGCACACTCTACTACAAAACTCTAACCCTACCGCCAATGCTTGGGCTGCTCATTGCTTGCACTGTACCCTCTGCTGCTCCATCACCACCATTTTCCTGGCAGAACATTCACGAGGCTGAAGATTGTTTTGCAGTTCAACAAACAGAATGATTAAAATTGGGTGGCTAATCACAAACCAGAAGTTAGAGAAAAATTAACACAAACCTTCTTAGTTGTGTTTACCTACAGAAAGTAGTTACACCTTCATTTGTAACCAAAGTTGCAAGTACAGGTTTATTCACCTAATTCTAGTAAGTCAATATAATAATGTTGCTATCACATCATGTCTTCCTCAAGTACAATTTCTGCCATGGGGGATTAGCTAGATTTTGTTTTAGCAGGATTTCTCCTGTATCAGTTCCTTAACAAGTAATTTTCCACATTATTTTCCTAAATTTTCAATCTACAAACAGCAAAGAGAGCCCTGAAAATTGGCCTTAGAAAAGATGAATCAACATGGCTTACTACAATTATCAACATTAGGTATAAATTGATAAGATAAGCAAAAAAAAAGGTAACCATCAACTCTTTGCCAAAGAACCTCAATTTAAAACATTCTGGCTAAATACTATATATACACAATTTTGATAAACAAGAAAACATAGAATTTGCTTATTAAAATAGGGAACTTTAGACTCATTTTTTTTACAGCAGATAAAAACCTCTCCATTTTGCTTATAAGGCAAAATAGTAATTTTCATGAAGTACCTCCTTACAGGTATGAATGGCAGATAAAATAATTGCTTTAAAAATACTTCTGAGTCATTTTGTCCTTACCTGCAAGCATGAACCATTACTGCATGCAGTGACTGTTCCATTGCCTAGCAGAGACTTGAAGAAATATCACATCTCTTTTTAAGAATGTGACTAATCTGTGGGTTTGCAATTCCTAAGCTATATACAAACACCACTCCCTTTGTACATTAAAAAAATATACTTATTATAAGAAAAAAATCAACTATGTTTAAGCTAGATGTTATAAATAACCTTAGAAATTCTATGTAGCAGCAACCTCAAAATACAAGAATAAAAATCTCATAGTAGCAAGGTTTTCTTATTTAATTTTTTTTTTTTTTAAGCTTTCAGCAGCTGTCACACATGAACAGCGGTCTGCTGTGTTATGGTGAGCATGCTGCAGCTGATTAAGCTGACTGTTTTTCTTAAAAAAAAAAAAAAAAAAATCAATTACCCTTCGCAAAGCAGAACAGCTTGCCCAAATATACATCTTCAACACAGCACAAAGCCAGCATGCAATACAACATTACATAGCAAACTTGACAAGGAAAAGAATATGTCCTGTTTGCTTCTTAGCAATGCTACACCATTAATTGTTCATGCAAGAGATGTAGCTGTACCTTTCTGAAGAGGACGACTTCTCAGAGTTAACTGACATCAGCAGCTCAATCTTCTGCTTGATTTCTGGAAAAATCAGAAAATATTCACAACCAAGATTGCCCGCCCTTGCTTATAAGCCTTATATCAAGAGGTTTTTTCTTCTCTAATCCCTTTTGTTCAGAATGAGGCCACAAGATTCACAGTACTTCTGTTAGGACTCGGATTCAATGGTGCTATAAAGGGAAAAAGCTCCAGAGGCATCAGGCCTTGCTAAACTATGCACATGACTGTTTATGAAAGCAGGAAGTACCATTTCTTTTAACCAGAGGGGTGTCCTTTTTTTTTTTTTTTTAAAGGTAGAACTACCCGGGCTCTATGAAAGGTTTCAAATTGAACAAATTAGAATACAATAAGATATACTAACATCTAAACTCAATATACTAAACAATTTAAGAAGCCTTAATTATGTTTCAGTCTGCAATGAACAGATATGCAACCCCTGCCTCCTCCTATTTGATCAGCCCTAAAAATATGGCTCAGTGAATCATTTTTGTCACTTAAGAATGAAATATTAAATCAAACCCCAATTCAACGATTAAAATATGCTTAATCTTTGTTACACTTTCCTGATTGCTTCTAATTAAAGATATATCTAATATCTAGTCCCTAACACCTTTAAAAAGAATTTTTTAAACATGTTAATTTTCCCTTCCTCCTTCACAGTACACAAGTGAACAGCAACACCCAGGTACTGAGCAGAGACGATATTCTTGTCCTTTTAGGGAAGGACTGGCAACACCACGTACATCATAAATTTAAGTGCAAGTTCAATTTAACTAAAAAGATGGTTGCTAAATCAAGTTAGGTAGGAGAAAGACTTAAATGGAAGAGTGAAAGACCCAGGAAAACTATAGCACACTTGGCCTTTAAACATACCACAACTAGCCAAGGCTCAAAATTTCAATTGAGTAAAACCTAGCATTATAACTTCATATGAAAAGCTGTTTTTTTCTATTTCTGAAAAGTACTTTCAAATATATTTTTTTCAAGTTACAGTATACATTTATAACAAAAGAAAAAGTTTACGTTAAAAATAAAACTATCAGCGTTGAGGATTTAGTTCAGTGGAGCCTAGCAAGTGCAAGGCCCTGTATTTAGTCCTCAGCTCCATGAATAAATGAATGAATGAATGAATGAATGGCTATAAGATCTCAGGAATTGTGGGTGTTTCCTTGAGGTAAAACAATGTTTTTCAATGCTGACTACATTAATAAAATTAAAATATAAGAAAATGGAAAAAAAAAAAGCCTACTTGCAATAAAGAGAGTAGGAAAATCCTTTCCAAGTGTTAAGAAGGTAATTCCCTAATTTAACCATATATCCTCATCCTATAGGCATTATAAAATTAATTAAACTGGCATAATAACTTTCTTTGAGAATTCTGAGATAATTTACAGAGCCCAGCCCAAGGGGCCACACTGAAATTGTTCAGTAAAGCCACCCTCCCCCACTTCAAAAGGAGAGCCAGCTCCGCCTGGGACTTAGAAACACACTTCTCTTCATTTTCAGTAACCAGGGACCTCAGGAAATTGCCTACATCTCTAAAGTCTCTATCTCCTCATCTATAAAATGGGGACAAATATTCCTACTTGATTGGCTACTGTGGAGAATTACTTAACTATTTCATGCAAAGCCTGTGGTAAACCCTCCCTGCCTGTTGTTAAGCACTGCCTAGCAAAAAACAGCAGGCTCTCAGTAAATACTTCCTGAAGGGTTTAATGAGGCACAGGCCTGTCTACTTTCTTGGAGGTTCCATAGTTTTAAACCCATTTTTTTCTCCCTTTTATTAACAAGTGCAACAAGTTTTTGTTGTTGTTGTTTTAAGTCGGTGTTACTGTATGTACAAGTTAACTATGCTCTGTATCTCAGGCTCCCTGCATTTTTTGAGTAGGTATTTCATAATGAAATTGTACTTGAACCACCTTCACTATAACATATTTTGTATCAAAAAAGTGTTAACATCTTACTTCAGTTTGTCTATTAAAAAAATAATAATAATAAAAAAGAACACCTCAAGGTAAAAACTATGGAGCCAAACACATTCTAGTAATATAAGAAAGGGTTTCCAATATGCCTTTCACGTTTTCACCAAATCAAGAAATTTGTTTAGATCCACAAAAACTAAAAAATTCATCAATAATTATAAACTCTATTTGTGAGCCCCTGTGTGCCTTCCCATCTACACTAGTACCTATTTATTCCTACCTAATCAGTTACCATCACTAGGTCTGGTTACCTAATTCCCAAAACAAACTGGGCATGGTGGTGCATACATTTAATTCCAGCACTCAGGAAGCAGAGGCAGGTTGATCTCTGTGAGGTCAGACTGGTCTACAGAGTGAGTTCCAGGACAGCTAGGGCTACATAGAGAACCCGTCTCAAAAAAACTAATTAATTAATTTTTTAAAACCCAATGTGCTTTTACAATTACCTTTTAAAACACTATGCACCCCCTCATCTCCAACAACTTAAAAAGTACTTTATTTAGCACCACTCCTTGGTTCTCTTTTAAAAAAAAAAATAAATAAACCTTGCAACCTTGCAAATACCTACTACTTCAACCATCAGTCTCCATTTGCAGTTCTATGCCTCTTTTCTTTCTTTCTTTCTTTCTTTCTTTTTTTTTTTTTAGGTTCATCAACCTGGGGGCTGATAGGGCAGCTCAACAGATAAGGCAAGAACCTGTTATTAATGCAATCCTCAGGACCAACATATTGGAAGGAGAGAACTAATTCCTAGAAGCTGTCCTAAGTTCCAAATATATACCATGGCCCACACAGAATTACCTCAATGCAAAATGGATACATAAAAATATAATTGTAAAAATTAAAACATGAAGTTCATCAACCTAATTGTTTTCCTTCAGGTTTCATCTGCATCCCCTCTGATATCTGTCTACTACACTCAGAATGCTCAACAGTATTACATTCAGTTTCTTACATCTCTGAGCCTTTAATTCATCCTTTAGCATGATCCCATGATCCCATTTCTACTCACACCTTAAAACTATGCTTATTTACCTCACAGAGAAAATAAGTATTTTAGTTTATACATAAAATTATAGGAACATTTAAATTTTATTGTCTCACCCTCCAGAATCTATAGGTATATATGACTAAGCATAGACATTATTTCTTCTTCCTCCCCCTCCTCTTTTTTTTTTTTTTTTTTTTTAAACAAAGGTTTCCCCTGACTGTTCTGAAACTTACTTTGCAGACCATACTGGCCCACAGCTCAGATATGCTGCCTCTGCCTCCCCTGTGCTGGGTTTAAAGGTGTGTACTATCAATGACCCAAAGTTGTTTATTCTTTAAATTCTCTGGAACTCTAAATCCTTTAAAGGATTATCATCTTCCATCCAATTTTTACATATTGGTGATACCTACAGAACCTTCACCATTCACAAACATGCCTGTAGCCTAATTTTCAACAACTCTAAGGGTAGTAATAATACTGTATGTGATTTCTCAGTCTGATATTCTTTTGTGCAACCCAAATCCATATATCCCCAATCTCCCCAACAGTTTCCACTAGTCACTGAATGTGCACAATATCTAAAACTGAGCTCATGAACTACTCAGCCTCATGTCTACTTTATTTTAGCCTACAGTATGTCATCTACCACTAAGCCATACTCCAACCTGAATGCCTTTTATAGTCTAACTCTGTGAACAACATCACCATTGTCCCTCCAAGCCACTAATTTTTTAAGGATTCCCAGGGACGTAACTGCCATATTCTCTCTTTTAAACATATCAATGCTTTCTCCCACCACAATTATTTTCTTATACAGTTTTCTTTCCTGGACATCACGAGATACTCTCTCACCCACACAACTTACTTTTCCAATCTGGGCCATAAATATTACCTCCTCCCAAACTTACTTTCCTCTGTGTATTATACATACTTGCATATAATTACAATTACTAAAATATATAATTTTCCATTTGACTTATTTCATGAGACTATAGTTACATTATGGACAGGGACCTAATTTTTCACTTAAGTTCATGCAGAGCCAGCAATATAATATTAGACTTACTGAAATAATTATCTTAGCCTGTTATAGTCAGCTTATTGAACACACAGCTAAACCACATCAATTTATAATGAGAAAATGTAAAGGGAGAAAAGTGGTTCAAGTTGATCACACTTTACTTCATCCAAAACATTTTTTCTTGGTACCTATAAATAAATTACCACAGATTCAAGCAACTGAAGTTGAGTATTTGGTCTTCATTTTAAACAAGCAAACAAACAAAAAAAACGGGCGTGTGTCTGTGGACGTGTGCACACATGAACACAAGTACAGGTGCCCATGGTGGCCAGAGGTGTGAGAATTCCTTTGCAATTGTGAGCTGCCTAACAAGGTGATGGGAACTAAGCTCAGGTTCTCTGCAAGAGTAGTATGTGGTCTTAACCACTGAGCCTCAGTCTTTCCATAAATCAGCCTTTAAAATATAGGTTTACCAGCTAAACAAAGCAGCCTTACAGACTACAGCCAGGATTTCTGCATCTTCTTAGAATCCCTTATGACAGCACCCCTTACAAGTAGTTTGGGAAGAACGACACCCAAATTCCCAAATATTGTCTATAAATGTTTGTTTTCATTTAAATGGACTTGGTTATATAAAATAAGTAAAAAATAATAAATAAAATAAAATATAGGTTTACCACACATTATATGAATTAAAATCATACCACTATTAATTAGCTTTCTTGATTAAAATAAGGTAGTGTGTGACACCATATTCTTCTCATACTTCTAATGCATACCTCATATACCTTATATACAAAATCAAAGAAACACACTGGGCTGTCAAAATGACGTAGATGCAATGCAAGCCTGAGAACATAAGATGGATGGATACCTGCAATCCACATAAAGGTGGAAGAAAACTAATTTCAAAAAGTTGTTCTCTGATCTTAATATGAATAGTATGGCATGGCCATCCTAACCCCAACACATGCACATTATGCAACACACACATTCTCAGTGATGGTGGTGGGCAGAAGCAGGTGGATTTCTATGAGTTTGAGGCAAGCCTTGTCTACAGAGCTAGTTCCAAGATAGCCAAGGCTATACAGAGAAACCTTGTCTCAAAAGGGGAGTGGTGGTGTACACCCTTAATCTCAGCACCTGGGAGGCAGAGGCCGGCAGATCTCAGTGCATTTGAGGCCAGCCTAATCAACAAAACAAGTTCCAGGACAGCCACACAAGCCTGGAGAGTTGAACTTAATCCTAGATAAGTACAACAAACCAGCTTATAAAAGTTTTCCTCTGACACACATGCCTGAGTGCACACACATAAAACTCAGAGAGACAGCCAGAGAGAGAGAGAGAGAGAGAGAGAGAGAGAGAGAGAGAGAGAGAATAAGATAATAAAAGTTTCAAAATGGGGGAAGGTTAAAGTTTAGAAAGTACTCATAAGATTTGCACAAGTGTAGACCTACTAACACACATATCAGGAAGTTCATGAAGTTCCACCCCTTCTTGAGAAGCAATAATGTGGTGGTTTGAAAGAAAATGGCCCCCAAAGGGAGTAACCCTAATAGGAGGTGTGGCCTTTTTGGAGTAGGTTCGGCCTTCTAGGAGGAAGTGAGTCACTCTGGAGGTGGCCTTTGAGGTCTTTGCTCAAGCTAAGCACAGTGTGGCAGACAATTAACTTCCTGTTGCCTGCAGATCAAGATGTAGAACTCAGCTCCTTCTCCAAAACCATGTCTGCCTGCATGCACCATGCCCCACCATGATGATAATGAACTAAACTCCTGAATTGTAGGTCACCCCAATTAAGCATTTTCCTTTAAAAAAAAAAAAAAAAAGAGTGTCATAGTGTCTCTTCACATCAATAGAAACCATAACTAAGACAAATAGGCAGTTAATGGTTGCAGGGGTAGAGAAACTGGTACACTGCCCTTGTTCAAGTCAACTCACACTCACATTCATGAAAGCAATTAAAATACAATGGAGCACCCACCTACCACCAAAGGAAATGAAAGTGGAAAGAGGACTTACAAAGATTTAACCAAAGTCAATAAAGTTATAAAAGAATTTTTAAATGCTTTTTAAAAACTTTAAATATATTTGGAAGCTAAGAGGAAAACATCTGTAGACCTCAGAACATGAATCATGAGAAGACAGAGTAGCTCTGAAAACTTAGCTCATGCTACCAGGTGCTCAGAGACACTGTTTCCCACTACTGTGCTCAACCATGCTGGGCTTTCAATACTTCACTGATTCCGATTCCATTCCTGGAAGGACTACACTTACCTCTATTTCACTAATTCCCAGATTACTGTCTGTGATATGTTTTCTCCATGTAGTTAGCTTAGGCCTAAGAGTCTCTCTGAAGAACTCTCACTAAAATGGAAAATGCCTGCAGTAGCTTTTCTGGCAACCACGCTTACTCTGATGTTAACCTTCTAAGACTAGGTCCTGACTGGATGATTTAAGATGCGTAAGAAATGCTGAGACTGAGACAATATATGCGGCCACTGGCAATGGGTCCAAGATCTAACTCTAATGCACAAACAGCCCAGACACAGGTGTGTGGGTTGGAGAGGTGCCTTGGTCCCACTTCAATGAAATGATGGGACAGACTTAGTAGATTCCTTAGAGGAGGCCTTATCGTGTAGGTGGAATTGATGGGAAGGGGAGGTGGAGAGGATTGGGAGCAGGAGGAGAGGAGGGACCAGGAACTGGGACTGGAATGTAAAACATAACAAAAAAGAAAAAGAAAAAAGAAAAGATACGAGAAAACACACACAAAGAGACAAATAAGAGACCTTTCACAGAGGTGTTTACTAAAGTCATGCTCTTCGATGTGAGAAAGCTGAAGACCTGCATCTTGAGGTCAAAACCTTAAAAATATTAAAACAACAAAACAAATCAAAACAAAACCAAAAAAAAAAAAAAGAACAAAAAAAGAAAACCTACACTCTTCCAAGGCTCATCACTTTTGTCATGACAACACAAAGAAAAAAAGGCAGAAAATTATTCAGATGTAAAAAGTATCACTAATGAAACTAAACACTAAAACAACTGTCCTTATTATCACTAGCTCCATCCACACTCTTCAAAAAAGGTCACTGTCAGAACCACCACAGTAAAATCAAAGTCCAGAACAATGTAGAAACAGTCTGCAAATAAAACATTAATAAACTAATAAAAAACATTGACTCCCAAGCAAAACCACTAAGAAATTAGAAGACAGACATTAAAAGGTTAAAAGAAATCAACAAGAATAAGATAAGCATTAAGAACACTTACTTACCACACTCTAAATGACCAGAAGCAATAAAGGCCTTATGTGATTTGCAAAGATGTGTTCTTAATCACAATGTCACTATCACCTAAAAGGCATTCAATAGTGTTGCTATACAACTAACCCGGTTTCATTTCATATACAAACTATGTCAAGAAAATCATAAAAAAAAGAATCAGTGATTATTTTCAGTTGTAACTTGTACTGTAACTTGTAACTTTTCCTGGTTGTGTGTCAACTTGACAAACTGAGTTGTCAGCTGATAAAATTCAATCATGGGATCCAGCTAAAAGGCATTTTCTCATTAGTGATCAAAGAGAAAAGGCCCATCAAATAAATTGGGGAAAGAATAGAGAAGGAGAGCAAGAAAAGAGATACCTTAATAGAGGGAGCCATTATGGGTTTAATGAGAAATCTGGCACTAGGAAAATCTCCAGAGACCCACAAGGATGACCCCAACTAAGAATCTAAGCAATAGTGAAGAGGCTTACTTTAAATGCCCTTCCCCTACAACGAAATTGATGACTACCTTAAATGCCATCCTAGAGCCTTTGTCCAGTAGCTGATGGAAGCAGATGCAGAGATTCACAGCTAAGCACTGAGCTGAACTCCTGGAATCCAGGTGTAGAAAGGGTGGAATGATGAGCAAAGGGGTCAAGACCATGCTGGGGAAATCCACAGAAAACAGCTGACCTAGACAACATTGTTGCAGAAAGACATTTACACTTGAATTAAAAAAAAAAAAAAAAAGCCTTATCCTGGCATTGGTTGTGCAAGCCTTTGATCTCAGCACTCTGATCTCTGAGTTTGAAGCCAGCCTTGTTACAGAGTGAGTTCCATGACAGGCTCCAAAGCTACACTGAGAAACTGTCTAGAAAAGGAAAAAAAAAAAAAAAAAAAAATCCTTGCTGTACCTTTAATCCCAGCACTCAGGAGGTATAGGCAGGCAAATCTCTATGATTTATAAGCCACCCTAGACTGCATAGTAGTAAGTTCCAGGCCAGCCAGGGCTACATGATATCTCAAAAATGCAGGGTTGGGGGGGGGGGCTTATTTAAAAGAATAAGGAGGAATAACTGTTTATAACCCCATTCACTTTCATATTTTAGGGAAGGAAATGATACACTGTAACTTTTCCATCCTTCCACATGTACCAAGTACCACCAAGCTAGGTATGTCCCTGGGCAGGTGGTATAGGGCAGTCAAAAACCTAAGTCCTTTACATGTGTAGCCTTGACTGTCCTGGGACTTGCTCTGTCTGGGCTCAAACTCAAAAGATTCTCCTGCCCCTGCCTCACAAGTACTGTCACCCAGTTCACATGAGCTCATTGAATCCTCTTAAACAACTGGAGAAGTTTTTTTTTGAGTTTGTTTTTTTTTTAAAGACAGGAGAAGAGAGGTTGCTCTTTGAGTTTACTTGTTCATTTTTTACCTCCTACTCCCTATGCCACCTTGAACCCCTGACTGTCCTCTTCATGATTACCACATGATGGGGTCACAGGTGTATATACCACATCACATCCATCTCAGAAGGTAGGTGCCTGGTATAATTCCCATTTAAGATGTTTAATATGAAACCTGAAACTCGACAGCTGGAAGAAATTGCTCAATATTCTAGACAAAACATTCTCACCATAGCAACCTAAAAAGAAAGCTGAGGGGGCAGGAGGCTGGAGAAGGGGCTCAGGAGCACTTGATGCTCTTGCAAAGGCCCTCAGTTTGGTTCCGAAGAACTGCATGGCAGTTCCCAGCTATTTATACCTCCAATTCCATAGTATCCAATGCCCTCTTCTGGCTTCCATGGTTACTGCACACAAGTAGTACATTTAAAACATGAAGGCAAAGCATTCATACACATAAATATTTAAAAGAAAAAAAAAAAGCAAACATGATAATGCTTGGTTTTATTCCTGACAACTGGAAATCTGAGGTGGGTGAGTGCCTGTGAGTTTATAGCTAGCCTGATCTACCTAGCAAATGTCAGACCAGCCACGGTTACATAGTAAGACCCTGCTTCAAAGCAAACAAAACAAACAAACAAAAACCAAAATACTTAAGAACAAAAAGCAAGAAAGTGTAATATTCATATACTGAAAATTGTCAAACATTTCCAGTGGTCATAGTTTATGTGATTTACTATTAAAGCCGCAGGGCTGGAAAGATAGCTCAGCAGGTAAAGCTGCTGCTACCAAGCCTGAGCACCCAAGCTTGATCCCCAGAATCCACCTGATAAGACAGACCTGACTCTCACAATTGTCCTGGACCATGATGCTCATGCTGTAGCCCAAGTATACCCATCTGAGTGAACATATACACACACAAAAACTCAATATTGAAAACAAAATTGAAGACAAGGAAACTACTCCAGTTTATCAAAAATTCAATATAATTCTTACCAAAGTTCAAATGATTTTTTTAAAGAAATAGGCTAATCCTAAATTTCATATGTGAAAATACAAGGGCAATGAATAAACAAAACAATCCTGGGGAAAAAAAGAAAAAGAAGAAACTAATTTACTAAAAAACTATATCGAGGAAACTATGGGTGGACATTTAAGTTCATGGAATAGACCTGAAAGCCCTAAAAAAAAAAATCTTAGTACTACCAACCAATTTTTCCAAAAAGATGCCAAGATGATTAAATGGGAAAACAATAGTCTTTTTTACAAAAGGTGTGAAACAAGTAGATAGTCACATGTAAAAAATGAAGGTAGGTTCCTATTTCACCAAAAACTACCTAAAAATGGGATAAAATGATGACTCAATGAGGGAAGTGTTTCTGGGCACACCATCTGCCTACAATCACCAGCTCCTGTAAGATAGCAGAAGAGAACGAACTCCTGAGAGTCTTCCTGAGACCCATCAGTCATCACACTGGCACATCTGCAATCATACATACTCACATATACACACAATAAATGCCTAAAATTTTTTAACTAAAAGCAGATCAAAAACCTAAATAAATTTTAAGGAATAGGCTTATGATACACTTGGCAAGAAACAGGCATAATCTTTCTAACTGTGACTTGGGGTACATATTCTGAGACTTGCCATGAGAAGCAGAAGGTGAAGCAGGTACTTAAAACCTGCCCCTGCCACAAAGCAACTGAAAGTCTGGTATCTCTGTCTTTGTTCTGCATTCTTTACTGTGGAAGGCACAGAGATCAGTCATGGTACTTTACTAAGTCACAGGGATCAATCATGGTACTAAACCTTGCATTCCCAGGAAAAAAAAATCCCTGGGAAGATAGACTGCTTCCCAACAATTACCTACCACAATGGAGCCCAGGAAAACTACCCTGTGTAGCAGCAACACAACCCCTCTTGGGACCACTTTGCAGGATTGGGAGCTGAGAAAATGACCATGCCTAGACTACATTATTGCTTAATTGTATATACACCATGCTTTAATTATTTCTCTTCTTAGGCTGAAAGCTCATGTCAGTACCCTAAAAATAAGGCCACACAGAATAAACCTTCTTCTCCCTGCTTTCCACTATTACTTGTCTCTGAGTCAGGATAAGTGGTCAAATGTAGCATGTATAAGGTCTACAGGACCCCCAGCTGTACATTAACTCCAGTTTCATTTATTATGTATACAGAACCTGCATGTATGCCTGCAAGCCAGAAGAGGGCACCAGATCTCATTATGGATGGCTGTGATCCACCATGTGGTTGCTGGGAATTGAATTCAGAGCCTCTGGAAGAACAGTCAGTGCTCTTAACTGCTGAGCCATCTCTCCAGTCCCTGGAATAACTTTTTTTAAAAAAAAAAAAAAAACTATTAAGGCATAGTTTTAAACAATGACAAGTCATTTTAACATTTCCTCAATCTAAAAAAAAAAAAAAAAAAAAAATCACAAAACACAAGAGTCCACAGCAAATATGTGCCACCACTAGAGTAAGAACACACACAATGTGGCTCCAGAGGCCCAGATCCATAGCAGAAAAATAAAAGGGATCACTCTGACCGGAAGAAAGGGATGGTCAGAGAAGGCATCTGGCCTTGATGAGAATTAAGAGAACTCACTTTTGAAGAAAGCAACAAAAGAAATGAGCCTACTCCCAACAGAAAATGACAAAAGGAAAGCAGAGACCTATTGTTGTGTTGGCAATCAAGAGTTTGCACCTAGGGATGTAGCTCAGTAGAGTGCTGGCCTAACATGCCTGGTTGTACTCACAGCACTGCAAAAGCAGACAGTGGTGGTGAATACCAGCACTATGGAGGTAGAGTAAGATCAGAAAGTTCAAGACCAGCCTACGCTAACATGAGATTCTGCCATTAAAAAAAGAAAAAAGCTATTGGAGGGAAATGAAGCCAGAGCTAATGGTAAAGTAAATTCTACGCTTGATTCTCACAAGACAGATATGTAACTAATAGAGTCAGAACTAAAAGATTCAACAAATGAATAAAATGTAAAGCAAAATTTTTACATCTTATGTCATGCTTGAGAAAAATATCAAACTTTATAGAGCTATTTATAAAGCTTGTCAATTTAGCAAGATTCATTTTATGTCAGTACACCCACACAGCACCCCCCTGGAATTTCACTAATTATCACTTCTCTCATTTATAAATCTTAAAATTCTCACCTCAAGTATCAGTAGTCCTTTCTATAAAAATCTTCCTCAGCAGCAATAGGAAAGACAACTTCCATGGCTTTGTTGCTTACACGACATACTATCAAGTACCACAAATACCTTAGCAAACAGTCTATTCTGTTGTCCTGTTGTCTGTGGGGCCTGGAGCAAATCAGCAAATTGCTTGAAAGTCAACAATCTTCCTGACTCAGCCCCACAAATACTGGAACTTCAAATATATACCACCATACCCAGCTAAGTTAGTCACTGATAATCAAGAATCAATCAACATAGCCTTAAAAAGACCTCACAGACACAGACAGACACAGACAGACACACAGACACACAGACACACACACACACAGACACACACACACACACACACACACACACACACACACACACAATCTTAGGTTTTGTTATCTGGAATCAACATGGCAGAGTTGAAGAGTCACAGAGCTGACTTCCAGTTACATAAAAATAGCATCTTAGCGCCAGGCATTGGTGGCTCACACCTTTAATCCCAACACTTGGGAGGGAGAGGCAGGCCGATCTTTGAATTTGAGGCCAGCCTGGTCTACAGAGCTAGTTCCAGGACAGGTTCCAAAGCAATACAGAGAAACCCTGTCTCAAAAACACCAAAAAATAAAAAATAGCATCTTAGGCAGGTATGGATAAGATAAATTAAGTCTTTGAGAATTCTGTGCAGTGTCTAGAATACAATCTTACTATGATCTCCTCTCCTCACACTCCTCTTTCATCTGCCTCCCATCTCTATCATCTCATCCACTTCCTTACTAGTCCCCTTCTTATTAAAGCGAAATTTGAAGCTTGCATAAAACAAAATGACACTATTTTTGTAATAAATATATATTTCATAAGTGCATTTATATGTTAAAAAGGTAGGTTATAGAGGAATATATCCTAAACTATTATAAAAATATTGTCACTACTCCTGGGGATAGACATGGTGAACAATATAGCTAGGGAGATTTTACTGCCAACTGACCTTTAGTTTTTTATAAGTATTGTGTAAATTAAAATCAGTTTTTAAATATTAAGATCAAAGCATGTCCCATTTAAAGATGTCCTAGTCTAAAACACTGCCATCACACCATTATAAATAGCCTCTCCATAAGGCCAATTTTCACTTTTAAATAAAATTCACAGTTTAATCAAGGTCAAAGCAATGTTCTGTTGGAATTTTTAGAGTGTTATACTGAAGGAAAAAGAACTAAATTTTCCTGACACTGTTTAGCCACATTTGTACATTTGTCATTTCTAAAAAGACAAGTTTTAAAATCTAAATTCAGGCTGCCCCTTCTAATTCCATCCATAGCAGGCTTTTAAACAAACTTACCAGTATATATCAATGAACTAAAATAAATAAACCTAAAAATACAGGTATTTTTTATTTAGTAGCCCCCAAAATATCAAGTCTCTGCTATACATTAAGTATGCTCATGAAAGACATACTACTCCCATAGAGTCCAAGAGCTGAGACAATGGTATCTGTAAGCCAGAACACACATCTTCTCTTGCTAGACCATGAAGAGGAAGAAGACATGTTCAGAATGCTGGAGTTGGGTACTACCCAAGAGGAACACAGACACAGAGCTACAACTCTAACAAAGGGGTAGGTGGCAACGCCTCAAGAACAGAGCATTAAGAAGTTCTGTGTGCCTGTATACACAGCACTTAGGAGACTAGTGCAAGAGGATTAGTGAATACAGCAAGTTTAAGCTATGCAAGGACAGACCCTAAGAAAGAGCAGCTGCATGCATCAGCACTGACATATAATCCCAGCATTCCAGAAGAAGAGAATGATCACAAGTTCAATGCCAGTGTGAGCTTATATATCAAGTTCAACCACAAAGCAAGTTTGAGGCAAGTCTGAAAAGTGGAAAGAGAAAGAGGGAAGTGAAAAGAAAGATTACTTTGTGTGATCATGAATTCAAGGCCAGCCTGGGATGCATACTCACATACTCATATCCTGCCTCCAGATAATAAAAAAGAAATCTAGTCTTTTGCTTGGTAATAACTTTATTCCAGATATTATTATATCCATTTCAATAATTAAACTGGCATATATATATGGAAAACTTCACGTTTTAAAATATTTTAATGGGAATAACTGTGTCAAGGCAAAAGTGGAATAATGTCTCCTTAAATGACTACCCAGCCACCTTTGTTTTTCCACTGCTCTCATGGCTGGGTCTCTTTATTTCCTCATCTGAAATACAGACAAAACATCACTACCAAGGTAGATAGCCACAGGTACAATAGTCAGAAAGAGCATGGAAACTTTAAGTCATTCCAGACTAAAACACTAACACTGAATTAAATGTAGAAAACATACTGGATTTCTTGGCTACCTCGGCACCTTATATCACAAGCAATGCTTGAATATTTCTCACAACCTCTGAAGTATAGCTGAAGATTGGCTACTTCAACAGTGGTCCCACATAGGGAAAACTGCTCCCTGCATCAATCTTTACAGACCACTGACTTGTGTGTCTAACTGACTGATTTGCTGTGAAAACTACTAACAGGTGGTTTCAGTTTCCCACATCATACAGTGTTCCTTAAACTCCTCCTGGCACCAGCTGTTTGAGTCCCACATCAGGCTCACACTATGTGCTCTAGTCCTTTCCCTTTTAAGGGTCCACTGCAGCAGTACAGCAGCTTCTCTGAGTATCTGGGTTTTCACAAGTGATTGGTTCTGTTGCTGCAGCTTTCACGTGTATTTCAGAAGTATTTTAGGTCTCTTTGTGTTATCGTAAAAGATAATTACTCTTCACATTATGTTGATAGCAGTTATATTTTAATTTGGCAAGAATTACATGTTGTCATAACAACTCTATTAGAAGCAAGGCATATCTGTAATCCAAACATCAAGGGGGCTAAGGCAAGATCACAAGTTCAAGGTCATCTTAACAAGACCTTCTTAAAATACCAAAACCATGAAGCTGCAGTATAGCTCAGTTGGAAGAATACTTGCCTAGCATACAAAAAGCCCTGAGTTTGATTCCAACCACCATGAAACAAACAAAAAGCACAACTTTTACATAGATATAAATATACCCACCTTACAAATGGAGTAGTAAAAGGTAAGTAAGTAACACCATCCAACATAACCCAGACAACAAGCAGCACATTCCAAACTTAGCCCCAGCTGCATCCAAGTGTCAGAGTCAGTGCTATTAATACCACCCACTAAACTGAAATCTAGGCTTCTGAAATCCCATTCAGACAGAGGAAGAATTATCTCAGCTCATTTTTCTCATCAGACTACAACTCCTACAAGAGACTAGACTACTTGTAGACCACACAATCCAACCCCAGTGTGACACAGCACACAACTGCTATATCCCAATGAGCTGTCAAAAGGCATCGACAAACTACATCTCCGCACATTTTGCCCCTTGTTGCAAACAGCCCAAACTTTCGATGAATGCTTGACAGAAATCAGACTCAATTCCCAGTGAAGAAAGATGGGGAGAAACCCACCAAAGTTTCGGCTAGCTCTATAAAATACCAACTAGAAATTATGGTTCTAGTTTACTCATTATCCAATATCTGCTCAAAATGTGGGATGCCAGAACTATATTTTGGAAAATGTCAAAATTCTGTCAAGAATTCTTTAAACCCTCTCTTTAGAAGGTCTGGTGGAAAAAACTGAATATAAAATACTCCCTCCTCAGGCACTGGTGGCACACACCTTTAATCCCAGCACTTGGGAGGCAGAGGCAGGCTGATCTCTGTGAGTTTGAGGCCAGCCTGGTCTATAGAGCTAGTTCTAGGACAGGCTCCCAAAGCTGCTACACAGAGAAGCTGTCTTGAAAAGAAAAAAAAAAAAAAAAAACCAAAAACCTTCCTCCTCCAAAAGCTGGCATTCCTTGTGAGGTCTGATAGGGGATGCCCTTTTGTATGCTGCGAATATGTTTTGTTTGTTTCATTTGGTTAATAAAGAAGCTGACTTGGCCAATAACCAGGCAAAATAGAGCCAGGCAGGAAATCCAGAGATATGGAGAGAGAGAAGACAAGGGTGGGAGAAGCCATGTAGTAGCCATATGAGTAAGATGTCAGAACATTACTGGTAATGATACTCAGATTAGTAAAAACAGGTTAATTTAATTGTGAGAGCTAGTAATTATAATTATCCAATTATAATTACTATTAAGCCTCGGGTGTTTGATGGGAGATGTCATTCTGTAAATATGTTTCTCTTACTGGTTAATGAATAAAGCACTGTTGGCAAACAGGAAGGCAAGATGGGGGGGGGAGGGACTAGGAGACAAGGAGGATTCTGGGAGATGTAGTAGGAGATTCAGATGTAGCCACTGGAGGGAAGAGGGCCAGATCCTCTCTCCAGTAAAATAAGACCACATGGAAACACTTAGATTAATAGAAATGGTCTAATATTTAAGACAGAGCTAGCCAATAAGTAACTGGACAACAGCTTTATATCTAGTACAGCATCTCTGTGTATTATTTGGAACTGATGCAGCTAGCTGTGGGACCAAGCTGGTGAGAAAACTGCTCAGTAACAAGTGTTTCTTTAGGGAACTGTCAATCAGGAGAGAAACCTCCATTTACCGTCTGATGCAAAGAGAAAGCTATATCTAGATCTGTCATTTTCAACCTTTCCTCCATGCCTGATGTCGACATTCTTCCCCAATACTTTCAACAAAAAAAAATTTTTAGAATGTCAAATAATTTATACTGTTTAGTAATCTTAATACTTGCTGGGTGATGCATACCTGTAATACCAGAACTCCAGAAATAGGCAGATTAAGGAGAATTGCCACAAGACCAACCTAAGCTACATAGTTTTAGGCCAAGCATAGCTACAAAATGAAACCTTGCACCACCACCACCACCCCAAACACACACACACACACACACACACACACACACACACACACCTAAAAGTGAAGTAACTGCCACCAGCAAAATCTTCACAAGTGCTCTAGGGCATTCACTAAGTTGGATCTGCCCAGTTTTCCTTTCTCACTTATCTCTTTTGGATGACTGTGAGAGCTTAAAGTATACTTTTTCTGGACTTCCTTACTCTTTGTCCAAAGCTCCCCTCCTTCCCCTTTTTGCCATACAACTGCGTTTCCAACATGTTAATTGACCTCCATGCTAACTAAAATGACATGGCTTGCCCTTTCCCTTTTTTAAGCCTTCACCTATAAGTTTTTCTCTAAAACTATAAAAAGAAAAAAATTAATTTTTTCTCCTAGATGTGCATTAAACCAGTGGCCACCATTAATATTTAGCTATTGAAACACTGCACTTATTTTAACCAAAAGGCCAAAGTAACCCTGAGCTACATTTAGCACAAAAGCAGAATGAGTGAAGATGCACCTGCCTGCCTCCAAGCCTGAGTTCAATCCCCAGGACCCACATGAGAGCAGGAGTCTCCCAAAGTTGTCCTCTGACCTCTTCCTGCTCACTATGGCATATGTGTGCACACACTCAAAAAAAGAAAATTAACAAAACCTTTAAACACATACTAAAAATAGAAGATATTTCAATTTTTAAATTAACATTTGATGTGTTGATTTTACTGATAATGTAGCCCAAGTTGCCTCAAACTCCTGATCAATCATGTAGCTACTATTTAGCTGGTTGGTTGCAATGTTTGTGTTCCACCTGCCTCAACCTCCCAAACGCTGGGATTATACAAATGAAGCACCACACCTGACTAGTACTTAGTAATTTTAACATGTATAGAATATACAAGTATGTATTATACTTGTATATAAATAATAACTATTTCGATCATGTTTCACATTTCATACTTTTTCATATTAACTATATTAAAAAAAAACCTTGGGAATTAAAACATAGCACACCAAAATTCCTATTCTTAACATACATGCATGATGCTGTTTGGAGAATACGGAGTTAAACTTACAGTTTAAGTAACAAAAACACACACACACACACACACACACACACATCCATATACGGGGTGTGGGGGTTTGTGTGTGGGGGTGTATTATGATTCAGGCACAAGATGGAATGAAATATGACACATGCTGCAATATGAATTAATTATAAATGTATCATGGTAAGTAAAACAAGCCACAACAAAAGAGCAAATAGTATTACAGAACTCCACTTATGTGAAGTATCTAAAATAAGAAAATCCCATAGAGACAAGAAGACAGAGACTGGAAGGGGAAAGCTACTGTTTGATGGTTAGAGAATTTTAGATGCATACTTTCTAGAAATAGTGTTCACATCACAAAAAATCTTAATGTATTTAATGCCACCAAATGATATACTTTAAAACGGTTAAGGCTTTGTATTCTGTAAAGTAACAAAATTTATAACTAAAATATATAGTTGTCAGGATAATTCTAGTGGACAGGACAGTACCATTCTAGACATCATGTTCAGACTCCACAGGCAAGGAAGCCATAGAGAAGATCAAACACCAACTTACATTTTCAGAACAGAGGATATATACACTGCTTATGAGCTTATTATGATTTGTTGGGTGTCTCTAATAAACGCTAAACAAGTTAACCCCACAAGGAAAAGGGATTGGTAAACTAGTATGCTATTATTAAGCTTAAATATTATTAAACTTAAATATTTTCTCCTACTGAAGAATGGAGCTAAAGAGCAACAGAATATTTTATGCAATTTGACCCACAAGTGCTTTTTAACAAGTATCTTCAGAATATCCTTAACAATCTGTTTTGTTCTGAACATACTTCTGTGTATCTGAAACAATCAAGATGTTCTTTTGATTGACAGTCAGCATTCCTGGCTCTAACTAGAGTGTCAGTTTCTCCCCTCTCCTCCCTCTCAACCCCCTCCGTGTGTGTGTGTGTGTGTGTGTGTGTGTGTGTGTGTGTGTGTGTGTGTGTGTGTACACGTACGAGCACGCGCAATGGTGCCTATGAAGCCCAAAGTTAACATCAGGAATCTTCCTCAATCAAACATTCCCCAATTAGTTTACTGAGGTAGGATTTCTCAGAGTCCACAGTTCATCAATACTAGCTAGTCTAGCTATACTGTGTAACCCTGTCTCTTTCTCCTGAGGTCTGGGATTACAAGAGGCTGCCACACCTGTCCAAATTTTCTGTGGAGTTCTGGGGATCCAAACTCTGGTGATCATACCTATACAGCACAGATTTTATTCACTGAATCATCTCTCTCCCAGCCTTCACTCTGTAGGAGCCAGACTGGTCCTCTCCAGTGATTACAGTAGCAGTATTTCTAAAAACAATGAAATAATTTTGCACTTATAAACACAACAAATTATAAAATTTTTATTAGTTTTATAAGCTAATAAAACTAATAAACTAATAAAAAGCTTATAACTTTTGAGTTGCCTTTGTTACTTAGCATAATACACTTTAGATACACCTGGTTATTACATGTATTAGTAGCTCATCTCTTTTTTTGCTGTTGAGTAGTATTCCACTGTCTAATTGTATCACAGGCTAGCTCTTCTATGGCCAGAGAAATTGGAATCATTTTCACTCCTTTTGGAAGAAGAGAAAGAGAAGGAGGGAGGAGAAGGGAGGAGAAAGAGGAGGTGGCAATAAGTAAAACTAAAAAGCTTATACAAGTTCCTGTGTGATTTTTTTTATTTTATTTATGTGAACACTAAAATTAAGTCATATAAATACATCTGACTCTACAAAAATGTCAAAATATTTTCCAAAACAGTATTTCAACCAGTAACATGTGATGGTCCAGTTCTTTACATCTTCACAAACATTAGAAATGGTCAGTTTCTTTTTATTTTAGTAGTTCTAAAACATGAATAATTGTGTGGAATGCTTTCAGCTTCCAACCCTAATAATAGATACATGTGTTTGTCTTCTTCACTAAAATGTCTGGTCATTCCTCACAGCTTTTAAGTGATTTATTTACATCTATGTATTTTATGTGTGTGTATATCTATGTGAAGGTGTCTAATCCTCTGGAACTAGAGTTGCAGATAGTTGTGATCTGCCTTGTGTGCTGGGAATTGGATCCAGGTTCTCTGAAAGAGTAGCCAGTGCTCTTAACCACTGAACCATCTCTTCAGACCATCATTCCATTTCTAAACTTATGTTTTTCTTGTTAAGTTTGAAAGATTTTTATATAACTAAGAGATTTGCAAGCATTTTCTGGCAGTTTGTGACTTCTCTTTTATGTCACAAATATCTTTCAAAGAGTAGTTAGACTTTTGGAGAAGTCCAATTTATCTTTTTTAAGATTTCTTTCAAAGTTTTATTTTATGTTCAAAGAGAGAGCAAGATGCTCTTTTACCAATCGGATGGTACTGAATAATCCCATGCTAGGGATAGATATAATAAAGCCTTATGTCCTTTGTGTACAGACAGAAGGGCTGCAAGCAGGCATATGTTCTACAATGGTTTGAACAGACACAGCAGGAGCAAGAACCCTAACTGAACTTTCTGATGCCACAGCTAACAGAGAGAGATGTTGGAAACCCATGCTGCCTTCAAAAAGCCATCTTTGTTTTTGAGACACAGTATCATTCTGAAAACCAGATTAGGCTGAAACTCGGGACAATCTTCCTCCCTCAGCCTCCCAAGTGCTGGAATTGAAACCAGAATTTTTTTAAAGCAAAAGTCAACAGACAATGTTGGTCACACCCAATATACAAATTGAGAGTAATGGTGAAAAGCAAAAATATTTACTTTTTAGCGTGACCAAAGGAAAAAGAAATGCATAAAAGAGTCTATCCAGTTACCAAGCTCATCTTTAAGGAACTGACATGAACTTTAGCTTAAACAGAGAATTGAGACAAAGAACAAGAAGTATGCAAAATTAAGCAATCTTGGTTAGGTGTGATTGGTCACCTTGGTTGCTGCCTTAGCTGTAAGAGGTTCTGTAAGTTATTAGTATTAATCACAGTTTCCACCTGAGAGAACAGACCTGGCTCCTACAAAGTGAAGACTTTAGATCCTTTCACGAATTTTTAATGAAAGCCCTGAGAAGAGGCTGTGGCCCAGGATATGCCTTTCCCAGAATACAAAATGACTGCAAGTTTAGGAGAATTACTTGTGCTTTATGCCTTGAAGAAGAAATTAATTGAGTCAAGCAAGAATCTGAGCCAAAGGGAAAGACAAATAGACATAAAATTAACCCAGAGATCAGGCGGAGTTCCTCATGCTTTTTAGTTGCCTTTAGCAAAATCAGTCAATCTATTTCAGGGTTACAGGTATTGCCCACCACATCTGCCTCTCCTTTCTTTGTATGTGTGTTTTTTGTTATTATTTTGGTGAGTTTTTTATGGTACCATATGTTAAAATTCTTTGTAAAGTCACAAAAACTTTCTCCTGGTAGTTTAATCCCTTTTTAGTTAATTTGTATCTGTTATGTAAGACATACAAGGTATCAATTGCTTTTTTTTTATTTTAAATACTTGCTCCATGCATTTTATTCCATGCATGGCTCTCACCTCAATAGGAATACAAGATTGTTTATTCTCAGCCAAATAGTGTGTGGCCTTGGGACACAGATTTAAGTTGTCCTGAATAACAAGTTTCAGTGAAGATGTGTGTACATAAATTTTTTTATGGTCAGAGAATAAAACAACAAAGTTTGAAGCCAAATCATATACTAAATATGTTGCTAGGGACATCAGACAAGTAGATCACAACCAAGTGGATCTCAAATGTTATCTAATGACAGTATTAGCTTTGGGGATAATAGAACCAAATGATCTAATAAGTTAATGTATTTTAAAGAGTTTGTCTGATAGCTGGAGTGTTAGGAAAGCTATAGAAGGTGGGTGCTTAAGGAAAATAAAATTCTGGTTTTATATCTTCGACATTCCAACTCGACAATCATGAAGTTCCAGTTACTCAACCTGCCTTATAGAATATTCAAGGGTAGATTTTTGTTTACACTTTTCTATTTAATTTTTCTGAACATCTATATTGGTCTAGGATGTAAGAATAAAAAGATAAAAAAACAGGAAACAGCCACAAAACCAACCAACTCAATAAAATGCAGGATAAATTCAACAAGTGAAGGAACTCAACAGCTAACAGCTAGGAGTAGGGGAGGGGAGATGCTGATGAGTGCTGCTTAAGATGAGAAAAAAACACACAAAACACAACCTAGGAGAGGGAAACCACAAGCAGCCACAAGATATCAAAGTATCAAATTCTTCAGTTCAGGAAGACTGAAGCAGGAGGAATTTCCCATAGGCTTTGCATTAGTGGCACACACTCCTACATGCTGTGGTTTTTAGTAGGAAGTCTGAGTGAACTAAAATGCTTTTAAAAGGGCAAAAACAAAAATCCAATATAATCACACTACTTCAGTGTAAAATGGGTCTAGAACGCAAATTAATGAGGCCCTTAAGACAGCCTGGTTCAGAATTTGCTATAACCTGTCCGAAAGAAGTTATCTTACCACTTTACACCACTGCTATAGGTCAGTACAGGTCTTCAAACACGAAGGCTTGTCTCTCCCAGGGAGATCTTCCCTCCACCCTAGATCACCTTCTGGTATCATCCCCTTCCTGAAAAGATGACCAAGACTTCACACCCAACTCAACTCAGCCCAGAGCCAGAGCTCAGGTGGCTTATAGTTAAATACTCTTTCATGTACTATTTCCACCACTATAGCAAGGTAAATAAGAATCTGGAAAACGATAGGCTGATGGATGTTTATTTGAGGAGAAATCACTTACACCAGAAACAGATGACTGCTGCAGGTTCCCGTCCCTAGGACACTACAGTTCGCTCTCTGTCTCCAACCAAGAAGTAAGAAAGCGAGCTGGGGTCCAGGACCCCAGACCTCATTCTCCCAGGTCACACACTCACCTGTCCCCACATCCCAATGGACATGGTCAGTGCAACAAGTGCAGACAGGGTGGGCATCTCACTTCACACCACCATCCAAGGACCCTAATTCCACAGCTGATTTAACTTAATTGACCTAATAATTGTCTCCCATTTTCCTGCAAACAACATAACTGTTTTTATTTATGGCTAAAATAATTCCATTACTAGTTTGTAGCCACGGTTTATGGAAACAAAGGAAAAGGCACAGGAGAAAGTAAACTTTTTGTGTGTAACAACTACCTTTAGGTCAATACACAATTAGTTAACACAAACATATCACCTATGAGCTTCATACTACCACAAAATTACAAATGACTATAACAAGGATTAACATTTAATTCTGTGTGGCATTAAATCTAAAACTGAATGAAGTCTAAAAACTCTTAATTTTCTGGAGTGCACAAGGCCCTAGGTTTTTATCCCCAGCAACTGTCCCAACAAAAACTCTTACTTTTCGTATTGCTGTAGGAAAACTAAAAACATAACTGATCCCTATACTATATCAGCATTATGTAATAAAAGCTAATTATCTTGTCAGAAAGTTGAGATTTTAATCTTTATTAGTACCTTTGCTACCTCAAATTAAGTCTCAGGTTCCATAAACTTCTTCCCTCATTGCATAAAAATAGTATAATAATTTGATTCAATTAGTTACTACAGAAGAAAAACAAAATTAGAAACATTTTCACTAGAGAGAAAGAAAAATTACAACTTGTTCTCTGTTTACAAACTGAAGAAATCCCATTTGAGAAAATGTGTATAGGTAATAATAAAAAGATCTTAAAACCTGAGGGAAAAAATTGCAATGGAAAACTTTACTGTAGTCCAAACCCAAGAGAGCATCCATTTCAAAATCACCAGAGATGTTAATGTTTATTTGATCTCAATGGCACAATAATGACATCCCATGGAGAACAGGAGAGTCAACTGGGCTTATTGTTCAAGTGGCTGGATATGACTCAGGGTTAGCTGTGGCTCAGAAAACTTATTTCATTATCTCAAGAACTTTTTGGCTCACAAACTATGAGTGAAAAACAATAAAACAAAAGACCCAAATTGCTTTCCCAGGTTATTCAATAGACTTGGCACCCAATGACTTTTATCTAATTCTAAAAATTAATTCTCTCATCACAAACTTCAGATTCATTAGCAGTGAGAATATTCTAACCCCAAAGGTATAACAAGATTTGAGGTACAATGGTAGGATTGTCATGGTAAGTACACAGCATTCATAAACAAGTTTCCTTTCCACTCAGATCATAAAGCCTACAGATCAGAACCACCTTATTCCTTTCTGGAACACAGAATATTCATGTTTGCATACTGTGCATCAGTAAGTTATTCAAAGAGCAGACCTTCATTTCTCAATTGATGATACAGTAGAATAAATAACAGAGAAAAATACGTGAACTATCTCTTTCATCTTTTCATCCTATAGTATTATCATCATGGAAGTCCAAAGCCTCAATCCAAACAATCCATATGAGCACCACAGAACCAACCTACAATGAGTAACTGCCGCATCTTGCCTAAGGATCCCTCAGAACCAGGAATGCAAGACTAAAAGCTTTTCTTGAGATAAATCAAAAAGTGTACCATTTTAAAACCAGACTAACAATCAGCTAAAGACAGATGACCTATTAATTATCATTCCAGTCTAGACTTTAGAACTATAGCAAAAAATATAAAAAATACTGTTCAAAATGCTGTAAGCCAAATGCCTGTTTTCCTCTCTCTATTCTCTGAGTTTTTCAAAACCTAAGAAAGAACACAGGATATTTACTAAATAAAAATACCGCTAGTTCATTATAGCAGTACTTCAAAGGCCATACAAAAGAATTACTGGTTTATCCTCAAACAGTAGCTTTTACCTTTGGCAGGCACTATTGTTTTGGTTATTTGGGGGTTGGTTGGTTGGTTAGTGTTAGGTGTGAGCTGTCCCTCTATAGAACTGACCAATCTTGTGTAGATCTAGGTGACTCGCAGAGATTGATCCATCTTAATCCTGAATCCTAGGATTAAAGGTATATACCACCACAAGGTGTGTGACTGGTTTCTACAGCTTGTAGCTGACTTTGCATTCTGAATCTTCAGGCAAGCTTTAACAAATCATAAATAACATAGTACCACAAGACATGGTACTAGAGAAGGAGCTGAGAGTTCTACAGCAGCATCAGCAATCAGCAGGAACAGAAAGTGACACTGGACTTGGCTTGAATACCTGAAACCTCAAAAACAGCCCCAATGGCACACCTCCAACACCTCCTAAAAGTGCCACTCCCCATGAGCATTTGGGGGCAATTTTCATCCAAACCACCACACAGGTAATCTTAATTTGCTACAACATATTATATGTGATTCAACTCTTGTTTAGAATATATATATATATATATATATATATATGAGATATGTTTTTAAACTAGGAAATAGACGTTTTTAAAGAACAACCATGTGACTTGCCTCCATCTTGGCTGATGACCTCCTTAGGATGGAAACAATCTCTGTAAAGATAGCTGGCACTCACATGGTTAAGAAGTACACCATACTCTTGGTTAAGATGACCATGTGACCTAAAGCAACAATTATAAAACTTCTTAGTCCTACTGAGCCTTCTGCTTGGTGATTAGTATCTCCTTTTTAGACTAAGGAGTCAACAAAAGGTCTCCAAAATATTTTGAATCAGGATGGATTTTTATGACTAAATATAATCAAGGTTTATAAATTTCTAAGGTTATAAAATAAAGGTCTACTCAACAAAAGCTGACTATGTATGTCTTTGCCAGCTATATTCAATACAGACTACTAGAAATTTTAAATAAGAAATGTGTGTGTGATAAATAATATATATTTGATAATTAAGGTTTATAAATTCCTATGGCCTACTAAGGTTAAAAGTAACAGACTTAAGGATGTCTAACCTCTTTGTCTTTGCTAACTTTGTTAAGCTTTAGCTGTTTGGATAAACTGAGTCACATAAGACACTGATATTCTCTAATAGTATACTATAAAAGCAACAGGAAAGGTTACCAGTCTCTCTGTGAACTGTATTTATGGTCTAATAAGGTTCCCAGTTTCTCTGTGGAGACTATATTTATGGTTTAAAGTTTTATTTTTATGTTAAAGGATCTCCAATTAAATCTTCAACTCAAATTTCTAAGGCACTTAATCAGACCCTGGAGGTCATCTGTCTCTATAGGCTTGCCTTTAAATACATTCCCTCAAACTACAACAATCAGATGCTTTCAGAGAATAAATAAAAGCCATAGTAACTATAAATTACTGTTGCAAAAGACATTTCCCTAGAAACAATATATTTGCGAGGAAATTTTCAAAGATTGGTTTATTCTACGTGTATATATGAGTTTATACATACATGTGTACAAGTGCCCATGGAAGCCAAAATAAGGCATCAAAACTACTAGAACTGAAGTTACAGGTACTGGGCCACCTGATAGATGCTGGTAATCAAACACAGGTCCTCTGTAAGAGCAGTCAGTGCTCCTAACTGCTGACCCCAGCTCACCAGTCAATAAATAGAAATTTTCAAACATATAAGCTAAGACCAGCCATTTTCTGCTCTATACTGTTAAGCCAAGCAGACAGCATTCTTTTGAAGTCTGACAACAAATGAAGAAGTGTGCTACCTTGAATAGCAAGATGTACCCTGCAAGAACAAAGGCTGTAAGTCACAAAGAGAAGCATGCTCGCTAACTGATGCTCTCTTCCTAGCAACACTGTTGAATAATCCTGTATTCTGTGTGAATATATTGCTATGATTAGTTTAATAAACAAGCTAACTGGCCAGTAGCTGAGCAGGGTAAGTCAGGCAAGCTGAGAATGATGGGATGAGAAAGGGTAGAGTCAGAGGAGTAGTAAGGAAACACAAGGAAAAGCAAGATGAGCATGCTATACTGAAAAAAGGTACGGAGTCACATGGCAGAGTATAGGTAAGAAATATGGGTTAATTTAAATGTAAGTTAGTTAATAACAAGCCGGAGCTATCGGCCAAGCATTTACAATTAATATAAATCTATGTGTAGTAATTTAAAGAGCTGTCAGGATGGGAAAACTCCATCTATAGCACCATCTTCAGATAAAAAAGTACTTAGTCTAGTCACTCAAAAATGTCTTTATTTTGATATTTCAAATGTCTAAAAATTAAGCTAATATTTATTTAAAAGAAAACAATATCAACAAAGGAGAAACATGACCAAATATTGAAAACAGAAATGTTTCACCATAAATTTACAATCTACACATGGAAACAAAGTCTAATCTCAAAAAAAGACTCTGTCACTGTAACTCTGACAACTATGCTTTGTAAGGAACAGAGACTATCCATAAACCCAGCTTGGACACAAAGAGGCTCACAAGAAGGATTTGATGTCTTACAATTTGGTTTACAGGTCATATATTTTTAAATTTAACTATTTTCTACTTGTTCGTAACAGACTTGTGGAAGTCAGAAGATAACTGCAGAGCTCAGTCCTCTCCTTCCACCATGTGGTTCTAGGGACTAAACTCAGTGGATAACAAGCTCCTTTGATACTAAAGATATCTTGCTGGCCTTATCTTTATTTCTTTGTTTCTGTTTTTGTATTTTCAAGACAGGATGTCATTATATAGCTCTGCCTGTCCTAGAACTTACTATGTAGCTTAAATGGGTCTTGAACTTACAGGGCCTACTTGTGGGATTAACACTGTGCACCACCATTGCATGGTTCCAGGTGGGATTTAAGTTAGTACTGTACTAGAAACAGAAGAAGACTCCTTGAGGAAAAGTGCTTTTCAGAGGTCTTAAAAATATCAGCAGATGCGATCTGGATGAATTTATGCTCAAGGTAACTACACGTTTGAAAACTGAATCTTTCCTTCTCTACTTTTCTGATTTTACTAACACTATAAGCATGCCTTTTATAAGCATAAATTACATATTTTCATAATTATCATAGTTTACTAACCAAGTGGAACATGTCACGTAATTAGGATTGAAGGCTCTGGTAGACTACCTTCCTATATAGTAGACTATAAAATTCAAATTACTCACACTACACCTAATTCTAGAGTCCATCATCTACAAAAACAAATATAATTAAAAGTACTCTGTACTTTTAACTACCAAGATAACGTGTAAGGAAGTGTTTTGCAAAGTAAAGTGGAGGAGTTAGTGTCAGCTGACACGGCAGCTCATCACACACTAATCATGTCAAAAGAGTGGCAGTTGGGGCTAGTTCTTCTCTTGCCAAGAGTTCAAAACAGCTTGTTATACTATTTTTACAGAAAATAATTTCTGTATCAAGGCAAAGTTTAAAAATCAATGATGAAATAAACCCCATCTTTTTCCCCTCAGCAAATCAATGGGGGAGGATGCCTCCTGCTTTCTCATAGCCTCACAGAGTCATATTCTCTTGAGTATATAAAAATGTTCTTCTCAAAAATAGACTTTTAAATGTTTTTGTTGTTTATTATTCCTTGACAATTCCATAGATATATTGATTGAACTTTGGTCATTTTCATCCTCTCTCCACTGAAGCCCCACACACTCTTGACATTTTTGTTTTGCTTTACCTACTAGCCTAGAATTCTCTGTGTAGCCCCAGGCTGACTGACCTCAAGCCTAAGATCCCTGCCTCAGCCTGAGTGCCAAGTGTCAGGTCCCAAAGAAACTAAGGATAAATGGATAACTGAGGTATTTATTATCATACTAACACTCAACTGGCCTCCAGGCTCCGTACCTGTGCTCCCTCTGTTTCACATCCCTACTCTAAACCTCTCCACAGCCCAGAGGCTTAGCTTTCCTACCCCCAGCTTCTATATAATTCAGCCATTTTCTTAGTTCCTGCTCCTCCCTCTTGCCTGTCTCTCTTCCTCTCCAGCTCTCCCCCTCTGTCCTCTCATTGCCCAGTTTAGTTCATGCTCTTCCAGATACCCCTAGCTTTACTCTCACTCATCTCTACAATCAAAACTTTCTCAACCATACCTAGAAGTAGTTATGTACTCATTTTCATTCACTCAGCTCAAAGTGGGTATTTTTGTGTGCAAAATAATGCTAACACATTTGTACAATGTCAGAAAAACTGAGATGGGAGAATTGCATCAACCTGGAATTCAACTCTTCTGGGACATAGGAGAATTCATGGGGTGGTGGAGGGTTGCCAAAGGGTAACACAAATGTCTGCTTATTATACTAAAAGATTCTTTTTGTGTACAACCATGAGCTTATCTTTTTTTCTAACCTATAAAAGAGCACATTTCCAGTATGATAATAGAGTTCACTCATTTCATCTCAGAGTTTTTATTGAAAATAAACAGAATTCTCATCTGTATGCATCCACACTGCTGGGAGCCTCTGTAATTTATGACACAGCATTATTTCCCACTGCTCTCATCCTGACCCATCCCTGCAGAGCCAAGTCTCTAAAAATAACTGCTCCCATTATTACTGTTTGAGGGAGGTCCTTCAGGGTTGCCCCATTTCCCATAGGCACAGAACTTGTACCTTTGGAGGGGGCAGTCTCCTGTGAAAGACAATTCTGGACCTATCTTTCCAAAGAGTACCTTTAAGTTTTACATACAATTACAAGAACCCAACTTAAGGCTGGGCGTTGGTGGCACACACCTTTAATCCCAGCACTGAGGAGGCAGAGGCAGGTAGATCTATGTTGAGTTTGAAGCCAGCCTGGTCTACACAAGTTCCAGGACAAGATCCAAAACAATACAGAGAAACCCTGTGAGAAAAACAGAGAGAGAGAGAGGGGAGAGAGAGAGAACACCTAACTTATTTAATGCTTTTAACACTTCAGACACAAATATCATTTTTCACTTAAAGTAGTGGTTCTCAACCTTCCTAACACTGCAACCCTTTAATACAGTTCATCATATTATGGTGACCCCAACCATAACATTTTCATTGTTACTTCATAACTGTAATTTTGCTACTGTTATGAATTGCAATATCAATATATGTGTTTCCGATGGTCTTAGGTGACTCCTTGAAAAAGGGTCATTCAACCCAAAGGGGTCACAACCCACAAATTGAGAACTGACTTAGAGGAACTAAAGATTGCTCCAGGAAAGTCCATAAGCACTTGTTGAAGGAAGGAAAAAGACCACACATGGAAATATGGACAGTATATCAAATCATTTTTTAAAATGCATCTAGAAGTGCCATATTTCTTTCTAGGTAACCAAATATCCCATTCCATGCAAGCCAGTGTCACTAGGGTTCCCAGGGTCAGCTGGTCTGTTGCAGTCGCTGGAGACTCAGCTCCTCAGAACTTTGTGTATCGGCTTTATGTGAATGGAAGTGTAAAGGTCTGAGCATATCTTTTACCTCACTTAAAACCAGACCTGAAGAAATATGTACATGACCTAAATCCCACAGTCTACCTTCCAACATACTTCCTTTTAAATCTGTAGATCTTGGTGAGCAAGAAGGCCACTGTTCCTCTAGATCAGGAAGTAAAGCTCAAAGGTCTCAGAGGATGGAGGAGAAAACAGGTCCACAGCTACAAGGAGAGAGGTCATGACAAATAACCTAAAAAGACCTAATGCAAGGAAGGGCTGATATTAACCTGTAAGCCCCACTTGCCCAAGGACAGATGATTTCCTGGAATGCTGAGGCTGATGTTCTTATGAGATAACAAGCCACATGGTTTCACTTCCCTAAACAAGTTTGTTTGACCCAACTGTACCATATGCAGTCCAGAATATAGGTGGGAGGTATGTAGACAGGAAGTACATCAGGATATATGTTTGCCCATGGTTAGACCTGATGGGCAAATATGGGACCATAAGGGTCTGCCTTTATAAGCTCTGCAAAATGTAACTCATCACCATTTTCTGGGAACCCTAATGAACCTGGCCAGAACCCATCATCCTGGTCAGTATTTAATTACAGTTTGCTTCAGATTTGGCTCAAAAATCATGGTACTGGTCTTTTTCTCATGATTCTCAGGTCTAATACTAGCTATAAGGAAAATATGCTGGTTCAAGGATTCTAAACCATCAGACTAACATTTTTTTCTATAAAACAGTCCGCATTTTAAAGCTGTTCTCACATAATCACATCCACAAGTATGACCTAGCCCACATCCAGTCTGCACCCTTTAACAGTACAGATATGTTTATTCTTGTAATTAATATATCAATACCAATCCTGAACCACGCTCTGCTGGACATAAGGACTATGAAAAAATCTCAGGCTATGTCTCTGAGGTGTTTAAGGACTATGAAAAAGTCTCAGGCTATGTCTCTGAGGTGTTTACAAGACCATGGTGGTGAAAAACAGAGAGATACAATGTTGCAAACACTAAGGTCAGTAGAAGAACCAAGACTGGGGAGTCAGAGAAGCCTCTCCCTGGATATGAGATGTGAGATTAGTCCCAGACGGAGCACACAAAAAAAAGGGGGAGACCAGACAGTAGTGACCCCACAGGATGCAAACCTGCAAAGCTAGAGAGATAAGATGTCCTGGTGCAACAAGACAATGGACCCTCAGTCAGTGCCAACAAAGCAGCAAATCTGGCAAATTCACAACTGCAAGATCCTGTAAGATTTCCCCTTAGTGTGTTAAAGCAAAAAAATACAAAAAGTTACAAAGAAAATTTTAAATAGCCCATACCCTACACTATAATTTCTACCAAGAATAATCCAATGAGTCTTTGAAACCCATCCTTTTGAATGAGTATATGTATGTTCATGTGAATTTGTACATGTGCATTGAGTGTATGTACATACAGTTGTGTTCATGTGTGTGCAGAGATTAAAGTTCCACATTATTTAGGCAAGTTCTCACTGAAGTTGGAATTAATGGACTCATCTAGACTGGCTGGTGAGCTCTAAAGATCTGCCCCCAACCCCAAACACTAGTATTACAGATGTTATCAGGCCTGGTTTTTGTGGGTTCTGAAGATCCAAATTCAGGTTCTCATGTTAATGCAACAGATACTGCATTGACTGAACTGGCTCTTTAGTCCCTCTTCGTCCTAATTATCTTTAAGGTATATATGTGGTATGTGTGCCTCTGTGTATGAGTTCCATATGTGTTCAGGTAAATATGTGATCCAACATAAGCATCAGATATGTTCTCCACCTTATAAACTGAAGCAAGGAGTAGGACTGAGCCTAGTGCATATGAATATGGATAGTCTTGTTCCAGGTCTCCTGTCTTCATCTTAAGTAAGAGTTGGCAGCCCAGCAGTCCAGCCAGCTTTTGCCTGTGAGACAAGCATTTAATCTATAAGCCATCTCCCTGACCCTTTCCCAATTTTTATTCAACTTGGTTATAATTATGGCTGCTTAGATCTCTTCATTTTGGCATATCTGCTATAAGATTACTTAATCCTTCATTAAAATGAAACGTAGCATTAAACTACTATGTGTCCATCTAAAATGAGTATGATGGTACTGCCCTGTATTCCCAAGGACTCAAGAGAATGAGATGGGAGGATGAATTCAAGGTCAACCTAGGCTTGCTATATACAAGACCCTTTAAATAAACACCAAACCCACAAATGCAGAACATTTAGGTCAACTACTTCAGTCTCTTTTATTTATATGTAGGGAGACTCTTAGAGGTGAGCCAGTCACCTCCCACATATCATGCTGCAGACCCATTAACAGAACCATGGATCCCTATCCCCAAACATGCAAGCCCACACAGACACACCAGGTACTTGAATAATGGTAGAAGAAACAGGAAAATTAACCCAAAGGGTACTATTAACCACAAATCCTAACACCAACTAATCCTCCACACTGATTTCCAATACTTAACTATCCAGTGATTTGTTCTCCTCACTGTGCTGGCACCTACCTGTTCCTACTTTCCTGTCCTCCTACATGAGCAGTTGGCTCAGGCCAGGACTGGGGCATAGCTGGGCCACTGTTGTATGAAGCCTTATTATAGCTACATCTGAGAATTAAATAGTACACACTAATAAAGCAAACTCCACAAGAAATCTGGAAGATTAACACACTCAACTATTATCAAACCCTAATTTGTGAAAGTCAGCTGTTTTTCCCATTTCATAATCTTATGAATTTTTTTGGAATGAATTATCTTTTTAAAACTAAAACAGGCTGGGCAGTGGTGGTACATGCCTTTAATCCCAGCACTCAGGACAGATTTCTGTGAGTTCAAGGGCAGCCTGGTTTACAGAGCAAGTTTCAGGCCGCCAAGACTACACTAAGAAACCATTAGGGGAGGGGTGGGGAGATTAGGAAAAATAAAACAACACATACACACATAATTAGCTAAACTAAAAGGACTTCAATAACACTAATGACACTAAAAATCAGTTTCAGACCTTAAGCAGCTCATTTATGCTTGCCTTGCCTTTCTTTATAAAGTTGAAAAAGCTAAACTAGAGGAATGTTTTTCAAACCATGAGGTCATTCAAATTGCTAAAAGTCAATGTTGTGTATACAGGACCCATCTGCAGAATGAACAATCAGTAAGTGCTGATGCTGTGTATTGCCATGAGCCAAGTACTCAAGCAGTGATGAGGGGAGGATCAGTTTCCCTACTGGGCAAGAAGCAGAACTGAGCCCACAACTCTTATTTTTAACAATCTGCTTTTTTTTTTTTTTTTCAATGCTTTAAATACTGTACTTCTGGATATGATATTAGAGAGAAAAGGCTCCACTGTTTTCAAATGTTCAAACCACTTGACTTGACAATTCCTAGTCCTCTATAGTATAACAGCCCTGAAAACAATACACATTGTATCCTCATTACTTTGAAGCTATAAATACTAATGAGCACATAGATGATAAAAAAAAATCTAAATATGCTGCACTTGCTATGACTGATATATTGCATAATAATTTCTTGTTAATCCCTAGATCCTATGACTGCCTTTTCCTAACTCCCTTTAAATTTACAAGTAATTGTTACTTAAATTTTTCTGTAATGACTTCTTGGTTTGTATTATGAAATTGCTACCCTTTTTAGACAAAGCAGAAAGACACACATAATGAAAAGCATTTACCTAGGTAATCTTAAGAATGAACCTTTTAGTCTGGCAGAAGTGAAGCATACCTTTAATCCCAGAATTTAGGAGGCGGAGGCAGGTGGATCTCTGAGTTCAAGGCCAGCCTGGTCTACAAATTGAGTTTCAGGACAGCCAGGACTACACAGAGAAACCCTATCTTGAAATCAAAAACAAAACAAAAAAGAATATCTGCATTAACTCAGTAGAAGCTACTCTCAAACAGTGCCCAGAAAAGCCTGAAAAGTGTTGTTAACTTCAGTTGTCTGTGTATGACTTGATCGTGCAGCTTCCAAATACAGCACCAGAATGTCTGCTCACTCACCCTACTTTCCCTGCAGGGTGAGTAAGTACTTCAGCAACTTAGTACAGATAATCCTAAACAACAGAGAGAGTTCACTAGATAAGCTGAGCTTCTGGTTTTTAAACATTTTATCTCAAACCTTATTTTCATTTTACAAGTGAGATCACAGACAAAATAAATATGATTTGTTTCCTTCCATGACCATCTTTCTAGTCAAAGAGTTACAGGCTATAGAGAAGGAAGAAAACTGTGATGCCAAGGACTCAGAAGACACAAAAATGTAGCAAAATTACTCTGACATTTGGATTAGCCACTTCTCATGGATCCAGAGTTTATGTGTGGCTTAGGGAAGAGCTCATGGACTGGATTTCACCCAGAGACTGGTTCCAACCCACACTAGACACTAGATGCTGGTTCTATAACCAAAACCAGCTATTTGACCACTTGTAATCACCTTGCCTCGGCCTGCAAGTGGCTAAGATGGAGGGCCTGCACCACAAGACCTGCCTTAATTTTACTTTTTGCTTTATTTTCTTATGTATATGGGTGTTTTGCCTGAGTGTATGTCTGTGAACTATGCCTAGTGTCCATGGAGGCTAGAAGAGGGAATTGAATCCCCTAGAACTGGAGTTGTAAATGGGTGCTGGGAATTGAATCTAGGTTCCCTAGAAGAGCAACCAGTACTTTTAAACACTCAACCATCTCTCTAGTACCTTATACTTTTTGTTTATACTTAAATTGTCAATACACTAAACTATTTAACCCTCTAATGAGGTCTTCTTTGCTGCCTTCTTCTTCTTTTTTGTACTTTTCAAGACAATGTTTCTCTATGTAGGCCTGGCTGCCTCTTGAGTGTTGGAATTAAAGGTGTATGCTACCATGTCCAGCTTGAATTTTTCTTAACACACTTCCACCAGGAATGTGAGTAGAGTTCTACACCAGTTTGAGTTTAGAATGATCCTACAACTGTAAAGAGTAAGGTTTTTCCACCCGCCGCTGATCTTGTCCCGCTGCGGCGCCAGCCCCAATTAACACACTGAGACTCTATATTTGATATAACGCTGTTGGCCAGGTACTAGTTTCTTATTGGCTAGCTCTGTCTTAAGTATTAACCCATTTCTGTCGATCTAATATCTCCACGTGCTTTCATCTTACCGGGAAATGAGGCAGGCGTCTCATGTCCCCAGTCTCTCCATCTTCTCCTTACTACTTCCTCTTTCCTCCTTGTCTCCTAGTCACACCTATCTTGCTTTCCTATTGGCCAACAGTGCTTTATTCATTAACCAGTATGAGAAACATATTTACAGAATGACATCTCCCATCATCTCCTCTTTTCTGTCTAAATAAAAAGGGTTTTAACCTTAACATAGCAAAATATATAACACAACAGTTATCAAGTAAGAATCAAAGTTAACAATATTTAGTCCATTAACATTTTGCAAGATTTAAGAATACATTCCATCATCTATTCTATCTTTGTGAGTCTAAAATCCTATATATAACTTATCTGAAATTCTAACTAAGGAAAACTATAACCTTAACTATCTGTCTTCAACTCATTCAAAGACCACAGAAGGATAATTTATAAACTCGAGAAATGACAGAGACTATTCACTGCCTGGTCAATCACCTGAAGTTCTTCTGTAATCTCCCATCTTCAGCCCATAGGCCATAGTGTGTCTGGCAGACTCTTCAGCAAAGCAGGAAACTTTAAACTGTCTTCTTGTATTGGCAGTTTGTCAGTTACTTTTCTCTGTGTCCTGCAGACTGTCTGGCAGACTCTTCCATGTAGCAGGACCTCTGTAGCAATGTCCATCTTGAATCAGCAGTCACTTTTCTGTGGGTCCTGCATGTCCAGTTTATACAGCATAAAGTCAAACAATCCAGACAAGAGCAGTATCTTGTCCAAATGGCCAGTCTTGCCATATTGGAAGTAAACTCCATAATGAGTTTCTTCAATGCCCATCTTCCTTTCTGACATAGGTGGTGTTGCCAGGAGCAATTGTGCCTCACTGTCAAGAAAAACCCTAAACCATTTTAAATGCCATATTCTGTAGGTCTTTGAAAGGTTTGAAGAATGTCTATCTATCTCAAATACATCTCTGTGTATCTTAACGCTAAGCTTTGACTATTTATTATAGGTAATTATCTATAATCTGTACTACATTATACATTACATTTCTAAATGAGCTATATAAACACAATACCTAAACAAGAGGAGAAATATACACTTTACAAAATTGATCTTAAATTTTATCAATAAATGAAAATCCATTCCAAAACAACGTATTCATATCTAAACATTTCAGTTCCCAATGGATGGGCTATTCTGTAAAGTTACTGAACATTTGGGAAGTAGCCCCTTGCTGGTGGAAAAAGGCCACTAGAAGTAACAGAAAACAGAATTCAAGCATACTATGGATGCATACATTTCCTGGGTTTAAGGACACTGAACTCCACTATCTACTCCAGGAAATATTAGTGTACAATCTTCATTCAGAGTGAAATAAGGTATTGGGCAGGATCTAGGTGCCAAATTTTAAAACCTCCACATTAACAGTGGTACAAATCAAATTATTACAAACTAACTTGAACTATAACTTACAGCTGTGAATGTGATGATCTAGAATCAACTGAAAGTCAAATCTTTGTGAATTTACGTTAAGAGTATATGTATCAATATACATAGTAGTATAAACAAAATTATCCCACTTGGGATGACATTTGCACCCTCCCAAGAGCCATACATTAAATTGCTTATATATATAACAAACTTAAACCCCTCAATATAGGCTATTTACCCTTGCTTGCCTCCCAGAAATTAAAAGTAAGTCCCTATTGCTAAGGACACCATGCACTTTGGACATAATACCTGGAAAATTCAAGCTGGATCTGATTTGAAAGACTCTTCTCTGAGGACTATTTTTCTAGTATTGGAAGGTGCTATGCATGCTGCCAATGGAAGGACAACCAAAAGTTCTACCCAGCTGTGATGCCTATGAATCACAACCAGCAGGACACAAGACCCCTTGCACAGCAGTAGTGACACTCATCCTGCCAGTTACCAACAACTTCTCCATTTGTCTTTAAAGCACACTCAACAGGAAGAACACTGTGCCTAGTTTTCTAGTCAAATACCTGGGGCTAGTGAAGTCACTGACCTTAAAGAAAAACCTACCAGCACTTACTAAACCAGTATAATTCCTAATTGCATTCTAAATATCTATCCTTATATCCACAATTAAGTGTAGCCCTCATCCCTCAAGGGGGGAAAGAAAAAGAAAAAAGAAAAACCCACTGGCCCCTACTTTGAGATTGTGTTTTCTAGAAATAACAGGAAAGCTTCACCCTTGACATCTCAACAATGTGGTTGCCTAAATAAAACCTGAAGAAGTACACCACCAGTAGACATGCTAACATCCAGTAAATCTCACGGATATCCACTCAAAGAAAAAAGAACTATAGGTGGGGACCTGGGGAGATGGCTCAGAGGTTGACAGGACTGGCTGCTCTTTCAGAGGCCTTGAGTTTTATTCCCAAGAACTACATGGTAGCTCACTACCATCTATAAAGAGATCTGGTACCCTCTTTTGCCATAAAGGTACACATGCAGATAGAACACTCAGACATAAATTCAAGAAATAATTTTAAACAAAAAAAAAAAAAAAAAAAAAAAAAAAAAAAAAAACCTATAGGCAACTAAGGAATGCTGAGAAAAGAAAAATTAGTCTTCCCTAGGGATAAGTTCCATAGTTGGTTATCCAATAACAAATGGTCAGCCCTGAAGTCATATACATACAAGTAACATTATACAGACTGAGCAGTTTGTATTTATATATTTAGGGGGAAACACACACACACACACACACACACACACACACACACACACATGCTTTCCTCTGTGCTCCTTCTATAGTCTTAAAAACTTAAGCAAATTTGTAATACATAGAGTGAAAATAATAATTTCCACTATTATAATAAAATAATAAAAAATAAGATGTTTCTAGGGATTGGAAATATTGAATAGCAGTCAAAAATTATTGACACTCTTCCTAGCACATATATGGTGGTCCACAATTCGTTTCCAGAGGATCTCATATCCTCTTCTGGCCTTCACAGGCATCAGGTACACATGTGGGAAACATACATACATGCATATACATATACATAAAAAATATTTTTAAGATTGCTATAAATTTTTTCTTGATCTTCTCCCAGCTAAGCAATGGTCTTTTAGTAATCCAGTTCATATGTTTAAATGGTTATATTTTTTCTTAACCATAGGCTGGAAAAAATGTTATCGCCTATACTCTTAGAAGACACATTATACATTCTTTCTTTTTTCAGTCACAATCACAAATACCTACTCATATCGCTAACAATGTACAAGAATAAATCACAGAAGCTAAATTACTATTTTACTCAAGTACCTCTCACCTTAATTCTTCTAACAGTGGTTCTCTACCTGTGGGTCATGACCCTTTTGGGGGTCAAAAGACCCTTTCACAGGAGTTGCCTAAGGCCACGGGAAAACAGAGGTATTTACATTACATTTCACACAGTAGCAAAATTACAGTATGAAGTAGTAACAAATAATTATATGGCTGGGGTCACCACAACATGAGGAACTGTATTAAAGGGTCACAACATTATGAAGGTTGAGAACCACTGATTAACACAAAAACTCCAGTAGATTGGATGCTGGGGAAGTGGCTCAATAAACAAGGTGCTTGCCGTGTAAACATGAGGATCAGAGTTCAGATCCCAGCACCTACACATGAGCCAGGAGGATATGGGGACCTCTCTATAAATCCAGACATGGCTGGGAGTGGCTGGGGGCAGTGGGGATACAGAGATTGATTGTCTCTAGGGTAAACTGGCAAGAGAGGTTCAGCCAGAGATCCTACATCCATAAATAAAGTGGAGAGCAATCAAGGTCAACATCTAGGTTACACACACACACACACACACACACACCTTTAAACCTGTAATGACTCACAGATACACACTCAAAAGTTTTTTTAACTCAATCATTTGAAAAGGAAAAACTGAGTACAAATGTGAGATGAACCAATTTTGTATAAAAAAACAAATTTATCAGCCAGGTGGTGGTGGCACACGCCTTTAATTCCAGCACTTGGGAGGTAAAGCAGGTGGATTTATGTGAGTTCAAGACATTCCTGGTCTACAGACAGAGTAAGTGCCAAGATTGGCTCCAAAGCTACACAGAGAAACCCTATCTCAAAAACAAATTTATCAGTATAATTTCTTTACCATTTCTCATTTTATAAAACCTTTTAAGTACTGGTGAAATGGCTTAGCAGTATAAGATGCTTGTGGCTAAGGCTGGCAATCTGAATTTGATCCACAAACTCAAAATAGAAGAAAAGAACTGACTCCTGAAAATTATCCACTGATAGGTGGATATATACAATAAAGAAATGTTAAAAAAAATTTAAATAAAGTACAATTATTTTTTAAGAAAAAAAATATCTTGAGCATGAAAATGAGTGCCTATGATTCCAGCACTACTTGAAGCAAAATGAATGCTGTGGGGGTCAGGCCAGCCTGACCTACACACCCAGATTATGTCTCAGGATATCAAAACACAGACTGGGAACGTAGCTCAGTTAGTAAGTAGAGTGCTTGCCTAGCATGCATGAAGCCATTGCTTTGATATCCAGCACAGCAAAAATCTGCAATTCCAGTATTGGAGAGGTGTAAGCAAAGGAATCAGAAGTGAAACTTCATTCTCAGTACAGAGTTCAAAGCCATCATGGGATGCATGAAAACCTATCTCAAAACAAATAAGCAACAATTAGTAATGACACTGAGATTAAACTACAAATTTTCAGAATCACTAATATTACTCCTACCACAATAAAAATTAACAGGCAAATTAAATATATCTTATAAAGGGACAAAAGGTCTAGATAAAAATCAGTAATATTTTAAGCATTTATTTTAATTATTTCAGTTATTAAACTAATTTCACATTTAAATACTGCAAAAGCTAACCTCCCATCAGAAGGCATACAATGGCCCTTAGGACCTTCACATACAGACAGTTCTTTCTCAATAGTGAATTTCAGGTAACACAAAGATACACCAATAAAAGTTCATGCACAAGTCCACTCAGCAAAAAAGACAATCTCTTCAGGAATTTTTGCTAAGGTAACTGAAGAGCCAATCCCTTTTCCCCAAAAACATGAAGACTGATCCCAAACTTAACACCATACACAAAATAAACTCAAAATACTTTAACAGCTGAATATAACAACTAATATAACAGCTGAAACCAAAATGCTCCTATGGGGGAAAACATACAACAACAACAACAACAACACACACACACACACACGCATACGCGCGCGCACGGGTAAATCTCCAGAGTTATATGAATCAGCAACGGTAAAGGCATACACCACAAGACTGAAAACTTAAGTTTGATCCCTGAGATCCACATCAGACAGACAGCAACCACTATTGCAAGTTCTTCTGACCTCCACGTGTGTATTATGGCACACATTATGCACTACACACACAGACACACACATGCTCTCTCTCTCTAAGAAAAATTGGTTTCTAAAACTCAATAAAAAAATAATAAACTATGTTTCATTAATTTTTTTTTTTTTTTAAGATTCCATCTACCCTTTTATTCCACTCCGGCCTGTTTAGCTAATTCTTTTCCATTTTGTGTACCCTTAATATAATATGGATTATACATAATTAATACCACTCACATTGTTTTCTGGATCTGATAGTATTGCAGATGCCAAGGTTGCAATCTATATTTTCTTTTCCTATAGTTTCTTCTTTCTCACAATTAAATGTTCTTCTATGGTGAGCTCTTGAATGGGATTTTCAATGACCTCTTCCTCAACTTCCAGCTTTTCTTCATCCTCTTCTTCTTGCTGGATGTCCGAGACTATACAGATTTTATCCTTGATGGGCAGTAAATGAATCAACTCCTTCTCTGATGCAGTTTGCAGAGTTCTTAGCATTTTTTCATATTTATCTATCACACTCTCATGCTTCTGTTTCTTGATATGAATTTGGCTCACTAGAAGAAAGATCTCTTGTGAGAAAAGATGCTTTATGTCCCAAATCTTTCATCAACTGTATGTCATCTTCATCCATTATATCTAAAGGAAGGGCTTCATTTTCCTCCTCCTCTTCCCTCTCCATCCCTTTCACTGGTCGTTTGGTCTTTGGGTCCTCCAATGGGATGGGTTTTTTAGCCACAGCATCTTTTACAGCTTGCCTTAGTTTCCTCTATGCTTTTCAGTACTTCTTGACAGTACTTTGTTGTTTAAATTGCTTATTTTTAAGTTTGTTTTCAAGTTTCACTTTACATGTTTTTATCACCTTTCCAAAGCCTGGGACCTGCTTTTTATTTCTTCTCGCCACAGACAAGATCCACGGGACAGGGGGAGACGCAGGAGCTGGAGGAAATAACACATGTGCCCAAAGCACAACCTTTCCCGAACGGTGGCATATGCCTTTAATCCCAGCACTCAGGAGGCAGAGACAGGTGGATCTCTGTGCGCTTGAGGCCAGCTTGGTCTACAGAGCAAGTTCTAGGACAGGCTCCAAAGCAATGCAGAGAAATCCTGTCTCAAAAAAATAAAAGGTTTTTTTTTTCCTATATCAGTTGGGCATAGTGGCCCACACATTTAATCACAGCATTCAGGAGGCAGAGGCAGGTGCATCTCCATGAGTTCAAGGTCAACCTGATCTACAAATTGAGTTCCAAGATGGCAAGGGCCATCCACACAGTGGAATTCTCCTCAAACAACAACAAATTCTCAAATAAATAAATAAATAAATAAATAAATAAATAAATAGCAGGGCATGGTACAGCCAGAGACTAGAGAAGCTGAAATCTGAGGACTTTAAAAAGAGTTTGAGGGCAGTCTGGGCTACATTAATACCAGGCCAGTCTCAGTTACAAAAGCAAGACCTTGTGTCTCCAAAAAAAAAAAAAAAACACAAATGAGGACAATATATGGAGAAAATATTAACAAAGTCAGAAATGTGGTATAAGTCTAGACCCTAAAATATATAAAAATCAGAACTAGACAAGACAAAGGACACTACTAGCCTGAGAACAGTTAACATTTTTTTACATAAAATATATAAAAAGATGATAAGAACATGAAAAACAAACAATATCATTAATCATTGGACAAATACAAGTAAAAGCAATGATATGCCATTTCACATCCACAAGGACAGCTGTGATAAAAAGTAAAACCAATGGTCAGGCAGTGGTGTTGCAGAGTCAGGGAGATCAAGGCCAGCTGGTCTTCAGGGTGAGTTCCAGGCTCCAAGCTACACAGAGAAACCCTGTCTTAGAAGAAAAGGGGGGGGGGAATCAAAATTGAACATAACATTGATGGTAGAAAAATAAACTGTTTCTTATAGGAAACCGTTTGGTGATTTTTTTCAAACAGTTAAACAGATTAGTAATTGACCTAGTAGTGTTCAATTCCTAGGCACTTACCCTAAATTGGAAACTGGTACTTACAGTCTTGTCCACTGTAACAATGCAATAGCCACAGTAGAAGCTGCCTAAATATTTATATTTACAACAGATGGAGTATCAATTAGCCAAGATGATGATGAGAGCCTCAGATGGTAATATATGCCTGTAACCACAGCACTCAGGAAGCAAAGGCAGGGTGACTGTGAGCTCAAGGTAGGCCAAAGCATTTCCAGTTAGGCAGAGGAAAAGTTAGGAGACTGTATTATGAGAACCTCGTCCACTCTAGCCATCTCCAAAGGCCCTAGACTTACAAGTAGACTTACTTACAAGTAGCTCCAGACTTACAACTCATGTGCTGGCCTTGCCTGATGAAGACTGTTACGGAGAACGACCACCATGAGGTGCCCAACCCCAAATGATATATTTACAACACAACCCATACATATAAAGTTTAGGCAGAATTTAAGAGCCAGGAGACTGGGACATCTGGTGCTAGGTAATGCTTTCTATATATGACAAGGAAGCCACACCCATGAAACCTCAACAATTCAGTTGCCTAAGTAAGACCTGAAAAATGACAATACCAGTAGACAGGCCAACACAGATGAGGTAAATCTTACAAGACCCCACCCCTAGATGAAAGGCTACAGGCAATTAATAGCTGCTGAGAGGAGACTCACTATTCTCCAAAAATGAGGTCCATGATATTCTACCAAACCCAAGTGGTGAGTCCTAAATACATAAATGAACACAGCAAGTGTATTTGTGTGTGAGTGTAAAACAATAAAGGTCATGAGGGGAAGTTGAAGGGGACACTAGGGGAGTTGGAGAGGGGAGACAGGAATGGAAATTATATAAATAAAAGAACCCATGTATGAAATTCTCAAAAATAAAAAATTAAAATAAAAACCACTATGCTATGCTATATAAATGAACCTTAGCAACATCATATTAAACAAAGGAAGCTATACAGTTAAGTACGGTATGGTCTATGAACATGAAGTGTTCCCAGAGTACAGACAGAAAGCAACTGCCGAATGAGTACAGTTCCATTTCTGAAAAATAAAATGATGGAAACTAAATTCACATTATAGCTAGACAATAGTGCCAATGTAATAATTGCCAATTAATTATTCACCATAATCTTTCTTTCTTTTTAAAGACATGGTCTTACTAGCTTCAAACAGAGATTTGTCTGCCCCTGCCTTCCAGATGCTGAGCAAAAGATGTGTGCCACAGCTTGTTTCATTTGCTATGAAACACTCTTGTCAGGTCAAAGGTTCTCTCTCAACCTCTAAAGTTACTCTGCATGCAGCTAATAAGAAACAGTGGGTCCAAAAAATGCATCAGCCAGAGCTGGAGAACTAGCTATTGTAGAAAACCTGGGTTGTATTCCCAGAACCCACCTGATAAGCATACAATGGTCTGTAGCTCAGTCTGGGGAACCTGTGCCGCCTTCTGGCCTGAGACACCAGGAACACATAACACACTTGCATACATGCAGGCAAAACACTCATATACATATGAAATTTTTAAACAAATTATTTTAAAACGTATGTGCTTAGCACTGCCAAGGCACTAGGTTCCACCCCAGAATGGTAAGGGGCAAAAATAAAACTTAAAAAAATAAATTAAATATACACTGAAATTTCATGCTAGAGGGAGAAATGCTACAAAAACATATAAACTAAAATTTCCTGCCAGAACCAGGCAATGGTGACACATATCTTTAATCCCAGTACTCAGGAAGCAGACAAAGGTGGATCTCTGTGAGTTCAAGGCCACCCTGGTCTATACAGTGAGTTCCAGGACAGCCAGAGCTGTTATAAGATGCAAGGGGAACCTTGGTAGATTCCAAGGCAGGCAAGGATGACTGAACTGGAGGGACAAACATGCCAGGCAGACAGAGCTTAGATAGGAGTTTTATTAGAAAGGGAAATGGGGGAAGGAAATAGAGAGAGAAAGAGAGTAAGCAGGGGGGGAGGGGAATTCTTTTAAAGGGGTTCTTTGCACCTGTATCCAGACTAGTAGTCATGGAACTCTGGGCTGACCAGAGTACTACTTGAGTACATTCTGCCAGGTGAGAGGGGCAGGCCAACATAATGCCTGAATCCTTACAAGGGCTGTTACACAGAGAAACCTTCTGTCTTTAAAAACAAAACAAAACAAAAAAAAACCTTCCTGCCAGAAATGTTGTCAGGATCAGGAATTCAAGGCCATCCTTAGCTATACAGAGTGCCTGAGACCACACTGATCTAGCTACATAAGACACTATTTTATAACAATAAAAACAAAATAAATACTTCCTTAACAATTTCTTTAATGAAGAAGTGTTGTGTGAACTCAAATGATAGCCAATCTTCACATTCCACATACCCACAAGTATTACAAAAAGCCAAGAGTGCACTCTGAGTTCCGGCCGACAAGATCCTTGACCCCCAAAGCAGGGCCTGTGCTAAAGAAAGAGACCTCAGCTGGAGAGTGCCAGTTTCCAGTGACATCCGACTATACTGCAGAAACCTCCCAAATTTCAGCACAGCCTTTGTCCTCTTCCTCCAGCCATTAGCTAGAGGTGAGTCTGGGCCCAATTGGGACGGCCTCTCCCCTACAACCTCTCTGGGTTGGCCCCTGATCCCGCTGCTCCTGTGTCCTGTGCCCATTGAGAGCACCCTTGGAGCTCTGATACACCCCCACCGAACCTCACCGCGAGCCTGCCCCCCCCCCACCCTATGCCCTACCATGCCCACTGTACCATTGCTCTGGTTGAGCACTGGGACAGAGAGTGGAGCCAACAGTCCACCCTAATTCGGAGACTTCTCAGAGCAACTCTGAACAAAGGAGACCTGCCTATCCACGGGGGACCACCCGTAATTTCCACCTGCTTGGTGTCTGACCCCACCTCCAGTCCTCTGCTGAAGTCCCGGGCCCCTCCCAGAGATCTGCCTATCTCTGCAGGTCTGAGTTCCACTCTGAGTTCCCACCTGCAAGATCCTTGACCCCCAGCGCAGGGCCTCTGCTAAAGAAAGAGGCCTCAGCTGGAGAGTGCCAGTTTCCAGTGAGATCCTACTATCCTGCAGAAACTTCCCAAGTTTCAGCTCAGCCTTTGTCCTCTTCAGCCAGCCATTGGCTAGAGACATTGGCTAGAAGCATCTTCTACTGGATCCTCATCCCTAACCCCATCCCTGGGTCCCTGTCTGTGGAGAGACCTCCTATACAAGCATGGACCACCCAGACCTACAAATATTGAATCTCTGACCCACATAAGCTCACCAGGGAAGTACCACAGAGAGAAGGGGAGACCCCACCAACACCTACTGGAAGAAGCTATGGGAAGAAGGCAATACAAGAAAACACCTAACTAACAACAGAAAGACAAGCATGACACCACCAGAATCTAGGGAATCTACACCAACTAGAACGGAAAACAACAACAAAGCAGAGGAAGCAGAAGGGAACTACTTAAAAATTACCACCAAAAAAATAAGAGGCCCTCAAAGAAGATGTGAAAAAATCCCTTAAAGAAATGGAAGAAAAAACAAACAAAAAAGTGGAAGAAATAAACACATTCCTTAAGGAAAGTAAAGAAAGTACAGAAATCCAAGAAAAAACAAAGCAGGTGAAGGAAACGGTTCAAGACTTGAAAACTGAAATAGAGAAAAAGGCAACACAAACCAAAGGAATACTGGAAATAGAAAAACTGGGCAAAAAATCGGGAAATACAGACGCCAAGCATAACCAACAGAATTCAAGAGATGGAAGAGAGAATCTCAGGCGCAAAAGATAAACTAGAAGAAATATATTCATCGACCAAAGAAAATCATATACCCAACAAATCCTTAACACAAAACATCCAGGAAATGTGGGACACCGTGAAAAGGCCAACCCTAAGAATAATAGGCATAGAGGAAGGTGAGGAAGCCCAGCTCAAAGGTGCCGAAAACATATTCAACAAAATCAAGAAAGAAAACTTTCCAAATCTGAAGAAGGACATGCCCATGAAAGTACAAGAAGCATACCTAACACCAAATAGGCTGGACCAAAGAAAAAAGACCCCTCGACATATAATAATCAAAACACCTAGCATACAGAATAAAGAAACAATATTAAGAGCAGTGAAGGAAAAAGGACAGGTAACATATAAAGGCAGACCTATCAAAATGACACCTGACTTCTCCATGGAAACCCTCAAGGCCAGGAGGTCCTGGATAGATATTCTACAAGTAATAAGAGAACACGGATGCCAGCCTAGGCTACTATACCCAGCAAAACTCTCAATCACTATAGATGGAGACAACAAGATATTTAATGACAAAACCAGATTTTCCCAATACGTACCTACAAATCCAGCCCTACAGAAAGTATTGGAAGGAAAACTCCAACTCAAGGAAGGTAACTACGCCCACGAAAAATGTAGGCAACAGATAATCCAACCACACCAGAGACCAAGGGTAAAGCAGAACAAATATATTCACAATACCACTGCCAACAACAAACCTAAATCAAACAACCATCAACAATCAATGGTCCTTACTCACCCTCAACATTAATGGTCTTAACTCACCTATAAAAAGACACAGATTAACAGAATGGATACGAAGACAGAATCTATCCTTCTGCTGCATACAAGAAACATATCTAAGCTTTAAAGATAAACATTACCTCAGGGTAAAGGGTTGGGAAAAAATTTTCCAATCAAATGGAACCTAGAAGCAAGCAGGCGTGGCTATCCTAATATCTAACAAGTTAGACTTCAAACCAAAATTAATCAAAAGAAATGAAGACAGTCATTTCGAATTCATCTCAGGAGAAATCCATCAACACAAAGTCTCAGTTCTGAACATCTATGCCCCTAAAACAAAACCACCCACATTCGTAAAAGAAACGCTACCAAAACTCAAAGCTCATATAAAACCTCACACACTTATAGTGGGAAACTTCAATACACCACTCTCAACACTAGACAGGACCACAAATCAGAAACTCAACAAAGAAACAAAAGAACTAACAGAAGTTATGTCTCAACTGGGGCTAACAGACATCTATAGTACATTCCATCCAAACACAAAAGAATATACCTTCTTCTCTGCTCCACATGGAACCTTCTCTAAAAATCGACCACATACTAGGTGGCATAACAAGCCTCAACAGATACAAGAGAACAGGAATAGTCCCCTGTATCTTAGACCACCATGCTTTAAACTTGGAATTCAACAACACAAATAGCAGAAATCATGTAAACTCATGAAAACTGAACAATGTGCAATTGCACCACACCTGGGTCAAAGAAGAAATAAAGAAATTAAGGACTTTCTAATACTCAATGAGAATGAGGACACAACATACCCGAACTTATGGGACAACTTGAAAGCAGTGCTACTAGGAAAGTTCATTGCACTAAGTGCCCATATGAAGAAAACAGAGGATAGTTACATAAGAGAATTAACAGCACAACTGAAAACCTTATAACAGAGAGAAGCGAACTCACCCAGTAGGAGTAGACACCAGGAAATAATCAACTTGATGACTGAAATCAACAAAATAGAAACCAGGAAAACAATACAAAAAAAAAAAAAAATCAATGCAACAAAGAGTTGGTTTTTTGAGAAAATCAACAAGATAGACAAACCTTTATCCAAACTAACGAAAAAGCAGAGAGAACATGCAAATTAACAAAATCAGAAACGAAATGGGGAACATAACAACAGACACAGAGAAAATCCAGACAATTTTCAGGTCATACTTTGAAAATCTGTATTCCATAAAAATTGAAATTCAAAGGAAATGGACAAATTTCTAGATAACTATAACTTACCAAAATTAAATCAAGAACAGACAAACAACTTAAATAGACATATAACCCGCAATGAAATAGAAGCAGTCATCAAAAGCCTTCCAACCAAAAAAAAGTTCAGGGCCAGATGGATTCAGTACAGAAGAACTAATACTACTACTCCTCAAACTGTTCCACAAAATAGAAACAGAAGGATCATTGCCAAACTCTTTTTATGAGGCCACAATAACCTTGGTACCCAAGCTTCACAAAGACACAACTAAGAAAGAAAACTACAGATCAATATCCCTGATGAACATCAATGCAAAAATACTCAATAAAATACTGGCAAACCGAATTCAACAATACATCAGAGAAATCATCCACCATGACCAAGTAAGCTCCATCCCTGGATTGCGGGGATGGGTTAACATATGAAAATCTATCAATGTAAAAAAACGCTTTGACTCCAAAATTTAAGTTGAAAAACAAGTTACTGGGGAAAAGTATTTCTATTTTTGTTTCCACAGAAAATGAAAAGATGTGGATTCCTTCCAGACTAATGTGGTTTGATCACACCAGACCGCCTGAAACAGAGTACAAGTACATTCCAAACAGCTGGACAAAACAGCCCTACAGACTACAGCTAGGATATCTGAATCTTCTTCGAATCCCCCAAGACAGCGCCCCTTACCAGCAGGAAGTAGTTTGGAAAGAACGACGCCCAAATTCCCAAATATTGTGTATAAATGTTTGTTTTCATTTAATTGGACTTTGTTATATAAAATTAAATAAAAATAAATAAATAAATGAATAAAAAGAAAAATAAAAAAAAAAGAAAATCTATCAATGTGATCCACCATATAAACAAACTGAAAAAGAAAAACCATATGATTATCTCCCTAGATGCTGAAAAAGCCTCTGACAAAATTCAACACCCTTTCATGATAAAGGTCTTGGAGAGATCAGGGATGACAGGAACATACCTAAACATAATAAGAGCAATATACAGCAAACGAACTGCCAACATCAAACTGAATGGAGAGAAACTTAAGCCAATTCCTCTAAAATCAGGAACAAAACAAGGCTGCCCTCTCTCTCCATATCTCTTCTATATCGTACTGGAAGTTCTAGCTAATGTTATAAGACAACAAAAGGAGATCAAGAGGATCTAAATTGGAAAGGAATAAGTTAAACTGTCTCTATTTGCAGATGATATGACAGTTTACATAAGCGACCCAATAGAATCTACCAGGGAACTCCTACAGCTGATAAACACCTTTAGCAAACTAGCAGGATACAAGATAAACTCAAAAAAAATCAGTAGCCCTACTTTATTCAGACGACAAAGAGACAGAGAAAGAATTCAGAGAAACATTACCCTTTACAATAGCCACAAGCAGCATAAAGTATCTTGGTGTAACACTTACCAAACAAGTGAAAGACCTATATAATAAGAACTTTGTGGCTCTAAAGAAAGTAGTTAAAGAAGATACCAGAAAATGGAAAGATCTCCCATGCTCTTGGATAGGTAGGATAAACATAGTAAAAATGGCAATCTTGCCAAAAGCAATCTACAGATTCAATGCAATCCCCATTAAAATCCCACCACAATTCTTCACTGACCTTGAAAGAATAATAATCAACTTTTTATGGAAAAACAAAAGACCCAGGATTGCCAAAACACTATACAATAAAAGAACTTCAGAAGGCATCACCATTCCTGACTTTAAGCTCTACTACAGAGCTATAGTTCTGAAAACAGCCTGGTATTGGCACAAAAATAGACAGGCAGACCAATGGAATCAAATTGAAAATCCTGATATTAACCCACACACCTATGAACACCTAATTTTCAACAAAACAGCTAAAATTATACAATGGGGCAAGGACAAATGGTGCTGACACAATTGGATGAGGATTTGTAGAAGACTACAGATAGACCCATGTCTGTTGCCATGCACAAAACTCAAGTCCAAATGGATCAAAGACCTCAGCATCAATCCAGCGACACTTCACCTCTTAGAAGAGAAAGTAGGAGGTACCCTTGAACAAACTGGAATGGGAGACCGCTCCCTGAACATAACTCCAGGGACACAGACTCTGAGAAAAACAATTAATAAATGGGACCTCTTCAAACTTAGAAGCTTCGGTAAGGCAAAGGACACAGAGGACAAGACCAAATGGCAGCCCACAGACTGGGAAAAGATTTTCACCAATCCTATATCCGACAAAGGGCTGATCTCCAAAATATACAAAGAACTCAAGAAACTAGTCAACAAAACACCAAATAACCCTATTTAAAAATGGGGTACAGAATTGAAGAAACTATTCTTAATAGAGGAAATCAAAAAGGCTGAAAGACACTTAAGAAAGTGCTCCACATCCTTAGCTATCAGGAAAATGCAAATCAAAACAACTTTGAGATACCATTTTACTCCTGCCAGAATGGCTAAAATTAGAAACACCAATGATGATTCATGCTGGAGAGGATGTGGAGAAAGGGAAACACTCCTCCACTGATGGTGGGAGTGCCATTTTGGAGATCAGTATGTCGGTTCCTCAGGAAAATGGGAATTAGTTTTCCACAGGACCCAGCAATCCCCCCCTTAGGCATATACCCAAATGATCCACATCCATGCAACAAAGCATCTGTTCAACTATGTTCATAGCAGCACTATTTGTAATAGCAAGAACCTGGAAGCAACCTAGATACCCCTCAATTGAAGAAGGGATAATGAAGATGTGGCACATCTACACAATGGAATACTACTCTGCAGAAAAAAAATAATGGTATCTTGAAATTCGCAGGCATCAGAAACCATCCTGAATGAGGTAACCCAGTCACAAAAAGAGGAACATAGCATGTACTCACTCATATATGGATTTTAGACCTAGATCAAAGGATCACCAGCCTACAATTCACACCACCAGAGGAACTAGGATACAAGGTGTATTCTAAAAGATTCATAGAAAGTCCCTCACAGAACCAGGAAGGACAAGTCCCCCAGAGCACAGAGGAAGTCCGGGCGGGGGGGGGGGTGCAGCTAATGGAGAGAGAAGTAGGAGAAAACGAGGGGGAGAAAAGGAAAACACATGCGACTAGGAAGATTGAGCCCGGTTAGGAACAGAAGACAGGAGAGAGAGAGAGAAAAGGGAGCCAATATTGGTTTGAAGATAAAAGTGAACACAAAGAAAGGTCTAGAGAACTACAAGATTGCCGCCAACTAACAATTTGAGCATCCGTGGAAAGACTACCATAAATGCCCTTCCCGGATAGTGAGAATCAACAACTAACTTATCCATGGAGCCCTCATCTAATACCTGTTGGAAACAGGAGCAAACACCCATACATAAACACTGAGTCGAACTAGAACCCAGATGCAGATGGAGAGGACAAGACCAGGCTGCAGAAACACATAGAGACAGCTTACCTGAACAAGGAGGAGCTAACAGACCACCAGACTGATAGCTGGGAAGCTAGCATGGGACTGACTCAGGCCCCCCTGAATATGGGTCTCAGCCAGAAGGACGGGGCAGTCTAAGGGACCTCAGACAGTGGAGCCAGGATGTATCCCTGGTGCACAAAAGGACCTTGCGGACACATCCCCTATGGAGGGATACTGCCTTAACCTTGAGACAGGAGAGAAGCCCTAGTCCCTACTTCACATGACCTGTCAGAGTGACATGACCCCAACTGGATGGCATTCCCCTACTTATGGAATTGGGGTGGTGGGATGGGAGGGTGGTTAGGGTGCATGTGAGAGGGCAGAGAGAGTAAAAGGGAGGGATGGAGGGAGGGAGAAGGAACTGGGATCGACATGTAAAATAATAAATTAAATTAAAAAAAAATGCTTTGACTCCAAAATTTAAGTTCAAGGACAAGTTACTGTGGAAGAGAATTTCGATTTTTGTTTCCACAGAAAATGAAAAGCTGTGGATTCCTTCCAGACTAATGTGGTTTGATGAAGCCAGACTGCCTGAAACAGAGTACCAGGTGATCCTACATTCAAAACAGCTGAACAAAGCAGCCTTACAGACTACAGCCAGGATTTCTGCATCTTCTTAGAATCCCCCATGACAGCGCCCCTTACCAGCAGGAAGTAGTTTGGAAAGAACGCTGCCCAAATTCCCAAGTATTGTCTATAAATGTTTGTTTTCATTTAAGTTGACTTGGTTATATAAAATAAATTTTAAAAAAAAGAAGAAAGAAAATACCACCCATGAGCAAGGTTTCAGAATGAGGAAAAAAAAAAAAAAAGCCAAGAGCAAACTATGAAACAGAACCACACAGAAATGTCTCCAGGACACCTACCCATGATTCACATTTAAAACACTGCAGGCACTCTTTTTTTTCAAGGGCTGACTTTTAATGCAAATGAAATTATAACCGGCACTGTTCAGATTATGATAAACAAAGTCTTTCTCCTCAGCAACTCATTCAGCACCAACGTATACCAGACACTACCTATACACACAACATGGGTTGGCAGTCACACACACACACACACACACACACACACACACACACACAACTTGTGGTTGTTACTCTTTAGACTAAGTTTAAAATGATAAAGTCAAAGTCCCATAGTGAAATATGAAATAACATGTTCAATACTACAAAAACGTCTTGAGGACATGCATTTCCTATCTTTTATTGAGCTCAAATACTGAAAATGTACCTAAGGAAGCCTTTCCCCAGATGTTTTTAGGAAGAGCCTATCTTTTCTTAAGAGCTTTGTGACCACTCAACTCATGCTATAGCATTAGTTAGTGAATGTGCAGTATGAACAAGGAGGCTGTTCTACCCATTGTATGGGAAGGAATGCATGTACCAGACACTATATGTGGAAATTTCTCATGTTACTCAATATACTATTTATTCCCACTGGGAAATCATCATGTTTGTTAAAGAAAGTGCACTTGGAAGTCAGCTAAAACCATCCATCAATAACTACCATAGAGATGTAATTCTAATCAAGACTTTGCTAAGTTCTGTTAATATTCTGACAAAAGAGGCAAAACTCAACATTCTTAAACACACTAATTTGAAAGTCATGTGTTCTATCATCATTAAGACACTGGTTCTCAACTTCCAAATGTTGTGACCCTTTAATACAGTTCCTCATGCTGTGGTAACCCCCAACAATAAAATTAATTTTTTTGCTACCTCATAACTGTAATTTTGCTAGTGTTATAAACCATAATGTAAATAACTTATTTCTGATGGTCTTAGGTGACCTCTGTGAAAGGGTTGCTTGATTGCCCCAAAGAGAGTCTGACTTACGACCAATGAAAACATTTAAGAAAATAAAGTACTTCATCTCACCATGAAAAGGCTCCTTTAAGCTGGGTGTGGTGGCACACATCTTTAATCCCTGAACTCTGGAGGCAGAAGCAGGTGGATCTCTGTAAGTTCAAGGCCAGCCTGTTTTACAAAGTGAGTTACAGGACAGCCAGGGACACACAAACTCCCCTTGCCCCCCTCCAAAAAAACAGAAGAGCTCCTTTAAATTAGCTACCAATTCATTAGCACCTTCCAATGGCAAGTGTTAAATTTTGTAAGTATACAATTACAGAAACCACATTCTCCAGTTATGAAATCATCCCAAACCCTGAGTTAATACCTCATAGTCCTGAAGCCTGGAAAAAAACCCCTGTAAAGATACCACGTAAACTGTCCACATGCATTCTAGCAATTAGGAGGCAGAAAGACAGGAGTCCACACCCAGCGTGGGCTACAGAGTTAGACCTGTCAATGAATGAAAATATGGGCAAATGATTTCTACCCGTAAGGAGGCTCAAAAGATAGCAGAGAACTACCTTTTAACTTAAAAATCAAATAAAATGTATTAACCAGATAAAGAAAATCAAATCTAAATATTGATAAATACTAGTCAATAAATCATTTGGCTGAATATAGAATTGCTTGCAGACCTTTTTAAAATCCTAACACCTAAACTAATGTAAACTTCAGGGGGGAAAATCCTAAGCCCATGACAAAAATTCTGTAGTCACCAGAAAATAAACCCATCAGCTATATCATCACTCAATCTGAAAATGAAGCTGAGTGCAGTGAAACATGCCTATAATCCCAGAACATGGGAGGTAGAGGGAAGGAGACTGTCCAAGTTTAGTCTACATAGTGAGTTTCTACATAGTGAGATGCTAGCTTAAAAAAATAAGTAAAACAAAACAATTGCCAGTTTTAAACTCACTATGCAGGGCTGGGTGTGGTGGCATAAGCCTTTAAGACCAGCACTCAAGGCAGTAGCAGGGGGAATCTGAGTTCCAAGCCATATCTGGATTATTTAATAAACTTTTTTTACTTTTTCAAATGCATATAAGGGCATGAGCACACAATGTTTACTGACAGGAAAAATAAAATGTATCTTGTTTGTTATACTATAAATCATATATTGATTTGTTGCCACCTACTGGCAAAAATCATTATTTGAACTGTCATTTTTCATCAAACATTCACTATTGTTAAAATTAAACACACAAAAGCTTAGTTGTGCCTTTTCAATATCCTCTTCTTATTTGTAACATTTTATTCAACTATTCTAGTAAACTTCTCTAGGGGGAGTTTCTAAAGAGACATCAGAATTAAAAATAAAAACAAAAGAGATATCAGGATTAATAATGACTGAAGCCAGGTGGTGGCTCACACTGTAATCTCAGCCCTTGGAAGACCAAGGAAGAAAGATTGTTAAAAGTTCCAGGCCAACCTGATTTACGGTCTGAGGTCCTGCCTAAACACAGGGAGTTATCAGAAATGTGTAAGGGTGAGTGACCAGGAAGATCAACCAAAACTACAAAATAGTCGTACAGAAATCTAAAATCTGATAATTAAAACACTGTTAAACATTTTAATAAATGCACCCTGTGTGGGTAGATAAAAAAAAACCACTCCAAGAAACAACTATTTTTTTTTTTTTTTAAATCCCTATTACAAGAGAGTAGGCTACCTCCCTTTAAGCTACTGGTCAGATAGGCCCTTGCAGTCCCCAAAATAACACAGGCAAGTATCACTGCTGTTAGTTGCCCACAGAAACAGACAGTAAGGCCGCCCTACTGGCTGGTGATGATGCATCACACCTTGGTCTCAGACACAGAAAATCAAGCTGGAACTAGGCTTAAAGAATATTACTATAACAGGCTGCTGGGTGAGAGGTGTTATTAGATTTAGCTGTAAACCCTATATGCAACAAAACTAATAGTCAAGAAAGACTCATCCACTGCTACAACAGTAAAGCATTTGTTGTGGAGATAATAAACTTCAAAAGACAGAATTTATACCTGGTTCTGCAAACCCAGTCAAAAGGCCATGGTTGGAGGTTATAGGACTTTCTGGGAAAGATGTCACTGCCATTTCACTAAACAAACATGATGTGCCTACCAAACTGCTTTCTAAATAATTGTGTTTATTTCTACAAAATAGTGCTACTGTTAGCTATGGTCAGAGCAGCTTCTTTCAGCAACCTGTTAGCAGGGACTGTAAAGAATGCTCCAAGAGCATAAACAACTGTTAAATAATCAACCACAAATGGAATATCCATCTCACTACCTCCAGGGCCCAGAGCATATCTAAGAGCTGTAAGCAATGCTGATGTCCCTGGATAGATGATGGCTGCTGTACTCCAGAGTTCATAACAGCTATGATTGCCACCACTAGGGACCATCAGTGCCCTGACATGGATGGGGAGGGGATCAAGGGGCCCTCCTCTTCCTGAGAAATTACAGTTAGTGGTCAGTGGAGGAGGTTGACACTTTCTTCAGTGACATATCCATGCTCCTATAAACAAACTCTCACCCACTCCTGTAAACAACACCAATGAAAACCAATGGGTAACCAAGGGAGGCGGGGAGTGGGGAGGGGGGAGTTGTAAAAGAAAGGATTTGCGGGAGGTGGTATCAAGATGTGGTCTTGTTGGAGGCATGCTCTGAAGTCTCATGTTCAAGCTACTCTCAGTGTAACACATAGTTGCTTCTGCTGCCTATGGATCAAGATGTAAAACACTCAGCTCCTTCTCCAGCACCTTATCTGTCTGCACAGAACCATGAAGAAAATGTACTATAAAACCTGTGAAACTGTTAAGACAGCCCCCAATTAAATGTTTTCCTTTATGAGAGTTGTCAGGGTCATGGTGTCTCTTCACAGCAATAGACACCCTAACTAAGACAACCACCCTCCAACAGAGAACTCCAGACCCCACACCCATGAATTTAAAAGTAGAACAAATTATTAGACTCTGAGTTATTTTTAAAGGGACAGGGTAGGATGGTGTGAGCATCTAATACTAGAAGAGGCAGATAGATCTATATGAGTTCCAGGACAGCCCAAGTTCAAAAAAACAGAGGGGAAAGGAAAACATGAAGTTAGGGAGAATGCATCTGGGAGGAACTCGGGGTGAATATTATCAAAATACATGATATGCATATATATAAACAAAGAATAAAAATACTGTGTTAAAAGTTAATTGGATCAGGCATGGTGGCACACGTCTTTAATCCCAGCAATCTGGTGGCAGCAGAAATCTGATCTCTGTGAATCTGAGACCAACCTGATATAAATGGTCAGTTCCCTACAAATTGTTCTCTGACTTCCTTCCACAGGAGTCATTACAGTCAAATGCAAAAACATATTCATATACGTATGCATGAGCGAGCGAGCGCACGCGCACACGCGCGCGCGCACACACACACACACACACACACACACACACACACTTTTATTTTTTAATTAAAAATAAGTAAAATGGCTGGGTGATGGTGGCTGGCACCCCTTTGATTCCAGCACTCTGGAGGCAGAAGCAAGTGGACCTCTGTGAATTCAAGGCCAGCCTGGCCTACAGAGCTAGTTCCAGGATAAGGTTTAAAGCTACACAAAGAAACATGTTGATGAGGAATGTCTTCTGTATGCTGTGAATATGGTTTCTCTTATTGGTTGATGAATAAAGCTGTTTTGGCCAACGGACAGGCAGAATTTAGCTAGATGAGAATTCTGAACAGAGAGAAAAGACAAAAAACAGACACCATATATCAGCTGGGAAGTGAAGAGGCCTAGGCATCACTGATAAACAAAGGCATCATGGAGATACACATGGGTAAATAATTAAGAGAGAGCTAGCCAGTAAGAAGCCTGAGTCATTGGCTAAACAAATTAACTGATATTAAGTCAGAGTGGTCATTTCATTAAGCAGCTGAGGTGGGTGAAGAGAAAACCAGTCCAGTGAGACTGAAGTAAACTGAGAAAATCTCCTTGTACACCTACCCAGTCTCAAGAAAAAATTTTTACAAAGTAATTTCTTACTGACAAAAATTATAAGTTGCATATTCATCATACAGAGCATTCTATCCATTCACTATACTTCTCTGAATTTTCCTATAAACAAGTAGCAGCTTTTAATGTTGCCTGTCCTCTGCTGTTCCTATATAAGTTTGTTGTTAAAATACATTAAATTTTAAAAAGGGACAAAAAATGTTTGGAGAATTGATTCCATCTGATTTAAAGACTTCTAAAACTACAGAAATCAAAACAGTGTGGTAACAGCAAAGGAACTAGGAGATTAATGGAATAATACAGAAAGCCCAGGAACAGACTCACACAAATATGGTCAGGACAAATGCAATGTAATAGATACAGATCTTGACAAATGGTTCTTGGCAACTGATTGCTCATAAGCAAAGCAATCAAGGTGGGCCCTCAGAAAAAATAACTCAAATGTCATAGACAAAGTACACAACTCCCAGAAATAATGCAGGAGAAATTCTAAATGGCCTCAAGCTTGGTGATGACTTTTTAGAATCTAGAAACAACATGAAAGGCATACTCCTTTAAAGAATATGCCAGACTTCACTAAGATTACAAATGTCTCCTCTCTGAAAGACATTGTCAAAGAATGACAAAACACCAACTGAGCAAAAATATTTGCCAAAGAGGCATCTGATGAACAACACATATAAACCAAGTGTGATGGCTGATACAGCCTGTAGTACCAGCACCCAAGAGGCAGAGGCAAGTGGATTTCTGTGAGTTCAAGGCCAGCCTGATCTACATAAGAGGTTCTAGAAGAGCCAAAGCTACATAGAGATTGTCTCAAGCAGATGGGGAGGTGGGTGTGGAGGAGAGAAGGGAAACCTGGATTGGAATGTTAAAAAAAAGAATATGTAATTACACTGAAATTTGAATTTCACTTAACTTTCACATTACAAAATACTCTCTTCGATTTTTTTCAATCACTTCATTTTTTAAAATTTTTAACCTATTTCACCTGAAACTAAACAACCTCAAGGTACCAGATACACTCACTTTTAAAACTTGAGTGGTGCTGGGCATGGTAGCACACACTTTTAATTCCAGCACTTGGGAAGCAGAGGCAGGAGGATCTTTGTGGGTTCAAGATCAACCTGATTTACACAGTGGGTTCCAGGCCAGGCAGGACTACATGTCTGACTACATGACCCTCCCATTACTCTGTTCTTTCAGTCACCACAATTACCTTTACTTGTCTTTCTGCTTAATCTCAATTATATGATGGCCTCTAAAAAGTAAGCAATTAAGTGTTATTTTGACTTAAATCCATTTACTTTGGCCCAAACTGATGCACACTGCACACCACACACACCACCACACCACACACACATACACACACACACACACACACACACACACACACACACACACACACACTTCTAGGTTATTTTTTTAATAATATATTTTTATTTTACATGCACTGGTGTTCTGCCTGCATGTGTGTCTGTGTGAGAATGTTAGATCCCCTGGTACTGGATTTACAGACAGTTGTGAGCTACCATGTGGGTGCTAGGGATTAAACCCTAGTCCTCTGCAAGAGTAGCCAGTGGTCTTAACCACTAAGCCATCGCTCCAGCCCCACTTCTAGATTCTTAAAAGAAAAAATGAAATTCTAAGAAGTTGAGCAAGGGCCTGGAGAGGTGGCTCAGAAGTTAAATATTGCCTGCTCTTGCAGAGGTCTCAGGTTTGTTCCCTGAGAGCCACATGGTGGCTCTCAACATTCTGTAACTCCAGTTCCAGAGGATCAAATGTCCTCTTTTATGCACATGATGTGATGTACATATTCATGCAGGCACATACACACACATAAAATTAAGTGTTTAATATTCAATGTCATTTTACCAACAAAAAGAAAGTTACAGGATTAAGTCAAAAAATGATGGCAACTGTCAAGAGTTCGCTGTGACGCATTTCAAATTGCAATTCCACTATCTCTCTTCAGATTCAAACTCTAAAACTAAACAAGCGGTTTAGAATTTTATGATAGTATATTCTAAACTCAAACTCATTTTCATATTTTAATAAGATCAGATTAAATAAATTAACATAACCTATTCAAGAAATGAAAAAACACTGTTATTTAACAATTACAATTTATGAAAGGAAATTACACGAAGTAACTTATCATTTGAAGAATGAAAAAAACAAATCAAAACTGTGTGCATGACATATATATAGGTGTCCTTGGAGGCCAGAAATTACAGGTTGTGACCCCCTCTGACATGAATCTTGGAAATCAAACTCAAGTCCTATAGAAGAGGGGAGGTACTCTTAGCAACTGAACTCTCTCTTCAACAGCAAGGAATGAAAATATTTTTAATGGTATGTTGTATGTATGTGTATGCACATGTGTGTGTTGAGGGCATCTGAACATTCATGCACACATAAAGGCCCGTGGAGAGGTCAAAGCCAGGTACCTTCCTCTAATGATTTCCATGATACGTTCTGGGAAAGGCTTGTGCCAGGTGTTTCCCTCTCTCTCTCTCTCTCCCTGCCTTATTTACTGATGGACATGACTAGAATCTACCTGTCTTTGCCCCCCCCCAGAAGTGCCTAGGTTTTTTTTTTTTTTTTTTACATAGTTGCTAAAATTTAAATCAAGACTTCATGTTTTTACATCAGGACTTCAGCCACTGAGCCAAGAATCTTTCTTAATTTATTCATTCATAAGAATTTTGTGCATGAAAAAACTTATTTGCTTAGGATATAAAATTACCCAGTCCCCACCCCCTTGAGCTAAGGACCAAACCCAGGGCCTTTCACTCTACCACTGAACTAAATCTCCAATCCCTCATCATTAGATTTCAAGAATAAAAAATCCTATCCCACTGAATGAAAAAAAAAAATCTATCACATGAAAAACATACCTTTAATCCCAGCACTCAGGAGGCAGAGGCAGGCAGATCTCTTGAGTTCAAAGCCAGTCTGGTCTACAAAATGAGTTCCAGGGCAGCCAAGGCTTCACAGGGAAACCCTGGTGTGTGGGGGAGGGGGGTGTCAAGAAGAAAGAAAAACTTGCAGTTGGGTAGTGGTGGCACACACCTTTAATCCCAGCACTCAGGAGGCTAAGGCAGGTGGATCTTCTGAGTTTGAGACCATCCTTGTCAACAAAGGGAGTTCCAGAACAGCCAGGGCTACAGAAAGAAACCCTTTCTCAAAAAAAACCAAAAGGGGAAATAAAAAAAGGCAGAAAAGACAAAGAAAACCTGCAGAGCAGATAGCCAGTAGTACACAGTGCAACAGCACAGAAACAAGAGACCCTGCCTCAAAAACAAACCAGAAGAACCAATTTCAAATCTATCCTCTGACCATGGGCATAGGAGCACACAAGCTCTTGCACACAATAATGATAATAATGATGGTGATATATAAAGTTTTTTAATCGTATTTTTAAATGAATGGTTAATTATCAAACCTCTAATTAAAACACAGGCAGAGTTAGGCATGGTGGTATACATCTTTAATCTAAGCTCAAGGAAGAATAGGCAGGTGGCCAACTTGGTCTAAACAGTGAGTCCCTGTTTTCTAAACAAAAAAAGAAAGAAAGAGAGAGAGAGAGAGAGAGAGAGAGAGAGAGAGAGAGAGAGAGAGAGAGAGAGAGAAAACCAAACAAACAAACAAAAAGAAGTACAGCCAGATTCAGATGCCTTAAAAGAATCACTAATGGCTGCTACTGAGATTGGCCCCTGATTATCAGGGTCCCGAACAGCCTGCTTGGTGAGAGTTTGAGTCTCACCAGGAACAGATGTGACAGGAAAGTTCTGCAAGCAGGGGAGCTTGTGGTTAGCACAATTTGATCTTGTCAGCTCCTGAAGGGAGGCAGGTCCTGGACTGAAAAATCACATGGCTCATTTACTCTAGATAAGAGTTTGTATCACCATGTGGAATCATTTCACCAACAGGCTGCACACCAGAGTCATTACAACTATCACTCATACTCCTGAGGTCACTACCTGTCACTTGTACCTGAGGTCACAACACTTGTCACCCGTACGGCTGATGTTACCACCTGTCACCTATACACCTGGGTTCACTGCCTGTCACCTTCACACCTATTGTTAACACCTGAGGTCACCTAATATCACCTGCATATCCGGTGTCATATGCCACACACACACACACACACACACACACACACACACACACACACACACACACCTTCCTTCCATTGGTAGGATTCCTTCTACTCTACGAAAATTTAAGTCAGACAAAGATAGTCACTAATGCCAGAAAATGTAATGCCAGAGAACTGGAAACATGCCTAATTAACAGGTAGATATTTAAGTCAATGACTAAGTAATTAGAGGGTTGCAGGTATCAACTATAAAGTTTTTAAGACCTTGGAAAATATTTAAACATGTAAACTTTTAAGATAGAGCTATGGGGAGCAGGTCTTCAACCCCAGCACTCAGGAGACAAGTGTGTACTATTGGTCAGGGATGATACAGATGGAATCAACATAGTGGATCATACATCAATGCATATATTATTAGAGTGGCTTACAAGCTGTGATTTGTGTATCCAACAATAGCTGACTCACAACCAACAACAGTCGTCTTATTACAGAAAAGCTAAGAATCAGATAGTTTTTCCGTCTATGATACTGGATGTCTCACCGATCTCAATCCTGGAAGATTCTTAGAGAGCTGCTGCTCTTCAGTCTACCTCAGAATAATATCAGTAGTGAAATGCCTCAGCAACAGGGTAGATGAACTTACCAGCAAGAGGGTAACCAGGCCAAAAAAAAAAATCTTCTTTCTCTTATGTTCTTCTATGTGGGCTGCCACCAAGTGTAGGTCTTTCCTGTAGTGAGATAGTCCTTCTGTGGCACTGACCACGCCCATTGGGGGTGGAGCGATGGGCGGAAGTAACCTTAAGATAACGACGCCCCCTTCCCCTACCCTTGGAATTTTGGGATAATAGTCATCGTCTTTGGGTTGGTTTTAGTTATTTAGGGTTGGGTATGGAAGGTGATACTTACACTCGGGTTTATCTTTTAGACAGCAATAGGGAATGGTTGGTAAAGGTATGGTTTAGATGGGATATAGGTAGATTAGCCTATTTTCTTGTGAATTTGAGTAAGAATGAGATAGTATTTTACAGCTTACATTGTTGTGTATTCTTATATGTGGTAAGCTATGTAAAATTAAGTTTATATTTTGTTATATTGTGTGAAATCTTTCCACTTACGATGTTTTATGCACATTATTTTACCATATTCTATGTATGTATACTTTTCTTGTATTCAAGACATTTGTATATTGATACAATTTGGGATATTTATCATGCTGCCCTTTATAGTTCTACCTCTTGTCTTGACACTTATACTCTACCTCTATTTTAGGGATTTATATGTATGTATATGTATATAGTTATATTGTTTAAGTATTTGTTCCTGCTTTACTCAGGGAAGTTTCATTCAGTTTTTAGCTAAGTTCCTGAGTATTACAGATTATCTTCACTCATGTTTCCTGCACCTATTAGTCAGATATAGATGCTTAATCTTCAATCACTTCATAGACATGCAGAACATGGCATTTAAATGTTTTAATATTGGTACTCCTTTGACATGAGACACTGTTGCTCCTGACAGCACCGTGCACTTTCCCGAAAAAATTGTTGGACACTGTTGTTGCTCCTGCTGGAGTTCATTCTCGACTCAGCTAATGGCCTGTTGGGCAAAGAATTGCCCCCACCTTGACCACTAATTTGGACATGCAGTCCTATGTGCTTGCAGGAGACAAATATAGAAGACTGCTTGACCTTGCCAAGTCAGGGTAAGACAGCCATTCTACTTCCCTGCTGTTGTTGTGGTCTGTCAAGATCTCTTGGCCTTAGCCAAATCTGGGTGTACCAACGTCGCTGTGAGACCTAGGGTGACTGTCCAGGTGGCTTGCTGTTTCTGTCCTTGCTGCACCTTTTGGAAGTTGTTCATCCGCACTTCCTGTCTACTCTAGTATCGTTATTTTCCTTCTCAGGTCTTGATGAGGTTGAAGATTAAGCTATCACAACTATTATTCTCTCTTCCTAGTTAGATATATTAGGTACTAGACTTACGTTTTCCAGCTTAGGACAACTCTATTGTAAACTCCATTATGCCTTCACCCTAGGACTAGATATGTAGGTCATTTTGTTCTCGATTTTCCTTTTCTTAGAGCACACTTGTTATTCACTGTTTTGTATATACTTTTGTATTAAGCCTAAATCTTTTCTTTAGACTAAAAGGGGAATTGTAGTGAGATAGTCCTTCTGTGGCACTAATCACGCCCATTGGGGGTGGAGCGATGGGCGGAAGTGACCTGTGGAAGGAGGTCAGAGAGAGAGCCTGGAAAAGCTCCCTTGCTGGCGGGACTCGGACAGGAGAGCATTGGGTGGAATTCCCTGGTGTCATCTGTCTAGGTTGTAAGTTATTTCTCCCTGAATAAACATCTATTCGGCCTATTTGTTTATCCTGATCCTTATTTAACCGCAATACTGCCCACCTCAAATGATTCAATTAAGAAAATCCTGGAGGCAGGTGGATCTTTGTGAGTTTGAGGCCAGCCTGGTCTACAGGGTGAGTTCCAGGACAGCCATACCTGTTAAACAGAGAAACCCTGTGTTGAAGACGAAAAAAGACAGGAGAAGAAGAAGGAGAAAAAGGAGAAGAAGAAGGAAGAGGGAGGGAGGGAGGGAGGGAGGGAGAAAAAGAAGAGGGAGGAGGGAGAGAAAAAAGGAGGAAGAAAGAGAAAAAGGGAGGGGGAGGGAGGAAGGGAGGGAGAGGGAAGGGAAAATCCCTGACAGCAGTGTCCAACAGTTTGGGTTTTAGTTGATTCAGATACAGTCAAATTGACAACCAAGATTAACAATCACACAAAGGCAGACAAATCTATGTGAATTTATGGCCAGCCTGATCTACATGGCATGTCCAGGCCAGCCAGGGCCACACAATAAAACAAGAATGTAACAAAAGCATGGGATTTGGGGGGGGGGGGAAGCAAAAAGAAATATATAAAATATATGTTTTGACAGGAGATAGCTCGGCACACAAGCATGAGGACTTAAATTCAATCCACAGGACCCATATTTTAAAACAGCCTATAGTAGTAACCATTCCTGCAATCCCAGTGCTAGGGAGGAGGAAGAGAAAGATGGATCCCTAGAGTTCACTGGCCAATCAGCCTAGACAGTTCTAGATCAGTGAAGGACTATTTCAAAATGAAGGTGGTCGTCAGCTTCTAAGGGACACCTGAGGCTGTCCTCTTCTCTCCACATTTTCATTCCACACATACATAAACATGTATGCACATACTAATATGTGTAGATGTTTCTATGTGTACATATAAAGATAAATAGATAACATATATATATATATATATATTCATTCCATTCTGGTTTGTAAAAAAAAAAAGTAATCTCTGGGTTTTGTTCATGTATTTCTATAATTCCTGAAGATGCTACATGTTATTTTTAAACCAGAAAAGAAGTCACTTTTTTTTTTTTTTTTTTTTTTTTTTGGTTTGGTTTTGTTTGTTTCTCTATGTAGCTTTGGAGTCTGTCCTGGAAATCACTTTGTAGACCAGGCTGGCCTCAAACTCACCCCTCCTGAGTGCTGGGATCAAAGGCGTGCGCCACTGACGCCTGGCAAGAAATCACTTTTCTAAACATGCTTTCAATTCAAGATATCAGGAATCCTTAATCTACAAATTCTGCCTTATTCCAAACCAAGGGAAATGAAAATTTGAGGATTTGAAAATGAGTAAATAAAAATAAGTAAATAAGTATGCAAAAATTACCCCCATTCAACAACATTATAAGATGTGATTCTGTGAAACACCTCTTTCCTGGTTTTCCCAACTCTCAGGCACCTCCTGGAACCAACCCTCAAAACCCTGAAACACCTTCACCCAGGAGCCACAGTCAGCTACCTGACAGCTCTAATGACACAGCTCCAAAGAATAGCTCTGTAGTTACAAACTCTGACCAAGTATGTAACTGAATGTCACAAAAAGACCTCCAAACAGTCCAGGAAAGCTATCTTTAACTCCCCTAAGCACTCCATACAAACTTCAATAATACAGAGACCTAGCATTCATCCCATACCTTCCCACTGTCCTTCCACATTACACTGTGCTTAAGTTACAGTGAATGCTACCATCTCAGTACCCATCAATCTCAAGCCTTCTGCAAGCTTCCCAAGGGAAGCTCCTGGCCACTACTATGTCCCCTACTTTACAGCTAGGAAACCCCATTTGAAATATCAATCTGGCACACATGACTCTCCAACTCCTTGTGTGACCTGATCAGCAACGCCACTCACTGCTTACCATACTCTGCACCCCAACCTCACTAACTACTTAACATTCCAGGACTACAAACAAGCCATTGTTCATCTTCATTTGCTGACACTCAGTGCTGTTTCTGCTAAGGCAGCTCAAGCCCTGCCTTCTTTTTTGTAGTTATTACTATTACTGGTTCTTCAAGACCCAGTTGGAACTCTTCCTGATTTCCATTGTATTTTTAGATTATAAATTATATTCACAATATGCTAAGAATCATATGTACAACACATTCTAATAAAGAACAGTAATTTCTTAAATCTACTGAAAAACCTAGGGAAATATTTAAACTGTTAGGAAATAACTTTATACTACTGAAAAGAACTGGGGAACTTAGTAAGACAATAAAATATGCCCATTAATGAAAGAGTAAGCAACTATATTTACTCAATGGAAAACTCTAAAGCAATAGAAATGAATTAATGGTATTACTTGGTCCATAAAATACAGACAAGTCTAAAAAACAGATTAAGGGGGGAAAGCCACACGAGTATATTCTGGGTGGTTACATTTTATATGATGCTCAAAGCAGACAAAACTAATGGATTTTAGTTTTTTGAGACAGGATTTCTCAATAGTCCTGGCTGTCCTGGTACTAGCTCTGTAGACCAGGCTGATCTCAAACTCACAGAGATTCACTTGCCTCTGAATGCTAGGATTAAAGATGTAAGCCACTATACATAGCCCAAAACTAATGGATTTAAAACAAAAAAAAAAAAAAAAAAAAAAAAAGGGGGGTGGGGTGGGGTCTGGAAGACTGGAGAGATGGCTCTGTGGCTAAGAGTACTTGCTTGCTTTTCCAGAGAATCCAGGATGGATTCCCAACAAGCACATGGCAATTCACAACTGTCTGTAACTCCAGTCCCAGGGTACTCAATAGCCCCTCCCAATAACCCTCAGGCACATGTATGTAGTACGCATAAATGCAGACAAAACATTCATATACAGAAAATAAATCTTAAAAGAAAAGAACCAAACAATAACAGATATTAGCAGAGAGACAGAAAAGGGACACAGATCTTCAAAATAGTTGAACTACAATCCTATCACTGCTTATGTATCTAAAGAAAATTAAATCAACATGTCTGAAATCTCTGCATTCTTGTGTTTAGCACTACTTGTAGCAGCCCAGAAATGGAAACAACCTAGGTATCTATCAACTGATGAAATGATAAAGAAAATATACATATGCATAGTGGAATAATATTAAGTCATAAAAAGACTGAACTGTCATCTGCAACAAAACAGATGAAATTGGAGATTAGTACATGAAATATGCCAAGCACAGAAAGACAAGCAGTCATGTAAGTGGTTGATCTCACAAAATTGAGAACAGAATGAAGGTGTCAAGGAAAGTAGGATTAGTTAGTTACAGAAGAAAAGAACCTGGTTGTTTTAAGTCATTCTTTGGACCACAAATCTCAGGTGTGCTATGTACAAAGATCATACTTTATTATGCGGTACACTTCCAAAAACTAGGGACATTTTGAATGTTTTTACAGTAACAAAATGATAAATGTTTAAGTAAATATAAAGACATATATTTTGAACCAGGGTTGATGGTACACACTTCTAATCCCAGCACTCAAGAGGTAGAGCAGGCAGATCTCAGAGTCTGAGGTCAACATGGTCTACAGATCGAGTTCTAGGATAGCCAGGGCTACACAGAGAAACCCTTGCTTGAAAACAAAAAAGACATATATTTAAGCTGATTTTAACACACACAATCTATAACACACTGAACCATAACATGGTACTTCATTACTACATACAAGTTTTTAGCATTTTTTTTAAATCTTTATGGGGGGGGCATGGGAAAGAGGGAGGGAGAGGGAACTGAGATCGATATGTAAAATAAGAAAAAATAAATAAATAAAACAAAGATGACGGACCAAAAAAAAAAAAAAAAATCTTTATTTTTATTTTATGTGCATGGGTATTTTGTCTGTCTGTGTGACTGCACCATGAGTCTGTAAAGGCCCTTAGAGCCTGGAAGACTCTAAGGACTGGGGTTACAGATAGTTGTAAGCCACCATATGGGTGCTGGGAAATGAACCAGGGTCCTCTGGAAGAGCATTCTCTTGCTCCCCAACTTTTACATATCCCTCTAAAAGCTAAACAAGGGGCAAAGAGATGGTTCTGTAGTCTACTCTTCTTATAGAGGGTCCAGGTTCAGTTACCAGTACCCACATAGTGATTCACAATTATCTTTAAGTTCAATTAGAGGATCCCAACACAATGTTCACAGGATCAAGTATGTATGTAGTACACATACAAACACTCAGAAATAAATAATCATAAAAAAATTTTGGAGGTAAATTCAAGTCAGCAAGATGGCTCCATGAGTAAAGATGCTTACTGTAAAAGCCCAGTGACCTAAGTTCAATTCCTCCATATCTCACATAAAGCAACTCCAAAAAGTTGTTCTCGGATCACCACACCCACCCATGACCCAAACATACACATCACACATACTTGCAGACAAACACACATACACAGTATTTTCTTTTTTGAGAGTCTTACTATGTAACCAGGCTGGCCTTGAACTCACAAAGATCTATCTTGTGCTGAGAGACTAGGCCAAGACCTACATTTAAAAAAAAAAAAAAAAAAAAGGAAAAGGCCGGGCAGTGTACATCTTTAATCCCAGCACTCCAAAACTAGAGGCAGGAAGACAGGAATTCAAGGTCGTCCTCAAGTAGTTCACAACAACCTCAGTTACAGGAAACCATGTCTCCAAAGCTGGGGCTGAGGGGAGGGGAGGGGGTGCTGCTAAATGGTATGATGATTTGTCACCAAGCTAAGACCCTGTTTTCATGCTAAGCACTAAAAAAAAAAGGGGGGAGGGGGCTGAAACTACTGACATAAGCAACCCCAAAAACAAAGATGTGCATGTGCAGAGAAGGTCCTTCTTGGTTGTATGCAACTTTAATCCCTGAAAGGCAAAGAGACAAAAGTGGTTCACATAGCAAATTCCAGTGTATCAAGGACAAAAAGGGAAGACCCTGTCTCAACAATAACAAAAAAAGACATGCAAAGAAGATTAAAAAAAATGTAAATGTCAAAAAGTTACATACTGATACTGTGTAACTTTGTTTATTAACATTCTCAAAGTCCATTGTTGCTACCCCTTCCCCATACAGACAGAAACCCAAAACAAAGCCATATGGCTATGGCTACACTACCTTGTATAAAAGGACCATAAATCAGGATGGGTGAGGCCCTAGGTCCTATCTCTAGCACCAAAACATTAAAACTAGGGGGGGAGGGCCTCTTGTTTTGTGGTTTAAGATTTATTTCTTATGTATGAATATATGCCTGCAGGTCAGAAGAGGGTATCAGATCTCATTACAGATAGTTGTAAACCATCAAGTGGTTGCTGGGAACTGAACTCATGACCTCTAGAAGCACTTACAATACTCTTAACCACTGAGCCATCTCTCCAGCCCTCCATGCTACCTAGGATGCCCATACAGTCCAGGTGGTGGTGGAGCACACCTTTGATCCCATTACTCAGGAGGCAGAGGCAGGCAGATAGTTCAAGGCCAAACTGGTCCATAGAGTGAGTTCCAGGACAGGCTCCAAAGCTACACAGTGAAACCCTGCCTCGAAGAAAAAAAAAAAAAAGAAATGCAAAAAGAAATCTTCCTTTCTGTCTCAGCCTCCACAAAGCAATCAGGCCTATATCCAGCTCTCTAAAAGATAACATTTACATTTTTTAAATCCTGTGTCAGTAAGTCATGTGGCTAGGCACAATCACTAACAGAGAAAGTGCCTACCATTCATGAGGTTCTGCAGTTTGACCCCAGTGCCCCCTCCAAAAGTATCAAAAAAATGTAAGAGAGCTTAAAAATATTTTATCTACAAGACAGGTGTCTTGATGCAAATTTGTGAGTTCAGCACTTAGCAGGAAGAAGCAGGAAGATTAATGCAAACTACATAAGAGCATCTCAAAAAAAAAAAAAAAAAAAAAAACAACTTTTTTAATTACCTACTTATACAAATGCCCTAGGGCAAAATTATGTGTTATGAAATACAGCTTACACAGAACATACATGATTGAAGTATGATGGTGCATACCTGTAATCTGAATTGGGAGGATTATAAATCAGGGAGATCCTGCCCCGACCCCAAAAAGGGGAAGGGACTAAATCAACATAATGACTGAATGACAATACAGTAAATCCCTGCTACCTATACTCTCAAAGCAATAAAATTAATAATAAGCAGAGTACACTCTTTGAAACAATGTAAGATTAAAGTTTGACTCAACTAAGCATAAAATATTCCTGACAATTACAAATTCTGAAGTACCAAAAAAGTAACCTCTTACCCAGCCCAGCATCCCATACCTTATGTTCTACAATATGGAGACTGAAGAGGGCCTCAATTCTGAGACCAGTCTGTACTATATAAATGGGGGGGGTGACAACACACCATGTACACAACACAGGACACGACACAACACACATTCAATTCATAAAAGCCTACAGAACTAAGTGAACTAAAATTAATGAAAAGTCTGCCAGGTGGTGGTGGGGACATGCCTTTAATACCAGCACTCAGAAAGCAAAGGCAGGCAGATCTATACAAGCTGGTCTATACAGCAAGTTCCAGGACAGCCTTGACAATTTTTCAAAAAAAAAAAAAAAAAAAAAAGGAGGGAGGAAGGGAGGGAGGGAAGACACTTTGCATATAACAAGGAAGTAATGGCAAAAGTAGATCACTTAGATCACTCTGCATCAGGCCAGGCCCACACAGTCACATCATGCATCATTCAAGTTTGCCAGTCACTACCACAGTTTAAAGTTAGTCTCCTCCAGACTTAAATTGTAAAAACACTAGCAATCAGGACACTTAAATGTTGATCCAAACAAGGCTGTGTGGTTCTCACCTGTCAGAACTGTCTGTGCAATGAGGAAGACCTCCTGTAAACTAGAATGCAACTGTTCATTTACCATGTATATTATTACAGGCTAGCTCTGTTCTCATTCCCACTCCCATCCCCAGACTCAGCCAATGCTCTTCAGAGAGGAATGGCACCATCTTACCCAGATATAAGCCTCCAACAACCTATACAGCCCTGTGTGTGTCACACCTGTCTCATATCCACCTCTTAAACTATCACTTAACCACCATGTCCTTTGGGTTTAATCACACAGCATCATGGACAAAGCTCTCTCATCAACTTCTAAGGCATATAAATACATATTGAACACATGAATATCCAGCAATCGTATAAAAATAATAATATCCTGTTTAAAAAAAAAAAAAACTAAATGAAAAGTCATACCTTCCCACCATCACTGATTTGATCTGGTTCTTACTGAACATCAAGCCAATTATTCATCCATCCCATCATTAACTGTTGTTGTTTTCCCTCAAACTCAGTACACAATGGAAGAGACTGGTAAAGTGATATAAGATTAGATAAATTATGTTACTATTCCTAATTCATTACATACCACAAATACAAGCTATAGTAAAACAGGATCCTTGACCATCATGAAAGATCCTAAAACAGGAAAATAATGAAATACAAGCTTACTCAATTAAAACTGTTTCTTATGTGCACATGTAATATGCACACAAATAAACCAAGAGCTATCCTAAAAAGTTGGGTCATGTTTTGTCAACTCCTTTCTGATTTTTGTTTGTTTGTTTGTCTGTTTGTTTTGTCCTGGGACAGGGTTTCTCTGTATAGTCCTGGCTGTCCTGGAACTTACAGTTCAGGCTGGCCTTGAACTCACAGAGTGCTAGGATTAAAGGCGCGAGCCACCACAGCCCAGCAATAGCGCTAGTTCTAGAAAGCATCATAAACTATCACAAGCCTACACTGGGTTTCAATATTTTAATTATCCCATATCTGGCCAGGGAGATGGTTCAGAGGTAAAGGTGCTCATCACCATGCCTGACAACTGGAGTTTGATCCCTGGATCTCACACATAGAGAATCAACTCTTGGAAGTTGTTCCTTGACTTCCACAGGTGCCAGGGCTTGTACACAACACAGATTAATAAAAGCTTTTTTCTCATTTTCAACTTTTACCTTCCAGTTTCCAAGTCTTTTTGCCTAAATTAAAAATTTTTTACATAGATATCCACATCTTATTTAGTACTCTAAAAGCAGTCAGGTTATATTCAATTTTGAATGAAGACAATCCAACTGTAAAACACTTCCACATTAGCAATGACAGCCAGTTTTCCTAGATGCCACCACCTATGAGAGAGAGCAGAGGAGTAGCTCAACCCTTGCAAAATAAAACTAGACAGTATTTCGGGATTTTACTAAAGGCAATTCTATTTTTCTTCATACTTTTAAAGATACCACACACAAATTTCTTGCGCAAAAGGAAGAACGAAGCAACCAATGTGAGCAAAGATGTTGAACGCTAGTCAGGCAAACCCAGAAGGAGGAAAAAGGAACATTCGGTGGAGGAACATTCGGTGGCGCTCGGAAGCCTCGGAGCAGCTAGCTCTCCGCGAAAGGCTTCTCCAGCAGCCCAACTGGGAGGTGGCTGGAGAAGGCACATTTGAAATATCACTACCCCATCGATGCAGGCGCGAGCACCACGAGGGACCCGCCCGCGCACACGCCCACCGCCCGCTGCAGCAAGCGACCTGGGCGCAGCCGCAACACGCAAGTATCACTCGACCGGAGCAGAAAGTTTTGAATGAAATACCCAAGAGCCGAAGCGCACTGGTCTCGGAGCTGAAGTCGCGCTAGGAACGCACAGGAGGCCAAACCACTGGACAAGCTGGATGACCGACGCGGGACCCGGAGATGGCAGCGGCGGCAGAGCACTGGCTCCCTCAACCCAGGTGTCAGCGCGCCTCGCCTCTCCGTCGCTCCCCATCCGACCGAAGTAGGACAAGGACCGCGGTACTGATCGCGGGTGTGGCTCAGGCGCGCGAGACTCGGCGTCTAGTGCAGAGCCCAGAGACTCGCAGGCCGCTGGGCCAGGTCGCAGCTCCGGAACCCGCGGTCGCGCGCCCCTCCCCCACCCTTCCTCCCTCGCCGGGGCACTCAGAGCCGGCGCCGCATCCCAGGAGACCCACCGCCCGCGGCCGGGGACGGGGAAGCTCTGCCTGCGTGGTCGCAAGCAACCCTCGGCGGGGCGGAGTGGAGTCGGGACCGAGCGCCGCGCGGACTCACTTTTTCGGATGTTTCTCTCTTTTCGGCCTCCGCTTTCGGGCCTGAATGGCCAGCACTGAGGAGAGAGAAGACACATTAACGGTCCGGCCGGCCGCGAGGCAGGAAAGGGGCCGCGCGCGCCGCTCACCTTTCCTGGAGCTCATTCCGACTCGGGGCAGCCCGGCCGTGGGGGAGGGGGCGGGGAGGCAGACTCGGCGGCGCAGGCGGCGGCGACGCGACAACCAGCCGCACCGGGATGCAGCTTCCACTCGCTCGCCAGCCGGGCGGGAACCGCGCCTGCGCCGCCGTGACCGCTCCCGCGGAGGCCAATGGGACCCGCCCCCGCGGCCCCGCCCCGCGGCCCCGCCCCCTTCGTACCTACCGCGTACACGGGGTCGGGACTTGGCCGCGCCCCTTTGGGCACAGCGTCCGCTCCGCGGCCCACCTGTGTAAAAAGGCGGCTTCCAGCTCCCCGCTCCCCACCTCCCACTGTGTGTCTCCGCCGCCGCAGGCCACCTGCCCCTGAGCACCAGGCCCAGTGGTGCGACCCTTCTTCCCAGCCCCCGCCTCGCTCCGCACTCGGGCTGTTCGGGCTGCACGCCCCTCCGTGCGCCCTTCCTTGGCCTGCGCCTTCGCGGATCTCACACCACTTGTCTTCCCGGGGCCTCTTCTCTCCCTTTGAGCCTCTACAACCTTGCAGCTCCCTTTAAGCCTCTACAACCTTTCTCTGGCGAGCGTGGAAAGGCCACAAGACCAATAGCTGGAAAACCTGGGTGTATGACCTTGGAGAAGTTATTTCCTCTCTCCTTTTCCTACTCCCACAGGGCTGCGTGAGTTTAACGAAGGAAAAGATGTATATATCTTGAAAGGAAAGTTTGGCCCATGAAGCCCAGTTTTCTAAATACCATGAGATGAGAGCTTAAAACAAGAATCATGCTAAGCAGTTCTTTTTCTGCCTCCTACAGCGGGGAAGCTGAACCCGAAATAGGTCAAACAGTTCTACCAGATGGTTTCTCATTCCATCTTCCCTGGCTACCTAAGATGTGAATCAAGCTGACTGGCACATAGTTTTTAACTCAGTGTTCTCTGGTCTTTTTAGACAATTACAGTATCTTTGAAAAATACATACCCTGAGCATTCAGCCCTCCTTTGGTTACGGTTGTGTCCTTGAGTATTACTCAAAAAATGTCCCAACAAACAGGAAAGGCCACTTTCAGTTTGAAGAGATTGTACTTTTTCCAATTTTTATTGTAAAAAAAAAAAAAACAAACAGCCGAGCAGTGGTGGTGCACACCTTTAACCCCAGCACTCAGGAGGCAGATGCCCAGAGGCACGGGTGGATCTCTGTGAGTTCGAGGCCTGCCTGGTCTATATAGCACAAGTTCCAGGACAGGCTACAAAGCTACAAAGAGAACCCCTGTCTCAAAAAAAAAAAAAAAAAAAAAAAAAAAAAAACGAAACAAACAAAAAGATCAAACTTATGAGAAAATTGCAGTAACCAACACTATTAACCAACATTCGTTACTTTTTTTTTTAAAACATTTCTCTCCATCTGCTTCTAAGTGTGTGCATGGTTTATTTTGCAGAATCATTCTCGACCTCCAAACATTTCATTGCCTAATTACTAGGAACAAAGGTATTTTTCTACATAACCACAATGTTACAAGCCATTGTTCCAGTTTCTGAAATATTCCAATAAAATCTATGTAGTGACATTTTTCTAATCTAAGGTCATTAGTTACTACATTAGCAACTCTATTTTTTAGTTGTGTTTAGAATAATCCCTTGAGCCTGACCCAGGTTCATTTCCCAGATACCAGAAAAAGAAAAATCCCTGTTTGAGACTTTTTGACTGGGTTTCACAGTGTCTCCAAGGCTGACCTTCCATTTACAATGTAGTGATCTAACTACACATTTGGCTTCTCAAGTACAAGAAAGACAGGCATGAACCATAAACAGTGACTATTATGAAGACTAGTTCTGTTTTGCAGAATGCTCCTCAGTTTGGATTTTGTTTGCATAAGACTCCAGTCAAGTTCAATAATTTATCAAATGCACCATATGTATGGTGTGTGTCTGTCTCAGTCCATCAGGCCAAGATGTCAGTTTACTCCATTATGGATGACACATTCAATCATTTCTCCAGAAAAAAAAAAAAACTTTGTATTAAAAAGTAGTCTATATTTTACAAGTGGTAAGAGACTCAAAAAGACTTTCTTCAAAGACATGGAACTGGTCAACAAGTATCTAACAAGATGTTCAAAATCACTAGTTATTCTGGACATGCAAAACAAAATGAGATCCTACTTCACACTTGGCACAACTGCATTATTGAAAATGCATTATAGAAAATGCAAAGTCAAGCATAATGGTGCACACCTTCAATTGAAGCACTAAGGAGACTGAGTAGGAGTGTTGTGTTTACAGCCTAGGCCACATAGTACATACCAGGTCAGCCTCAACTTCAGAGCAGGAAAAGGGGGAGGGGAGCTAAGAATATAGCTTAGAGATAGAATGTTTATCATGGGGTCCTACCCAGGTTCACTTCCCAAATACCAGCAAAAGAAAAGAAAGAAAGATGGAGAGAAGAGGGAGGGAAGGAGAGGGAGGAAAGGAAGGAAGAAACAAGGAAGGAAGGAAAACAGACCTTAGTGAGTGGTCTGGAACTCTTGCATATTGGAAACCCTGACATCTTTGTGGGCTGCTGGTGAAACTACACAATGGTACAGTAACTATGGAAAAGTTTGTCAGTTTCTCAAAAACTAATCATAGAATTACCAACAATTCCATTCACAGGTACATTTTTCACAAGAGTTAAAAAACAGATGAATCTTTGACACAGGCCTATGAAACCAGCACTTGTGAGGCAAAAGAATTCAGGGCCTGCCTGGGTTCTAAACCAGCCAGGGCTACTTGACAATTTCCTGAATTAAAAACAAATCCATCAATCCTTGGGCAGGGAGGTTATTATCTACAGTAAAGCAACGACCAAAATATAAAAAGTGGTGGATGTGGTATCAAATCCCTATAATGCAAGCACTCAATAGGAAGAGGCAGGATAATGATCACAAGTTTCAAGCCAGGCAGAACTAAAAAGCAATACCCCAGGTAGAACTAAATAGCATTTAACTAGGCCTTGCTTACAGTTTGAGAGGGTTAGTCCATTATTGTTAGAGCCAAGAGCATGGCAGCACACTTGTAATAGGAACAGTAACTGAGAGATACATCCTTATCATCAGGAAGAGAGAGAGAGAAAGAGAGAGAGACTAGGCCTGGTATATGACAAAGGAACCTCATGCCACATGCTGCGAAAACCCACCCCAAGAGGTACATTTCCTCCTATACAACCTCCTAATGTTTCCAAAAAGTTCCACTCCCCAGTGGCTAAGCATTCAAATATGTGAGCCAATGGGGATCATTCTTATTCAAATAATCACAATGGGTTTGTAGACATATCAAAATGCAACAATGTATTCAGTCCTTTAAAAGTCGCCATAGTCTATCATGGTCTCATGATTAAATATCCAGGCTTCTGAAAGTCATGACAATCTCATAACCCTCTGCAAAATCAGAAGGAAAAAGAAAATTGCTTACTTCTAACATACAATGACACAGGTCATACATTACTATTCTAAAAGCAAGGAAAGGGACACATAGTGAGGAAATGCTGGACCAAAGCAAGACTGAAAATCAATGGGGCAACTCCAAACTGCATCTCCATGTCTGATGCCAAAGTACTGGAGATCTCTAACTCCTTTCAGCTTTGTTGACTGCAACCCACTTCTCTCTCTTGCACTGGCCCACATGTAGTCTATCTCTGTCTCCTTGGCAGGTATACCTGAACTCCAGCATCTCCAAAATCTTAGGGTCCCCATTAAAGTCTTGGCTTCTCCTTCGCTGCTTTACACAATGGCATTTTCAGGCCTCCTGAAATCTGTAGATAAATAAGCCTCCATGCAGGGGCTCTCTGTAGGGAGATAGTTCTGTGGCACTGACCACGCCCATTGGGGGTGGAGCCATGGGCGGAGTGACCTGTGTGTGGAAGGAGGTCGGAGGGGGCCAGGAAAGGCTCTCTCTGGCATGACTCAGACAGGAGAGGATCGGGTTGAATTTCCTGGTGTTCATCTGTCTAGGTTGTAAGTTATTTCTCCCTGAATAAACATCTATTCGGCCTATTTGTTTATCCTGATCCTTATTTACCGCGATATCTCTCCTGACATACATCTATAGCCTCAACAGCTTCCCTTAGCCCCAAATGGAGATTCCACAACCCCTTTTTTGTATCCTTGACTCTAAAGCCAGAACCATATGACCAAAAGTAACTAGATTAATCTGTTTACTGGAACCTGGCCCCCTTATACAATTATATTTACATCAGTTTTATGTTGATGACTTCATTCACTGCTTAAGTTTTTATTTTATTCCTTTTCACAAGTTGGAAACTTAGCTGCCTTGAGATCACCACTCCCTTTATTCCATTTAGCATCCGATTTTCTTTAAACTTATCTCCTTGAATACAGAATTTGGCTGCAATATCACCTTTCCTGGCCCTCCTTTTCTCTTCAAACTGTACATTTTCTATTTCCCTTTGTCCAGCTTATCTTTACATTATAGACCTGCATAAGAGTGACCATTAATACGAACATGATTGTTTTAATACTAAGCGTCTTGAAATCTCTTCTGCCAATGCCATTAATCCAAAACTCTTCAATTTAGCCTCAGACATGTTTTTAGGACAAGGGCAAAAAGCAGCCTTATCCTTTGCCAAAATATTACAAGAATGGTGTCTAGGCCACTTATTAATATTCTTTCCCTCTGAAACCTCTTGAACTGAGCTATTAAAATTTACATTGCTCTCAGTACTACTATCTTCCATGTTCCTACTAGAATAGCCCATTAAATCCTGATTAAGAGGTCTGTTACAAGTAAGGTTATTCCCCGCCACCAGTCCCACAGCCGCACCAGCCCCAAATAACACACAGAGATGCTGTATAGATATAATTTTGTTGGCCAGGTACTAGTTTCTTATCAGCTAGTTCTGTCTTAATTATTAACCCATGTTTATTAATCTAAGTGTTTCCACATGGTCTCATCTAACCAAAGAGTGGGCCCGGACCTCTGTTCTCCCCAGTCTCTCCATGCTGACCATCCATACTACTTCCTCTAATTCTCCTTGTCTCCTAGTCCCACCTATCTTGCTTTCCTATTGGCCAACAGTGCTTTATTCATTAACCAGTATGAGAAACATATTTACAGAATGACATCTCCCATCATCTCCTCTTTTCTGTCTAAAATAAAAAGAAGGGTTTTAACCTTAACATAGCAAAATATATCACACAACAGTAATCAAATAAGAATTATAGTTAACAATATTTAGTCCATTAACATTTAGTAAGATTTAAAGAAAATATTTCATCATCTATTCTTTCTTTGTGAGTTTAAATTCCCATAAGTAACTTACCTTTAATCCTAACTAAGGAAAACTATAACCATAACTATCTGTCTTCAACTCATTCAAAGACCACAGAAGGATAATATATAGACTCTAGAAATGACAGAGACAACTCATTGCCTGGTCAGTCACCCGAAGTTTTTCTGTAATCTTCCATCTTCAGCCCATAGGCCATAGTGTGTCTGACAGACTCTTCAGCAAAGCAGGAAAGTTTAAACTGTCTTTCTGTATTGGCAGTTTGTCAGTCACTTTTCTCTGTGTCCTGCAGACTGTCTGGCAGACTCTTCCATGTAGCAGGAACTCTGTAGAAATGTCCATCTTGAATCAGCAGTCAATTTTTTGTGGGTCCTGCATGTCCAGTTTATACAGCATAAAGTCAAACAGTCCAGACAAGAACAGTATCTTGTCCAAATGGCTAGTCTTGCCATATTGAAAGCAAACTCTATATGTGTTTCTTCGATGTCCATCTTCCTTTCTGACACAAGTGGTGTCAGTTGTGCTTCACTGTCAAGAAAAACCCTAAACCATTTTAAATGCCATATTCTGTAGGCCTTTGAAAGGTTTGAAGAATGCCTATTCATCTTAAATACATCTCTATATATCTAGAAATCCTAGCAAACTTAACTATAAGTTTTGACTATCATAGATAATTATCTAAAATCTGTACTAAAACCCTTCTTTTTATTTAGACAGAAAAGAGGAGATGATGGGAGATGTCATTCTGTAAATATGTTTCTCATACTGGTTAATGAATAAAGCACTGTTGGCCAATAGGAAGGCAAGATAGGCGAGACTAGGAGACAAGGAGGATTCAAGGAAATAGTAAAGAGGAGTCAGCATGTAGACTTTGGGCAGAGCAGACACTGGCTTCACTCTCAGGTAAGATGAGACTACATAGAAATACTTATATTAATAGAAATGGGTTAATAATTAAGACAGAGCTAGCCAATAAGAAACAAGTAACAGGCCAACAGCATAATATCAAATACAGAGTCTGTGTGTGTTATTTGGGGCAGGCACAGCGGTGGGACCAGTGGCAGGGAGGAAAAACTACTCGTAACAGAGGTCAATTGCTTTTATAATACCAAATTCCAAAGTATTCCTCCAAATAAAAAGCCTTATAATAGCTCCTACTCCTCCTTCCCCTGCCTTTCAGTGGCTGAAATTATAGGCATGTACCAATACCACCTAGCATTCATTCATTCATTTTCTGGCACTTTAAACTGTCTCGGATTTGTCCAAGTAAACCCTTTAGCCTTGTAGTGTTCTTTGGAAATTATCTGTGGTGGTTTGTTAAAAAAAAAAAAATGGCACTAATAGGAGCTGTGGCTTTGTTGTAGCTGGTATGGTCTTGTTAGAGAAAGTATGTCACTGTGGAGTTGGCCTTTGGGGGGTCTAACCACACCCAGTGTCTCAGGCCACTTCCTGTTGCCTAATGGTCAAGATGTAGAAGCCTCAGCTCTTTCTCCAGCACCATGTCTGCCTGCATGCCACCCATGTCACCATGTCGCACCATAATGATCATGGACTAAACCTCTGAAACTATAAGCCACCCCAAATAAATGTTTTCCTTTAAATGAGTTGCCATGGTCATAGTATGTCTCTTTACAGCAATAGACACCTTAAGTAAGACACCATCTCTCCAGTTCCCTTTACAATGACATTTTCTTTTAAAAAAATTTTTTTTATTATACAGTGATCTGTCTGCATATACACCTGCAGGCCAGAAGAGGGTACCAGATCTCATTAAAGATGGTTGTAAGCCATCATGTGGTTGCTGGGAATTGAAGTCAGGATCTTGGGAAGAGCAAACAGTACTCTTAACCTCCCCCTAGAATGACATTTCAAAAGAAAATGTTCACCTAAACTTTAGTTCACCTAAAACTCACTATGTAGACCAAGCTGCTCTCAAACTCATCAGAAATTTGCCTGCCTCTACCTACAGAAGTATGTGCCACCACACCAACATAGAAGGAAAATTTTCCTAAGTATGATTTGTACTTTCATCCTATAATATATTGATACATGCATCAGATTAGTATAGTGGATATAATTAAGAAGAAATATCTGGACAATGGTGGCACATACCTTTAATTCCAGCACTCAGGAGGCAGAGGCAGATGGATTTCTGAGTGTGAGGCCAGCCTGGTCTACAGAATGAGTTCCAGGACAACCAGGGCAGCTCAGAAAAACTCCGTCTTGAAAAAATAAAACAAAACAAAAAAGCTGAATGACCAATAGGCAGGCAGAGGAGGGATAGGTGGGGCTGGCAGGTAGAAAGAATAAGTAGTAGGAGGAATCTGGGAGAGAAGACAATGAGGGAGAAGAAGAGGGAGACACCTGGGGCCAGTCAGCCAGGCAGTCAACCGCCATCAGACACAGAGGAAGTAGAAAAGTAGGACATATAGAATGAAAGATAAAAAGCCCTTAGAATGAAAGATAAAAAGCCCTGAGGCAAAATGCAGATAAAAAGAAAAAGATAATATTAAGTTATAAGAGCTACCGGGACAAGCATAAGATAAGGCTGAGCATTCATAACTAATAATAAGTCTCTGTGTCATGATTTGGCAGCTAGTGTTCTGGGAAAACCTGCTATAGAGACAGGGTTTCTCTCTGTAGCCTTGGCTGTCCTGGAATTTATTACTTCATTGGAGAGTATTTCTCAGTGAAGCAGACACCATCAAAATAGCAGTGTGACAGATAGATGTTAGTTCAGAGACAGCAGAGGCAGACCACTCTGCTACTTCTCCCTCTAGCAACCTGAGGAAGCTTGAATAAGATGGTTGTCTGTACCTCAGCTTTCTAATCTATGAACTGCAGACAGCAATGTTATTTACCTGTAAATATGATAATGAATTAATTCACACACACACTAAAAAATATCCACTTGAAGAATACTGGGTATGTTACCTATAGCCCCAGCACTTTGGAGGGCTAGCCTGGTCTACATGTGAAATTTGTCTCAGACTAACCAACCAACGAACAAACCAACCACAACAAGAATGTCGAGAAATAGCTAATCGTGTTTGTTGTGAAGGGTTAAATCGGTGCACACAAACTTTCCAGAATTGTTTATGCATTCAGTAACTATTTGCTGGTCTTATTAGATACCTGTATCTACACATAGCTTTTCAAAATTTATCATTTTAAACGACAAATATTTAGGTTCCAAGTAGAGCTCAGAGTCTGAGAGGCTGAATGTGTGCAGGACTCTGTCTGAGCTCCAGTAACACACACAGACTGCCCCTCTCCCCCTGAAATCCTAAAACTAAAGCAGTAAACACTTTATCATCTCACAGATTCTGTGATCCAGGGATGCAGGGACAGTTCAGCTGATGAGATGAGATGTCACTGGGGGCTGTAGTCATTTGAAGACTTGGCAGAGGCTAGAAACTTTGTTCCTAAGATGGCTCATTCACATGGCTGTTACTAGGAGGCCTCAATCCTAACAGGCTCTGTCTCCTTCTCACAGCATAGATCTAGATCTCTCCATAGGGCTGCTGGACTGGCTGGCTTTCCCCATAGTGAGTGACCCATGAGGGAACAAGGAAGAAGCTACAATGCCTTCTATGACCTATGCTCAAAAGTCACAATCCATCATTTCTGCCACATTCTATACATCAGAAGCAAATACAGTATGCTCAAAGGAAGAGAAAAAAACAACTCCAAAATTCTGCTTTTTTTTTTTTTTTTTTGGATGCTGAAGACTGAGCCTAGGGTCTCACAATAACTAGGCAAGCACTCTACTACTGAACTTTACTTCCAGTCCACCCCACTCTACCCCTCTTTTTTTTTTTAACCAACAGGGTCTCTTAGAGGTTGGTCTCAACATTGCTATGTAACTGAGGCTGAACTTAAACACTCAATAATCTTCTCCTTCCCATGTACTTAGTACTCATCATGCCAGATCTCCCTGTGTTCCTATTCTTTTTCTTTTCTCCTTTGTTTTATTTTGAGATAGAGTTTCATGTAGCTGAGACTGGTCTCAAACTCCCAATAGGTCACAGACTAAGCTTTAACTCACCGTGATTCTCCCATCTTAGTGTCTTGATAAACTACCATTCTCCCATCAGCTTCCCTCCTCCTTATAAAGAAAATATGGTTAAGCTCTGTAATCTCAACCCTCAGCTCTCAGGAAGCAGGGCTGAGGCAAAAAGGCTTTTCAGGAGTTTAAACTCAGCCTAGGCCACAGAATGAAACATGACACCTCCCAAGAAAAAGGAGATCCAAATGTTATGGAAATCCAAATGTTATGTACCTGGTTTTGGCAAGGGACCTCATAGCTGAATCAAATCATGGCATAAATGTACATTCTCTTGCACTTCGCTTGGTTTGGCTCTTTGAAGCCCAGGCTCACTTCAAACTCACAGAAATCCTCCTGTCTTTAGCCTCACTGGAGCTAGTACAGGAATGTACCACTACACATAGCTCTAACATCTACTTCTTTTTTGTTTTGTTTTGCTTTTGGAGACAGGGTTTCTCTGAGTAGCCCTGGATGTCCTGGAATTTGCTTTGTAGACCAGCTTGACCTCAAACACACAGAGATCCCCCTGCCTCTGTCTCCCAAGTACTGGGATTAAAGGTGTGAGTCACCACCACCCAGTTTAAATAGCATTTGTTAAAAAATTATTTATTTGTATTATGTGCATTGGTGTTTTGCCCTCATGTATGTCTGTTTGAGGTGTCATATCTTGGAGTTACAGACAGTTGTAAACTATCAAGTGGGTGCTAGGAATAGAACTTGGGTCCTCTGGTAGAACAGACAGTGCTCTTAACTGATAGAGCCATCTCTCCAGCCCCTTAAGTAGCAAGCAGGCAAAAACTAAAGCCTTCTTCTGTGTCCTTTTGTATAGGCTGCCACCAGAAGGTGTGGCCCAAATTTAGGGTGGGTCTTCATAGCACAAATGATCCAACCAAGAATACCACTCTTGAAAAACAAAACAAACCAACCAACCAACAAACAAAAAGCCAGGCAGTGGTGCACAGGTCTTTAATCCCAGCACATGGGAGGCAGAGGCAGGTGGATCTCTGTGAATTTGAGGGCAGTCTGGTTACACAGTGAGTTCCAGGACAGGCTCCAAAGTTACACAGAGAAATCCTGTCTTGAGAAACAAAAAGCAAAAAAAAAAAAAAAAAAAAAAAAAAAAAAAAGGCATATCTCTCATAGGCGTACCAAAGCTACTTGGGATTTAGTTTGATTCCAGATACAGTCCAATCAACAATCAAGATTAGTCATCACACTAGGGCTGGCAATGTGGCATATGGGGTAAAGGTACTTGCTGCCAAGCTTGATGACCTGAGTTCAGTTCCCAGGAGGACATGGTAGAAAAGAACTGAGTCCCATAAATTGTCTTGTAACCTCTGTGGCACATGAGTGTGCAAACATATAACACATCAATGATATATTAAAACCAAAACAACAGAAAACTAGACTTCCAAGGAGAGGCCAGAGTGATCTTTCTGCTGAACGAAGGCATAGTAAAAAGAGCAATACAGATGTACATCCTCACCAGAGCCTGTGGGAAGGAAAGGCTTTAATGAAATCCTCATGAAAGGAAGTCGGCACAGGAACTCAAGGCAGGCATCTGGAGACAAGAAGTACAAGCCATAGAGGACACTGCTTGTTGCCTTGCTCTATGGCTCACTCAGTTTTCCTTCTTATACCACCTGCCTTACACTAAGACTGTGTGTCCATCTGTATTGCCTACAGTGGGTAGGGTCTTCCATGCAACCATTAAGCCAAGAAATGCCCACAGACTTGCTTACAGGCAATCTGATAGAGGTACTTTCTCATTTGAGGGTCTCTCTTCCTGGAAAACTTTAGCTTGTGTTAAGTCAATGAAAAAACAAACAAAACAAAGAAAAAACCAAATACCATTACCACCACACACCCAGAGAAATAACACAGAAGACAAACTGTCCACTTATGAGACAGGCAATCACACCAAATCATGGACAGGTCAGGCCTGTCCACCTTCAATCAGATTACCAACTTTGGATTGCATTACTGACTGCCTGCTTCCTAAGAAAAATAATTTATTATACCTCTAACATATTTCCTTGAATCCGATTTGTCTCTCAGTGCTTTGGTTGGATCCTGTCTTTCCTTTTTGCCTTTAAATACAATCTGACACCATGGGTTCTTTAATTTGCAAACATTAGCCAAATGTGGTGGTGAACATACATGGAAATGCCAGTTTAGGCAGGAGAAATGCCAGTTTAGGCTAAATAACAAGAAGTATGTATGTATGCATGCATATATGTGTAAAAACATTAAATTTATTATTTTTGTCTCCTCTAAATCTTGTCTTGTTTTGTAGGCCAGGATAGCCTCAAACTCTGGGACTACACTCAAATGTCACTTCTTCTCTTTTGCTATGGCAACATGTTACTTTATCACACCAAAACATTATATGCTATTTATGCATTTATAGTATTTATTTTTAAATAAAAATGTGTGTGCATGAGCACATGTTCATGCTTTTATTCATTGTGCCTTACATGTGGCAATCAGGAGACACCTTTTGGGAAATGGATTTTCCTTCAACCATGTGGGTATGGAGGATCAAACTCCAGTCATCAGGCTTGGTGGCAAGTGACTTTACCCATGAACTACCATCAGCCTGCTATTTATATATTTATACCTAAAACATTAATTTTCTCTCCATCCCAGGAAGCTGTGCATCCTTCCAGGTTCTCTGCCTCACCTCTTCATGGCTCAAGTTCTCATGTGATTCTCTTCTCAGCTGGGAAAGCACCTTCTAGAAAGGCATTTGATGAATGACTTAGCTAAAAGTACAGCCCTTTCTCCCCACCCCACTTATTCTGTTACTTGTTCAATTTTCTTCACAGCATTTATCATGATACAAAACTACATATTTGTGACATATAATTTATAATGAAACTGTGTATTTGATCTTTTTCAGGTCTGGAACAGATCTCCTAAAAACTCTGAATTTCCTAAGTGACAAGAAACAGCTATTGGGGGCTGGGAAAAAAATGGTTCAGTGATTAAAAGCACTAGTTCCTCTTCCAGAGGGTCTGGATTTTCTAGCACCTACTTGATAGTTCATAGCTGCCTGCAACTCTAATTCCAGAAGATCTGTCTCCCTCACCTGACCTCCATGGGCACTGTTTGTGAAGCACAAACATCCATGCAGGCAAAACACTTAGAGACATAAAAGAAAAACTATCTATGAACTGGAAGGGCCTTATTCATAGTTCATAATTCTAATAAGGTCCTTCCAGTTTATAGATAACCACAGAATTCCAGGCTTGTTGTCAGGGAAATCAGGAAGTTTGGATTGGAGGGCTCGAGTTTCAGTCCCTCTTCATGCAGGGAGGCAAGAAAGGCTGAATTTATCCAACATCAGTAATTTAATCACTCATGCTTCTGTGGCAGAACCTCTAAAAAGAACCCCTAGATTGTGGGACTTGGTGATTACACTGAGCTGCTATCTGCCTGGAAATTCTACTATTCTGCTCCCTGTAACCTTACTTATGCATCTCTTCAGTCTGGCTATCCTTGAAGTATGTCCTGTACAATAAACCTGTCAGTGTTGTGTTTCCTGTGCTGTGAACTGTTCTTGCACACTTTTACCTTTGAGGGTTGGAGCCACAGGAATTCCTGAAAGCTGGAATGTTTCAATCTCACAGGAGACAGTTAAACAACACAGGCTCAAAGTGAACTTCATACTTTGAAAGATTGGCTAGTCTGGGGGAAAGTGACTGAATTTCTTTTTTCTTTTTCTTTTTTTTTTTTTTTTTTTTTCTTTCTTTTTCTTTTTTTTTTTTTTGTGACTGAATTTCTTTAGAAGTTATATATTCTTCAGCAGTTTGCCTGGAAGAGAAGAGTTCAGGGTTTTCATGTAAGTAGCAGCCACAGGGCTCATTAAGTGAACAATATATGATGTTAAAAGAGTTTTCTGTCCTGCCAACCAGTTCCCAAATAACCACACAGAGATTTATTATTAGTTATAAATGATTGGCTGATAGCTCAGGCTTGTTATTAACTAGTGCTTACATTTTAAAATAACCCATATTTCTTATCTATATTCTGTTGGTACCTTTTTTCAACATGTCAAGTTCATTTTGCTTCTCTCCCTGTCTCCTCATAATTCCTGAGATTCCTCCATCCTCCTTTTTCATGTTCTCTTTTTGTCTGCAAGTCCTGTCTAACTTCCACCTGTACATACAGCTATTGGTCAGTCAGTTCTTTTATTAACCAGAGAGTAATACATATTTATTGTTCAATGGAAGTGTGAGGCAAGGAATTGGGCTGAGGAGCCTAGTACTTGCTAAACTAAGGAGGGTCATACTATGGATGGAGTCCTGTGTGTTTTGATGGAAGGCTTTTTCCAGCTCCCCACTCACTTGCAGCTGGGTCTCTGAGGTCAGTCTGACTTTCTTCAGCTGGTATGAGCTTCTCTCTGGAGGGGGCATGTCTTCCCTAGCCACCTGCCCATTCTTTAGAGAACTGTTGGCAGGTAAAAGCACTTGTGGCAGAGCCTAGTAATTTGATGTGCTCAACAAATATTTGCTGAGGGAAGAAATGATGAAAGTGAAGAGAGGTGTGATGGTTTGAAAGAAAATGGCTCCCAAAGGGAGTGGTACTATTAGGAGGTGAGTGTCACTATGGGGATGGGCTGTGAGATCTCATACATGCTCAAACCACACCCAGTGACCCAGACCAATTCCTATCATCTCTGAGTTAAGATGTAAGGACTCTCAGCTCCAGCACTGTATGCCTGCATGCTACTATATCTTACTATGATGATAATAGTCTGAAACTCTGAAAAATCTAAGCCACCCCAATTAAATGTTTTTCCTTTATGAGAGTTGCCGTAGTCATGGTGACTCTTCATAGCAATAGAAACCCTCACTAAGACAGAAGCCAACAGTCCCTACAGTTCTAAGCAGGCTTCCTTAATGAATTCAGCACAGCTCTGTGTTCTATCTGTTGACACTAAGCATACCAATTGTAAGCATTTCCTGCATTACCTATGGTTGCTGGGCTAACCAAAACTCCTTGTCTGTGCTCCTTCAGTATGATCCTACCTGTCTCATTCTTTTACAGAATTCAGTGATACCTGAGGAAGGAAGATATTATATACATTGAATTTGTCATTCTAAATAAAAATATATTTCGAAGTGTGGCTATAAAAATGCACTTTGCCAGATGATGGCATACGCCTTTAATCCCTGCACTCGGGAGACAGGGACAGGCAGATCACTGTGAGTTTGAGGCCAGCCTGGTCTACAGGGTGAGCTCCAGGACACAGAGAAACCCTGCCTTGAAACGACCCCCAAAGCACTTTTATTTATTTCTGTATTTATTTTCACACACAAGAGCATGATATTCATGTGGGTGTGTGAGAGGTAAATGTACAAGTTTGTGTGTTTGTGCATGGTGTCTTCCTCAGTAGATACTTCTTTTATTACTTGAGATAGTCTTTTATTGAACTAGGAGTTTGCCAATTCAGTTAGGCTGCCTGGCCAATGAACTCCAGGGATCTGCCTGTCTTTCTGCTTCCCCTTCCTCGGTGCTGGATTATAAGCAATGCATCATCTTAGCAGCCTTTTTTGTGGGTGCTGGGAATTTGAACACAGGTCCCCATCCTTTTGCAGAAAGCACCAACTGAGTCATATCCTCAGTACCTATGTTTTATTTCATTTTTTTTCAGTGCTGGGTTTGAACTTAGAACATATTATCTAGGCAAGTATTGTTCCACTGAACACAGCCCATAGAGACTAGGTATATAGTACACTACACTACCTAGTTAGGTTTGCTTAAGTGCATTCTGATATGTGTGGAGTGATAACATTGTTAATTATTCATTTCTCAGATCCCCTTCATTGAGCCATACACAAGCACATATATATATATATATATATATATGTATGTATCTATACATGAACATTATAGATTTATACATTTATCTAAACACACATGCAGATATCTATGTATAGACACAGAAATAGACAAATTTTTAGATATCATATCAAAATTTTGGGGGGCTGAGGGGTTACTGGAAACTGAACTCAGCCTTGCTCAGATTAAGCATATATCCTATTCCTACAATTAACTTTTCTGAATTCAAATATACTAGTACCATAAAATTTATTCTGAGGGACGAATAGTGTGTGTGTGTAACTTGAAAGCACTGTCAGTGGCTTCCAATTTCAATTCTGGTTTAAAAAGATTTAAGGTTGCTACATCTCTTTTTCAAGTTGTTTGCTTTTTTGAGGCAGGATTTCTCTGTGTAGCACTAGCTGTCCTGGCACTCACTCTGTAGACCAGGGTGGCCTTGAACTCACAGAGATCTATCTGCCTCTGCCTCCCAAGTGCTGATGTTAAAAGTATGTGGCACCACTGCCTGAAAAGTTGGTACACCTTTACAAGAAGAAGAAGAGGAAGACGAAGACGAAGAGGAAGAAGCAAAAGAAGAAGAAGAGGAAGAGGAAGAAAGCTGGACTGACTGAAAATCAATGACTAATGATTTTTCTTGGATCCATCAGAGAATAAGGTCAGAGCAAACTGCTACCTGAATCTGGAACAACATAGACACAGACAATCACTAAGAAGGTCAGTTTATCTGGAGCCACTGCTGCTAGAACTACAAATGGGAGGAAGCACCTTAATGTTAATTTTATTTTGGAAATTTACATTTATCTACTTATCTGATGGGAGATGTCATTCTGTAAATTTATGTTTCTCTTATTGGTTAATGAATAAAGCACTGTTGGCCAATGGGAAAGCAAGATAAGTAGGACTAGGAGACGAGGAGGAGCTGGCCACCAGCTACCCCCCTTTTCTCTCCCCTCTATCAATAAACTCCACGTGGGTGCTGAGTCTGGTGTTTGTGGTTCTTAGGCAATAATTATAGCAAAAGAACAACAAAGATGACGTGGAAATACTTAGATTAATAGAAATGGGTTAATAATTAAGACAGAGCCAACACATAAGAAACTAGTAATTGGACAGAGGGTGGAGCCAACAGACCAGACACCTTCGGGAAATTTTGGGAGCAGATCTGAACACAGGAGACCTGCCTATCTACATGGGACCACCTATAATTTCCACCTGCCTGGTCTCTGACCTCCACTGCCAGTCCTCTACTGGAGTCTCGGACCCCTCCTAGAGATCTGCCTATCTCTGAGGGACCACTATGAGTTCCTGCCTCCAGGATCCTTGACCCCCATTGCAGGGCCTCTCAGCCCAGCCTTTGTCCCCTATGGCCAGGCCTTGGCTAGAGGCACAAGGAACATCCTGAGTCCCAGCCTTCGGGATCTTTGTGGCCCATAGCCAGTCTTCTGCTAGAGCCTGCTCGCTGACCCCCATCCCCAGGCCCCTGCCTGTGGAGAAACCATGTGCAATTGCACCACACCTGGGTCAAAGGAGAAACAAAGAAAGAAATTAAGGACTTTCTAATATTCAATGAGAATGAGGACACAACATACTCGAACTTATGGGACACCCTGAAAGCAGTGTTACAAGGGAAGTTCACTGCACAAAGTACCCATGTGAAGAAAACAGAGGATAGTCACATTAGAGAATTAACAGCACAACTGAAAGCCTTAGAACAAAAAGAAGCTAACTCACCCCAGAGGTGTAGACGCCAGGAAATAATAAATTTGAGGGCTGAAATCAACAAAATAGAAAATGGGAAAACAATACAAACAATCAATACAACAAAGTGTAGGTTTTTTGAGAAAATCAACAAGATAGACAAGACTTTATCCAAACTAACAAAAAAGCAGAGAGAGAGAACATACAAAGTAACAAAATCAGAAACGTAAAGGAGAACATAACAAAAGGCACAGAGGAAATCCAGACAATTTTCAGGTCATACTTTGAAAACCTGCATTCCACAAAAATTGGAAATTCAAAGGAAATGAACAAATTTCTGGATAACTATCACTTAGCAAAATTAAATCAAGCACAGACAAATAACTTAAATAGACATATAACCCGCAATGAAATAGAAGCAGTCATCGAAAGCCTTCCATCCAAAACAAAAGCCCAGGGCTAAATGGCTTCAGAGCAGAATTCTACCAGACATTTAAGGAAGAACTAATACCAATACTCCTCAAATTGTTCCACACAATAGAAACAGAAGGTTCATTGTCAAACTCTTTTTACGAGGCCACAATAACCTTGGTACCCAAGCCTCACGAAAACACAACTAAGAAAGAAAACTACAGACCAATATCCCTGATGAACATCGATGCAAAAATACTCAGTGAAATACTGGCAAATTGAATCCAAGAATACATCACAGAAATCATCCACCATGACCAAGTAGGCTTCATCCCTGGATTGCGGGGATGGTATAACATACAAAAATCTATCAACGTGATCCACCATATAAACAAACTGAAAAAGAAAAACCATGTGATCATCTCCCTAGATGCTGAAAAAGCCTTTGACAAAATTCAACACCCTTTCATGATAAAGGTCTTGGACAGATCAGGGATAACAGGAACATACCTAAACATAATAAGAGAAATATACAGCAAACCAACAGCCAACATCAAACTGAATAGAGAGAAGCTTAAAGTAATTCCTCTAAAATCAGGAACAAGACAAGGCTGCCCTCTCTCTCCATATCTCTCAATATTGTACTTGAAGTTCTAGCTAAGGCTATAAGACAACAAAAGAAGATCAAAGGGATCCAAATTGGAAAGGAAGAAGTCAAACTGTCTCTATTTGCAGATGATATGATAGTTTACATAAGCGACCCAATTTACTTTACCAGGGAACAGCAGATAAACAACTTCAGCAAACTAGTAGGATACAAGATAAACTCAAAAACATCAGTAGCCCTACTTTATTCAGACGACAAAGAGGCTGAGAAAGAAATCAGAGAAACATCACTCTTTACAATAGCCACAAACAACATAAAGTATCTTGGTGTAACACTTACCAAACAAGTGAAAGACCTATATAATAAGAACTTTGTGGCTGTAAAGAAAGAAATTAAAGAAGATAACAGAAAATGGAAAGATCTCCTGATGGGAGATGTTATTCTGTAAATATGTTTCTTATACTGGTTAATGAATAAAGCACTGTTGGCCAATAGGAAAGCAAGACAGGCGGGACTAGTAGACAAGGAGGAAAGAGGAAGTAGTGGGGAGGAGTCAACATGTAGAGACCTGGGAGAGCACAATGCCAGCCTCTCTCTGGTAAGATGAGACCATGTGGAAATACTTAGATTAATAGAAATGGGTTAATACTTAAGACAGAGTTAACAGATAAGAAACTAGTACCTGGCCAACAGCATTATATCAAATACAGAGTCTCAGTGTGTTATTTGGGGCTGCGCTGCGGTGGGTCCAGGCCGGCAGGGGAAAACCCTAATTCCTTACAATCTCCCATGCTCTTGGATAGGTAGGATAAACATAGTAAAAATGGCAATCTTGCCAAAAGCAACCTACAGATTCAATGCAATCCCCATTAAAATCCCACCACAATTATTCACTGACCTTGAAAGGATAATAATCAACTTTATATGGAAAAACAAAAGACCCAGGATAGAAAACAAAAACAAAAACAAAAAACAAAACAAAAAACCCTGGACAATAAAAGAACTTCAGGAGGCATCACCATCCCTGACTTTAAGATCTACTACAGAGCCATAGTTCTGAAAATAGCCTGGTAATGGTACAAAAATAGACAGGCAGACCAATGGAATTGAATTGAAAATCCTGATATTAACCCACACACCTATGAACACCTGCTTTTCGATTAAACAGCTAAAAGAATACAATGGGGAGAGGAAAGCATCTTCAACAAATGGTGCTGGTGCAATTGGATGATGGTGCAGAAGACTGCAGATAGACCCATGTCTATCGCCATGCACAAAACTCAAGTCCAAATGGATCAAAGACCTCAACATCAATCCAGTGACACTGAACCGCTTAGAAGAAAAAATGGGAGGTACCCCTGAACAAATTGGTACAGGAGACCGCTTCCTGAACTTAACTCCAGGAGCACAGACACTGAGAGCAACAATTAATAAATGGGACCTCTGTAGTAAGATAGTCCTTCTGTAGCACTGACCACGCCCATTGGGGGGTGGAGCGATGGGCGGAGGTGACCTGAGGAAGGAGGTCTGAGGGGGCGAGGAAGGCGCTCTCTCTTTCTGGCGTGACTCGGACAGGAGAGGATCGGGTTGAATTTCCTGGTGTTCATCTGTCTAGGTTGTAAGTTATTTCTCCCTGAATAAACATCTATTCGGCCTATTTGTTTATCCTGATCCTTATTTACCGCAATATCTGGTGTCAGAAGCGGGATTTACCTGGGTTTTGCCCCCAGGCGGCAGAAGCCGCCCCCCTCCCCCCACCTTCCCCAACGGGCAGGGTTTAACCAGGTGGACTCACCACAGCTTTGGGACATTTGCCTCTTCCTTACTGCAAAGGAGATCTTTGCCGCTAAAGCAGACCTGAGAAGGCACTTACCGCTTAACATTTTTTGCCCATTTCCGCACGGGACTTTGCATTTGTGCAGAGCCGCTGGGCGGCACCAGCCGGGCGGCACCCGCCCGGCTTGCACGCGTTTCGTCTTGTGTTACAAGTAACTCCAAAAGTCCCCTTTTAACAAAATTCTGCTTGTCATAGTTTGTTAAGAACTTTTTACAGGAACCGGGACCAGACGAGCCTCGGCGGCTAGGTGCTATTTGGTGACACACCTCCAGGAGTAGCTACCACAAGCTGAGATATACAACTAAAAGCATCAAAGTTCCAGGACAGCAGAATTACACCTAAGGTAATTGTAACATCCTTTGCAATTTAAGCTGATATAAAATCTGAGATAAATTGTTCCATAACTATGGCAGATAATTTTACTATGCAGAACTTTAGGAATTATTTTACTTCATATGTAGAAGGGATTTTAGCAGAAGAAACTTATGACTGGACCAATATATACTTTTATTTTGTAATAGCAATGGGTTTCATCATTAACATGATATTCTTAAAGAAATGGTTTGAGATTACAGCAAACAATAAGGAACTTGTACAAACCATAGGAGACTTAGTAACAAAGATTCGAAACATTGAAAATGATAGAATTCAAAGCATAGAGACAAGGACTCAAAACATTGAAAATGATAGAATTCAAAGCATAGAGACAAGGATTCAAAACATTGAAAATGATAGAATTCAAAACATAGAGACAAAGATTCGAAACATTGAAAATGATAGAATTCAAAGCATAGAAAATCTAGAAAGAAAGGTTCAGAATATTGAAGATGGCGTTGGCGAGCTGAAAGGTATAATTTGTTTCATGTCAGATACCTCAATAACCAGAACAGAAACAATGCAATGCATTAACAAACTAGCAGAAACAGCCCACTCCTGGTCGGAGGAAGCTACTAATAAGTTTAAAAAACTGGAACATCAGATAGAAAGACTAGATGACAGAATCTCTTCCATGTCTGAGGATAATGGCAAGCTAGCAGATAGAACATTGTTTCTGGAAGGCAGTTTACACGCCATTCAGATAATATCTAAGGATGATAAGATTAAAAACGTGGAATCATTTGTAGTTGGAGAAAGTAAGAAACTGACTGATGCAATGAAGTCTCTAGAAAGTTATTTGATTCAAGAAGTTCAGACACTCAAAGAAACAATGGTGAATAGATTTCAGGCTTTAGAAGACCTTCAGTCTGATACATCAGAAGAAGAACTACAGGTAACAGGGCATGAAAAAGATTTAAAATTTTCCACACCATTTAGGGTCAGGGGAGCTTTCCCTGTATCTATTCATGAAAAGCCAGCAATGAAGAAACATCCAAAAGGTGTCGTTGCATATCAGTGGGAACCAATACGTATGAAAGATTTAAAAGGTATAAAGGAAGCAGTAGTCTCTTATGGCATGCACTCACCTTATGTGAAGCAATTAGTAGAATCATGGGCATGGAATAACAAGGTAACCCCTAAGGATTGGGATCAATTAATATCAGCTGTCCTTGAAAGCTCCTCTCAATTAGAATGGAGGGCTTTATGGAGAGAGGAAGCAAAAGCTCTTGAACTTCAGGGCTTAAAGAAAGGTTATAAAGCTCCCCAAGATAAAATTCTTGGTGAGGGTCTCTATGCTGACCCAGAAACCCAAGCTGCCTATGATGAACACATCTTGTCTCTATGCAGTACAGCAGCTTTGAATGCTTGGGATAAGGTTCATGAATTAGGAGAGAGGATAGAACCCTATACCAAGATAAAGCAAGGACCTAGAGAACGTTTTAGTATCTTTCTAGAAAGATTATCTAGGGCAGTACAATTAGAGATAGCAGACATAGATGCTAGGCGAATACTCATAGAATCTTTAGCTTATACGAATGCGAATCCTCAATGCAAACAGGTGCTTTGGCCTTTAAAAATGCGATCAGCACCCTTGGATGAATGGGTCCTATATACAGGCAACATTGAGTATACTGACAATAAGACTGAAGCATGGATAGGAGAAGCCATATCTAAAGGTCAGAGAAGATATCAAGATAACAGAGTTCCTTACTATGGTGACTTAGAAGCTTGGTAGGAGAAGCCATCCCCAAAGGTTTGAAGAGATATCAACATGTCAGATGTTATAACTGTGGTAAGATAGGACATCTAAAAAGAAATTGTAGGCAAAGCTTCCCTAGAAATAACACCCCCAGGAATGAATCAAACAGAAGGCCTCAGCCTCCTGGGTTATGTAGAAGGTGTGGCAAAGGCAGACACTGGACAAATGAGTGTAGATCGACCAGAGACAAGCAAGGAAACCCTTTACCATCGGGAAACTCCTTGGGGGGGCCTCTCGAAGGCCCCCACGTCACAGGTGGTTCGAACATTCCCAGTCACAGTGGAAGACAATCTCCCACAGGACAATTAGAAAATTCTGTGCCTATTATAAAAACTCATACTGCTCTGGATGACGAACTAGTGACGGAAGTTGAATCAAACATGACAGAAGGAAATGAAAAACGTATATTTTGGCAAACTGCTATAAATAGTCATAGGCCTAGATTGATAGTTAAGATGAATAATAGACTGTTTGAGGGTCTCCTGGACACAGGAGCTGATGTAACTATCATATCCAATAAATCTTGGCCTCAAAGATGGCCCCTGCATGAGGTAAATGTTCAATTCTTAGGGATTGGAACCCTGTCTCAGGTAAAACAAAGCACGAGATGGATTGAATGTATAGGACCAGAAGGACAGAGAGGGAGGTTGAGACCATATGTGGCTGATGTAGTGATAAATTTATGGGGTCGTGATCTATTACAGCAATGGAATACACAGATTAACATTCCTCCTGTATTAGATAGGAACCATAGACGACCTCATGATTGTGGAAAGAATACTGTTAAGTACTATACAAGACAGAGACCAAATATCCAGGCAGTACAAAAACAAAATACAAATGCTGAACAAACAGAGGAACCAAAAGCCCTACCTTTAAAATGGCTAACAGAGGAACCTGTCTGGGTAGGACAATGGCCTATGACCTCTGAGAAGTTAGAAGCTTTAGAAAGCCTGGTTCAGGAACAGCTAAATGCTGGACATATTGAGGAATCAACCAGCCCTTGGAATTCTCCTGTATTTGTGATCAAAAAGAAATCTGGTAAATGGAGAATGCTTACAGACCTGAGAGCCATCAATGAAGTTATCCAGCCAATGGGCTCTCTACAGCCTGGAATGCCCTTGCCTTCTTTGATACCCAAAGAATGGCCTATTATAGTTATTGATTTAAAGGATTGCTTCTTCACTATACCTTTACAAGAACAAGACAAAGAGAAATTTGCCTTCACGGTACCTAATTATAATAATTCTCAACTGGTGAAGAGATATCAATGGAAGGTTTGCCACAGGGAATGCTAAATAGCCCCACCCTGTGCCAATATTTCGTACAAAAACCGTTAGAAATAATTCGTAAACAGTTTCCACAATCCATAATCTATCATTACATGGATGATATATTGTTAGCTGACTCTAAAGGAGAAATATTAGAAAAAATGTTTGAGAAAGTAAAGGAAGTTTTACCTCGCTGGGGATTACAAATTGCACCTGAAAAAATACAAAAAGGAGAGTCTATCAACTACTTAGGATATAAAATAGGTCTACAGAAAATTAGACCACAAAAAGTACAGATCAGAAGAGATCGCTACCAGACTCTTAATGATCTTCAAAAATTACTAGGAGAGATTTCTCAACTGCAAACCATAATTGGAGTAGAAGGGCATGATTTGAAAAACTTGAAAATGGCCCTAAAAGGAGATAAGGACTTGAATAGTCCACGAATACTATCAGCTGAAGCTGAGAAGGAATTAGAATGGGTAGAAAAGAGGATACTAGAAGCACATGTGGACCGTGTGGATCCAAACCTAGACTGTATTCTGGTTATATTACCATCTAGAGAATATCCTTCAGGGATTTTGATGCAGAGAGAAGATATCATATTAGAATGGATATTCCTACCACATAAACAGAATAAAAAACTAAAAACATATATAGAAAAGATCTCTGACTTGATTAGAAAAGGTAAATTAAGACTTCGTCAGCTAATAGGAAGGGACCCAGCAGAAATTATAGTACCTTTAACTAATGAGGAAATTTCTTCCTTATGGAAAGATAACGAATATTGGCAGAGAGCTTGCAGTAACTTTTTGGGAACAATTAGCAACAACTATCCCAAAACTGAGAGAATCAAATTCATAAAGAAAACGATTTGGATTCTTCCACGCATTGTAAGAAAAACACCTATTTCTGGAGTTCATACATTCTACACTGATGCAAATAAATCAGGTAAGGCAGGATATAAATCAGGAAAAATTAGCAAAGTGGTTCAAAGCCCTTACAATTCTGTAAGGCAGAATTGTATGCCACTCTCATGGTACTTATGGATTTTAAAGAACCCCTCAATATAGTTACTGACTCTCAATATGCAGAGTGAGTCGTTTTACACATTGAGACTGCAGAATTTATTCCTGACAATACAGAATTAACTTCATTGTTTATACAGTTACAAGATACTATCAGAAAGAGGACTCATCCTATATATATAACACACATCAGATCCCATACGGGTCTGCCAGGTCCTCTAGCACAAGGCAATGATGAAATTGATCGTTTATTGATAGGAAGTGTGCTAGAAGCCTCAGAGTTTCATAAGAAACACCACGTGAACAGCAAAGGTTTAAAAAAGGATTTTTCTATCACTTGGGAACAAGCCAAGGAAATAGTAAGGAAATGTCCTACTTGCTCATTCTATAACCAAACTCCTTTACCACCAGGCAGTAACCCTAAAGGTATAAATAGGAATGAAATATGGCAAATGGATGTGTTTCATTTTGCAGAATTTGGAAAATTAAAATATGTACATCACACTATAGATACATTTTCAGGGTTTCAATGGGCTACTGCTCTGAGCTCTGAAAAGGCTGATTCTGTTATAACGCACCTTTTAGAGGTAATGGCCATTATGGGCATACCTGCACAAATAAAAACTGACAATGCTCCAGCATATGTCTCCAGCAAATTGAAAGAGTTTTTTGAGTATTACAAGATAAAGCACATAACTGGTATACCACACAATCCTACAGGACAAGCAGTGGTTGAGAGATCCAATTGTACTTTAAAAGAAATGCTCCATAAACAGGCAGGAGGAACCAAAACACCCAAACACAGATTACATAATGCTTTATTAACATTAAACTTTCTTAATGCTGATGAAAAAGGAAAAACAGCTGCAGAAAGACACTGGACAATAGAAAAAACTTCTGAACTAAATCAGCCAATGTATTTCAAGGATGTACTGACCTCAGAACGGAAAGCAGGATATGTGTTACGTTGGGGTAGGGGTTTTGCATTTGTATCTACAGGAGAAGAAAAACTATGGATACCATCTAAGTTAATCAAGATCCGAGTTGAACAAGAGAAACATCTTAATGAAGAGAAATGACAAGTCATCCAACAAACTAGGTCCTATGAGGTGTGCGGAGGCCTCTCAAAGGTAGGGGAAGTGTTCTGTTCTTGTTTTTACAGGAAAACAGAGAAAACTTATCATCAAACAGCCAAAAGACACTGAACATGTAGGTGCCTGCAGAAGAGAAGACAGCTCTTCAGAAACAATCACTTAAGGAAGCAGAATCTGATATATGGTAAAAAAAATATATATATATATTTAATTGTAGTAAACTATTTCTATATAGAAATCTATTTCTCTCTACTATCTAGTATTCCTGAAGTCCCAAATTTTGTAAACCAATGCTGGCTTTGGAGTTGGATTTGGCTTTCCTTCTCTAAATTCAAGCATGTTGTTAAGATTAAATTCATGGTTTCTGCCTTAAATCAAGAAGCCAATTGGTGTAAGGCAGAAGAAAACAAAATCTGGGGACTCATATCTTATATGCAATTTTCTCTCTGAAATCCTAATTTTCTCACATACTTTTAATGCTTATTGTTGTCTTTCCCTAATGCATACCTTAAAACTTGAAAATTTTACTTTAATATTGATGTGTAACTTTTCCACAAGGAATAATAACGATTCCTAACAGCAGTCTTTGAACTCTCCGGAAAGAAGATGGGGCCCCACATCATCGTTTCCACTTGACTCAACCTGATGCATCGGAACTACAAATATCACCCTAAAACCGGTTTGAGACTGTTTTGCTCGAGACAACTCATGACTAGCTAGCTGTAATGGTGCACCTTTTTATTACACCCTGGCCAGTTTCAAATAGAACTACAGTCAAGAATTTTCTGCCACACAGTCACTAACTACATATGTCACAGCCAGTTCTGTTGAGAAATTTGGTTGCTAAAAATTTTCTTCCTACAGGATCCATTGGAGCAATCATCGTCCCATTTCAGCAGGAAGTAATCTTAATATGACTACGCCCCCTTTCCCTACCCTTGGAATTTTGGGATAATAGTCATCGTCTTTGGGTTGGTTTTAGTTATTTGGGATTGGGTGATGCTTACACTCGGGTTTATCTTTTAGACAGGAATAGGGAATGGCTGGTAAAGGTATGGTTTAGATGGGATATAGGTAGATTAGCCTATTTTCTTGAGAATTTGAGTAAGAATGAGATAGTATTTTACAGCTTACATTGTTGTGTATTCTTATGTGGTAAGCTATGTAAAATTAAGTTTATATTTTGTTATATTGTGTTAAATGTTTCCACTTATAATATTTTATGCACATTATTTTTTACCACATTCTATGTATGTATACTTTTCTTGTATTCAAGACATTTTGTATATTGATACAATTTGGGATATTTATCTTGCTGCCCTTTATAGTTCTACCTCTTGTCTTGACACTTATACTCTACCTCTATTTTAGGGATTTACCTGTATGTATATGTAAATAGTTATATTGTTTAAGTATTTGTTCCTGCTTTACTCAGGAAAGTTTTAATCAGTCTTTTTAGCTAAGTTCCCGAGTATTACAGATTATCTTCACTCACATTTCCTGTACCTATGAAATTAGTCAGATATAGATGCTTAATCTTCAATCACTTCATAGACATGCAGAACATGGCATTTAAATGTTTTAATATTGGTACTCCTTTGACATGAGACACTGTTGCTCCTGACAGCACCGTGCACTTTCCCGAAAAAATTGTTGGACACTGTTGTTGCTCCTGCTGGAGTTCAATCTCGCCTCAGCTAATGGCCTGTTGGGCATAGAATTGCCCCCACCTTGACCACTGATTTGGACATGCAGTCCTATGTGCTTGCAGGAGACAAATATAGAAGACTGCTTGACCTTGCCAAGTCAGGGTAAGACAGCCATTCTATTTCCCTGCTGTTGTTGTGGTCTGTCAAGTTCTCTTGGCCTTAGCCAAATCTGGGTGTACCAACGTCGCTGTGAGACCTAGGGTGACTGTTCAGGTGGCTTGCTGTTTCTGTCCTTGCTGCACCTTTTGGAAGTTGTTCATCTGCATTTCCTGTCTACTCTAGTATTGTTAATTTCCTTCTCAGGTCTTGATGAGGTTGAAGATTAAACTATCACAACTATTATTCTCTCTTCCTAGTTAGATATATTAGGTACTAGACTTACGTTTTCCAGCTTAGGACAACTCTATTGTAAACTCCATTATGCCCTCACCCTAGGACTAGATATGTAGGTCATTTTGTTCTCGATTTTCCTTTTCTTAGAGCACACTTGTTATTCACTGTTTTGTATATAGTTTTGTATTAAGCCTAAATCTTTTCTTTAGACTAAAAGGGGAATTGTAGTGAGATAGTCCTTCTGTAGCACTGACCACGCCCATTGGGGGGTGGAGCGATGGGCGGAGGTGACCTGAGGAAGGAGGTCAGAGGGGGCGAGGAAGGCGCTCTTTCTGGCGTGACTCGGACAGGAGAGGATCGGGTTGAATTTCCTGGTGTTCATCTGTCTAGGTTGTAAGTTATTTCTCCCTGAATAAACATCTATTCGGCCTATTTGTTTATCCTGATCCTTATTTACCGCAATAGACCTCCTCAAACTTAGAAGCTTCTGTAAGGCAAAGGACACAGTGGACAAGACCAAACCACAGCCCACAGACTGGGAAAAGATTTTCACCAATTCTACATCCGACAATGGGCTGATCTCCAAAATATACAAAGAACTCAAGAAACTAGTCAACAAAACACCAAATAACCCTATTAAAAAAATGGGGTACAGAATTGAAGAAAGAATTCTCAATAGAGGAAGTCAAAAAGGCTAAAAGGCACTTAAGAAAGTGCTCAACACCCTAGCCATCAGGGAAATGCAAATCAAACAACTTACTCCTGCCAGAATGGCTAAAATTACAAACACCAATGACAACTCATGCTGGAGAGGAACACTCCTCCACTGCTGGTGGGAGTGCAAACTCGTAAAGCCATTTTGGAGATCAGTATGGCGGTTCCTCAGGGAAATGGTAATTAGTTCACCACAGGACCCGGCAATCACCCTCTTAGGCATATACCCAAATGATCCACATCCATGCAACACAGACATGTGCTCAACTATGCTCATAGCAGCATTATTTGTAATAGCAAGAACCTGGAAGCAACCTAGATGCCCCTCAACTGGAGAATGGATAAAGAAGATGTGGCACATCCACAAAATGGAATAGTACTCTGCAGAAAAAAAAAAAAAAATGGACTCTTGAAATTCGCAGGCAAGTGGATGGCATTTGAAGAAACCATCCCAAATGAGGTAACCCAGTTACAAAAAGAGGAACATGGTATATACTCGCTCATATATGAATTTTAGCCATAGAGCAAAGATCACCAGCCTATATTTCACACCACTAGAGGAACTAGGATACAAGGTGTATTCTAAGAGATTCATATAAATTCCCTCATAGAAGGGGGAAGGGACAATCCCGCAGAGCACATGGGAAGAGGTGGGGCAGTGACTGGAGAGAAAAGTAGGAGAAAGAGAAGGGGACATGTGACTATGAAGATTGAGTCAGGGTAGGAATAGAAGACAGGAGAGAGAGAGAGAGAGAGAGAGAGAGAGAGCGAGAGCATTATTGGTTTAAAGAGAAAATTGAACACAAAGAAAGGTCTAGAGACCTACAAGACTGCTGCCAACTAACAATTTGAGCAACCGTGGAAAGGCTACTATAAATTCCTTTTTTGGATAGTGAGATCAACAACTAACTTATCCATGGAGCCCTCATCTAATATCTGTTTGAAACAGAAGCAAACACCCATACCTAAACACTGAGTTGAACTATAACCCAGATGCAGAGAGAGAGGACAAGACCAGGTTGCAGAAACACATAGAGACATAGAGACCTAAACAAGGAGGAGCTAATGGTCCCGCAGACTGATAACTGGGAATCCAGCATGGGACTGACTCAGGCCCCACTGAATATGGGTCTCAGCCAGAAGGACTGAGCAGTCTAAGGGACCTCAGACAGTGGAACCAGGATGTATCCCTGGTACACAAAAGGACCTTGCGGACACATCCCCCATGGAGGGATACTACCTTAACCTAGAGACAGAAGAGAAGCCCTAGTCCCTACTTCAAATGACTTAACAGATCTACAAGACCCCAACTGGATGGCATTTCGCTACATGTGGAATTGGGGTGGGGGGGATGGGAGGGGAGGATGGTCAGGGTGTATGTGAGGGGGCAGAGAGGGCAAGAGGGAGGGAGGGAGGGAAGGAGGGAGAGGGAACTGGGATCGACATATAAAATAATTAAAAAAAAAAAAAAGAAACTAGTAACTGGCCAACAGCTGTATATCTTATACAGGGTCTCTGTGGGGCTGGCATTGCGGTGGGACCTGACTGGCGGGGGGGGGGGGGAACTGCTCATAACACTTATCTGTCTCTGTCTGCTTTGTGTGTGTGTGTGTGTGTGTGTGTGTGTGTGTGTGTGAGAGAGAGAGAGAGAGAGAGAGAGAGAGAGAGAGATCACAGAGAACAAGTTAATTCCACTATTTGCGAATGAGACCAATATTATTATTTAAAGCCAAATGTAAAGCAAACTTTAATTAAATACTGGACGGGTAGACTGGCTGTGGTTAGATCTATCTCTGGGTTTACAGAAGATGGCCCAGAATCAAGTTTTGCAGCAACTTAAGTATTTCCCATCAGGTCCAATCAGAGGCAAGCATACACCCTGAAGTGACTCCATCCTACATCCAATTAGGGGCAGGCATACATGCTGATGTACCTCCAGTCTGTGAACTTCCCTCCCACATGTGATCAAGCACATCTGGTGAAGATGGGTCAAACACATTTATTAGGGAGTGAGAACATGTGACTGGTTATTTCCTATAAACAACAGCCTACAGCATTTCAGAAACTATCTGTCCTTGCAAGGGACTTGCAGATCAGAGGCGTTTTTTTTTTTTTTTTTTTTTTTTTTTCATGGATCTCTTAAGCACAGTAATTAAAACTTAAAATGCAACTGTGGCCCTCACACCTGCTGTCATGTAGATTTAGGCTTGGCTGTAAGTTCCTTAATTCCCTGAGTCTTGTTTGCCTATCAATGGTGATTTTGAAATACTTAATGCTGAGTGTGCGTGACACAAAAATAAGGAATGTCCAGGGATAGAAGGCAGAGTTACTTTTTTAGATTCAGAAATTTGACTGACTTTTCACTTTGAGAAGGCATGAAACACCACGTTTCTGCAAGGGAAGAACTAAAGAGCATTTTTAAATATACTTCTCTGTATTCTCTGTAACAAAGGTCTATTCAACAGGGCAACATCTTTACCAGTGTTTTATCTTAAAGAAGTCTGCCTCCACCAATCTGGCACAGCAGGGGTTTTATCGGTACCGCCCCCCCCATTAGATACAAACCACACCCAAACACCTGTTTTAACAAGAGATCATTTATTAATCCAGGTAGAAAAGTTACAGTGGTTGCTTTCTGATTCAGGCAGAAAACAGCAGCAAATGACCTTGCAGGTGCAATTTTTAAGAAGAGAAAAAAGGGGAGGTCTGAGTTAGAGTGGGTGAGGATGCACATTTTGATTTGGCATGTTAATTAGGTGAGCCAAAGGGGGCTCTTGATTGCTGGGCTTCAATACTTTGATAGCTGGACCTTGTTAGTCAGTCTCATGGGGAGGAAGTGGTAAAATAAGGGAGTAGAACTTGGTGGCTATGTAATCTAATGGTTTTTTAGCAAGGCAGAGGGAATGGGAGAGAAAAGCAAGGACTGCCAGAGCCATGCTCCCCACATGTGAGCCAAAGTCCTTTAGTATCTAACTGGTAAAGGAAGTGCCCATGTGTAACCCCTCTTGTCTTCCCGTGTGACCTAAGTTTAAGGAAAAGGAACATATGTATGCCAGAAACTTGAATGTGCATTAAGAAACAGACATAATCAAGAAGCCATGCCTTAAAATACTTCCCTTTACTTTTCTTATTGGCAATTCATCTATAATGTAACTGTTCCAAGTTATAACAGTAATGTCAGGTTGGGGACTTGTAGTACACAGCAGAAAGGGCTTGGGAATATCACAGTAAGGAACTGTATGTACTGCTGGGAAGCTGGACAGTGTTAAGAGGAAGCTGGGAGGGCTGGGAGTCAGAGGTGAGCAAATGTGAACAAGACACAATGATATGGAAATGACATAATGAGGAGTTGATAGGTCACTTGCGGTTAAGGATGAATGCTGGTCTTGCACAGGACTGAGTTTGAATCCTGACTCCTATGTGAGTAAGATGTGACACAACTGCCTGGAATTCCAGCTTCCGTGGATTCAATGTCTCTGGCCTCTAAGGGCATTAGCACTTGTATGCACACACACTCTTATGCATATAATTTAAAATAATAAGGAAAAATTGTAAAGCAAAATTGTTGCTAGAATTTCTTTCCCGCCTGGTCCCATAGTCACTTCTTCTCTTCTGTCTCAATAAAAAGAAGGGTTTTAGCTTTAACATAGTAAAATCGTATACAAGAAAACAGTTATCTAACAAGAAAAGAGTTAACAATATTTAGTCCATTAACATGTGGCAAAATTTAAAGAATATATTCTATTTTCTATCCTATCTTTCTGAGTCTAAAGTTCTATTAGCATAACTAAGGAAAACCATAACCATAACTATCTGTTTTCAATTCCATCAAAGATCTCAGAAGGATAATATATAAACTCTAGAATTGACAGATATGTCTTGCTGCCTGGACAGTCACTCAAAGTTCTTCTGTAATGTTGGAACATCCATCTTCAGCCTACAGGCCTAGTGTGTCTGGCAGGCTTCTCAGTGAAGCAGGAAATCCCAAATTGTCCATCTGTATTGGCAAGTTAGTCAGTCATATTTCTCTGTGCCTTGCAGAATTTCTGGCAGACTCCTCCATGAAGCAGGAACCCTGAAGGACTGTCCCATTTTGGGCAAATTCAGCAATCACTTCCCTGTGGGTCCTGCATGTCTACCTTATACAGCATACATTCAAACAGTGCAGGCAAGAGTGGTTTCTTGCCCAAATGGCTATTTCTGCCATGTTGAAGGCAAAGTCCATAATGAGTTTCTTCGATGCCCATCTTCCTCTTTGAAGTAATTAGTGTTGCCAAGAGCAGTTGGATCTCATAATCATGAAAAACCATTTTAAATTCAATATTCTGTAGGTCTTTGAAAAGTTTGAAGAATATCTGTCCATCTCAAGTATCTCTCTCCTTCCCTCCCATCCCCCCACCACCCTCCCATCCCATCCCCCCCACACTCCACAGGGATATTGTTACAATTTTTATAGATGCCTGTTTGTATTCTAATGAAAAAGAGAGAAAGGAAGAGTGCGGATTTGGGTGGATGGAGAAGTGAGGAAGCTGTGGGAAGATTTAGGGGGAGGGGAAACTAATCAGAATATATTGTAAGAAAAAAATCCACTTTTACTAAAAAATGTTAACAAAAGTTAAAGCATTAATTAGGAAAATAGAGAAAGGCACTAAAACAAAATTCCTGTTAAATATAAAATGCATTGCTAGTTTTCTTTTTGTGATACTAGGGATGAACCAAGGGCCATGCTCATATTAGGCAAGACTGAACATCTCAGCTATATAGCAAGCCTAAGAATTACTTTTTTCTTTTTGGTTTTTCACCTCCCTGATGTGTTAGTTTCCTTTCTTGTTACTAAGATATAATACATGGACAAAAAGCAACTTGAGGAAGAAAGGGTTCATCTGGCTTATAATTCTTTATGGTTATAATTCTTTATGGTGAGGAAGTCAAGGCAGCAGGCTTTTGAGTCAGCTGCCACATTAGATCACAGGCAAGGACAGAGGATGGAATTAATACATACTTGCTAGTGCTCTGCAGGCTTCCTGCATCATTTTTAAGTGTTTGTAATAAGTATGAATAGGTGCATGTGTGCCTATGTAGTTATGCTCATGCCCTTGGATATTAGATCCCTTTGAGTTGGAATAGTGAGCTGCCTGACTTGAGAGCTAGAAATTGAACTCTGGTCCTTTATAAGAGCAATACATGATATCTCTTCGGATTCCATTCAGGGAATGCTGTGTCCACAATGGGCAGATATGCCATGTTAATTAATATAATTAATCTCTCACAGGCTTTCTCAGTGGCCTTTCTTCTAGGTGGTTCTGCACTGTGTCAAACTGACAAAACTAGCTAACACACTTGAGAACTACATTCTTTAACTTACTTTCTCATTCCAAGTAATCTCCACTCTTAATGACTCACTGAATTCCATTTACACCACCAGGCTTCCTTTGCTGGCTTGCCAGTAGGTTTTCAAACTTTTTCTCCCATCATTGTGGTATATGCCAAGGTGTGTTAGTCATTTCAGGAGTTCTTTGAGTGAGGTGTACCTACAGATATGAACTTTTTTTTCCCTGAAAGTTTCATTGCCTGGTCCAGCCTGCCCCTCACTATGAAGATCATGGTAGACTTGAATTGGTAATGGTCCTCTCGCCTCTACCTCTTGTGCACAGTGCTTTCCACAAATGAGTAATGCAGTAAACATTTATGGAATGAGTAATACATTTTTTTTAAAGGAAACTAAATAGATGTATCAATGAGTTGAGCTATATTTAAAGAAGCTTATCTAACTTCAGAGTTTCACTTTTGGAGTTTCTTATATCACGACTTCCTCCTAATTACAGTGCATGAGCCTTAAGAAGCCAACATGCTCAGGAAGCTCTACATTTTCTTGTTTTGAGTTTTCATTTTATAATTTATGTGTACGGGCATTTTGCCTTCATGTATGTATGTTGTATGTGCACCATGTATATGCCTGGTGCCCACAGAGGCCAGAAGAGGGTACTGGATCTCCTGGGACTGGAATTACAGTTGTGAGCTGCCATGTGGGTGCTGGGAATTGACCCTGGGTCTTTTGAAAGAGAAGCCAGTGTTCTTAACTCTTCAGCCATCTCTCCAGTCCCAATTACAACTAGACAACTCTACAGAGACTTAAGGCAGTGGTTTCCAGATGTGAGAGTTTTAAGTGAGTGGAGTATGGAGTTCCTTCCAGGGATGTGATAAAACTATAGTAATACTGATTATGGTTGTATAACTCCAAAATTATTAAAAATACTTAAGCTCTTATACTTCAAGTCAGGTAGTTGTGAGGCACATGAATTGTAGGTGTAATTAACAAATAATGAAACCTCAGTGTATCTTCAATCATTTTACTATCCTATTTAGCTTGAGTTATTAGCTTTATTAGCTATTCTCACAATTTTACTTATGCATTGGCATCTTGCCTGCATGTATGTCTGTGTGAGGGTGTCACATTCCTTGGAGCTGGAGTTATGGATAGTTGTGGGAGCTGGGACTTGAACCTAGGTCTTAACTGCTGGGTTATCTTTCCAGACCTTAAACTTTAATAGCCAAGATAATTTTCTTTTATACTGGTGACATATGACAAAAAACAAATGATCTTTCTAAAGTTACGAAGCAAATATGGCAGTCATTGGCCACATGTTCTACTGAGCACTGGAAATACGGTGAGCCCAAATCAAGATCTACTGTTTTGTTAATTGTTTGTATTAAATGTGTTATGTATGTGTCCCTGTGTTTATATGAGGGTGAGTGCACCTCCATGCATGTACAACTTAGGTGTATTCATCAGTTGCTCTTGTTGAACCTGGAACTCACCAGTTCTGACTAGTCTATTTGCCCAGCTTGCCTTGGGATTCTGTGCCTCCCTGAGTGCTGGGATCATATGTAGCTACTACAACTGCCTGGCTTTTACATACTTTCTGGGAACCTGAACTCTAATCCTCATTCTGGTATAGTAAGCCCTTTATTTACTGAGTTTTCCCAGCCCTGCATGTACTTTGACTTTAATGCACACTAGATTTTGAGGACGTTGCACAAAACCAAGACAAAAGACAAAGTAAAATGTTTAGTTCTCTATATCAATTATGAGTTAAGATGACAGTTTGGATATACTGAGTAAATTACATGCAATTAATTTAACTTCTCATTTGGTTTCTGGAAAATTCTTAGTTTTGGATGCTAGTTTCAGTTGTTTGTGTAGTCAATTATTATCTGAAAGTCCAGTTCAGTGCAGTGAGATATTATAGGAGGAAAGAACACATTCATCCCAATCTTGTAATATTGTTAAAATTCTTCTATTTTCTTATTTCTAATCTAACCGTGGCCTTATGTTTGAATAAGAAAAAAAAAAAAAAAAAAAACCCTACAGTATCTAAGGTCACTGCCATCTAAGCTTCAGATACCTATTCGGAGTCATGAAATACAGGCCTGTGGATGGTACTGCATGTGGCTCACATTTCTCTTGTGGAGAGCCGGTCTGAAGGAACATGTTTCTGTGGGGGGGGGCAGTAAATACATACAAAGAATCAACGGTTATAGTTTCTTGTCTTTTTCCACATATTGGTCACTTTCCAGGAGTGTTTAGCACAGGTGGAAATGTCAGAACCAGCACTGCTTTCTCCTAAGATACCACAATATGGTCCCTATAAGTAAGCAGCATTTCTCAACCTGTGGGTCTGATGACCCATTTGTAGGGGTCGCATAACACCATCAGAAATATTAGTTATTTATATGATTCATAATAGTAGCTAAATTAGTTATGAAATAGCAATGAAAATAGTTTTATGGTTGGGGAGCCACAACATGAGGGATGGTATTAGAGTTGCAGCATTAGGATGGTTGAGAACCACTGATCTAGAGTCTATAGACTTTTTTTTTTCTTTAAATTTCATTGGGTATTTTTAAAAATTTTTATTCTACATATCGATCCCAGTTCCCTCTCCCTCCCTCTTCCCCTCTCCCTTTCCACCCCTCCCACTCCACAGGTAGGGTGATGCCTTCCAGGAGGGGTCATCTAAATCTGTGAAGTCATTTGGAGTAGGGACTAGGCCTTCTCTCCTGTCTCTAGGTTAAGGGAGTATCCCTCCATGAGAGATGTGCTCCCAGAGTCCTTTTGTGTACCAGGGATACATCCTGGTTCCACTGCCCGAGGTCTCTTAGACTGTCCAGGCCTTCTCGCTGAGACCCATGTTCAGGTGGTCTGAGTCAGTCTCATGCTGGACTCTCAGCTATCAGTCTGGGGGCCCATTAGCTCCTCCTTGTTCAAGTCTGCTGTCTCTGTGTTTCTGTAGCCTGGTCTTGTCCTCCCTCTCTGCATCTGGATTCCAGTTTGGCTCAGTGTTTAGTTGTGGGTGTCTGCTTCTGTTTCCATCAGCTACTAGATGATGGCTCTACGATGGTGGATAAGTTAGTCGTTGATCTCATTATCAGGGAAAGGCATCCATGGTAGCCTTTCCACTGTTGCAAGAACCTGGAAGCAACCTAGATGCCCCTCAACTGAAGAATGAATAAAGATGTGGCACGTTTACATAATGGAATACTACTCTGCTGAAAAAAACAAAACAATGGAATCTTGAAATTCGCAGGCAAGTAGATGGAACTTGAAGAAACCATCCTGAATGAGGTAACCCAGTCACAAAAAGAGGAACATGGTATGTACTCACTCATATATGGATTTTAGACATAGAGCAAAGCCTATAATTCACATGTCAGAAAAACTAGGATAAAAGATTCAAGGGACAAGATCTCCTGAGCATATGGGGAGTTGGGGGGTTGTTGGAAATCAGGTGGGACTAGGAAGATTGAGTCAGGGGAGGAATAGATGAGTAAGAGAGAGAGAGAAAGAGAGCGCAAACGAGCATAAAAGAGACATTATAGGTTTGAAGAAAAAACTGGACCTAGAGAAATGTTCACAGACCTACAAGACTGATCCCAACAAACAATTTGAGTCTAGACATTCTTATAGCTCCCAAGTGCAGTGAAAGTTGAAGTTTTTGTTTTTGAGACAGGGTCTTTCAGTGTAGCCCTGGCTGTGGATGTCCTAGAATACACTATGTAGACCAGGCTGGCATCCCCCTACTTCTGCATCTATCGTGCCAGACTAGGGAAGAAGTTCTTAATTTCAATAGTTAAGACCTTCTGGAGAAGACACTTTCAGTACAAAACAGCTTTAAGCCTGTTTTGACTAACCCTGTGGATGGTATTTAGTAGGAAGGGTGGACAGAAGGGTTAAGGGTGATCGTAGAGGGAAAGAGAATAGCAGCGTGGAAGTGAAGTGAGCTGGAGGAAGACTCCTAGAGTGAGGTCTCTTTCTTTTCTTTCTTTTGAAAGTCTCTCTGTGCAATAGCCCTGGTTATGCTGGAACTTGATTTGCAGAGAAGGCTTGCCTCTGCCTCCTGAGTGCTAGGATTAAAGGTGCAAGCCACCAATCCCTGCCTCTTTGAAAATCACTCATGTAGTGATTGGCCTCAAACTCATGGCAATCCTGCCACCAGCCTCCCCAGTGCTGGTCATCAGCTGTACCACCATACTCAGCTTTGTTTCTACACCACAATAAGCCTCCCAACTGATGCAGCAATCTAAATCAGACCAAATTAAACAGAATTAGAAAAAGCTGACATTTAATGAATACAACATTCCCAGATGGCCTTCTACCACCCCAGAGAGGAGATGGAGGGGTGCTACTCCCTAAAACCACTAGTCTGTTTTCTGGGGGATAGTCTAAATATCCTGTGGGAGTGGTCCTGAGCATCTCGGGGGAGGAGGGTCATCATTTGGCAGGCTTTCTGAGATGCAGCAGGGTTTGGAAAGAGATAGAGGAGGGGTTTGGATAGAACTTCCACCATTAACATTCCAGAGTCTTGGGTATTTGGATGTCAACTTTTACCATATCAGAAATGGTTCCAGTTTGTAAATTTGCTTCAGAGAATCTTTGTCCTGATTTCCATGCTAAGGTGATGGCTTATTTCACATCAAATCTCTATCTCAAAATAGCTTGAAGAAACTGCCTATTTTTTCCATTGATGTTTAAAATGATACTTATACAGGGAGGTAGTAAGATGGCTTGGTGGATAAAGTTGCTTGGTGCCAAGACTAACTGATGACCTGAATTTGATTTCTGATTCACATGATGGAGAGAACCAACTCCTGCAATTGTTTTCTGACATTCACATGTATTCGATGAGATGGGTACATGAACACACAAATAGACATGCACACAGAGACAATAAAAATAAAATGTAATTTATAAAAAGATTATGTCACACACAATAAAATGTAACTCAAGAAAGACAAAGAGACAAAAATTGGTAGAATTGGCTGATGTGACCAGGAAAATGAACTCCTCACACGGAGCTCAAGGTGATTTCTCAGATGAGGACTGTAAGCTGAGCTCTTTTGCTTAAAGGTCAATTTACATGTAGTACTGCATACACACCCAATAGGATACTAAGTCTTCCCATAAGTTAGTAGTTCTATTTCTTACTCTTTTGCAATCACAGCAGTGGCATAGGCCAATGTGAAGCATTACTGGTTCTCAGTTGTGCTTTCAGGAGAGATCCAGGACACATGCCATTCTCCAAGTATGTCTTTATACTCTAGAAATGACACTGGGAGGCCAGGGAGTGATGCTGTGGCCTGGGTACTATTTTACACAATTCTTCCATCCCATATCTGATGAAGACACTTCTGGGTCACCTCTGCCAAGGATCCTTCACTCACTAAATGCCTTGCTTTCAGTTAGTCAGGGACAAGACTTTTACATGCACCCAGTTTTAGAATATTCATTTATTCACATAAGTAGCAGAAAGGAGTTCTTAAAAATACCTATTACATTTGATTCTAGAAATAACAGAAAATAAAATTAGTAGACTCATGTTACACAACTTTGGAAAGGCATATCTATCCTTTCAGAGAAAGGTTTGTTTTTTTTTTGTGGTACCCATGATGGAAGTGCTTAACCAGCCAGTGACAGGTTAGCATTACTGATAGAAGCCCTTGTAAGTTTTCCTGATTTTCTCCCCCCATCACTATTTACTTTTGAGTCCAGTGGAAAGAGTCCTAAAAGTAAAAGGCACCTAAAATAAAATTAGACCTTAACCAATAAAAATTACATATTTATATATCAAGGAAAACACTCCCTTGAAAGGCGCTGATACCATCAACATGAAAACCACTGCAAAATCAGATGTATATAAATGTTTACCTGAATCTGAAACACAGCTGCACAATGAAAAACGTTGTGTTTATAAACCTGTGGGTGTTTTGTTACCATTGGACCAAAAGTAGTACAGTATGTTAAGAATGGACTCTAATTTCCATAGTCAAGATAGGTTTGCTTCTGAGATGAACTCCTGGACTTATAAAAATTCCTGGTGTTTGCATTTCAGGTGCACAGCAAAACCTAAAACTGCTACTTCAAACTAAAGTCCCCCTTTTATTGTTATAAAGCCATAAAGATGATGCTGTACTAGAACTTAAGCACCTAATGTACATTCTGACCAATTTATATCTTCTGGGCTATAATTAGGACCCTCAGGATTTGTTTATGTGTACACATACTGCAAATTATTTCTTTAAGCTGATAAGACAACTTTAAAAATACAAATAATCATTTACTATAAAAGTTTTAAAAATCAATTAAAAATAGAACAGGTCATCAGACAGGTACTTGTCTGTGTCTCCTCTCAGAAGAATGCACTACTCATCGAAGCCAGTTTGTATTCAGCTGGGTCTGCTTCTTGATGCTGGTGTCCATTTTTAGCACTTCTCGAATGGCCATGGTGGCATACGTAGAAGGAGGAAGTGAAAAGTCCATCTTCAGAGCCCTGTATTTGCCTTCTACCAGGCAAGAAAAAAGTACATGGTCAAAGACTGAAAGTGGTGGCAGGTTGACCAAATATACTAAGATTCCCTGAAAAGCCACACACTTTCCTTTGGATTCTACTCCCCAAGGGCCCTCGGAGGATAAGACCATGGAAACGAGAGCACAAATGTATGAAACAGCTGGATAACAGGGTAGGTAGGGCTGGCAAGGTGGCTCATCAAGTCAAAATTACCTGCCACTAAGCCTGATTGTAAGGAGTAAGGTTTTCCCCTGCCGCCTGGTCCCACCGTGGCGCCAGCCCCAAATAACATACAGAGACTCTGTATTAGATATAAATGCTGTTGGCCAGTTACTTATCCCTGGCACTCACACAGTGAAGAGAAATGTATCCCCAAGTTGTCCTCTAATCTCTCCCTGTGTGCCATGTGCACACTGACACACATGGACAGACACACAAAAAAACCTTCACATCTTGCTGATTTACCAGAAGCAAAAACTGGTGGTGGTTTTCCTTCTAGGTTGTCCACATCCGTATTGAAAAGTGGAATTTTAGGATCATCATATGCAACGACTTCCCTTTAAAATACATAAAGAAAAGCATGAACATGAACACCCACAAATGGTATAAAGCTCTTCATCCCCATTTGTGGAGCAAGACAAACATACAGTGTGACTGGTAGGCCTCCCCCAGAACAGAACAGAACAGGCTGGATTTTATGCATAACAACCACTTTTCCATTATTTTATTAATAGACGGAAATGATCTGGAAGGTTTCTCTAGCATGGTGGGCTCGATTTTGCACAGGTTGAAAGGGAAACAACAGTGGGCACCACTGCCATCACCTTTATTTTTATTTTATTTATTTTACTTTTTAATTTTCCACCCCTCACCTCTACCATTCTTCTTATGAGAGGAACTGATCGCCAAAGCGTGGAAGGTAAAATCCAACTCTGCCAACTTCATCACCAGGAAAAAAAAGAGAAGAAGAAAATAATTTCCTGGCTATGGGCAAGTAGTTCAGGATTTCATTTTAAAGTTAGAAAAGTTTCAGGGGACAGTAAAAATATCACAATATCATATATATGCTGGAGTTATAGATGGAACTGCCATGTGGGTGCTAGGAATTGAACCCAGAGGAACAGTCAGTGCTCCTAACTACTTAGCCATCTATCTAGCTCCAGAAGCTAATGGAAGTTCTTCAGAGAAAGGTAAGAAAGCTCATTTTCTGTAAATTTGTTCAGTAAGTCACTGTATGACTGCAGTCAATAAACATCAGTTTCTTCTTCTTTTCTTCTTCTCCTCCTCCTCTTCTTCTTCTTTTTTTTTTTTTTTTTTTAGTTTTTTTGAGACAGGGTTTCTCTATATTGCTTTGAAGCCTGCCCTGGAACTCACTCTATACACCAGGCTGGCCTCGAAATCACAGAGATCCGCCTTGCTTCCCAAGTGCTGGGACTAAAGGCGTGTGCTTGATTACTTAAAAAATACTAACTGGTGGTGTAGTAACAGCAGAAATCAGGACAGTCAAGAGCTATGGAACACTCATATGCATAGAAACACATACATACAAAGCAAAACCTTGTGATTCAATAAAATACTCCAATTCTGTATCAGTCTATACTCACCAGCTGACATTCTGAGGCCGAATAATGATCTTTCGGTAGGCACCCGATAAAGAGTAATCTCGAATTGTGTGTCTCATGTTGTCAATATCAAGACTGTCTGCAGTGAGCATTTCCCTGTAGGCTTCACTAACTGATACAAAAACACAAACAGTTAACTATAATGCAGTGTGTCAGCATTCTGAAATATAGTAGAAATAGTATAACATGTAAGTCTAGCCAGACTGTCCTAATAGTTAACTATAGTTTATAATCCAGAGGCTATAAAACCTCATCCAATTAGCAAGTAGGCTTAAATGGTACCTGAAGCTTTAGTGCAGTCACCCTGTATCTTTATTTTTCTAATCAGCTACAAGGCTTGTGGCTAAAGTTCCAAAGCTAATCTCAAAGGCCACGTTACATGAAGCTCTAAATACAATTTATATAAGGTGAGTCTAAGTCTTTAAAAACAGTTGCCCCTAGAAATGATCTGGTCCACTGAGCCCACAGGAGATGGCTCTCTAATGTGCCCTTATGTCATCTGTAGGGACTACTACACAAGCCAAACCATGAGGAAGTTCCTTTCTACTGCAAACAAGTTCTGATTTCTTACAGGCTCTACTGACTTCTCTGAAACATGGTAGATTAGCTGTCCTCTACATACATCTTTAAGTATTGGAGTTATGAGCTGCTGTTTTTCTATTAATTTATTTGAGAAAGTATTTCTCTGGGTAGTGCTGGCTATCCTGGAACTAGCTCTGTAGACCAGTCTGGCCTCAAACTTCGAAAACCACCTGTCTTTGTCTCTCCAAGTGTTGGGACTGAAAACATGGGCCATCACATCCAGTTCAGATATTATTTTTTTTTGTGTGTGTGTGTGTGGGGGTATTTATTATTATTCAGGTTTTTTTTTTTTTTAAATAAAAAACAATCTTATTTTAAATACCAGTCCTAGTTCCCTCCCTCTCATCCTCCCATTCTCTCCACTGCTACTAAGAGAGGTGAGGCCTCCCATGGGGAACCATCAAAGTCTGTCACACCATTTGGGAGCAAGACCTAGGCCCTGTCCATGTATCTATGCTGAGCAAGGTACTCCTCCCTCCATTGGGAATGGGCTCCAAAAATACTGGCTCCAACACTCACGGGGCCTAGTTTGGTTCCCAAGCTATCAGACTGGGATCCACGAGTTCCCACTTGCTCAGGTCAGTTGTTTCTGTGGTCTTGACCCCTTTGCTCATCATTCCTCCCTCTCTGCAACTGGACTCCAAGAGTTTGGCTCAGTATTTAGCTGTGGATCTTTGCTTCTGCTTCCATCAGCTACTGGATGAAGGCTCTAGGAAGGCATACAAGGTAGTCATCAATCTCATTATAGGGGAAGGGCATTTAAGGTAGCCTCTTCACTACTGCTTAGATTCTTAGTTGGGGTCATCCTTGAGAATTCCTGGAGATTTCCCTAGTGCCAGATTTCTCATTAACCCCAAAATGGCTCCCTCTATCAAGGTATCTCTTTTCTTGTTGTCCTGTTCTTCCCCCAACTCAACCTTCCTCCCCCCTCTCCTTCACCCTTCCTTTCTGTCCCATGTCCCTCTCTCCTCTGACACTTCCAATTTACTCAGGACATCTTGTCCCTTTACAGTTCTTGGGGGCCGGTCTATGTACTCTCAAGGGTCAGATTTTATTTTTTACTCAAAATTTTCTTCATTTTATTGTGTTAGTGCGCGTGAGTCTCTCTCTCTCTCTCCCTTCCCCCCTCTGTGTGTGTGTGTGTGAGGGGGGGGAGGGAGGTGGGCACAAAGTATATGTGGAACACAGGAGATCAGAGGACAACACTTTGGAGCTGTTCCTTTCCCTGACTTTATGTGTGTTCTAGGGACTTAACACAGGTTGTCAAAATTACGTGTCATACAGCAAGTGCCTTTACCTATCTTGTTGGTTCTTAATATTTTTTTCTCTTTTGGAGACAAGGTCTCACTATGTACCCCTGGATGGTCTCAAACTCACAGTGATTATCCTGTCTCTGTGCACAGCCTTTGTGGCTCTTAATTTTTATAATCTACCAAACTAATTTTTCTTTTCATGATTTAAAAAAAAATTTCATTTTTACATATGTAAATGTATGTATGTCTGTGTAGAAGTATGTATGTGTGCATGTGAGTGTCTATGGAGGCCAAAAGAAGGCCTTAAATTGCAGGCAGATGTGTGCCACCCGATGTGGTGCTGGCAACTAAATGCAGATTGTCTGGAAGAGTAACAGTCTTTCTTGACCACTGGACCATCTCTCTAGAATGTTGTTATGTGGCTCAGGAGCCTTTAATTAACAACCTTCTTGTTTCGGCTCCCCCACTACAATGGCAATGGCATTGACTTCCACCTGAACATCTGACTGCTAGCCATGACCATGAGGATTTACAGTTAATGCTTTCTGTGATTCTTATTTTCCTACTACTAACATTAACTTTATCTTATATTATTTACAAGTATACAGCAATTGAGGAATACAGTCAATTCATTTCTTTATTCAAGTTAGTCATTAAAAATGCTGGAAATATAGGGACAATGAAAGAAGACAGCCTCACCATTCCTCTGAGAACTTCTGGGTACTAGACGTAGGGTACATACCTGCCACGACTACAGGGTTCTATGAATGGTTTTGTCAAATGTTCTGCTAAATTACTTTTATTGGAACCAGCCAAGTTCCAGATACTGAGAAGAATAAGAAGGCAGGACATTCTTTTTCTTTTTTTGTGATGACTGATTCAGGCTATCAGCTTGACTTGGTGTACCAATTAGTTTTTCTTAACTTGATACAAATTAGAGTCATCTATGAGAAGGAAACTCATCTAAGGAATTGCTTCCATCAGACTGGTCTGCAGCTTGTCTGTGGCACACATTCCTGGTTTCTGGTTTATGTAGGAGGGTCTAACCCACTGCTATCCCTGGACAAGCCAGGAAGCAGCATTCCTCCAGTTCCTGTATCTGCTCTTGCTTGAGTCCCTGTCCTGACTTCTTCTCAATGAGTGAGTGTGATGAGGCTGTGTGAGCCCAATAAATACATCCCTTTCTTCGCAGGCTGCTTCTGGTCATGGTGCTTTATCACAGGAACAGAAACAAAACTAGGATACTTGGGCAGCAAACTGGTTATCACATTTTAGCTGAGCCTGTTCCACTACAACTGAAATGGAAACTCCGGGGACTTTGCTTTTGATCAGACTGATGAACTGAGACCATAGTTCTAGAGGAGACTGGCATGTGAGTCAGAGGTCTCAGTGTAGAAGACTCACTGTTAATGTGGACACACTTTCAATAGAGCCAAAAGGAAAAAAGCAAGGAGCAGCCTCTTCCCCAGACCTGGGAAATGGTTTTTCTCCTGCTCCTAGACTTCATGACTTGTATCAACAGTTCATAGGTTCTTGTACCTCTAGCCCCAAACTGATGTCCTGGTTCTCTAGCATGCAGATAGCTTGGAACCTCCCAGTAGCTATAATCAAGTGAGCCAAGGCCTCTCATAAATCCCTTTTTGTCTCTGTTTATGCTATCTGTTCAGTAGCTATAATCAAGTGAGCCAAGGCCTCTCATAAATCCCTTTTTGTCTCTGTCCATGCTATCTGTTCCAGGAGGATCCTGACTAAAACAAGCATTTGCATTTTCCTTCTTCTTAGAATTACAAGGGCAATTTTATCAGAGATTAAAAGAAAAACTCCAAAGAGGGCAAGCTGTAGATCTCAGCAGCTGTCCAGGAGGGAGATGGAAAAGAGACAAAGCATGCCATGAGTCAGGCATGGTGTGACCAAGTGGCACAAGGGAGGTGGGGTGCTCAAAGAAAGAGTAAGGAAGCCCAAAGTACCGAAAAGGTAAAGGTATACTTGTGCTTTGGGGCTGCATTTAAAAAAAAAAAAAAAAAAAAAAAGGCAGAACAGATCCTCATGATAGCTGTGTGGTAACCACTAGCTTCAGAATCTTTTTCTTTTTTTTTTTTAATTTCTTCACCTTTGACACTCATCATTTTTTACTGGTGAAAATTTACATATCTACCATTATAGGAATCTCTCCATCAGTTAATTAATTTTACATGCCACCAGTTTCCTCTCCCTTCCACCCCCCATCCACTCTTCCTCCTTCATTCAGAAGAGGTAAGAACTCCCATGGGAGTCAATAAAGCAAGGCATATCAAGTTCAAGCAGGACCAAGCTCCTCCCCCTTGTATCAAGGCTGGACAAGGCAACCTAGCATGGGGAATAGTTTCCAAAGAGCCAGCTCATGACCCAGGGACAGGTCCTGGTCCCACTGCTAGGGGCCCCACAAAAGACCAAGCTATGCAGTTGTCACTGAGAAGAAGGCCTAGTTTGGTCCCATGCTGGCTCCTTAACTGTTGGTTCAGTCTGTGAGCTCCCACAAGCTCAGATCAGCTATCAGGTTTCCAGATCATGATCTTGACCCCTTGCTCATGTGATCCCTCCTCCCTCTCTTTTACTGGACTCCTGGAGCTTGGCCCAGGGGTTGGCTGCTTCCATCAGTTAATGGATAAAGGCTCTATGATGACAGCTAATCTGATTACAGGAGAAGGCCAGTTGAGGCACCCTCTCCACTATTGTTACAAGTATTAGCTGGGGTCATTCTGTGGGTTTCTAGGAGTTTCCATGTTACCAGGTTTCTCCCTTGCCCCATAATAGTCCTTCTCAGATTAAGCATCTTGAGTTCCCAAGGGAAGCCGACTACACTATTCCCTGCCCACCTTCCTTGTTCTCTCTTGTACCAGTCCACTCCCTTCTCTTCAGTGAAGTCAGCTAGGTACCGGAAACAGAGAATGTGATTACTTACACATATACATTAGATTTCTATAAAGCTGGATAGAGATTATCCTATCATCTAAGGACTTTAGTCCTAATCATTTTTATTTGTTTTGGGACAGGGTTTGTCTCTTTTGGCTGTCCTAGAACTCACTCTATAGATCAGGCTGGCCTTGAACTCACAGAGATCTGCCTGTTTCTGCCTCCAAGTGCTGGGATTAAAGGCATGAGCCATCACCACCTGACTATTAATCATTTTCTAACTTAAATTCAAGGAATGTAATATTAGTAAGTAGAACTCTGGTTCTTTGCCCAAGAAAAATTATCTTTTTCAAATTTTATTTTTTTTTATGTATATGAGTGTTCTATCTACATGTATACCTTAATGCCAGAAGAGGGTAACAGATCACAAGAAAAACTATTTTAACAGAAAAATACTATCTATAGGCCAGTGCTGGCTAAGTGTTCCTTAGTGCTCAAACAGTGCTCAAAACTGTTTCTTTACTACCTCTGAATCACAAACCAGAGAAATTGAAAGTCTTCCTCTCTACCACCAATGGCATCCATGAATGTAACAGAAAAAGTTTGGAGAATGGGAAATAATGGCAGAGGATTCTAATTTTCATTTCCTTTTCTCAGACTGGCATCCAGTTTATAAGCTAAAGCAATCCTCCAGACTCAGCACTTGTGATCATAGGCCCATGACAGTGCAGTAGGGGTAGTTTTTAATATAAGTTACTCTCCTGAATACATTCTTTTCCAGGAGAACATAAAATACATACATACACATATGTGTATATATGTATGTATATATACATACATATGTGCACATGTGTATATGTATAGACAAATACATACACAATACATATATAATTAAATTTAGTCAAATATTATATATTTTAATATATTATATTTAGTTGTTATACACACACACAAATAAACTTTTATATAGGGTTTTCTATGTAGCCCTGGTTGGCTTGGAACTTGCTTTGTAGACCACATTAACCTTGAATAAACAGAGCTTTGCCAGTCTGCTGGGACTAGCCATTACACTCAGCTGTTTTTGAAGGTTAAATCTCTATTAAAATATGGTAGAAAAAAAGGTTTATGTTTCAAACATTGACTTCCCCTTGCTTCACTCTTGGCTACTGATAGCTTAATCATATTACACTTGTTTTAAATATTTGGCTCAAATATGGAACTTACTTTTATGTTTGGGGTAGATAACATCAAAACCAGGCAGGGGCATCACCACATCATGAATAGAGTAATTACTAACATCTTCTTCCTCAATATAGGTAGCTGTAGCTGCAAATCCACAAGTAAATGGCAGGTTAAGAAAAAGCACTTTCATGAATTCAGACTCCTATAATTCTATTTATCTCAGTGAGTGGAAAGTACAAGGTGTCCAGGTATAGAGGCCCTGGAAGATTAGAATTATCCTTTTCTACTCAGTTGGCACCTTGAGCAAGGAGCTAACTCTTATAACAATCAGAATACTTCCCAGTAGTACTACAACAGAGCAATGCTGGCAAAGTGTCTAGTGTAGGACCAGAAACACAGTAAATGTTTGATATTAGCAATTATTTTTTAAAAAATATTTTATGTGTATGGATGTTTTGCCTGCATGTATGTCTGTGCACCATGTGTGGTCAGCATCCCCAGATAGTATCGCCAGAAGAGGGCATTGAATCTCTGGAAACGGAGTTTCCCATGTGGGTGCTGGGGATCGAACTTGGCTCCTCTGGAAGAGCAGCAAGTCCTCTTTACACCTGTGCCATAGCTCTAGATCCATGCTCACATTTATGCTAATGTTTCAGACCATCCTAGTATGCACTCACTAAAGTTAGCCCTGGTCTGGTGTTCACCTGAAGAAACTCTTTAAAACTGCCTGATGACACAATGGAATGCTGAGACACATCCATAAATACACATTATTTTGAAAACCCAGATTATAAAGGACTTATAGCCATCTGCTATACTAGCTGAAGGTCTAGAATGGAAGCCCAGACTTAGCTGCTTACTCAAAATATATACATATCTTTTCATTGGTGATAAAAACTACCAGCCTGAGCTCATGAGGCTTTTCCATCTCCCACTTACTACACATCTCTTTCTTAACTAGTAGCTATGCTAAATTTTAAAAACACTGTTACCTCCTTTGAGAACAAGGTCCCCAGGGACAGGTTTCAGCCCATAGTCTTCTAACCTTTTGCTCACCATGGTATTCCACACATAGCTTTGATAACTATGGATATACATTAATCGATTATTTCTTGGGATCTGCAGAGAAGGGAGAAATTGGCAAAACGAAAAACAAAAAAAATAATTCTGAGCATTTAAAGAGCTGTTTCTCAAATATTTTGCTCATTTAATTGTAATCCTAACACAAGAAACCCAGACTTCAAATCTGATTGTAGGGCTGGAAATATAGCTCAGTAAGAAAGCACTTTAAAGTGGACTATGGACTATGCTTACCAATATGGTACCCTTGATTGACAGTAACAGGCAACCACTAAGCTACTTCTTGTCGAACTCCCTTCCTTAGGCAGTTTAAAGCTCCAATGAAGATGACCAAGAAATGACTGTACAATGGGGTCAGATTGATGGCTCAGCAGCAGGTAAAGGCACTTGTGCTAAGCCTGACTACCTGAATTTGATCTCTGGAGACAGAGAGAATGAACTCTCTAAGGTCATCCTCACCATTTGCTCAACCACATGCATATACCCTACATAGGCAAAAACACAAGATAAAGTTATAAAAGAAATGACTGTAAAACGAGTCCTGAATTTTCCAAACCCCATTCAATTAAAAATTATATTTTCCATAGACACTTTCTTGTGCCTCCAATGTTGATAAACACTGCCAGCCATTTCCCACATCTTTCAGGGTCAGAATGACCACTAAAGGATTCTTTTCAAGTGTTTCTTTAACACAATGTTTAAAAAGCATTAACCACCTAGAGTCATTGCCTGACTTCACAAATTGCACTCACTATGCCAAATGCAGAGACTATATTCTTCATTCCATATTTTGAAAGTCCTCGAAGCAGCTGCCCTTCCACACACCTTTTGACAGGTAGTTTTTTTAGAGCAGAGGCTGGATCTTTGGTCTTGGCCCATTCTTCTCTGCATTTCACCAAGTACCCCTTTTCAGCTGTGGTAAAAGAAAAGCTACAACCAAACTTGTCCAACAGAAAAATATGCATCACCTAACATCCTTCAACATTCATTTGTAACGAAGAAACTCAGTCCCCCAAAAACAAAACCATAGGCCTAAGAAGATTATTTCTCTTTGGCTCTGTGAACAGCAAGAGCTGTAGTCCATTACCACCTCAGCTAAGGAGGAGGTCTCTCCCTTCTCTTTGCCCCTGTACTGCTTGTTTCAAAATTTAAAACTTTTTTTTTAGCTTGAAAATAATTACCTAAAATGAGTATTATTATTTTAATTTATCAACAATATTTCCTGAAAAAATTTTAGTCATTATATTATGCTTTAACAAAATAGCCATACATAAGTTTTCTGTAAGTTCAGAGAATTCATAGTAACTGAAGAGAAATGAATTTGCATTGAAACATGCATGAATTAAATTAGATGAATAAAGAGCTTGAACCAGGATAGTTTTCAAAAATTCAACCTTATATATAAAATTTTAAAAATGAAATAGCTGGGTGGTGGCTCATGCCTTTACGTCCCAGCACTTAGGAGGCAGAGGCAGGTGTATCTCTGTGAATTTGAGATCAGCCTGGTCTACAAGAGCTAGTTCCAGGACAGCCTCCAAAGCCTCAGAGAAACCCTGTCTCGAAAAACAAACAAACACACACACACACACACACCAACAAAACAAAACCCCAAAACCAAACCAAGAACTTTAACATAACAACATGAGTTACTTTTACTTAAAGTGATTCTATGAATATTTAGCTATACATTTTTTTATGCATTTTAACACAAATCTTTTTCTCACCTCCAGAACGGGGTTTCAGTATTAAATCCATGACTTCTGTCCAGGAATTCTGTAGAATAGCTCTAGAATTAAACAGTACTTACTTAACTTTGTGTAAGATAAGCTTTTTATGCTCAAGTGTTAAGAAGGCAACAAGAAATACTTATTAGCTTATCAAATTTAAAAGTACCTAGAAAAACCATGACAGACTCCAGTGACCAATATCTATGGTCAAGAGTGCTTATTGTTCTTGCAGAGGACCTGAGTCTGGTTCCCAGCATTCACATCCAGTAGCTCATAGTTGCCTGTAACTCCAGCAATCTACTGCTGTCCTTTGGCCTCTATGTGCATTACATTCAACATGCACAAATCCACACAGACATACTCTGCAGATCTGGATTCAGTTTCTGAATACCAGTCATCTTCTGGAAAGAAAGAGTAGGGAACGGAAAGAATGCAAAGCTGGAGGGAGCTGACTTCTGAATATGACATGTGACTGTTGCTCTTGAACTCACAGCAGCCATGACAACTCACACAAGATCCATCACAGAATGAAGTGGAGTTCAAGCACATTTTCTTCAGAGACAAGATGCCCATGCTTCTGTAAACAACTCTAATGAACCTCAATGGGACACACTTAGAACACACGTAAGTAAATGTGGAGAAAGCTGGGAAGGAGCAGGCAATTAGAGGAGAAAGGGGGAAGAGTGAGTGTGGATGAGAATATGGTAGCATACACAAAATAATGAAGCCAATTAGAGCATGTAATTAATATATGCCAAGAAAAAAACATAAAAAAGGTTTGGGCTGTCCTTTTGCTATGGGTGGAAGAATTTTTCACTTATTGTCTTTACATATTTTGGATTCATCTTCTGTTTAACTATATACTTGTGGGGAACCCCAGAGCAATAGCCATCTTTCCTACTACTCTCTTAGATACTAACATACTGGTAATTTTCCATTCCCCTATGGCTGTTTTCTTGTTAAGCATATGATGCAGCCTGACCCTGAAAGAGTCCCAGCTGCAGGCTTATCGTATAACAAATTATAGCAAAACACCTGCATTCTGCTTGGAAGGACATTCTGCCTCCCTCACATCCTCCCTTTGGCCCATTCCCTCATTTCTCCACTACTTAAACCCTGTGGTTATATTCAATAAATGAGACTTGATCAGAACACTGTCTTGTCTCCATCTCTCTCATCTCTTGTCCCCTCATTCTCACCCACTCCCTCAGGGTCCCTGTAGACCTACCCCTCGGGCCGGGGCTTATACTGAGACTTGGAATTTCCCCATAGGAAACCCTATGGTGATACAGTAAGTTCTATGAAGGTAGGAAATAGTCTGATGTTGTAAAACAAATCTTTGGAACTCTGAACTAATTTGTACTGACCTTTAGATAATATGCAACTTTTGTTTCTGGGTAGATATGACAGCACTTTAATGAACAATTATGTGTACTAATTTTCTATAGGATACAAAACTATAGGGTAACATGGCTGTGCTTTGGCTAAGTTAATTAAAAAATACATAGGCTGACACAACCCTTCCTTAAGTGTTCTGTCCCACAACAATCGGCATCTGTATTATGCTTATCTGTATTTTTATTAGTTACTGTAGTGGCTTCTCCTTCCTCAGTGCTGGCGATCCAGTCTAGGGTTTTGTGAATGGTAGGCAAGCACTCTACTAGTGAGCTGCACTCTAGTCCTAATTTTCTTCTCACTGTTCTTGTTCTATAAATTAGCAGATAGATCATTCCATGTTGCTCAGGCTGGCCTGGCCTTTCACAGTTCTCACCAGCCTCTGAAGATTGGATTCCATGGTGCCTGTCTGGCCTTTATTTAGTGTAGTGGGATATTCACTTCTGTGGCCTGACCACGCCCATTGGGGGGTGGAGACAGTGGCAGAAGTGACCTGTGGAAGGAGGTCTGAGGAGGAGCCAGGGAATACTCTCTGGCTGGCATGACTCAGAGAGGAGAGCATCCGGTGGAACTTGCTGGTGTTCATCTGTCTAGGTTGTAAGTTATTTCTCCCTGAATAAACATCTATTCGGCCTATTTGTTTATCCTGTTTAACCACAATAATTTAGAAAGATTTCTATTAATCAATTACTTAGTATATTTTAAGCCTACAAATAAGTACTGCATAAACACCAACTTCATTCTCAGACTTATGTGAAGTGGGTATCATTTCCACTTCACAGAGGAATAGTTTGAGACTCATAACTCAAGCCTCACTTTACATCACTGCCTGAGAGGCATAAAAGCTGCCACCCAGCACGGCCATCCCCTGGTCCTTGTAAAATCATATAAGAAACACAACTTGATACCTAAACACTGGATGAGAAAAAACTCTATTTCTATTGCTAGTCAACTAGTGTGCTTGTCAGCCCCCCCTGAAAAGCAATTTCTATTCCTGCTGACTGAAACAGAATGAAAAAACAGCATTCAATATGTAGTTATCACCACTCTAACTCCCTTATGAACAGTTACATTATGCAGCAGTCCCTGCTGGACAGTGGGATTCTCACAGTATGTTTATGAAACCAAGTATTTATTGATGAGAGTTCTACTATAATAATTTTTACTCAGAAGGGCTCTCCTATTACCTAAATGTGAACCAAGCTCTTATATTCCAAATTACTTGTTGTATCTTCTATGGATTTCATGATAGGGTGGGAGAAGGGCAGATGAAAGATTAATCAACTAGGATGTTGAGTTAAGAAAGATAATACTGTGCATGCCTTGAGTCTGGGCATTCTGCACCTGTGTTACCCAGCTTTTTACAGTTGGCCACTTACCTGCTGAAAAGTAAACAGAAGCTAGGAATGGTGGTGCACACCTTTAGTCCCAGCACTCAGGAGACAGAGGCAGCCTTGTTCACAGAGGGAGTTCTAGGACAGCCAGGACTACACAGAGATATGCAGTCTCAAAAACAAACAAACAAACAAACAAACAAAACAAAAAAAACAACTCCACCTGCCTGGTCTCTGACCTCTACCTCTGGTCCTCTACTGGAGTTCCAGGACCCTCCCAGAGATCCGCCTATCTCCATGGGACACTCTGAGTTCCTGCTGGCTGGATCCTTGACCCCCATGCCAGGGCCTCTGCTAAAGAGGCCTCAGATGGAGAGTGCCAGGCCCCAGCTAGATCCACCTATCAGTGCAGAAACATCCTGAGTATCAGCCCAGCCTTTGTCCCCCATTGCCAGGACTTGGCTAGAGGTGAGTCTGGGACCAATTCAGGTGGACTCTCCTCTACAACCTTCCCCAGGAATTCCCTGGGTTCGCCGCGGATCCCCCTGCTCCTGTGTCCTGTCCCCATTGAGAGTGCTCTTGGAGCTCTGATACACCCGCACCCACCCCCCACCGAGACCCTGCCCTCCACCTAACCTGTGCCTTAACCTGCCCACTGTGGAGCCAACAATACAGCCATCTTTGGGGAACATCCTGGGGCTGGTCTGAGCACACTAGACCTGCCTATCCACGCAAGAAGATCCGTAATTTCCACCTGCCTGGTCTCTGACCACCAACATTGGTCCTCTACTGAACTTCCGGGCCCCTCCTAGAGACCCACCTATCTTGGGGGATCTCTGAATTCCTGCGGGCTGGATCCTTGACCCTGATCATAGGGCCTCTGCCAAACATGCCTCAGCTGGACAGTGCCAGGCCCAGGCTAGATCTGCCTATCAGCTTAAGGAACATCCTGAGTCCCAGCCTTCGAGATCTTTGACTCTATCGCCAGTATTCTGCTGGCGCCAGGCCCCTACCTGTGGAGAGACCTCCTAAAGAGCTTGGCACACCCACAGCTACAGATATTGAACCTCTGACCCACCTAAGCCCACCGGGGAAGTACCATAGAGGGAGAGACCCCACCACACTTACTGGAAGAAGCTATGGGCAGACAGCAACACAAGAAAACAACTAACAATAGGAAGATAAGCAGGACACCACCAGAATCTAGGGAATCTACACCAACTAGACTAGAACACGACAAAGCAGACGAAGCAGAAGAGAATGACTTAACAATTATCATCATAAAAATGATAGAGGCCCTCAAAAAAGATGTGAGAAAATCTCTTAAAGAAATGGAAGAAAAAACAAACAACAAATGGGAAGAAATGAACAAATTTCTTAAAGTACAGAAAGCCTAGAAAAAACAATTAAATAGGTGAAGGAAATGTTCAAGACTTGAAAACTGAAATAGAGACAATAAAGAAAACACAAACTGAAGGAAAGCTGGAAAAAGAAAAACTGGGCAGAAGATCGGGAACTACAGACACAAGCATAACCAACAGAATTCAAGAGATGGAAAAGAGAATCTCAGGTGCAGAAGATAAACTAGAGGAAGTAGATTCATCGACCAAAGAAAATCATAAATCCAACAAATATTTAACACAAAATATCCAGGAAATGTGGGAAACCATGAAAAGGCCAAACCTAAGAACAATAGGCACAAAGGAAGGTGAGGAAGCCCAGCTCAAAGGTGTCAAAAACATATTCAACAAAATCATCGAGGAAAACTTTCCTAATCTGAAGAAGGACATGCCCATGAAAGTACAAGAAGCATACCTAACACCAAATAGGCTGGACCAAAGAAAAAAGACCCCTCGACATATAATAATCAAAACATCCAACATACAGAATAAAGAAAGAATATTAAGAGCAGCTAAGGAAAAAGGACAGGTAACATATAAAGGCAGACCTATCAAAATGACACCTGACTTCTCCATGGAAACCCTCAAAGCCAGAAGGTCCTGGATAGATGTTCTACAAGTACTAAGAGACCACAGATGCCAGCTACTATACCCAGCAAAAAAAATCACTATAGATGGAGAAAACAAGATATTTAATGACAAAGCCAGATTTTCACAATACGTATCTAACAACCAGCCCTATAGAAAGTATTGGAAGGAAAACTCCAACCCAAGGAAGTTAACTACACCCACAATTATAGGCAGCAAATAATTTAACTACACCAGAAACGAAGGCAAAGCAGAACAAATATATTCACAATACCACTGCCAACAACAAACTTAAATAAAACAAGCATCAACAATCAACGGTCCTTACTCACCCTCAACATTAATGGTCTTAACTCACCTATAAAAAGACACAGGCTAACATTATGGATAGGAAGACAAAATCCATCCTTCTGCTGCATACAAGAAACACATCTAAGCTTCAAAGATGGACATTACCTCAGGATAAAGGGCTGGGAAAAGATCTCCCAACCAAATGGAACCAAGAAGCAAGTAGGTGTGGTTATCCTAACATCTAGCAAGTTAGATTTCAAACCAAAATTAATCAAGAGATGAAGACGGTCATTTCGTATTCACCTCAGGAAAAATCCATCAACACAAAGTCTCAGTTCTGAACATCAATGCCCCAAATACAAAGGCACCCACATTTGTAAAAGAAATGCCACTAAAACTCAAAGCTAACATAAAACCTCACACATTTATAGTGGGAGACTTCAAAACACCACTCTCAACAGTAGACAGGACCACAAATCAGAAACTCAACAGAGAAACAAAAGAACTAACAGAAGTTATGTCTCAATTGGGTTTAACAGACATCGGTAGAACATTCCATCCAAACACAAAAGAATATACCTTCTTCTCTGCTCCACATGGAACCTTCTCTAAAATCGACCATATACTAGGTGGCATAACAAACCTCAACAGATACAAGAGAACTGGAATATTCCCCTGTATCTTATCAGACCACCATGCTTTAAATTGGAATTCAACAGCAACATATATTGCAGAAACCCTACAAACTCATGGAAACTGAACAATGTTCAATTGCACAACACCTGGGTAAAAAGAAGAAATAAAGAAATTAAGGACTTTCTACAATTCAACGAGAATGAGGCACAACATACCTGATCCTATGGGACACCTTGAAAGCAGTACTACGAAGGAAGTTCATTGCACTAAGTGCCCATATGAAGAAAACAGAGGATAGTCACTGAAAGCCTTAGAACAAAAAGAAGCAAACTCACCCCGGAGGAGTAGATGCCAGGAAATAATCAATTTGAGGGCTGAAATCAACAAAATAGAAACCAGAAAACAATACAAACAATCAATGCAACAAAGAGTTGTTTTTTTTTTTTTTTTTTTGAGAAAATCAAAAAGATAGACAAGACTTTATCCAAACTAACCAAAGAGCAGAGAGATAACATGCAAATTAACAAAACCAGTAATGAAAAGGGTAACATAACAATGGACATAGACGAAATCTAGACAATTTTCAGGTCATACTTTGAAAACCTGTATTCCACAAAATTTGAAAATTCAAAGGAAATGAACAAATTTCTGGATAACTATCACCAAAATTAAATCAAGAACAGACAAACAACTTAAGTAGACCTATAACCCTCAATGAAATCCAAGCAGTCATCAAAAGCCTTCCAACCAAAAAAAGCCCAGGGCCAGATGGCTTGAGAAATTCAAGGAAGATCTAATCCCAACACTTCTCAAATTGTTCCACACATTAGAAACAGAAGGTTCATTGCCACAATCACCTTGGTTACCAAGCCCACAAAGACACTAAGAAAGAAAACTACAGACCAATATCCCTGATGAACATCGATGCAAAAATACTCAATAAAATACTGGCAAACGGAATCCAAGAATACATCACAGAAATCATCTGTAGTGAGATAGTCCTTCTGTGGCACTGACCACGCCCATTGGGGGTGGAGCAATGGGCGGAAGTGACCTGTGGAAGGAAGTGGGGCGGGGGGGAGAGCCAGGAAAAGCTCTCTTGCTGCGTGACTCGGACAGGGTTGAATTTCCTGGTGTTCATCTGTCTAGGTTGTAAGTTATTTCTCCCTGAAGAAAACATCTATTCGGCCTATTTGTTTATCCTCATCCTTATTTAACCGCGTTAATCATCCACCATGACTAAGTAGGCTTCATTCTTGGATTGCAGGGATGGTTTAACATACGAAAATCTATCAATGTGATTCGCCCACTGAGAAAGAAAAACCATATCATCATCTCCCTAGATGCTGAAAGAGGTTTTGACAAAATTCAACACCCTTTCATGAGGTCTTGGGGATCAGGGATAACAGAAGCATACCTAAACATAATTAGAGCAATATACAGCAAACCAACAGCCAATATCAAACTGAATGGAGAGAAGCTTAAGGTAATTCTTCTAAAATCAGGAACAAGACAAGGCTGCACTCTCTCTTCATATTTCTTCAATATTGTACTTGAAGTTCTAGCCAAGGCTATAAGACAACAAGAGCATCCAAGTTGGAAAGGAAGGAGTCAAACTGTTTCTATTTGCAGATGATAGGATACTTTACATAAGCAATCCAATAAACTCTACCAGGGAACTCCTACAGCTGATAAACATCTTCAGTAACCTAGCAGGATACAAGATAAAAGCCCTACTTTATGCAGATGACAAAGAGGCTGAGAAAGAAATCAGAGAAACATTACCCTTTACAACAGCCACAAACAACATAAAGTATATTGGGGTAACACTTACCAAACAAGTGAAATACCTATATAATAACAACTTTGTGGCTTTAAAAAAAGAAATTAAAGAAGATACCTTACAATCTCCCATGCTCTTGGCTAGGTAGGATAAACATAGTAAAAATGGCAATCTTGCCAAAAGCAACCTACAGATTCAATGCAATCCCCATTAAAATCCCACCACAATTATTCACTGACCTTGAAAGGATAATAATCAACTTTATATGGAAAAACAAAAGACCCAGGATAGAAAACAAAAACAAAAACAAAAAACAAAACAAAAAACCCTGGACAATAAAAGAACTTCAGGAGGCATCACCATCCCTGACTTTAAGATCTACTACAGAGCCATAGTTCTGAAAATAGCCTGGTAATGGTACAAAAATAGACAGGCAGACCAATGGAATTGAATTGAAAATCCTGATATTAACCCACACACCTATGAACACCTGCTTTTCGACTAAACAGCTAAAAGAATACAATGGGGAGAGGAAAGCATCTTCAACAAATGGTGCTGGTGCAATTGGATGATGGTGCAGAAGACTGCAGATAGACCCATGTCTATCGCCATGCACAAAACTCAAGTCCAAATGGATCAAAGACCTCAACATCAATCCAGTGACACTGAACCGCTTAGAAGAAAAAATGGGAGGTACCCCTGAACAAATTGGTACAGGAGACCTCTTCCTGAACTTAACTCCAGGAGCAAAGACACTGAGAGCAATAATTAATAAATGGGACCTCCTCAAACTTAGAAGCTTCTGTAAGGCAAAGGACACAGTGGACAAGACCAAACCACAGCCCACAGACTGGGAAAAGATTTTCACCAATTCTACATCCGACAATGGGCTGATCTCCAAAATATACAAAGAACTCAAGAAACTAGTCAACAAAACACCAAATAACCCTATTAAAAAAATGGGGTACAGAATTGAAGAAAAAATTCTCAATAGAGGAGATCAAAAAGGCACTTAAGAAAGTGCTCAACACCCTAGCTATCAGGGAAATGCAAATCAAACAACTTACTCCTGCCAGAATGGCTAAAATTACAAACACCAATGACAACTCATGCTGGAGAGGAACACTCCTCCACTGCTGGTGGGAGTGCAAACTCGTAAAGCCATTTTGGAGATCAGTATGGCGGTTCCTCAGGGAAATGGTAATTAGTTCACCACAGGACCTGGCAATCTCCCTCTAAGGCATATACCCAAATGATCCACATCCATGCAACACAGACATGTGCTCAACTATGCTCATAGCAGCATTATTTGTAATAGCAAGAACCTGGAAGCAACCTAGATGCCCCTCAACTGGAGAATGGATAAAGAAGATGTGGCACATCCACAAAATGGAATAGTACTCTGCAGAAAAAAATAATGGTATCTTGAAATTCGCAGGCAAGTGTATGGCACTTGTAGAAACCATCCTGAATGAGGTAACCCAGTCACAAAAAGAGGAACATGGTATGTACTCGCTCATATATGGATTTTAGAACTAGAACAATTATAGGATCATCAGCCTATAATTGACACCACCAGAGGATCTAGGATACAAGGTGCATTCTAAGAGATTCATATAAGGTCCCTCACAAAAGGGGGAAGGGATAAGTCCCCCAGAGCACATGGGAAGTGTGTGGGGGGGGGTAGTCCATGGAAAGAGAAGTAGGAGAAACAGAAGGGGAGGAGAGGAAAGCACGTGCGACTAGGAAGATTGAGTCAGTGTAGGAATAGAAGACAGAAGAGAGTAAGAAAGCGACAGTAAGAGAGAGAGAGAGGGAGACAGAGAGGGAGAGGGAGAGAGAACGAACATAAAAGCGGGAGCCATTATTAGTTCAGAGAAAATGGAACCTAAAGAAAGGTCTAGAAACCTATAAGACTGACTCCAACTAACAATTTGAGAAACCGTGGAAAGGCTACCATAAATACCCTTTCCTGATAGTGAGATTAACAACTAACTTATCCACCATCATGGAGCCCTCATCTAGTACCTGTTGGAAAAAGAAGCAAATACCGATACTAAACACTGAGTCAAACTAGAATCCAGGTGCAGAGAGGAAGGACAAGACCAGGTTGCAGAAATACACCGAGACAGCTGACCTGAACAAGGAGGAGCTAATGGTCCCCCAGAGTGATAGCTTGGAATCCAGCATGGGACTGACTCAGACCACCTGAACATGGGTCTCAGCTAGGACTGAGCAATCTAAGGGACCTCAGACAGTGGATTCAGGATGTATTCCTGGTGCACAAAAGGACCTTGTGGACACATCCCCCATGGAAGGATACTGCCTTATCCTAAAGACAGGATAGAAGTCCTAGTCCCTACTTGACAGATCTAGATGACCCCACCTGGGATGCCATTGCCCTACATGTGGAATTCGGGTGGGGGGATGGGAGGGGAGCGTGGATAGGGTGGGTGTATGTGATGGGGAGAGAGGTAAGGGAGAGTGAGGGAGGGAGAGAGGGAACACTTAAAATAAAAAAAAAATAAAATTAAATAGAAAACAAAACAAACAAACAAACAAAAAAACAAAAACAAAACAAACAACCAAACAAAATCAACCAAACAAACCAAAAACTCCCCCAAAATTTAAGCGACCCCCTGGAAGGGCAATGAAGAGTGGGAGGAAAATTTTAATATTTGGGTCACATCTTGACTTGTGCCCATATATGTTTTTTATGTGTACTAGTGGCTAGAGACGTTCCCCAGTGGCTCCCCACCTTATATTTTCAGACAGTTTCTTACTGATTAGGCTAGTTGGCCAGAGAGATTGAGGGATGTACTGGTCTCCACTGGGGTTTACAGATGTGTTCACATGTTCTGCCACACCTGGCTTTTGTGTGGTGCTGGGGGTCTGAACCCAAGACCTCAGACTAGTCTCTCCAGACCCCATTTTTTTTTTCATTTATACATTAACCAAAACAGAATAAATCTTATAAAGAGCCTATGGATCAGCTGTTCATTTGCCCTAAACATGACAGGATCCTGAATAATAAGCACACCATTAACAAAAACTTTTTTTTTTTTTTTTTAATACAAGGCATCCTTTACATAGAAATTACAAATTAAGCACAAACTTTCGAACCAAGTAAAACTTTTTGAGTCTTGTTTCAGATAAATGTTACAGCTAGTGGTCATGGTGGCTCATGCCTTTCATCCCAACCCTCAGGAGGGAGAGGCAGATATCTGTAAGTTCAAGGGCAGGCTTTCCTGGTTTACACAATGAGTTCCAGGACAGTTAGAGCTACATAGTGAGACAATGTCTCAAAAAAAGATTATTAATTCATGTTTACATAACTCAATCCATGTTTTAAAAACCCTGGTTTATTCATAAAACGTAGTTACTGCATTTAAAAAAAAAAAAAAAAGACAAAACAAAACTCCAAAACATAAAATCATAAAACTTAGAAAATCAAATACATACCTTCCCACTTGGTATGTAGGGACAGCTGTGGTTCCAAATCTTTGCATGCCATAGTAGTTAATGAAGCCAGTCTCTTTCAGAGATTGCATGGCTTGCTGAACTTGCTCATTAGTTCCTGTTATATTCCTGCAAGGACCCAAATTATCCAGAGGAAAAAAATGGACAGTCAGACTCATTTTATGATGCACACTGCAACAGTGGCTTCTATACCTCACCTTTGCAATCTTTTCTTTACTTCCAGAGGACTCTGTCAGTTTGTTATTTTAATCACCCCCTACCCCTCCCCACGTTTTTTCCTTTTAAAGACAGGGTCTCTCTGTGTAGTCCTGGCTGTCCTGGAACTTGTGTTGTAGACCAGATTTGCTTTGGACTGCAGAATTATGCAAGGAGAATCCAGCACATATTTCAGGGATCTACCCATCAGAGATGCATATCTGATATAGACCTCATTTAGCAGGGCATAAGGAATACATATCCACATTCTTGTGTGAAGAGTTCTCTCATATTACAGCTTGGGGATTTCCCCCTGAAGACTACAGTGTGTTAACTGTTTACTGGGCACATATTCTGTGGATGGTCTGGAAGATGATTCTTAATTTAGCTATCTAATTTTGATATATATACTGGGACATCATGCTTCATAACTGGATCTATTTGTCCCACAAAGACTATGCACTCTTTTTGCTTGTTTTTGGAGATAAAGACTCCCTGTATAGCCCCGGCTGTCCTGGAACTAGTTCTGTAGAACAGGCTCTGCCTCCTGAGTGCTGTGATTAAAGATGTGCACTGCCACCACCTGATGACTGTGGACTCTTAATAGCTTGCCTTGTTCTTTGACTCAGACCACTAAACAAAATTAGCTCACTTTTACCTCAAGAGCAAATTTAAACTGAAGACTGTTTGTAAAAAGAAAATTTTATATCTTGCACAAAGTCAGAAACACAGATGTCTACCAAGGTTACTAAGAAAAGCATGTCAATTCTTCATTTGCTAGTCTACTAACAATAGATCTGTCTTAAAGTCGTTATTGGGCACTGTGTCCTCCCTGTCCTTCGGACCTTATATTGCTCCTAACCAATGAAAACTAATTCTGTAATTCTTTATCTTTTGCTTCAAGCCTTGAGGTAAAGAGAGATTTTTGGGGAGGAAACTAGAGAGGTAGTAGCTGGAGGGAAGAGCTAGATGAAATGAGCAGAAATGTAAAAGGATAAGAATGTATGAAAAATAAGTAAAGTAGGAAAAAGCAGCAGCAGCAGCAACAGAATTGAGAGAAAATTAGAGCTAAGAAGTTATAGACAAGTATGACAAAAGAATTAGAGGATATAAAGAGAGTATAAAAAAGCATACATATAGTAAGAACATGGTATAAGAAGATTCATTTTCTATAGCCCTTAGATTTTAGTTTCTTTGCTTATTGTAGCATCCCTTTTTGAACACTTCTAAGTTTAAAAAATTCTAAGGCAAGACCTTGAGAGTTTTTGATATAGATTGGCCTTGAATGGAGAGACATTCCCCTGCCTCTGTGCTTTAACCCTCAGTGCTGGTATAGAAGGCATGGTCAACCACTGCTCAGCTCATTTTTATCAGTTTTAAGTGCATATTAATATAAGATGAAGCACATGGGCAATGTGGTACAGCTTCTACCACTTTGCAGTACCCAAACTTGTTCACTGCCCCCAAATGAAATTTATTTATTTATTTTGCAAGTCTGCAAACCACGTAGACCATGTCGACCTTGAAGGAGTCATGTGACCTGGGATTACAGGTACATGCAACTATGCTTGATCCCAAACTGAAACTTTTATCAACAAATAACTCTCTGCCAAAGTAACCTAATTTTTCCATGAATGTGCCATTCTAGGCAACTCATATTAATTAAACCACAAGCTCTTTATCTTTCAAAACTGGATCTGAAGAACACAGCGTTTCTGAAGACTATAGGAACTCTTTGAGGGAGAGACAAAGACCATTTATCAAGAGAAATACTACACAGTACTTGTTTCCCACTCCTACAGTCTTTGTTCTCCCAGCTACCCCTCCCATCTGTGCCAGCTGCCCTGTAGCCTATCAACACAGAGCAACAGACAAAGGACACCCCACTATCCAGGTAGCCCCAGGTACTCCTACCTATACTTTTTTACCTGAGAACAACAGTGAAGTGATTTCCTTGAAGCTCTCCCAATTTCAGAGGGTTTTTCTGATAGCTGAAATTCCCTAGCTTAAAGTTCATCAAGCACTTATTCAGGTGGGCGAGTCTTTGTGCACTTATTCTTTAAAGAAAAAAGGAGCAGAGAGGGAGAGAGAGAGAGAGAGAGAGAGAGAAAGGATCGTGAGAACCTGCAGATGACAATGGTACACCAAGGTTGGGAACATTAGAAAGAATGCACTTTTCCTCCCCCAACTAGTCTTGTGGGTAGCAGTACTGGACTGACGGGACTTAAACAACAATGGGAAGATATAAGTAAGAGATGTATTGGATTCTACTTTCTGTGGGTAAGAGGTAACACAAGGGATGGTAGCAGACAGTGAACCCAAAGAATGGTAAAGAGTGGTCTTAAGAAAAGATCAGTCATAATTAGGCCAGTAAGAAAAGTATTGTAAACTTACTGGGCATTGGTGGCGCAGGCTTTTAATCCCAGCACTCGGGAGGCAGAGGCAGGCGGGATCTCTGTGAGTCCAAGGCCAGCCTGGTCTACAGAGCGAGTTCCAGGACAGGCTCCAAAACAATACAGATAAACCCTGCCTTGAAACAAACAAACAAAGTATTGTAAATATAACTAAAAGACAACCTTGGAAAACATAAAATCACTGAGAAGAAAGAAAATTTACTGGTTTAATCCTTTTTTAAAAAAAGCATTTCACCTCTGCATCTCCTCATCCTTTTAGAAACACCTTGAAAATGTGTACAGCTAGAATTGTACAAACCTGTATCTTGCTATCATTTCATAGAAGTGTTCCCATGCTGTTACAATTGTTTCATTGGAAAGTCTTCATCATCCTCAACAGAAAATCTATTTAGAAAAGCAAATACTACAGTGTGTGTGTATGTGTGTGTTTGTGTGTATAATAAGTGTAAATAGGAGCAGGTACTCCTGGAGGCCAGAGTCATTAGATCCCCCTAGAGTCAGAGTTACAGGAGGTCATAAATTCCCCAATGTGGGTGCTGGCAACCAACCTCTGCAAGAGTAGTACACACACATTATGGCTAAACTATCTCTCTAATCTCCTGGCCTGGAAAATTTTGAAATAATTTCAAGATTAATACAATGCCCTTAAGGAAAGATGTTCATTTCAGAAGGCTTCATGTTAAGGGACTGTTCTTGGCACATTAAAGGTTTGAAAATGCTCAAGTTTTTATTTTAAAAATGGATAAGTGGGCGAGGCTGGAGAGATGGCTCAGCAGTTAAGAACACTTGCTGTTCTTACAGAGGATCTGGGTTTGATTCCTAGCACTCACACAGTGGTTTATAACCACCTGTAACTCTTCTGGCACCCACAGGCACCAACATAAAATAAGATGAATCTAAAAAAACAAAAGCCCCCAAATCCTTTAAGGGCTACAAAGAGGCCAGTCCCCGTCAGCCAAGGTTACATTATGAGACCCCACCTAAAAACAAATGACCCCCTCCACAAAACATACTGTTCAAAGTACAATTTAAAGGTCAGAGGTGCTTGCCAGTGCTCTCATCCCCTCTTCCTGCCCCAATGGCAGTCACTTTTTATTTTTACCTTGAATGCTTCCATATGTATCTTTGGATTTTACTGAATAAAGGAAAATCACTTTTTTTGATCATCTGGGCTCTAAGAATCCAATTTATTTGTTTAACTAACTATTAATTGTCTTTTAGATACTCTAATTTGGGTCATGAACTAGTTGTTTCCAATTTTTAATTATAAGAAACAGTCTCACAGACTGGAGAGAAGGCTCAGAGGTTAAGAATACTTGCTGTTCTTCCATGCCCTGAGTTTGTTTGGGCTGCTACTCTAGCTCTAGAGAATCTGATGCCCTCTTCTGGCCACCGAGGGTACCCCCACAATTAAAAATAAACTTCCTTTCACCTGGAGCTAGAGAGATGGTTCAATTTAACCATTGCAGAGGAGCAGAGGGCTCAGGTTTGATTCTCAGCACCCAAACAGTGGCTCACAGAACTTCAACTTGAGCTCCAGAAGCTTTGATCCCCTCTTCTGACTCCACAGGTACCAAGCATGCATACAGGGTACATACACAGAAGTTGGTAAAACATTCATACACATAAAAATAAAACACATCTTTTAAAAACAAATCACCTATATAGCATCTGAGGTCCTGGAATTCTTTATTTCAGTGGTGGGATTTGGCTTGAGTTTATGGCTTTACCAGGCAAGCATTCTACCCTTAAGCTCTCCTGAATTCTTAAGCAAAAATACCCCAATACTCTCTGAAGACAACCAATCCCTTGATGTACTGGAGCCTGTTTAGTTCCTCATCTGATATTTAAAGAAGCAGACTGACCAAGCTTTCTCAGTCAATGGTGGGTAATAACCTCAGGGCCTCACACCTCCAATCTTACTACGTTTAAAATAAAAAACAAAAGGTAGGAAGATAGCTACCAAAGTCAGGAAATGGGTAAAACCTGTACACCCAGTTCCCCTATTCCCTGTGCACTTGTAGGACCTCATATAAAGGGGCAACCTTAAGCAGGAGAGCAGGTGTGTTCTAGCTGCTAAGCCACAGCAGGCCCAGAGGAAAAGGGAACCAGGCCCTTGAACTGAGATGCAGAGAGGGAATGTTGAAAGTCATAGGCATGCCCCCATGACAGCGCCCCTTACCAGCAGGAAGTAGTTTGGAAAGAACGACGCACAAATTCCCAAATATTGTCTATAAATGTTTGTTTTCATTTAAATGGACTTGGTTATATAAAAATAAATAAATAAATAAATAAAGTCATAGGCATGAGTTAGTTGAGGAACTGTATCACAAAGAATCCTTTAAAAAAAAAAAAAAAAAAACAAAAAAACCACAGGGTCAGCATAAGTAGTGAGGACCAGCTGATGGCACTTTTTAATCAGTAGACACTGCTAGAGAAAGTGACAACATTTCAGAGACAGGAGCAATTTAAAAAACAACCAAACAAAAACAAAAACAAAACAAAACACCAGCAAAGACAGGAGCAAAAAAGAACCAAGCTGTCAGCTTGGCTGTCCTGGTGAGTGCTGTCTGGAGAGTGCTTGTTAGTGCAAGGAAAGACCCTGACAACTGTCTTTTTCTCTCCTCCTGAAAGACTGGGTCTCACTATGTATATCCCTGCTGGTCTAGATCAGGCTGGTCTCATAGAAATAAGAGACCAGGGGGTGGGGGGAGGATGGGGGAATATTAAGGTGAGTGCCAAGCTCTGTCCTTTTTAACATTCACCATTTTATCTGTTTTTAGTAAATACAAGTCTCCATCACCTGAAAAAGAAACCTTATCCACGCAGCACCTGACTCCATGCCCTAGCCTTCCTTGGAGCCCCTGTAATTGTTAATGTATGTTTTGTCTACCAATTTCCCAATTTTGAACATTTTATGTAAACAGAAAAGAAACCAACTAGTGATGTTTTCTTAATGCCCAATTACTTAGTATAATTTTTCTTTTTCTTTTTTTTAAATTTCAGGATCTCCCTCTGTAGCCCAGGCTAGCTTCAAACTTGCTATTCTCTTGCCTCACTCTGTAGTGTTAGGATCACTGGCCCATGTCATTATACCCAATAGTGCAATACTCTTAAGGATTATTATGCTATAAGACAAACTGGTATTTAACTTTTTTATATCAAATAATAGTCTCCACGAACACAATGGACAGCTACTTCTGCATTTGTCCAGCAAAACCCAAGGTGAAAGTGCTCACTGACAATACTGTTTACCAATTTTGATGACTGAAGATCAAGTACTTTTGGTTGTTGTTAATTCATATGTGATGATCTTGTTTTTAAGCAAAAAAAACCAACAAACCAACAAGCCTTTAAAAACAAAGCCAGGCAAACACTGGCCCAAGCTCAGACACACAGGAGGCTGGCAGGAGCGGGTAGTCAAAGAAGCATGTCATTCTGGTAAGATAGTTTGAGATCCTGTTGAAATTACCAAGTAGTTCAGAGTCGCAAGAAGCCGACAGAAATGTAGCTTAACCCATGACTGAACAATCCAGCAATGAATAAAATCCCTGTTTTGCAGAATGGGTCTATCCTGTCCTCCATTTCTCACAGGAAAGGCCAATCTGTCTATTACATGGATCCATTAAGCAAATGTAGGGTGTAGCCTGTATCCAAGAGATAAGTGCAAAGTGCTTTCAAAAGGCCAGCATTAAGACAGCCTGCTGTGGTTCCTTAAAGTCTACAGGAATATGAAAACAACACCTCTGGGGGCAGAGCAGTACTCTGATCAAGCATGACACCTGCTGGCTGAGGAAGTGCCTGTTTTTAAATTATGTTTTTAAATGTCAAATTAGCACCCCCCCATCCAGTTCCAAACAAGCATTATCTTCACACACACCCAGTAAATGTGATAGACAGGTGCCCTATGACAACATACTGTGCCTCAGGTCAAGGAAGAGAAGGACTGGAATAAGTCAGTAGTAACAGGGTCCTCAATATAAGCCTTCAGGATCTGGATCCTGCTCTGAGGCAGCCACGTTCTTTCCTTGCTTTCCTTTTGCCTTTCTCCTTTCCTACCTCTCTTTCTTCTTCAATATTCTACTTTGTGTTTTTCCTGTCTTTTTCCCCTTTGAAGTTTGGCATTCAAAGGAATAAGTTTCCTTATGTCACTTTTCATACATGTGTGTTTTATTTTGTTTTCATTCATCCCTTTCCCACTCTCTCTTGCCTAACTCTTGCTGATCTTGCTGATTCCAAACCTTCTCAAGAGCAGTTCCCACCTTCTGCCACATATATTCCTTTATACATTTTTCCTTCCTTTCTTCTTGAGATCTCTTCTTCCCCTCCCATAACACCCCCTACACCACACACCAATATACTTAAAGCTGAGAGTCCCCATATGTAGGTGTGAGTGTGTGTATGTAGTACTTGTCTTCCTGAGTCTCAGTGGTTTTGCTTAGCCTAATGCTATTTGTTAGTATCTATTTACCAAAAAAAAAAAAAAAAGAATCCCCCCTAAACCCCCAAATTTGTCTTCCTTATATGGATGCTATGATATCTTTCTATATAATTCCAATTTTAGCATATATATTGCTGCAGTGAGTAAACAGAAGTTTTATTTCTTGCTACATGCCCACAAAAGTGCTTAATGGGTAGTAAATGTGTTATGTTTCATAATTCCTTCTAATGTCTCCACAAGCTGTTTTATTGGGTTGGGAATAACAATGCAAATCCTCCCAGGCACCATGAAACAGATGTTTCATCCTTCTAGAATCGACAATTAGTTCTCTATCAGAGGCAACACTGCCCCCTTAAGGGCATACTTGACAAGTCTGGAGATGGTTTTAATTTTCACAACTGCCTTGTTGTATGGAAAGGACAGACTTCAGGAAGGCTGCTAAATCTCTTATAATGAACAGGAAGAGTTACCACAACTTTCCCATTTGAAAAAGCACATACTGAAGAGACAAGATGCCCTCATCTAAGTTAAAACCACAGCATCCTATCCCATTATCTGTGCAAACTTTCCCTGACCACCCTTCATAGTAAGCCCCAGGTTTTCAGTCAAGACTAAGGCATACCCTAGTTCAGCTCTCATCTCACTCTGGCAGGGCTCTATTTATCTATCTGTCCTGTTCTATAGCTTCTTCAAATGCAGAGACCATCTTTCCCATCTACATGTCTGTTACAAACAACTTTGTAAGTGATACTAAAAAACATATATTGATATTTAATAAACAAGAAAGATATACTTATTCTGTTTTTTTTTTTTTTAATGTGTAACTAGAGTTACAGACAATTATGTGCTGCCATGTGAATGCTGGGGATTGAACCCAGGCTCTCTGGAAGAGCAGCTGTTAGGAACTAGCAGCCAGCTGACCCCCACCCCCAAAGATGGGCAGGACACTCATGGCCGTGTCATCGCTACATCAGCATTACCTGGTGGCTCAAGCTTTACCTGGCTGCCAGAGGACTCAGTTACGCATGCGCAAGCCCCTTTTTAAAGCAAGCGCGTCTCTCTCTGGTCTCTCTCTTGTCCCCTCTTGCTCTCTCTCTGCCCCCCCTCCTGCTTTCGATTTGCCACCAGCTATCCCCTCTTTCTCTCCCTTCTCTCAATAAACTCCACGTGGGCGCTGAGTCTCATGTTTGTGTTTCTTAGGCATAAGCTGCAGCAAAAGATCAACAGCAGCCAGTGCTCTTAACCACTGAGCTATCTCCCTGGTCCCAGTGCACTTTACTCTTTTGGCTGTGTCATAAACAGCTTTTGAAAATTACTCAGAAAATACATGTTTAATAAGATTAGATAGGGAACAGAGATTCAGGGTGAAAACAAATAAAGTAGAAAAATATTTACAAAAAAGATGGAACTGGGTTCACAAGACGACTCAGCAGACAGAGGCATCTGCTGTGAACCTGGGTCCAGTCCAAGGGACCCACTGTTTAGGAGAGAACTTACTGTCTTCAGAAGTTCTCTGACTTCTACAAATGTGCTGTGGTGTACACACACACACACACACACACACACACACACACACACACACACACACACACACACACACACACAAATAAAATAATAAATACATTTTGTAAAGCAAACCTGGAGTCCCTGAATGCCCTGCCTTGGGAGTATCAACCTGGAGAGGAGCTCTACTTACTTGAGGACAGCAATCTCCTGGACTGTGATGGCCCTTTTGTCTTTGGTTCCCATATAGGAGAATATGTTTGGTTTTACTCTGATAGAGACAGAAACAAAGCATTCTGAAGTCACACACATCAATCAAAGCACATTTCTAACAACTTGTTTACATACTACCTAGTAAGAGAATATGGAGAAACTTAATATTGTAGTGAGGAAAATTTAAATGCTACATTCTTAGCAGGGCTTGATTTGGAGCCTTGGTGGCTGTCAGGATCACCAGTAACAAAAAACAAAAGTTGCAGACTTCCATAGTCAGAAATAATTTGTTAAGTTATATAAAACTGTGACAATGAAGGAGGAAATACTTTAGAGATATAATGTAGTAATCTGAACATTTTTATATCTTCAGTTTTCAAGTTAAGAATGTTATTTTTACCTTAAATATAATCTATAACTCTGCATTAGAAAAAGAAGCCATATGCTAAAATAGCCATCTGGATAGTTTTTTTGTTTGTTTTGAATTTTCAAGACAGGGTTTCTTTGTATAATAGCCCTGGCTAGTCTAGAACTCACTCTGTAGACCAGGCTGGCCTTGAAGTCAGAGATCTACCTGCCTCTGCCTCCCAAGTGCCGGGATTAAAGGTGTATAACAACACCACCTGGGTGGCTAGACAGTTCTGATATGAAGATATATAAAGTTCCATAAGAATATTTGCATACTCCCAGAAATCCCAACTGTACAGCCCAGAGGAACCATTTCCACCTGTCTATAACTTTAGGAGGGCCATCTAGTCTCCCGAAGATGAAGCACTTTTTTTCATGAAGCTAGTAAAAAAACAGTGAAATGTTATTTAATTGGGTTTGGTATTCAGGGCTGACCTGGTTCTCCTCCTAGCATCTCATAATATAACAATCGGAAACAAGGTCTTTAAAGAGATGACCAGGTTAGAATGTGGTTTCTCGGATGGACTCTACATAGAGAGTTTCAGGACAGACAGGGGTAGAGACCCTGTCTGAAAAACGAAAAGAAAGAAAGACAGAAAGACAGACAGACAGAAAGAAAGGCAAGAAATCAACTACATATTCTGATCTTGGAACTTCCAGGCTACAGAACTGGGAGAGAATTATTACTAACTTTTGCTACTTAAGCTACTTAGTGGCATTTTGTTTGGCTTGTCTGGAAAACATACACCGGATAGCCATGTTTAAACTAAGTTAAATTTCCATAGAATAGAAATTTGCTGAGGTATCTAAAAATATTTGTTTTCCAGAATTTTTAAAATTTTTTTTGTGTATGACTGTTTGCCTGTGCGCATTTGTGTGTGTGCGCCACAAGAATGCCTGGTGCCCCTGAAGACCAGGGAAAGTGTCAGATCGCTTGCAATTAGAGTTACAGGTTGTTATAGTCCATCATGTGGGTGCTAGGAATTAAATCTGGATGCTATAGAAGGACAGCCAGTGGCCTTAACTGCTGAGCCATCTCTTCATAAAACCAAACACAAAAAACCCACAGTACTTCACTTGCCCTCCAAAACCATGGTCTCTGTTTCATTTTCATCCCTTTGAGAAAATAGTTTTTTTTTTTTTTCTGGCTGTACTGGGAACTCTTCACTATATATGAATTATTTACTTTCAGAACTTTCATCTTGAATTACCAGCATGGGGATTAAAAAGTTTATTGATCTATTTCCCACAGTTGGCATTTACTGATTTCAGATTCCTGCTCTTTTTCCCCACTGGCATGGAAGAAGAGAACACATTTCCATTTTACTGACTTTGTATAAGAACAAGAATGAGACACTAACCGTAAGTATTTGGACAATACATTGATGGCATCCATGGTGTCTTTGTTTTCCTTGTATAGAACAAAGTGGCAATAGCTTCCCCGAGATTTTGGCCAAGAATGTTTTCTTGGATCTTAAAAATAAAATATTTAAATGTCATATATATCATAATACAATTTAAAAATGAAACTCTATGGAGATCATTTTTATGTAGCCTAACAGGAAGCATAAATACTTATATGAACTGTACATACTAAACTTTCTGTAACTGGACACTTAAACACTATCAAAAGTGAATTGTGTATGTGTGGAAAAAGATTAGGACTAAGCACAGCAGCTACATGGAACCCATGGTGCCTTGAGGGTTCCTGGATCAGCACACATCAGGACCAAGGGGCCCTATACCTGCATTCGAGGGGAAAGAATCGTTACAACACCTTATCATTTCTACTTCACAGCTGGTAGTACAGATGAAGACAGGGTGTGTAAGGGCTTATTTCATTTCTACCATAAAACTTTAGTTAGTATCCACAATGGTCTATAGCTATCTACACGAGAGAGTAGCTGGCATTCAGTCTGATTCTTACAGAGTCAGTGTGTGTGAAAATTTAAGTCATATTAAATACTACCTTCTAAGGCAGTGTACCATGATCGCTCAACTCTTTGGAGACAGATAAACAGTCTATGACCTGGGATACTCTTTTTTTTTTTTTTTAATTAAGCAATGTTTTGCCTGCATGTATGCCTGTATGCCAGAAGAGGGCACCAGATCTCATTACAGATGGTTGTGAGCCAGTGCTCTTAACTAGGAAGCCATCTCTCCAGCCCCAGATAACCTGATTGCTAAAATGGTTATTTTAATCGAATATTTTATTATAATATAATCTAAAAACACATTTTAAACCATACAAGATTTAGATTTAAACTGCTCAGAGTAAAGAAATCAGGACTCTGAAAAGAAAAGCTACAGCAGATACTGCAAATATTCATTAAGTCCTATATGACACAAAGGTGGGCTGTTTTTTAATTTCATTGACATAAAAACTCCACAAAAGAAAAATTATGAGGACTTGGCAATGGTGATACACACCTTTGATCCCAGCACTCAGGAGGCAGTTCAAGGTCAACCTGGTCTGTTCAGTAAGTTCCAGGACAGCCTCCAAAGCTACAGAGAAACTGTCTTGAAAGCCCCCACCAAAGACTCATCTTGTCTTGAAAATTACCCTTAAAAGAGTCTTTTCACACAAACTTAGGAATCTTCAAAGTTTCTTGCTGTAACTGACCATCAAGCTTTGTCAAGCAAATGAACTTCTTGATAACAGGTTAGTGATTTCATCTATGATGTAAAAAGCCATTAAGCAATATAGAGAAGCAGTAACCTATCTGGGAAAACTATCAAAATATATATATATATATATATATATATATATATATATATATATATATATATGCCTAGAACATCAACTTCCTTCTTGATGAATATGTTAGTCTTTGCTATCATGTGTAGAAAAATATCAAAAGTATCTCTTTAGCTCTTGGTGCAAAGTTCTTAAAACGTCCTTAGGTTGTAAATGGAAATATCTGGTTTTTTTTTTTCTTTCAGTTCATTACCACTTAAGCAAAGTTATCTGTATTTAGCACTTATGACAACATTGGTATTTCATCTTGTCTACACGAACCACCAATGGCTCTTACCTGGTGCAGTTCTCACCTCTGTCCAAGTGCACAGCATAAAGAGCACAAGAGAGCAATGTTTAATTTAGGATACTGTTAAAGTGCTTTAGAGGTGAACATGCAAATGACTGCATGGTAAGGGTGTACTGAAGACTTCTATAGCACTTGATAATTATGTGGTGGGTCAACAGCCATTCAGACATTAACAATGGGAGGTGTGGAGGCAAACAGTGAACAAACAGGAAACTCCCCTCTAGGTACAGCCTTCCTGACTCAGTATCTTCACAATGGGCATGTACAAACTACGCCTATATCCATGGGATACCGCAAATCCTCTCTCCAACAGATTTTTTTTTTGTAAATATGTTAAGGTATGTTTGAAGTCCTATTGTGACTATTGTGATAAGATTAGCACTGTTGTTTTGCTTCATGCCACTTTTTGTGTGTTTTAGAAGTTTCCTGCATTGGAATATAAAAATCTTTCAAATTAGCTGGAAGGTGGCGGGGCACCCCCTTAGCAGGAAGTCATTTTGATCTTATTGGATGTGTTTAGGATTTTAGTCCTCATTTGGCAAACTTATACTGGAGAATTTATGACTAAAATGACATGTCATATTAATTTATTTTAAAATTCTCACAAAAGCTGAGAACCCATTCCACACAGAGGGATACTCTCTCAGCCTAGACACATGGGGGAGGGCCTAGGCCCTGCCCCAAATGATGTGATAGACTCTGAAGACTCCCCATAGAAGGCCTCACCCCCTGGGGAGTAGAAGGGGGATTGGATGGGGGTTGGAAGGGTGCAGGGGAGTACGGGAGGTAGAGGGAATTGGGAATGACATTTAAACAAGCTTGTTTCAAAAATATTATCATAAAAATAATGTTCCCAAAAGGAAAAAAAAAAGTATGGGGGTAGGTAGAGAGAGAGAGAGAGAATAATGGACTAAAGAAACAAAAGAATGTTGGTCATCTTGAAGATGGTTGATGGATATACAGCACTACTTTGGGCACAGATTTGAAAATGTTCACAATAAAAAGTTAAAATAATCAATTATGACACAAGATGGTGAAGTGTGGCTATACTTTTTAGCTTCTGCCTTTTAGTACAGTCACATGTAAATACAAAGGCAAGAAATAAATATAGCCACAAGACTAAAAACCTAAACGTTATCTTCCCTTAACAGAAACCAGGACAAACCAATGAGTTTGGCTCACAAGCATGCACTTTCTATTAGGAACATGAATTCGATGATCTCTGCAACTAACAAATGTAAATATTCATTTTCTAAGAATACTCAATGCACAAGATTAAAACATTTACAGTGGAAATATTCTGAATAAGCAAAAACTCTATAAAAACTACAGCCTCCAAGAACACTAAGTAATGTATACTTAACCTTCAGGTTGAGTGAAGTTAGGATGACTTTCACACATTTTTGAGGCACATTTGCAAAGAATTTTAAGGCTGGCAATGTACTTCTTATTTCCGGAAGGTTGGTTCTACCTTCAGAAGGTATGACATTGAAGTCTAGACCTACACAGAAGGAAACTAGTTGCCCAGAGAAACCATACCCAGAGAGAGTCCTGTGAATAAGGAAGGAATGTTGTAGAAAGATGATATGATGGGGCAGCATGCAGAAGTCTTTTTGCTTACTCAAGGTCTTCTTCATCAATGCATACACCATATACCAACCTTTCAGCTTTCTTAATATCCTGTTCCATCCATTGTCTTTACCTTCCCCTTCCTCTGGCCCTTTCATTTCATAGATAAATACATTCATGGCTTTATTATCTTCAGAGTCAAGCATTCGTCTTCTCCTTACTATATTTTTTCTATTTCTCTTAGCTTACTGTTTAATTTAAAAAGCACTCTGTATATACTGCCTTCTGTTTCAGCCAATTGTGTAAACTCATTTCCAGTCTTCTTATTCTAATATCAAACTACTTAAAGAAACAGATATTAGATTTCTTGTGTTGCTAGTGATGGGCATATTTTTGAGGCCCTATCTTGTCAAATCTGATGCACTTTCCACTGTGGTCTCTGGGATTCTTTCCTTTTGTGGAGTCTGTTCCAGGAAGACTCTTAGTGTCAGTGTCTTCTCTTCTTGGTAGGGAGAGCTCTAGATCCAGAGATCCTGCCTGGGAACCATTTACTTTAAAAAATACAAAAAAAACTTGTATATATCATAAAATAGGTTTCTCTTCCCTGGAGGCAGTAGCCCTTTTGGGCTATGTAGTTCAGGTTACCACAAATTTATGACTCCTTTGCTTCTTTTTTTTTGTTGTTGTTTTTTTTTTTTTCTTTTTTTTTTTCCCGAGATAGGGTTTCTCTGTATTGCTTTGGAGGTTGTCCTGGAACTCACTCTGTAGACCAGGCTGGCCTCGAACTCAGAGATCCGCCTGCCTCTGCCTCCCAAGTGCTGGGATTAAAGGCATGCGCCACCAACACCCAGCTCCTTTGCTTCTTCAGTGCAGAGATGATACAAGTATGCTACCATGACCAGCCCCAGATTTTTATTTTAAGTATGTTGTTTAAAACAAGTTCTTGAAAGTAGTTAAGATGCATATACTCTCAAAACAGCAATTTATTATGCTTATATAATGTTGTAATAGTTACATAAAATTTACCAGCTTGGGATAAAGCAATGTGACATTTTTAGACTGGGTTATCATAAAATGCCTGAGATCTAACAGCTGGTTTTCTGATACTGGGTACTATGATTCAGAAGTTAACATGCCTCTGTTTCAAAGTACACAATTCTATTTGGAGAAAGCATTAGAATCCTGTAAATCTTGGTTGGATGGTGGTGGTGCACACCTTTAATCCCAGCACTTGGGAGGTAGAGGCAGAGGCAGAGGCAGGCAGATCTCTGAGTTTCAGGGCAGCCTGGTTTACAGAGCATATTCCAGGAAAGCCAGGGTTCTCCAGAGAAATCTTGTCTAGAAAAACAAAACACAAAAGAAAACAAAGTATGTGGTGCTGGATAACTATAAATCCAGTACTTGAGAGGCTGAAATGGGGCCAGATGGATCAGGAGTACTATAAAGAGAGCTTGAGACTAGCCTGGGCTACATGACATCCCAAAATAAATAAATAAAAAAGGAATGCTACAAATTTGCTTAATACTATATAATCCACAAATAACAATTTACACCCAGGGTTTGGTAGTGGATGAACTTAAAAACGTAAATTGCAAAGCTATAAAGGCTACTACAAATGTTAAAGGGCCTAGGAGAATACACTGTCATTGGTACTGGGCTCCATTTTCAGGGCCATAAATCAGCCTCCAGACACTTGTTTACCCCGATTTCTTGGTTACTTTTCCTTTAGACCACTCTCAGCTTGGGGCAGCTGAACTGGGTAAGAAAAGACTGAATACAGCCTCCCAAGTGACTGTCTCAGCTAAAGAACAGAACTCACAAGACCCCAACTTGGAATAAATACCATAACCCTCAGGCCCAAGAGGTCTCTGGGCAAATACCAGTCCCATCTGCTTTTTTTTGAAAGGTAAAATATTCTGTGTTACTCAGGTGTTCAAAGAGAAACAGGGAGGGAGTACTTCGTGTAACTCACTTATAAGATCTTAATTACAGATAAATAGAGAGAGAGAAAGAAAGAGAGAGAGAGAGAGAGAGAGAAAGAAAGAGAGAGAGAGGAGAGAGAGCTCACAAGACAGCTGGGTGTGGAGTCACAGGTCTTTAATCCCAGATGCTGGGATTAAAGAGACAAGTGAATCTCCCAGTTTGAGACCAGACAGATTTATATAGTGAGTTCAAAGTCAGCCAGGGCTATAGAGTAAGACCCTGTCTCAAGAACACAAAAAAAAAAAAAAAAAAAAAAAAAAAAAAGTGATTATGACATAAGCACCAAAAACAGAACAAGATGTAACACTGTTACTTAAAGGAAAAGATGGGACAAACTATAAAGGCTACTTGCACAAAATAGACTACTGTCTAAGAAAGGAAGATCAGTCTCAACAGGCAACCAGTCAAAAACAGTTTGTGCCTTTTACAATCTGCGTCTTCATAACCACACTAGCAGAATGAGACCTTAACTTTGCTTTTCCCTTCTGCAGAGTGTTTGTTGACCAAACACTGACCAACTGCAGCCTCCCTAAATGCATCCATGAGAGAATCAAGACCCAAATATGTCCACAATTGTATGCGATAAGTCACCTTTTGTCCTTCATCTAGAATGCTGCCCTTGGGAAAACAGAAAATACAGGAACACAGTCGCTAAAATCACTTCCCTTGTCATGGACTCCTCTGCAATCTTGGCTGACAGAGGGATGCTAAGATACTACTTTACACTGTGACCTAGACATTACAGAATCTCACGGCAAGGTAGATCCTTTTGCTCCAGCTTCCCATTACAGGCATATGACACCATGCCCAGCTTTGCTTTGTTTTTGTTTTGTTTTTGCTATCAATTAAGAAACAGCCTCAGATCTTTACCTTTTCCTCCAACTACTCAAAGCTTCTCAATTCTGTTTGATTTTCTTCAGGTGGTCAACTTGGCTTTCTTCCTGGAAGCATCATTACAAACATGAATCTTAATTCATATACTACATTCTCTCTATTTTTATTCTCTCTCTTTCTCTCAATACAGTGTTTCTCTATGTAGCTTGGGAATCTGTCCTAGAACTCACTAGAGACCAGGTTGGCCTCGACCTCACAGAAATCCACCTGCCTCTGTCTCCCAAGTGCTGAGATTAGAATAAAGGTGTGTGCCACCATCACCTGGCTACTCTTAAATTCACTTAAGGGTTACTGACAGAGCCCTAATGGGTTCAAGTCTCTTATGATATCATTCTGTGGGTTTGCTATGACATATGTACTCTGAAATAACTGACTGCAACATGTGGAACCAAGGAGAACGTCTTATAATTTTCATGAAAAATCTTATGTACTGATTCAATGGGAAAAACAAGAAATATCTAATTTTTCTTAGGATTATAGGCAAATAGAAATACTCATGGCTATATAAAACACATGAGAACATAAACATCAATGTGACTGACAATATGTTCACCTTGACTGAACAATAAACAAAAGATGGACTCAGATGAAGTGTCAACTTCTTAAAATCCCATGTTTTATGTATGTGAGTTAAGATAACCATGTCTGGGAAGCAGAAATAGACCCCTGATGGAGACTAGTTCATCTGAAAGGTTTCTTCTTCCTTCAAGAACACACAGTGAGCAATGATCTCTCTACTTTCTTCTTGAGTGAAAACTGCTCCTCACCAGACAGACTGCAGGACTGCTCTACATTTGAAATAACTATTGGCCCCTGAAGGAGTGACATGACCCTCTCCATCAATAGCAAGGCAGCCCATGGATGTAGATAGGCCAGGCAAGGGAGGAGGCGGGAGTGGGGGATCCTTCTCCTCCCGCTTGTCTGGTAGGGAAAGCAGGCCAATGTTATACTTACTTGCCAAAGCCTTTTTGCCAGCTGCATGGTAGGCTACAATGTGCTTCCTGCCTTCTCTATCCTCCGTTTTTGTCTCTAATCCTGGGAAAAGAGATTTAATAGCTTGATGGATGATGGTTCTTTTCTCTTTGGTGTCCTCAATGACCTAATGCAAACAGAACACATTTATTACTCTACCAAGCACTGAATTGGAGAATAATATAGTGAATCAGTGAAGACACGGCTCATTTCATCATCCAATCAAAGGTCAACAAGAATGCTTGGCTATTATTTCAGAAAACATTTTCAAGCAGCCCGATATTGACAATCCCAAGGGCTTGTTGATAGAACATGTTCATCTCCAGACTCTACCCAAGCATCTCAGATTCATCTTTTTCTTTAATCCTCATCAGCTTCCTGTTAAGCCACCATTGTGCCATATTTGGACATGAGAGTAAGGTTCAGGGAAGTCATGGAATATGTTTGAAGTTGCATAATGGGAGAGCCTGAGAGCTGGATTTGAAAGCAGTTAAGTTCTGTTATCTCTTCTAGACAAATACCACCGGGGAGTCCCAGAGCAAAATGCTGACAGATAAGCCCTCAGGGTATCAGGTTAATATTAAATTACTTTATGGAGAAAAATCTAATACAATAAAGCAAATCAACACAAAGAAAATGTAAATTTATCAAAACACTTTTTGCTAGCTTTTGACTTATCTTACAGTAAGAAACAGATTTTACCTCTATAAAATAGCACAAAAGGCTGAATATGCTGTATTTTAAAGATAAAAAGGTTTTAGAAAATGCATTGATGCTATCTATATTCAGTGCATAGGCATTTTCTATTTTTAATTCATTCTCTTAAAAATGCTAATAGTGGGTTAACAAGAAGGTGTAACAGGGAGAGGCCCTAGCTGCACAAATTTTCCTCTGGCACATGTGGAGACATGTGCACATATGATGAAAGTTCCCAAAAATTATAAAGGATAGGTTAACTGGGTCACTTAACCACCAGGGTCCCTTACCTCTGACAGCAAGAAAAATTACAAGTGTTGAGTATGAGACCTACTAACTTGATTTCACAGCCTGATTTAGTTGTTGCAACCTAAAAGCTGAAAACATCAACACAGAGACCACAATGTATACCTTAGCAAAGCACAAAATGATATAAAAAAGGAAATTAATTAGTCATGGGTGAATGATTTCTTCCCAGCATAGAGTCAAGATCTGCAGTTGCTGAAAGCACTAGTTGGATAACCATTTGCACATACAAACACATATTTAGACTGAAAATTCAGCAAGTTCTAACATGGCAGGGTAGCTCCCATCTGCCTGTAACACCAACACCCAGGCAATCACAAGTTCAAGGCTAGTTGAGCTGCATACATACATGTTCCAGGATACAGAGATGGCTGAGGGGTTAAGAGCACTTGTTGCTCTTGCAGAGGACTTGTGTCAGTTCCCAGCAACCAATGGGAGCACATAGCCATCACTAGTTCCAGTTCTAGGGGAATCTTGTAACGAGTATGGATTTTTTCGCATCTCCCATCAGAATCTGACACTCTTTTTTGACCTCCTTGGGCACCAAACATGCAGGTGTTATGTTATGAATAGTTTTTCCCTCTGGCCTGGTCCCAGAGCCACACCAGCCCCAAATAACACACAGAGACACTGTTGGCCTGCTATTAGCATTTCTTATTGGACAGCTCTGTCTTTAAGTTTCCACATGGTCTTGGCTTACTGGAGAGAGGGGCCAGAATTCTGCTATCCCCATCCTACATCTTGAATCTCCTCCTACCCCCTCCTCAAATTATCCTTGTCTCCTAATCCCACCTATCTTGCTTTCCTATTGGCAACAGTGCTTTATTCATTAACCAATAAGAGAAACATATTTAAGAATGAGATCTCCCATCAGTGGTGCATAGACATACAGGCAGTGAAGACACTCATGTGCATAAAATAAATAAGTATTTAAAAACAAACCACCAACACCACTAAACTAAAACAAAAAAGCACTTCCTCTTTATTTACTAGATAAGGAACTTGCCCATAATTTATACTCTGTAAAACATAAACTGGGAGGCTGTAGAGATAGCTCAGCAGAGAGGAGATCTGGGTGACTCCCAGAAGATTTGGGTCTGATTCCCAACATTTCCACAGCAGCTCACAACTGCCTCTAACTCTGGTTCCAGGAGTTCTGACCCTCCCTTCTGGCCTCCTTATGCACCAGGCACGTATGTGGTACACAAGCATATAATATGCAGGTAAAACACTCATAAACATAAGTAAAATAAAAAAAGTTAAGACTGTCAACAAACAACAGTTTTCAGAATAAGGGCTAGTTTTGTTACAAGATGAGAAATGTACACAGGGGGTAAGACACAACACTGTATTACACATGCAGGGAAACTTATACTCTATAATTGTTCTTACAATTTTTTTCTTCTTACAAATGTATTTATTTTTATTTCATGTGTGTGTGTTGCCTGCAGGTATGCATTTGTACCTCCCATGTGCCTGATGCCCAAAAAGGTCCAAAGAGGGCATTGGATCTCCTGGAACTGGAGTTTCAGACAGCCATGAGCCACCACATGGGTGCTGGACCTCAGGTCCTCTGCAAGAACAAATGGTATTAATTGCTTCCCATCTCTCCAGTCTTAAATGCTCTTCTAGACAATTCCTAAATCCATACTTAAAAGCATAGGTAACCCTCCCCCCCTTACTGTCTGTAGCCTGACTCTGGTTGTCACTGGGGCCATGGCAGTGTGAGGAAGGGGAAGGGAGGAGGGGACAGAAGCAGGATCCAGAGAAGCTGAAGATGCCAGCTGGTAATGACAATTTAAAAAGACATTTCCAAATTTAATTTATTAGTTTTTTTTTTTTTTTTTGGACAAATGTGAAGGTATGTCTTTAATCCTAGCAGTCAGGAGGCAAAGGCAGTTAGATTTCTGTGAGTTCAAGGCCACCATGGTCTACATAGAGTTTCACAAAACTTTTTTTTTTTTTTTTCCAGACAGGGTCTTATTTAGTCTCAGCTTTTCTTATAACTTCTGATTCTTCTGCCTCCATCACCTGAGAGCTAGGATTCCAAACCTGTGCCGGTGTGACTAGGTTAAGGCACTATTTTGAGAAACTGGATCCATTTATAAATTATGTGGTCACAAGACCCAAAACATACTACCCAGGAGCTCTTGGTCCAGGAATGTGTGGAACACACAGGTTGATGCACATGTGATGGAACTAAAGAGAGCTGTTTCTAGAAAGAATTCTGTAACGCTATTTTCGTTGGTGATATAAAGAAGATATACAGCCAGGCTTTTAATTCCAGCGCTCAGGAGGAAAATCTGTCAGTTCAAGGCCTACAGAGTGAACTGCAGGATAGCCAAGGTTACAGAGAGAAACCCTGTCTCCAAAAAAAAAAAAAAAAAAAAAAAAAAAAGGGGGGGGAGATATAACTCAATTTAAGACAGTATTTCAAAAAAGAATAGCAAGACTAAAACCACATAAGCTGTGGAAGACACAGAGCACATAAAGAAGTCTTTTTCTATAACTTCTGATTGGTGGCAAAACAGTACAGATGTGTAACCTGAGGGACTGAGCAGATAACTTAGTACAGAGCTTGCCAACCAATCACAAGTCCTTAGCTGGACTTACAGAACCCATACAAAAGTGCTGGACATGGTGATGCACACTTGCAATCCCAGCACTGGGGAGGCAAAGAGAGGCAGCTTCCTGGAGCTCACCTGCCAGGCAGAATTCTCTGCCAAATAAGGGACTCTGTCTCAAAAATCAAGATGAATGGCTCCTGAGAAATGCCACCCAAGGCTATCCTCTGGTCTTCACATGCACCTATCCACCTGTGTTCCCACACCTACACACCCACATAAAGGAAAAAGATACAATAATCAGTTATGGTAGAATAAACCTGTAACCTCAGCTTTGGAAGATAGAAGCAGGTAGATCAATAGTTTGATGTCATCCTTGACTACAGAAGAGTTTGAGGCCAGGATAGGCTATATGAGAATTTGTCTCAAATAAACCAGACAAAAATCACCAAAAATTAATTTTAATTAATTGATTTAAAAAAACAAAACCAAAAATATAAACCCTATTCTTGGGGCTTGGGATGAAGCCCAGCTGACATTAGTTAAGCATTTTAAAACCCCTAGGCTTAATCCCCAGCACGACAAAATAACAAAACAAAGGCTGAACATGGTAATGAATGCCCCAAATCCCAGGAATTGGGAGGCTAAGGCCAAGAGTTCCAGGCTTTCTTAGGCTATATAGGGACAACCTACTTTAAAACACACAAAGTCAAACCAAACAAACTGCTTGAAGAATTAGTGACAGAGAAACCACAACTTATTCCTATAACTTTTCTACTTGGTATTATCGAGGATTTTGTCAACAGGTAAATTCACTAATTTGAGAACCTTAGCTGTTCATTATTTTATAACTTCGGAAAGTGATGATAGGGAATGAATGTAGGGGTGTGTTGGAGAAAGATAATGTTCTGTGAGCAGCTAGAGTAAACTGAATGTGCAGTTTCAATGAAAATGGCCCCTTCTGGGCAGCGGTGGTACACAACTTTCATCCCAGCACTCAGGAGGCAGAGGAAGGCGAATGTCTGTGAGTTCAAGGCCAGGCCAGCCTGATCTACAGAGTGAGTGCCAAGATAGGCTCCAAAGCTACAGAGAAACCCTGTCTCAAAAAAAAAAAAAAAAAAAAAAAAAAAAAAAAAAAAGAAAGAAAAAAAAAAAAACAACGGGGGGGGGGGGGAGGAGGAGGAGGAGGGAGGGAGGGAAGGAAGGAGGGAAGGAAGGAAATGGTCCCCATATGGCCTTGTTGGTGGAATTGTGTTACTGGGGGTTGACTTTTTTAGGTTTCAGATGCTCAAGCCAGGTCCAGTGTTACTTTCTTCCTGCTGTCTGCTGATTCAGATGTAGAACCTTCAACTATTTCTCCAGCACCAAGTCTTCTTCTATGGCCCCAAGCTTCCCACCATGACAACAATGGACTAAACCTCTCAACTCTAAACCAGTCCCCAATTCAATGTTTTCCTTTATAAGAGTTGCCATGGTCATAGTGTCTCTTCACAGCAATAGAGACCCTGACTAAGACACTAGGTGATAAGAGGAGAAATTTTGACAATCTTAAGTCTATTAGTTTATTATAATGTTGTAAAGGGGTTGGAAGTGTAGCTCAGGGGTAAAATGCTAGCCTAGCATGCAGTCCTGAGTTTGATCTCTAGCACCTTATAAGCCTGGTATGGTAGCTCATATCTATAATCACAGAGTTTAAGAGATAGAGGCTGGATGGCCCGAAGTTCAAAGCCATCCTTGACTACCTAGGAAGGTGCAGTTGCAAGCCAGCCTGGGCCACATGAGATCTTGCCTCAAAACAAAACAGAGTGAAGTGATTAACTATATAAAGCCCTGGTTTTCTCCCCAGTACCATATCTGGTTAACATTTTCACTAGATGTACTAACTTAGAAAAATAAAACTTCCACAGGAAAGTTGAACAATGACCTTTGCAATTCTACCTATTATCTAAGCTCTCTAATTCTCAGCTAGCAGTAGATCCAGATTGAGCTTCCAGCTTTCCTTATCCTGAGACTCTCCAACCCATCAGAGACTAAGAAGCCACACTGCCAGAGCTTGGCACCTGACCATCATGGGGGAGGCAGCGAACTCTTCTGTGTCTATGAACACACACCCAAGGAAGCAAACAAACCCAAGCCTTTACTCTTATACCGCTTACCTCAATGGCAACACTCGTTTCTTTATTTTTGAAAAGCTGGAGCTCCTCCAGCTGTTGTCTGTCCTCAGCTGTCAGAACAGTGAGTGCATCTTCTGAAGGTTCCTTTAACCACAGAAAGCAAGTGAGTTACACAGAGACAGTAAAACTACTTTTCTTGGATCTTTAGGAAAAGCTACTGTATACAAAAGATGGACTTTTCTAGAGAGATTTCTACCTCCTCGTCCACTGGAACAGATAAGTCATCCAAATGGCTAATCCGTCCATCTTTTCCAATTTCGTGAACAACAAAGTCAGAGTATCTGATGAAAAGAAAAACAAAGTTTTCAAGAAGTGAACATTTTACTTTCTACTAATTTGAGGACAAAGTTTACTCACAGCAGCCCACAACTGTTTTTAACTTGAGTTCCAATGGACCTGATGTCCTTTTCTAGCCTCCTTGGGCACCGCACACATGTGGTAAAGATAAAAACATGCAGGCACTCACATGACACATAAAATTAATGTTTAAAAATAATCATGTGGGGCATAACTATGGAGGGCGCCTGAGGTTTACCTCTGGCTTCCACATACATATGCATATACCTAAGGTCTACAGTCAGCTAATTAAAGCTAAACAATAAGTTAATTAAAAAGTTAAATCAGAACCTAGTAAGTTTGTCATAAGCTACCACAAAAAGCTTGTTTCTATCATCACACTTAACAACTTCTTAGCAACTTCCACAGTGACACTGGTATCTATCTTGTGGATGTGGATACTAAGGCTCAGGAGAATCATCTAGCTGAACAGAGTCACATCCAAATCTTTCTGGCTCCAAACAACTTCTTCCTACTGAAAACATGGTCTACTCAGATGAAACAGCTTAAGATTAACTGTAAGATTAATTCAGCAAGAAAACAAAAAAATATGTTGAAAATGACTGAAAGTATTGAACAAAACAAATACCACACACTAACAATATGCATCAGTGGGAAATTGGGTTTATTTAAACAGTTCTGGAAAAGGTCTGTTCTTGATAAGAACTAAGAATTCATCATGTGCTAGATTGTGAATTAAATTAAGTCTGTCAAGAAAGAATGACAGAAAAGGCAAAAGAAACTGAGGAGAAATAGGAAGAAAGCAAGAAATATAATGGGTGCAATATATAGTGTTTGCCTAGTGTGCATGAGGCCATAAATTCAAGGCCCAGAACCACAGAAAGCAAACACATTCAAAATCCAAGACCATTTACTCAAGCAGCTTCCATACTCTATCCCTTTTTGATCAGAAATGTAAACAACCCTTGGGATTAGAAAACTAAATGCAAAGATGGGTGTGAAGGCAGCTTTGTAACACTCAAGAGACTGTGGATTGAGAGTTCAAAACAATTTCTGCCTCAAAAAACAAACAAAAAAGATTTTTTTTTTAAGACAAGATGGGGAAGATTGAAAAATTTTTAGCAAAGAGGGAGCAAAGAAAGAAGGAAAATGGAAGGGATGGGACTGTAGCTCAGTAGTTATGCCTAAATCATGGAGTTTGAATAGAAAAAAATAAAGAGAGCTAAATGCAAGACTGTATTGCTTATTTCTGAAGAATAGTATCAATCAACACAACTAAAACAAATATGTTCACAAAACACACCTTTCTTTTAAGATCCCTGAGAAGCCTTCATGAGGGCTCACAAACTTGGTAATGCCTACATCAAGTTCTGTGAGCCCATGCCTCATCATGTCTGCAAAACTCTCTGGCTCCTCCTCTTCCCCTGTCTCCAAAAGGCTGTCTTCCTCCTCTTCCTCCACTTGAACCTGAGCACAGGAACTCTTTTCATCTTTCTTGGTACTTTCAACTTCTGGAGGTCCAGGCTCCTCCTTACTGCTGTGTAGACTGTCATTTTCTATCCCATCCTGACTGCTGGTCAGACAGCACTCTGAGACCTTTTGTTTCTTTGTCTCCTCCTGCAGGGTCACACTGTCATCATCTTCCACAACGAGGCACCCTCGTTTCAGGGGCATGCTTGTCATTTCCATCTTTAAGGCTCCAAGAAAACATTTAAAAGAACCTTTCAGAGAGGAGAAAAGAGTAGAAGTTAGAAATCTCCCATGAAGAAGCCAGTTTTGGCAAACAGAGAGGCACAGTGAACCTTGTTCAAAGGGTCCTTAAAAAAAAAAATCATTTAGTACACTAATTCTCAGGGGGATGGAAAGATGGCTCAATGGTTAAGAATTCTTGCTGATCTTTCAGAGTTCTCAAGTTTGGATTCTAATACCTATATCAGGTGGCTCACAACCACCTGCCAGTCAAGCTCTAGGAGATTAGACAATCTCCTAGCCTTCTACAGCAAGCACATACATGTGCCATTCACTGACACACATTCAGTTAAATAAAAATTGAAAGTATCTTTTTTTTGAAGAGAAAATAAGCAATTCCGATATTGGCATACACTCAAAAGTATAAAAAGAGAAAACTAGTACAATAGCTTGCACCAATAATTTCACAAACAGCCAGGTGCAATGGCACATGCTTTTAATCCTAGCATCTGGAAGGCAGATCAGGTAGATTTCTGTGAGTTTTAGGCCAGTCAGGACTATACAGAAGGTGCCTACCTCAACAAATCAACAAACAAAAAACTTTAAAAATAGACATAGTTTTAACCCAGAAATGTTTTTTATGGGTTTATCTTAAGAATGTAATTTAGTAAGGACTCAAAAGATGGTTCAGTGGTTTGTTGCTCTTGCAGAAGACCTGGGTTTGGTTCCTAATACCTACTCACATGGTGACTCACAACTATCCCAAATTTGTTTAACAGGACCTGATGCTTTCTTCTGATCTTTTCGGAAACTAAACATGCATGTGGTGTAATTTGTAAATTCAGGGGATGAAGGGAGGGCTCAGAAGTCAAGAGTACTTATTGCTCTTTCAGAGTCTCTGTGCTCAGTTCCTAGCACCAGCATGTAGTGGGCTGACAACTGCCTGTGATGTTTTTGGGGATCCAGTGCTCTGTTGTGGTGTCCTGTATACACACAGATAAGCAGGCACACATACGTACACCTAAAACAAATTAAAAATAATAAGCTGAATAATATGTAGATGCAATTGACTAGGAACTGCAAAAGGTGATTACTTCTAAGTGAGGACCTAGGTGGTTAAGTGATAGCAGTTGTGTTTCACCGAATACTACCATTCCAGGCATGGGCATTATCTTTACAAAACTGATAAAATACAGTAGCATACTCGCACCACATCAATAGAAACAGGGTACTGCTGCATAATACCTATGAAGTCAGCCAGGTATGAAGGTATACACCTGTAATCTCAGCGCTTGAGAGATAGAAATTAAAGGACCAGGAGTTGAAGGCCAGCCTGTAAGAGATTCTGACTACACCAGGTGGTGGTGGTACACACTTTTAGTCCTAGCACTTGGGAGGCAGAGGAAAGCAGATCTCTGTGAGTTAAGACCAGCCTGGTCTACAGGGTGAGTTCCAGGACAGCCTCCAAAGCTACAGAGAAACCCTGTCTCAAAAAAACCAAAAGAAAAAGAGAAAGGAGAGAGAGACAGATTCTAATTCAAAACAACAAAGGACTGTGGCTTAGTCAGTGGGGTGCTTCCTAGCAAGCATGAGGACCTGAACTTAATTTTTATTTTTATTTTTTTTTAAGCTGGAGGCTGGCAAGGTGGAGACAGAAGGGTTCTCTGGGGCTCCCTTCTAGCCAATGTAGCCAAATTGCTGAACTCTATATTCACTGAGACACTACTAAAGAAGTATGGTGCAAAACCAACAAGACAGCTTAGTGGTAATAGAGTGTGAAAGTCTGGCCTGGCTAGTTATCTTGTAAGGCCTATGTGATAGAAGGGGAGAATGGACTCCCATAGTGGTCTTCTGACATTCACATTCATACATTCGTACCCATGAACACACAGACACACAATTAAATATAAACAAATGTAATTTAAAAAAAATACTAAGGCAGAGAAAGATAGAAGCCATCCAACACTGGCCTCTGGCTTCCCTTTGAATTTCTCTCAAAACACACAGACACAAGATACAAGTAAAACAAAACCACAAACTGTAAATATAACAGGCTAGCTTTAACTCCTAACTGTCCAACTTCAGCTTCATGAGTGCTGATTATAGGTGTGCTCCACTATAACAGCTATTTTAGTATTTGACTATAATCTAAAAAGACACAGCCCCCAAACAGATTATCTAACCAGACCATATGTAATACACAAAGCAAAATCTAAGACACCACATCTACTTCCCCAGCAGACGCAGAGCAATCAAAATTAAAGATATTCTAGATAAGAAAGATATTCTAGATAAGGCATGTTTGTTTACTTGGTCTTTTTTAATTTTTTTATTCATTTTACATACCAGCCACAGTTCCCCTACCTCCTCTACTCCCACTCCCCTCCACCCCCCCCCCAAACCATCCCTCAGAAAGGATAAGGTCTCCCATAGGCAGTCAGTCAACAAAGATTGGCATATTAAATAGATGGAGGACCAAGCCTTTCCCCCCTGCATCAAAGCATCCCACCACAGGGAATGGCCTCCAAAAAGCCAGCTCATGCACCAGGGATAGATCCTGGTTCCACTGCCAGGAGCCCCTCAGATAGACCAAGCTACACAACTGATCTTATCTACTTGTTCTTACTTGAAACTAAAATAAGGATGTATGTTTTCCTACTTTTGTTACATAGACAGAAAGGTGAACTTATTACAAAGTCAGCAAACATCTTCATAAAAACCATAAACGAGCTCCAAAAATCCTCTAAGTATGGCTAATGAGAAACCAGATGCAGCCATGGTTAGAAATAAAAATAAGAATTGGCAGTTGGCAGATTGCAGGGCACTGGTGGTGCATGCCTTTAATCCCAGCACTTGAGAGGCAGAGGCAGAGACAGGCAAATCTCTGTGAGTTCAAGGCCAGCCTGGTCTACAGAGTCCCAGGACAGGCTCCAAAGCAATACAGAAAAACCTTGTCTCGAAAAACAAAACAAACAAAATCACTAGCAGAGTAATTAGGATAATGGACTCCCAGTTCCTATCAAAGGACTGAACAGGAGGAGATTATGATTGATACCTGTTCATTGGCCACAACACTCAGCAGAAGGGCAAGTACAGCAAGCAAAAGCCAACACATGCTGCCTGACCCAAGGTCTTTATAATCACAATCAGCCCATCCATCTCCCAGATGCAGAGGGAATACCAGATCTCCTTTACAACTTGGAGCAGGATCCTAGGGTCTTACAATTTAGTAAGTGGGTCACTATCCTCTCTTCCAAGTTGATAGAAAAGTAAAATATGATACCGTGGACAAATATATATCTCCCCTAATTAAACTTTGTTCATTGGCATTTATTATGTTCCCAGGGAGAGGGGATATGACAGATAACTTAGACCTGATTTTGTTTATTATTTTCAGACAAGGTCTCACCACATAGCCCTGGATGACCTGGAATTCATTATGTAGACCAGACTGGCTACTTGCCTCTGACTCCAAAGTGCTAGGATTCAAGGCATGTGCCACCATGTCTGGTCCCTAAGATACTTCTTACTCATTTTTTTATTTCTTAGCTATTGTTGATGCTTAACCTCCTTTAAACACTTTTGCTTTTTGAGACAAGGTTTCACGAAGTGCTGTGTATGATGAGCAAGTGTGCTAAAAATGAACTACACTGCCCTCTGTCTTTAGTTTTGAGATAGGGTCTTCCTAAATTTTTTAGAATGACCTTACAATGTAGCCCAGGCTGCTTTTGAATTTGTGACCCTCCTGCCTAGGCCTGCAGCAGCAGGTAAGACTTAGAAACACTTTCTTTAAAGATAGAGCACACATCACAGCTTATTCAGAAAGAATCATTTACTCTAATATTTATTGAATGTATATGTACACACACACATATCTCCTGTGTAGGTACTGGAGAAAAATGAAGACTTCTTGCAATGAAACAGATGACATTCTACTTGTAATATACTCAAAAATAAAATAAATTTGTGGGGGATGTGCTCAGAAGCAGAACAAACCCTGTATGAGGATATGCAAGCCATTAGGAAGCAGAGAAGCAATGAGCAGAGAGGGGTTGACTTGAAGAAAGTAGACCCGAAAAATGGGTGGGAGCCCCCCAGGGTCAGAAAAGAATCACTAAAGACCCCAGCTAGAAATTAGCTTAAGAAGCTGGGAGGTGTTGGCATATGCCTTTAATCCCAGCACTGAGGAGGCAGAGGCAGGTATATCTCTGGGAGTTCAAAGCCAACCTGTCTACAGAGCTAGTACAGGACAACTAGGGAGGTTACATAGAGAAACACTGTCTCGAATAAACAAAACAAACAAACAAGAATTTAGTTTAACAGATCAGCTGGTCTGTTATTTCTTTCCATTGTGCAAAATCTCAGTTTCATTAGTGCATTTGTGGTGGCCCAAACCTATGAGTTCCAGGAAAGCCAAGCTACATAACAGAGAGACTGTCTCAACCCTTCCCCCACAAAAGAGAGAGACATATTCAGAGGGGGATACAGTGGATGCCCCCTCTCCTGTAGACCAGCACTTAGAGGGCTGAGGCAAGAGGATCTCCAATTCAGGCCAGCCTGGTCTACATAGTTAAGTCCTGTCTCAAAACTGTGTTAAATGAATTTGTTAATTAACAAATTCTGTCTGTTGGCAATTTGTTAATTATTGGACATGATTTCTCACTTTGTCACGATAGTGAATAGTCTGATTTTTGACAGCGCCTTCAATAATAAAAACATTGTCCTGACCACAGGGCATACCAATTTACAGACGGCCAAAAACTTGTTGTTGTTGGTGGTGTTGTTTTAGAGTGGGAATAAATCAAAACAACTATACTTTAGTGATTTTTTTTTTAAGTAGCCTTTAACTCTCCCAACCCTACCTTCTTGACAGGTAGTTAATTAACAGCAATAACATTGTGCTTTTTAAAGCCCCCTCAGTTTAGAGCTGGTGGTAAGGACCAAAGGGTAAGTAGCCTTCAAGTCATCCAGCAGACTGGAGAAAAGACCCCAGATGACTGCCAGATTTCTTCCCCGGGGGGTTGAGAAGAGCAGCAGCCCCTGAGGCCTACAGCACCAGGCCCAGACTGGTGCACGCTGGTCGGAAAATTTGCGGGACTGAGCAGGACTGGGAAAAGGTTGATTTATTTTTCTAAGAGGAAGATGAGTTTGAGGAGCGCCTGAGGCGCCTCCAAAAAGGAAGTACAAGGAAAAGGTTCCGGTCCACTGCGCCGCCTAAGGATCAGGGCGAAGATCTGGAATCCGGGTGCACGGATCGGTAATAAGGGATCTGGAATTTTCGACCGAGGAGCATCGGGCAGATACCGGAGAGAGGGGATTGTGGAGCAGGAGGCGGAAAAACACGGGGCGGCGCGGGCTGAGACTACGGCCAGCCGTCTTCTCCTGCCGCGTGCCTCTCGGAAGGCCTGGGACCGCGCCGCTAAGCCGTGCACTTACCCGGAGTCTGCGGTGAAGAAGGCTGTAGGCTCGGGACGCAGGAGGGTGGCGGCCACTCCGACGAGACAGAAGCCAGAGCAGGTCAGCAGAGTCTACACCGCGAGGAAACGTACTAGATTCCCCATCAGCCGCTGGGCTTGCACACGTGCGCCGCACCGCAGAGCAGCGCAACGCAGACCACGCCCTTGAGCGGAGCCCGCCTCACCCGCCGGCGGTTCCGGAGGACGCTCCGCCCTGTGCAAAGAATTCTGAGCACTTTTAGGACTTCAAACACTGCCTTTTCAGTTGTTAGTTGTTCTGGAGTGAGAGCTTTTTTCACAGTTATTATAGCCTTTTATTATAGTTAAGTGCGTGTATTCACTGCATAGATTTCCTATCAATATTTCCATGCTTGTATTGTGTTTTGATCACGTTCAAACGTTATGACCCTTTTTTGTTGCATCCCATTACTTAGTGAATAGTGAAAAAAGAAACACTTTCTCTTCTACAACTTGGTACTTGAAAAGGTAACAAGAACCAAGAGTGCCATTCTCCTCCAATCCCTCTTTGAGACAGGATTTTTTTTTTTTTTTTTTTTTTTTTCTTCTCTGTAACCTAGGCAGTCCTAAAACTCAGGGCAATTTGCTTCTTCAGTCTGTTTTTGCCACTTCTTACTTTTGACAACTTCCCAGTACAACTGTCTTCAAGAAAAGTCCATCATTGCTGGTTTATGCTTTGGGGTAAAGAAAAATAAAATGTATTTTTCTTCTCATGTTCTTCAAGAACTGACCAAATCAAAACATCCCATAATACCATAACATTTCAGATGTGATTTTTTTTTTTTTTGACAGACTTCAACTCGGAGCAAAAAAAAAAAAATCAAGATTTGTGGAGTTTGGTGGTTTGAAAGAAAATGCCCCACAAAGGCACTATTAGGAGGTGTGGCTTTGTTGCAGTAGATGTGACCTTATTGGAGGAAGTGTGTCACTGTGGAGGTGGGCTTTGAAGTCTCATATATGCTCAAGATTCTGCCCAGTGTCTCAGACCACTTTCTGTTGCTTGTCAGATATAGAGTTCTCATCTACTTCTCCAGCACCATATCTGCCTTTTCGCTTCCATGTTCCAATGTGATGATAGTGGACTGAACCTCTGAACTGTAGGCAGCCCACCCCGATTAAATATTTTCCTTTATAAGAGTTCCTGTGGTCATGGTGCCTCTTCACAGCAATAGAAGCCTAACTAAAACATGGAGTGTCACAAACCTGTCTTCCCAGCACCTACGTGATGGAGGCTATGTAAGGTATCCCAGATCAACATGGGTTAGGTAAGAGCTCATCTCAAGTAAAAATGCTATTTCAAATCTTTGTATTTCTTGTAGACATGTTTGTTGTATCTCTGTGTATATGTTCACATATGATTAGTTTTACTTGCCAATTTGGCAGAATCTAGAATTACCTGTGAGACAGGCCCCTGGCCATGCCTAAGTGGAATTATCCTGATTGGATTCGTTGAAATGGAAGGGCTCACATACTATGAATAATATTATTCCCTGGTTGGTATTCTGGACCACATAAGTCAATGGTTCTCAACCTGTGGGGATATCGAATGACCCTTTCACAGGGGTTGCCTGAGACCATTGGAAATGTCAGATATTTAAATTATGATTCATAGCAGTAGCAAAATTTTAGTATTGAAATAGAAACAAAAACAATTTTGTGGCTGGGAACTGCATGAGGAACTGTATTAAAAGGTTGCAGCATTAGGAAAAATGAGAATCATTGGTGTCAATAGAAAGAGAGAGCTTAGTGTTAACATTCATTACTCTCAGTTTCCAATTGTAGATGTGATGTGACCAGCTGCTTCAAGGTCCTTGGCTTCCCTTCCATAATGTACTGTATCCTTGAACTATCAGCCGTCACCAACCCTTTCTCTCTTAAGTTGGTTTTATCACAGGAAAGTAACTAAGATGAGTTACTTTCCTGTGATAAAACCTCAGTGATAAATGCTCAGTTCTGAGTTCATGGAGACCAGAGGCCCATATTGGATGTTTTTCTTTATCACTTTCTACCTTATTTATTTATTGTGTGTTTATGATATGTGTATATATGTGTGCATGCCTAGATGTGGAGGTCAGAGGTCAGTTCTGTAGAAGTTGGTTCTCTCCTTCTACATGGTTTCTGGGGATAGAAGTCAAATTGTCAGGCTTGCTTGGCAAGTGCCTTTACCCTCTAAGCCATCTACATTATTTTTTGATAAAGTTTTTCACTGACTATGGAGCTCATCTATTTGACTAGACGATTGGCTGGAGAGCTTAAGGATACTGCCTTTTTAATGCTTGTATTGCAGGTATTGAAAGGATGGAAAAATACAGCCTAACTCTCCAATGACCCCAGGAAGCTAGAAGTTTAAAAATACTATTTAAAAAGCCCTAAAATCCTCAAATTCCAGACCCTGTCCTCTGCCAGTAAATAGGCAATGTCACACTCATTGCTGCTTATGACAGACAGCCCCTTTGAGTACATAATCCTGGCCACTTATCTGACATCAGTAAACTGCTTGTGAAACCCCTGCCCCAGTGACCCATGTGTAGGCTTTGTTGTAACCCTATAAAAACTGTCTCAATTCTGCCCTCGAGGTCCTCAGTCCTCTACCCCTGCGTGGCATATGACTGTGGACCCTAGTGCACTTGGAATTAAAGGTCCTCATGCTTTTGCATCAAGACTGATTCTTATGAGTGATTTGGGGTGTCGCCTTTCCTGAGTGGGAGCATGAAGGTCCTCGCTCTGCAGGTCTTTTAGTATCTGCTGTGTCCAACATTTTACATGAGTACTAAGATCTGAACTCAGGTCCTCATGCTCTTACAGTGAACGCTGTATTGATTAAACTATTTCCCTGTAGGTGGAGTTTTTCATTAGGACCATGATCTGCTCTGTTCTGCTGCTGCTTCCCAAATAACCATTCAAGTCAGGCATTGGTGGCGCATGCCTTTAATCCCAGCACTCAGGAGGCAGAGGCAAGCGGATCTCTGTGAGTTTGAGACCAGCCTGGTCTACAAGAGCTAGTTCCAGGGCAGCCTCCAAAGCCATAGAGAAACCCTGTCTCAAATAAAATAAATAAATAAATAAATAAATAAATAAATAAATAAATAAAATAACCATTCAAAAACTTACTAATTATAAATCCTCAGCTGATAGCTCTGGCTTATTACTACCCAGCTCTTACAACTTAAATTAACCCATTTCTATTAATTGATGTGCTGCCTGAGGCTTTTGACTTTTACCTCTCCTGCATGTGCTTTCTTTCCATATGGCTGGTGACTCCTCTGACTCTGCCCTCCTTCTTCCCAGCATTCTTTCTGCTCTGAAAATCCTGCCTAGCTATTGGCCAATCTGCTTTTTATTAACAATGAGATCAGTACATATTTACAATGTACAAAGATTGTTCCACAGCATCTTCCTAACCCAAAACTTCTTCTTAAAGTATGGATTTAATGTGAAAATTCAGCCAATTGAGTCATTCCTACTACTATAATGAGACACTATCTCCAAGAAAAAAAAGAGTTTATTGGGGATTACGGTTTCAGAGGCTGAGTACATGACGCTCATAGTGGAGAGTGTGGCAGCAGGCTGACACTGGAGCAGTAACTGAGAGCTTTTATCTGAATCCACAAGGTAGAGAACATCTATCATGGTGTGGACTTTTGAGACCTCAAAACCAGTTGCCATTGACACACCTCCTCCAACAAAGGCTACACCTCTCTTTTCCAGTTCTACCAACTGGGGACCAAGTATTCAAATATATGAGCCTAGGGGGTACTTCCCATTCAAACCAGCACAGTCATATAATTAGCTTAGACTTGTGAGTTCTACATTGGCTTCCTTTAGGATTATTCACCTTGGTTACCTATCTAAATTCGTTCCTTTGTCCTTAATTCACTCATTTTTTTTTCTTTTTGAGATTGGCTGGACCCAAATTCAAGCTCCTCCTCCTTCAGCCTCCCAAGTATATCATGTGGCACCATGCCTGGCTCATTTCACTAATTCTTGTACAATCTCATACTCTTGGGCATGGCAAGTTAATATGTGAATGCTCCAATGTCAGCAGATTCAAATACAACTATGTGGTATAATTTAGCCCAGACTCTGCTTTCATTTTATTTTTAGTTTGTTGAGAGAAAATTTCTCTGTGTAGCCTTGGTTGTCCTGAAATTCACTCTGTAGATCAGGCTGGCCTCAAACTCAGAGAGATTTGACTGCCTCTGCCTTCCAAGTGCTGGGATTAAATGTGTGTGCCACCATTTTTATTTATTTTGCTACTTTCATTTTTTAAAGTATCTGGACGTTTTGCGAGTGTGTTCCTGGTGTCTGGAGTCCAGAAAGTACCACACTAGAATTGGAGTTACAGCCAGTTGTCAGGTGCTGGGTGTGCTAGGAAGTGAATCTGTGTTCTTTGGAAGAGCAGAGAAGTTAGTACTCTGAATTGCTGAAGCCATCTCTTCAGACCCTAGTATTTATTTATTGAGACATAATCTTATGTGACTCTGACTGTCCTTGAACTTACAGAGATTCACTTGCCTCTGCCTTCTGAGTTTTGGGCTAACAGGCATCCACCACCACTCCTGGCTCCTAATTTTTATTTTCATTTTGAGTATATAGGTGTTTTGCCCACATATGTCTACATCACAGTGAGTTTTCTTCTCATTGAATAGTTTCTGTTTTCTGTAAAGTTTTTTTTTCCTTCTGGGTCCCCATTTGCTTTAGTCTTAAAGGCACTGCCTTTCAGGATTTGTTTGTGAGGTTGTCAAATGTTCTCTACCTATCTCTTTCTTCTAAGTAACTCCAGTTTCTCCTCTGTGGAAAATGGTGGAGGTTTAGGGGGCTCTGCCAGGCAAAGTGCATGCTAGATTTTGAGTTCTTTTCTTCTATCAGGCTTCCAGGATGCGTCAACCCTCTTACAAACAGATCTGGTCTCTCCAGTTGGAAAATATGAAGGTCGTCTCTATGCAATCTGACCAGCATTAAATACCAACTTTCATTAGTAAATCCATGCCAAACCAAATAACCTACTTTGATTCTTCTGGCCACCATGCTCACTCTCATTTTCAGAACATCACGATATTATCTAAGCATTTATATAAATTTACAGAATCAGGCTGTAGGACAGTGGTAGAGTTAAATGTCTAGATTATGCAAGACTCTGGGTCGTATCCTTAGAACTACAAAGAAAAAATCCAATGTGGAAGTCCATGATCTTAGATCTAGACAACAACAAAAATAAATAAATAAATAAGGAAAAAACTGTACAAACCAATGGGATAATATTAGACCCTAAATTAAGCTGTAAGTCCCATCTGCCCAAAGATCAGCTAACTTCCTGTAATGCTGGGAGTTGTAGTTCTTGGAAAACAACCACAAAACCTCATGGGAAAGTACGGTGGCCTGTGAGTATTATCCATGAAAGCCTGGTGAGCATGTATCTTGGGGGCCATCAGCTGGAAAGTTTTCAAATGGTGGTCCTGACCAAATTCCATATTGTTCAGTGTTTAATATTTTAATAAAAGCTTGCTTTAATTTGGCCAAAAAATAATAAATTTACAGATTCACGTAAGACTTATGACATGGAAGGAGAACTATCTTCAAGCTCTATTATTACTATTAGAATTTTAAAACTTTTATTTATTAATGGGGCGATGAAGAGGTATGTGGAGGTCAGAGGACAACTTGCAGGAGTTGGTTCTCTCCTTCCACCATGGTATGGAACTCAGATGTCTTGGCAAGTTCTTGTACAGGCTGAGCCATCTTGAGATAGGCATTCTCCATGTTGCCTTAGCTGATACAGAACTCATTCTATAGGTCAATCTATACCGAAGCTAGTGGCAATCCTTCTGCCTCTGCTTCTGAATCACGAGGCTTACCCACCATGAGAGTACCAAAGCCGAAGTAGTATTTTCTTTTTTGAGACAGAGCTACATGTACTCAAGGAGTAAAGAGATGGAGCTGACTTTGAACCTCTTGATCCTCCTGCCTTCCCTCACCTCCCAATGGTGGGATTACAAGTGTGAGTCACTCTGCCAGGGCCGAATTCTATTTTATTAACTTCCGAAGAAGTGAAAGAGCTGTGAACCAGCTGGGAAGTAGGTGGGTCACTGGGTTTTCTGCGCGGCCGATCTGACAGCCAACCAATAGGTGGCACCATAGAACAGGACAGCTGCGACGCAGGTGGGTCTCTCTAGCTCGAGAGAACGGAACCAGAGAGATGGCGAAAGGAAGTCGAGGTGGCGATTTATCTGGCCCCTCTGGAGGCCTATCTGCTTATTTTGCTCTTGCTGGACTCTCTCTATAAATCAGGCTGGCGGCGTATGGGATCGAGGACTCGCGCGGAGGCAGGATGATTCCAGCTGGCGACTTAGGCAAACTGCCGGCAGCCCGGGTGAGTTGTCCCTGGTAACCCGGGAAAGGGAAAGGGAACTTGGTGACGCTGTGAGCTAGTACAGACCTCCCTGGGGAGATTGTCCATGCTAGATTAACCTGGAAGCATGTGAAGGTAGTTCCCGCGGTCCGAAGCAGTCAAGGGCTTCTCAGGGGAGGTAGTCACAGTGAAATGTCTTTCATTGTTCCAGGAGGTTACAGTGTTGAGAGCTGGCGGGAAGGTGTCCTCAGTGTCCTGACAGCCTTAATTCGGAGCCAGGGGAGGTGGTGCAGATTTCGGGGGAGGTGGTTAAGAATGCCCTTGGGAGAAGTGCCTAGGACCTCTCCACCAGACACGACAGTAGGGGCCCTTTTGGAGACCTGCATTAACAACACTTACTTGAGTCTAACTTGTTTGCCACACCTATTTTTCTGGCAGTGCTGCCCCGAAAGCGATGACAAAATGAAGACCACAGAGGAGAAAAGTAAGCGGGCTCCAAACCCTTATTTCTCCTTTGCCTGGCTCTCCCTCCCAACACACTCTTTAGGGTCCGCAAAAGAGGTTTCTTAGCCTGCTACCTTTTACATGATTTTTTTTTTCTGTAGGTTGTTTAATAATAAATACTAGTTGCACGTGGACTTTTGTCTCTTTAAGACTGTAAAATATAGAAAAGAACTTTGATTCTCCTACCTAGTGCCCCGACTGGTATGACTTTACTTAGGCCTTTATTTTAATGAAACTGCAGGAGGGAGTGATGCCGGTCACTGTTGCTGGGTTCAAGGAGAACGTTAGATAACTGCTTAATTACACCTTTACCTTTAGTAAATTTGTAATTAAAATTTGCTGCAGGTAGAATACTACTTAGGTATTGGGGACAAGGAAAGATCTGGTACCTCCATTTCCTACCTGGGACTATACACATAAATATTTGAACAGTATCTCATACATTTTTCATTTAGGCATATTTTTATTTAGATATGATAGAATGCTTGCCTAGCAAGCCTAGTGCTCTAGGTTCAGTACCCAGAACTGCATAAAACAGTGTGGTGGAGCAACTATAATCTCAGCAAACACTTGGAATGTGGAGTCAAGAGGATCACAAGTTCAAGATCATCATCAGCTGTACAGAGAGTTCAAGGCCTGCTGGGGCTAGAGAAATCCTGTCTCAAAAACAAAAACTCTAAACCAAAATGTGTGTGCATACACACATACCCATAACATTTTTTTTTTTTTTTTAAAAGAAAAAGAATCAGCTTACTTGCCAGGTGTTGGTGGTGCACTTTCCAGGACAGGCACCAAAGCAATACAGAGAAACCTTGTCTTGAAAAACTTGAAAGAACGCCAGACCGCCTGAAACAGAGTACAAGCTGATCCTACATTCCAAACAGCTGGACAAAACAGCCCTGCAGACTACAGCTAGGATATCTGAATCTTCTTCGAACCCCCCAAGACAGCGCCCCTTACCAGCAGGAAGTAGTTTGGAAAGAACGACGCCCAAATTCCCAAATATTGTGTATAAATGTTTGTTTTCATTTAATTGGACTTTGTTATATAAAATTAAATAAAAATAAATAAATATTAAAAAAAAAGAAAAACTTGAAAGAAAAAGAGAAGAAGAAAAGAATCAGCTTTTGTATAGAAACAGCTACTTTGAAAATAAACCACCATTTATCACAATACATTAATGGTAGAGTAGGAGAAGAAAGGTAACATTGCTAAAATGTGAGTCACGCACCCTCAACTCCCAAGAAGCTGTCAAGAGGTTCCTATGAGGTGCAGCATAGATGATTAACAAGTTAGCAGTGCTATTGAGCCATACATTTTAGGATAATAAGAGATGATTTAATTGCTCTAAAATTTTGTTTCTTTTTGTTTTGTTGAGAGAACATTTTTTTATTGTATAGCCCAAGTTGGCTTAGAACTCTTAAGATTTGGAAAATTTTTTGTTGGCTCTAAACTTTCTCAGCCTGTGAGCATCTTGTGAGTTGGTTGATTAACTGTTTTGATCATTTGGGTATAATCTGTGTACACATGTATATAGTTAGAGATACAGTATGGATGTGTACTGTTTAAATTATCAGGAGGTGCTGAGAATTGAACCTATGGCCTGATACATAATAGGCAAGTGTACTGCTGAGCTTTATTTCCAGCCCTCAGTTAAACCTGTAAGTCTAGTATACTAACTTGTATCCTTTTTATAGTCCTATATTTTTTTCTACTTCCAGTAACACAGTGATGTCACTTTTCTGTCTGTAGGTGACATGAACATTGCAGCTCTTGTTGGAAGCGACCAGCTTTCACAAGGGAGAGATGATGATGAGCTTCCCTTGAATGTGTCTGTATTCATAGAAAAGGAGGTGGGAAGTGACCTTAAATCTTTAAAGAAACTTGGCAAACTCATAGAAAAGATGACAGAAAATAAAATAAAGTTAGAAGAACAGGTAAGTATTAAGCCCAGTGAAAGTGTATCAGCTGTATTCACTGAAACTGATCATAAACAGCGTTATGTATACTGTATATTATGCATTTGAAGATGTAAATCATGATAGTCATTTAACTAAGTGATAGGCTTCAAAGACTCCTGCTTACACATTTTATAAACAAAATAAAAGTTTCTACTGATTTTGTTCCTTGAGAACAAAATGATAGCTAACATTTTATATTGTCTTCATCTAATAACTTTTAGAACAAGTTTATGAATAATTCAGAATGTATAAAATGATTAAACACTATCATTCCAAGTTTTTATAAATGCACATAGAGGAAGGAAACATGCATTTAATGTACTGTAGTTGCTAGGTGTGGTGGCACATGCTTATAACCTCTGCACATGGAGGTAGGAGGCAAGAGCATCAAGAGTTCAAGGCTAGCCTCAGTTATGTTGTCACTATAGACTGATTCTGGGTTCCATGAAACCTTGCCACAAAAATAACAAAACAAAAAGACTGAAAGAGAATTTTAACAATATTTGTTTCTGGGTATTGGTTGAAAGATGATTTTCTTCATGCTTTTATGTATTATCAAGGTTTGTTTTTACAATGAACATAATACTTTATTTTTAAAAACCCAATGAAAATAATCTTAAGCTAAAGAGAAGTAGGTCTTTATAGTTGTACTACTCTGTTAAAGAGGAAAGATTTTTATAATGTAAGAAATTAATTAGGTTAAAGAAACTCTGAATATGTGGGTGTGATGTGACTTTATGTTCTTCCAGCCCCATGAACTGAGTTAGGCCTCTACACCTTCCTGCTTTCCCATCACAACTACTGCTAATCTTTTTGTGTAGCCTGATCTGTCAGCTTTTCCATTCCTTCAAGATTCTGTTGGAGAATATCACACTCCAACAGTGACACACTTCTTCCAACAAGGTCACACTTAATGTGCTACACTCCCTATGGTCCAACCATTCAGACACATTAGTCTATGGGGCCATCCGATTCAAACCACCACAGTGTATAGATTTCATTATGACGTATGTGTGTGTGTGTGTGTGTGTGTGTGTATACACATATATATCAATATACTTTGCATATATCCTCTGATCCTTGCTCTCTGTATCCCCCCATTTCTTCTGTCAATAGTACCATCCATACCCTACATATACCTTCAAGCAGGAGCTATTACACCCTAGCCTTACACCCTAGCTCCTTCCTAGCACCTTGGCAACCAGTGGTCTTAGTTTGCTCTTGGAATTTTATCCTACCAGGCTTGTCTTCTCAGTAGATGAACATAGGTCTTCCTTATAAAACAAAAACATTCACTTCATCTTTTAGTGGGCATTCATTCACTCATTTGGTTGTCAGGTATTTTAAAAAGTATTATCAATCTCAATTTTCTAGTTTGCCATTAGCTCTTTTACCCCTGTAATCAAGCTTGTTTCCCCATTGACCACAGATACTTACTGAACCTGAGATTGAGCATGTCTCAAATTGTTCTCTTCTTATCTCTTAAAGGGTTCCCTCTGTGACTAATAGCACCACCCTCTGCTTATTACTCAGGTCCTGCTTTCTAGTTCTGTGATAAAATATTGTGACCAAAAGCAACTTGTGGAGGGAAGAGTTTTTTTTGGCTTACACTTACTTGTTATGGTCTATCATTGAGAGTGGTCAAAGCAGGAACTCAAGGCAGGAACCTGGAGATAGGAACTGATGCAGAGACCATGGAAAAACAATGCTTATTGGCTTGCTTAGCTTGGAGTTTTATATAACTAAGGACACTGGACAAGGGGTGGCACTATCCATAGTGGGCTAGGTGCTCCCATATCAATCATTAATCAAGAACACACCCACAAACTTGCCTAAAAGCCTATCTGATAGAAGCATTTTCTCAGCTGAAGTTCCATCTTTTCAGATGACTCTAGTGTTTTGTGTTGTTTTTGTTTTTTGTTTTTTTGGGGGGTGGCCCACTACCCAACTCCCAAATAAATCCGGTACAGAGGCTTACTCTTAGTTAGGAATGCCTGTCCCTAGCTTGGTTTGTTTTTGCCAGCTTTTCTTAAATACCCTATCTTTTCCCTCTGTCTTTTTTTTTTTTTTAAACCTTTTGTATATCTTTCTTTTACTCTTACTTTGTGGCTGGCTGGGTGACTGGGTGGCTGGCCCCTGATGTTCTCTTCCACATTTCTTCTTCTATTTATCTTCTGCCTGTTAGCCCTACCTATCCTTGTTCCTGCCTCGCTATTGGCCGATCAGCTCTTCATTGGACCAGCAGGCACAGTAACACAGCTTCACAGAGTTAAACACATGTAACATAAACAGAAGTCCCACATCTTAAAATAATATCCCCAGCATGCTAATTGAATTATTTTGACATAACCCAACCAGCACAGGTTGGTAGCCTAGGAGTCTGATGCTTCCCTCCCGCTGTTAATACCTATCCCCCAATTCTCTGAGCTCCCTTGCTTTTCTGTTCCTACTTTGTAAACTGTAAATTTCCCTTATTTAAAACATCTAGTGGGTCCTGTTATCTGTTGTACAAAGAATGTTCCTTCATAACTACCTGTGATCTGGTCTTTCCCTCATGTATGCTATGTGTCTCTTTCATACTTAAGGGCAGATGTTGTATCTTCCTTATATCATTAACATAGTGTTGGGTTGAGAGTTATCTAGTCAGGGGTGATTAAGTTGAAATTTTATAAAATTCTGTGTAGTACTGGGTATGGTCACATTAATCTGTAATCCCAGAACTTATACAATGGAAGGAAGTTCAAGGTCAGCCAGGTATGAGACTGTCTCAAAGTAAAATAAAATATTGATCATTGTTCTGGTGTCTAATAATTGATTTATGTTTTTCATATATAATAAAAGATATTTTTAAAACATCTATTTTAATTATGTGTTTGGAGTTGGGTTATATGCATGAGTGCAGGTACCCCCATAACCGGGGACTTCAGTCGACTGTCAGTTCTTGGAATAGAACTTGTGTCCTCTAGAGGAACAATATATACATTTAACTGCTGAGGTGTCTCTCCAACCTCCATAAAAACATCCTTTAATAAATTACATTTCTAAAAACATTACCTAACTATCTTCTTACCAAATCAGTAGCCTAATCATAGGCTCTAGCAAAATACAGGGACCCAGCTGTATTTTGGGTTTTTTGTTTGTTTGCTGTGAGGCAGGACTTTATGTAACTCAGGTTGGCCTCAAACTCCTATGTAGCTGAGACTGGCATGAATTCCTGATTCTCCCAAGTGTTGAGGTTACAGGTGTGTGCTACCTTTTGTAGTTTTGTAGATTTTTCCCCCACTGTAGTGCTGAGAATTGAACTCAGTCTTATGAATACTAGGCAGGTGCTCTGCTTGATGAGAGACATCCCCAGCTATGTTATCAATACAGCTTGAATCACAGTTTCATTTGTTTTTTGAAGGAAAGTAACTTAGTGAAGCAAGAAATATCTGGCTGTATGCTTTCAAAGTGTTCCAGATACTTGACTGGGAGCCATGTGTTGGAAGGTCTCTCTAAATACACACACACACACACACACACACACACACACACACACACACACACAGAGAGAGAGAGAGAGAGAGAGAGAGAGAGAGAGAGCGAGAGCGCTTTTACACTTGTCATAAAGCATTATATGTTTGGGTTGATTGCTATAGGATGAAGAAATTGAACTTTGTTATTTTGTTCCTGTGTGCATGTGTGTTATGTTTCCATGGGTGTGCAAATGAATAAGCCAGAGGTCAGAGTCGCTTATCACTTTCCACCTATTTTTTTTGAGGCAAGGTCTCTTACTGATTCAGCTAAATGGACTGGCCACTGAGCAGAGATCAACCAGTCTTTGTGCTCCTAGCGTGAGGGTTATAGACACAGCGCTGTGCCTGGTTTATTACCTTCCCAGCCCTCTTAGTTTTTGAGGTTGTCTTATGTAGCTTAGGTTGGCCTAGAACTCTGTAAAAGTGCCAAGGCTGACCTTGAATTCTTCATTCTTCTTTTTCCACCTCCCAATTGCTGGAACTGAATGTATATGCCACCACACCTAGACAAACCTTTTGTTTAAAGGATTTTTATTTTTAAGACAGGGTCTCATTACATAACTGTAGCTGCCCTGAAACTTACAGATAGCCTCAAACTTACAAAGTTTCTTCTGCAATTACTACCTTCTGAGTGTTGGGATTAAAGATGTACATCACCATGCACAGCTGGCTTGAAAATTTTAGTAGAAAACTTTAAGTTCTGTTGGAACATGTTTTCATGTTTTTGGAAAAGACTAACAAAATTTTACCTCACTATTAATATTTTTATGTGTTGTTAGGTATTTACAATTTCATCAGAAATCCCGAAAAGAATTCAAAGTGCTTTAAAAGATGCAGAAGAATCCAAACAAGTTCTTAATCAGTTTCTGGAGCAGGAAGCTCCTCTCTTCAGTTCCATCACCAGCCATCTTCTGACTGCACAGCCGTGGATGGATGATCTCGGGGCCATGATCAACGAGATAGAAGAGATTGAACAGCATCTCACGTACCTTAAATGGGTTTCACAGATCGAAGAGCTAAGGTGGGGCAGGCATTGTTCTCATAATTATTGTTTCCTTTAAGTCTCTGTCTCAGAGTGTGTGTGTGTGGGTGTGTGGGTGTTTGTGTGTATGCTGTTAAATAATTGAGTTAATTAAAGATTATAATTTTTACCATTTGTTAAGAAAATGACTTTATGGGTAATGATTATTCTGCTCTATTGTGAATGAATATAAACTTTTAGGAAGCTTAATTTGCATTTGAAAGAAAGTAAGTTAAAAATTTAAGGCTATACATGCCTTTAACACCAGCACTTGGGAGACAGAGGCAGAGGCAGTCGGATTCTCTGAGTTTGAGGCCAGCCTGGTCTACAGATTGAGTTCCAGGACAGCCTAGACCACACAGAGAAACTCTGTCTTGAAAAACCAAAACAATTGAAAAGTTAAAAAAAAATTGTATTTGTACAAATTTAAGGTCAATTTTCTGATAAGTATATTTCTCCTCTTGTTTAAGTATTGTGTTTATATAGCTCATTTAAAAATGTAATGTATAATTAAGTATAGATTGTAGATAGTTACCTATCATAGTCAAAGCTTATAGTTAGGTTGGCTAGGTTTTCTAGACATATAGAGATATATTTCAAATGGATAGACATTTTTCAAATCTTTCAAAGATTTACAGAATATGGCATTTAAAGTAGTGTAGAACTTTAGATGACTGTCCAGGTAGCAAGATGTCTCTGTCATTTCTAGAGTTTATATATTATCCTTCTGTGGTCTTTAATGGAATTGAAGACAGATAGTTATGGTTATTGTTTTCCTTAGTTTTTAAACTCACAAAGATAGGCTAGATGATAGAATGTTTTCTTTAATTCCTGATAATGTTAATGGACTAAATATTGTTAACTATAGTTCTATTTTGATAACTGTTTTACTATGTTAAAGTTAAAACCCTTTTTATTTTAGACAGAAAAGAGGAGATGATGGGAGATGTCATTCTGTATATATGTTTCTCTTATTGGTTAATGAATAAAGCCCTGTTGACCAATAGGAAAGCAAGATAGGAGGGACTAGGAGACAAGGCGAATTCTGGGAGATGTAGTAGGATCAACAGGAGTAAGAAGTCCAAACGCTCTCTCTGGTAAGATAAGACCATGTAAAAATACATATATTAGTGGTTATGGGGTGATATTTAAGACAGAGCTAGCCAATAAGAAGCTCTAGCCATTGCCCAACAACTAAAAAAAAACCAAAAAACAATATAATGCTTAAGCAGTTGTGTTTTCTTTTTCTTTCTTTCTTTTTTTTTTTTTTTTTTTTTTTGAGATGAGATTTGTCCTGAAACTCACTCTGTAGACCAGATTGGCCTTGAATTTAAAGGTGTGCACCACCACTGCCTAGTCAAAAGTACTGTTTCTAATGCTGTATTTCTGAAAATCTGTTCATCAGTGTTCTCATAAATATTTGGAGATTATCACATGTTGAGCTGCATTGTTTCACCTAGAATTTGAATTTTCTTCATTGGTCATCGTCTAATAAGAACTGCATTATAAGAAGCTCAGCAGTTAGGAGACCAGGCTGTAGCTTCTGGAACTCACAGAGTAGCTCAGAACCTCTGTAACTTCAGTTCCAGGGGATCTGATGCCCTCTTCTGGTCTCCCTGGGCACTGTATGCAAATGGTATACATAACGTATATGCAAGGCTCTCATACAAAATAAATAAATAAATCACTGGATGGTGGATTTGTACACCTTTAATCCCATCATCAAGAGATAGAGGCAGGCAGATCTCTATAAATTTGAGGCCAGCCTGCCCTGCAGAATGAGTTCCAGGACAGCCATGACTGCAAAAAATCTTGTCTTGAAAAACCAAAACCATAAATAAATAAACAAACAAATAAATGATACTGTCTTGAAAAACCAAAACCATAAATGAACGATTGAATACATAATTGCTTAAAAAAGAACTGTGAGCCTGGCATGATAACAGTTGGGGAGTGGGGCTGAAGCAAGACGATTGTTGTATGTTTTAGATCAGCTTTGTTTACACAGTTCCAGGAAAACCCAGGCTACTATATTGAGACCTGGTCTCCTAAACAACAGCGAACAAAAAGAGCTACTAAATTAGACCAATGTGATGGTTCAAACCTGAAATTTCAATACCTGTGAGGCCAAGGCAAGAGGATAGCAAATTTAGGGTCAGCTTATGGCTACATGTCCAGACCTTGTCTATAAACAACAAACAGGCAGACAGATAATCTATCTCAAACTCTACAGTATTCTTAGATGAATAAAATAGAGTTGAAATACCTATGAATAGGGAAAAATAAGAAAGTTATTTTAGTGGCTGGGCGGTGGTGGCACATGCCTTTAATCCCAGTACTGGGGAGGCAAGAGCAGGCAGATCTCTGTGAGTTCAAGGCCAGCCTGGTTTACAAGAGCTAGTTTCAGGACAGCTTCTAAAGCCACAGAGAAACCCTGTTTCAAAAAACAAAACAAAAAAACAAAACAAACAAAAAAAAAAAAAAAAAAAAAAGAAAGTTATTTTGGTAAAAAAGAGAAGTAAAGTTCACTTCTGTTTTGTGAACACTAAAGGTTGATTCTATCAGATCTTGCCTCTCAACTCAGAGTAACATTTCTGCCTAAATGAGGAGATTATTTTGATTCATGGTATGGTTCCCTACCCCTTCCAAATTGTACATAGGTTGCCTTTTATTTTTTGAGATAGTGTCTCACAAAACCCTTGGCTCACAGATTGGCTAGACTGATTGGCTAGTGTCTCCTCTTCCTGTGCTGGGATTACAGGTGCCTTACTATGCCTTACTTTTTATGTGGCTGTTAAAGGATCCAAACCCCAAGTCCTCAGGCTTGCACAGCAAGGACTTTACCCCCTGAGTCATCTAATAACTTGCTTAAGCAGAATAAGTTTGAAAGTTTCCCTTTCGTAGTTGCCAAAGAGATTAACCAGAACAAGACTGTAGGTATCAGTAATTTTTTGGCATATGAATTGTTTAAAAGAGAATTTTAATTCAGGAATAAAATAAATAATGAGTGCCACACAATTATTTCATTCTCGTAATTATATTAGTTTTCCCTTAAGGCTTTTGTGATAACATATCTATTTCCAGTTTTCTTTCAAACTTCATTTTTTTTAAATATATTTCTTTTTATTTATTTTATATAACCAAGCCCATTTAAATGAAAACAAACATTTATAGACAATATTTGGGAATTTGGGCATCATTCTTTCCAAACTACTTCCTGCTGGTAAGGGGCGCATTATAGGGGATTCTAAGAAGATGCAGAAATCCTGGCTGTAGTCTGCAAGGCTGCTTTGTCCAGCTGTTTTGAATGTAGGATCACCTGGTACTCTGTTTCAGGCGGTCTGGCTTCATCAAACCACATTAGTCTGGAAGGAATCCACAGCTTTTCATTTTCTGTGGAAACAAAAATAGAAATCCTTTTCCCCAGTAACTTGTCCTTCAACTTAAATTTTGGAGTCAAAGCATTTTTTTTAATTTAATTTATTATTTTACATGTCGATCCCAGTTCCCTCTCCCTCCCTCCCTCTCTCCCTCCCTTCTTTTTTCCCTCCCTCCCTCCCTTTTGCCCTTTCTGCCCTATCACATGCACCCTAACCACCCTCCCCTCCCATCCCCCCACCACAATTCCATATGTAGGGGAGTGCCATCCAGTTGGGGTCATGTAGATCTGACAGGTCATGTGAAGTAGGGACTAGAGCTTCTCTCCTGTCTCTAGGTTAAGGCAGTTATCCCTCCATGGAGGATGTGTTTGCAAGGTACTTTTGTGCACCAGGGATACATCCTGGCTCCACTGTCTGAGGTCCCTTAGACTGCTCAGTCCTTCTGGCTGACACCCATATACAGGGGGGCCTGAGTCAGTTCCATGCTGGCTTCTTAGCTATCTGTCTGGTGGCCTGTTAGCTCCTCCTTGTTCAGGTAAGCTGTCTCTATGTGTTTCTGCAGCCTGGTCTTGTCCTCTCCATCTGCATCTGGGTTCTAGTTCGACTCAGTGTTTGAATGGGTGTTTGCTCCTGTTTCCAACAGGTATTAGATGAGTGTTCCATGAATAAGTTAGTTGTTGATCTCACTATCCGGGAAGGGCATTTATGGTAGCCTTTCCACAGAAGCTCAAATTGTTAGTTGGTGGCAGTCTTGTAGTTCTCTAGACCTTTCTTTGTGTTCAATTTTATCTTCAAACCAACATTGGCTGCCTCTTTTATGTTCTCTCTCTCTCTCTCTCTCTCTCTCTCTCTCTCTCTCTCTCTCTCTCTCTCTGTCTCTGTCTCTTTTGTCTTCTATTCCTAACTAGGCCTCAATCTGAAAGACCCCCAGAGACCCCAAGAGTTTGGAGCCTGTCAGGGGGAAGGCCCTTGCCCCCAAGAGACGAGACCAGACCACTGGATGCAAGTGCAAGAGGTTGTTTATTGTTTACACAGGTACCTGTGGACGCTTCAGTCTTTCGGGGGGACTGAGCGTGCTGAGGTTAAAACTCAGGCAGTTTATATAGGGTTGGGGTGGCAAGAAGCAGGCTTACAGAAGCAGAAGCATGGTTACAGGGATTTCATTGTTTCATCTAAATGTAGCAGTTATAGTTAACCAAGGACAGTTGGTTATTCGGGTTGGGCACAAAGAATACAAAGAATTCAGTTATGACTATCTCAGCATACTGGACACTGTCCTGCTGACCTTGCTTTGGTCCAAGCTGCAGACCACAGATATCTGGTTGGCGTTGGATGAGAGCAGCACCTGGTTCCCTCCTGTACTTTTCTCATAGTTTGACCTTGGCAAATTAGCAAGAGCAATTTAAACAGGCAATAAGCATAGTGGGGGTCTTTCATTCCCCCCTTTTTCTATAAAATGAATAAAACCCTTTATTCATGGTTTTTCAGTTTTCATTTGTTTTAATTGCTGGTACTGCTGGGTCAAAACTAGGGCCTGAACAACTGACAAGTGTGTGTGTGTGTGTGTATTTTTGAACAGTACCAGTCTATTTAAAATGCATCCAGGCAGCAATCCTGTCTACTTTCAGGGCGGTGGGAGTTGTCAGGAGCACAGTGTAGGGGCCCTTCCAGTGGGGCTCTAAGTTCTTAGTCTGATGTCTCCGAACCCAGACGGAATCGCCAATCTGGAAAGAGTGGGGCTGACAAGAGGTTCTTTGTTCCTCCCGGGATGCGGCCGCCAGAGGTTTCCAGACCTCTTCTTGGACTATCTGTAAGGCTCATAGATGCACCTGTATGGAAGGGGTGTTTGCAAAATCAGAAATGTCAGCATCAAAGAATGATACAGCTGGCGGTGGACTGTCATATAGTATTTCAAAGGGAGTTAGGCCATGAGGGCCTGGAGTGTTTCTGGCCCAATAGAGGGCCAGAGGTAGGAGTTGTACCCAGTCCTTAAAGCCAGTTTCAAGCGTTAATTTGGATAAAGCCTCCTTAATGGTTCTATTTATCCTTTCTACCTGTCCTGAACTCTGGGGTCTGTAAGCACAATGTAATTTCCAATTTATCCCCAGCAACCTGGCCACCAGCTGACTTACCTGGGAGACGAAGGCAGGCCCATTGTCTGATCCTATTACCTGTGGCATCCCATATCTGGGAAAGATTTCTTTCAATAGTTTCTTGGTGACCATTTTTGCAGTCTCATGTTTGGTAGGAAACACTTTCATCCATCCTGAAAAGGTGTCTATAAAAACCAGTAAATATTTATAACCATACATTCCAGGTTTGACTTCAGTAAAGTCTATTTCCCAATGGACACCAGGCCTATGGCCACAAAGCCGGGTCCCAGAATTCAGTTTGGTTTTTCCTTGGTTTATCTGGGCACAGGCCAGACAGTTAGCAGTTACTTGTTCCAGTAATAAATTCCGATTGGGAAGGTAAGTTCCAATTTCTTGTTTATCTAGCAAAGTTTTCATCTTTTTGGCATTTAAATGAGTCAGCTTATGGAGGTGGTCTATTAACATTTTTGCCATTTTTATAGGCAGTATAGTCTTTCCTTGGTAGACCCAGCATTGCCGATTGGGGTCATAATCTGCACCTAGTTTCTGAACAATGTCCAAATCCGTTTCATCATAGTCCCAATCTGGAGTCTTAGCTGTTTCCTTTTTAGTCAATATGCTAATAGTCAATAGTTGGGGGCTTAAGGCTGCTTGTTTGGCTGCTTCATCAGCCAGGCGATTTCCTTTTGCCTCCAGGCTTTCCCCCTTTTGATGTCCAGAGCAATGCATTATGCTCAATTTTTTTAGGAAGGAACAGGGCCTTTAATAATGTCAAGATTTTATTTTTATTTTTAATTTTTTTTGCCTTCTGATGTTAAAAGGCCCCTTCTCCGATAAATTTCTCCATGGACATGGGCAGTGGCAAAGGCATACCGGCTATCAGTGTACACATTAAGCTTCTTACCTGCTGCTATCTGGAGAGCCTGAGTCAGAGCAAAGGGTTCAGCTCGCTGAGCAGAGGTGCCTCCGGGGAGTGCAGTGGCCCATATGACCTCTGAGGCATTTGTCACTGCAGCCCCTGCCCTTCTCTCACCATTTAGCAAGTAGCTGCTGCCGTCTGTGAACCAGGTGTAGTCTGCATCTTTCAAGGGCTGATTGGTCAGATCAGGCCACATTTCATGCATCTCTGCAAGGATCTGCTGACAGTCATGGGAGGCTGGTTCCTCCAGCAGTGGTAACAAGGTGGCTGGGTTCAGGGTTATTATTAGGGATGGCTGTTGTATGGCCAGCCCATGCCCCCTGTTTCTGCCCAGGCCAGGGGGTGTTGTTTTAACCATAAGTCCATTCCTTCCTGCTGTTCAGGAGGCTTTTTAAAAAGTCTATATTCATTTTCCAATTGTAAAGTCAATATTTCAAGTGGAGCCCCTTGTGGGCCAGAGACTTTAGCTCCTGGTCCTTCAAAATGGATCTGGGCTTTTAATTTAGTCAGTAGATCTCGACCCAGTAATGGATATGAACAGTCCGGTACATGCAAAAAGGAATGTGAGATTTTACCTGATGCGAGATGAACTTTTTTCTCCGTGGTCCATCGGTATTGTTTTTCTCCGGTGGCTCCTTGTACCCAAGCTGTTTTGGTACTCAATGGCCCGTTCGTTTCAGTGAGAACTGAATGTTGGGCTCCAGTGTCCACCAAGAAGGTGACTGGCTGCCCCCGACTCTTAAGGTTAGCCTGGGCTCGGGGGGGGGGGGCTCCTGGCCCCGACTGCCCTAGTCTTCATCTAGGGCTAGAAGCTGAGTTGGTCTTGGGAGTCCGTCTCCACGCCTCTGAGTTTTAGGTCTCTTAGGGCAATCTTTGACCCAATGGCCTTTTTCTTTGCAGTAGGCACACTGGTCTCGATCTACCCTGGGCCTCCTTCCTTCTCCCTTTCTTTCCTGACTTCCTGCACTATGATTATTTTGAGCTACAGTGGCCAGGATTTTGCTTAATTCTCTCCGGTTTCTATGATCCCTCTCTCTCTCTTTCTCTTTCTCTCTCTCTCTCTCTCCTCCTTTAGCTCCTTCTTAAACTTGTCCTCTCTTTCCTCCTGCAACTTTCTAAGTCTTTCTTCTTTTTCCTCAGGTGTTTCTCTCTTATTAAAGATCTTTTCTGCTTCCTTTACCAGATCCTGCAGGCTATAATCTTGTAAATTATCTAATCTCTGCAACTTAGTCCTAATATCTGGAGCCGACTGCCAAATGAAAGCCATAGAAACATTGCCCCTTTGCTCGTTACTATCAGAATCAAAGGGTGTATACATACGGTCGGCTTCCTTTAGCCTCTTCAAAAATGCAGTCGGAGTTTCCTCTGGTCCCTGGGTTATCTGTCTTACCTGAGCCAAATTCCTGGGACAGCGTCCCAGGCCTGCGGAGACCCGCTGTGAGTAACTGGCGATAAAGACGTAGGTGTTAAAGTCCCAGCAGGGACGATTTAGGGGGAAAATTTCCTCAATTTTATTTGGCAACTGAGTTGCCAAATAAGACGTTTCTCCCAGGAAGATGCGTTGTTCCCCCCCCCCCCCAAGGTTAGGAGGACCTGCAAAAGCCATATTCAAGTAGGTTAGAGAGCTACAGGGTTTTTGGAGAAGGAGGGGTTGTTAGATTTTTCAATTATAAAGGTTGGACGCCGAGAAAGACCAGTATTGAAATTGAAATTGGCCTGCTGGCGCAGGGGGAAAGGCTCAGCAGGTTCCTTCGGTGGCTGGCTCCCTTTGATCTCCGAGTCAGCTGGCTACCAGGGAGTCCCACACAGTTTTTTTTTTTTTTTTTTTTCTTTAACCAACTGATTGTGAGCTAGTCTCTGTACATCATCAATGATCTAAAATAAACTTAAGGGGGTGGTTAAAGATTGTTTCATATTTTCTTCGAAATAAAGAATCAGACAGATAAACAGAACAGACAAAACACATAGACAGCTGGCACAAAGACACGCTGCGCGTTTTCGGCCGTAAAACCGAAACCAGATACTGAGTTGGAGGCACAGAGGATCTTAAGCCCCCTGGGCCCCCCAAAACCACGAATCCCTGGGACTCGTTGTGGGCCCCGAAAAATCGGGCACCCCAGATCCCTGAGACGTCTCCCAGGGTGGCGGGTGGAAGTCCGAGCTCGTCAGCTCCTTCTCAAGCCGCCTACAGACTCGACTAGCCTAGCCGATTACCGATCGCTGCACAACAAGCAACAAGTAAAAGACATATGAACAAGACAACAAAGAACAGAAATTAAGCGCTGGCCATCTTACCTCCCGGTGGGTGTCAGTGTCAGTCTCTAGAGGGAAGGGTCTCCAATCTCGGTGGAACCTCCAATGAAAGACCCCCAGAGACCCCAAGAGTTTGGAGCCTGTCAGGGGGAAGGCCCTTGCCCCCAAGAGACGAGACCAGACCACTGGATGCAAGTGCAAGAGGTTGTTTATTGTTTACACAGGTACCTGTGGACGCTTCAGTCTTTCGGGGGGACTGAGCGTGCTGAGGTTAAAACTCAGGCAGTTTATATAGGGTTGGGGTGGCAAGAAGCAGGCTTACAGAAGCAGAAGCATGGTTACAGGGATTTCATTGTTTCATCTAAATGTAGCAGTTGTAGTTAACCAAGGACAGTTGGTTATTCGGGTTGGGCACAAAGAATACAAAGAATTCAGTTATGACTATCTCAGCATACTGGACACTGTCCTGCTGACCTTGCTTTGGTCCAAGCTGCAGACCACAGATATCTGGTTGGCGTTGGATGAGAGCAGCACCTGGTTCCCTCCTGTACTTTTCTCATAGTTTGACCTTGGCAAATTAGCAAGAGCAATTTAAACAGGCAATAAGCATAGTGGGGGTCTTTCAAATCTTCTTGGTCGTACATGTTTTCCTTCCCTCCCCCTCGTTTTCTCCTACTTCTCTCTTCATTCGCTGCCCCCCCCCACTTCCCCTGTGCTCTGGGGGACTTGTCCCTTCCTGGTTCTGTGAGGGACTTTATATGAATCTCTTAGAATACACCTTGTATCCTAGTTCCTCTGGTAGTGTGAATTATAGGCTGGTGATCCTTTGCTCTAGGTCTAAAATCCATATATGAGTGAGTACATACTATGTTCCTCTTTTTGTGACTGGGTTACCTCATTCAGGATGGTTTCTTCAAGTGCCATCCACTTGCCTGTGAATTTCAAGATACCATTATTTTTTTCTGCAGAGTAGTATTCCATTGTGCCACGTCTTCATTTTTCATTCTTCAATTGAGGGGCATCTAGGTTGCTTCCAGGTTCTTGCTATTACAAATAGTGCTGCTATGAACATAGTTGAACAGATGTCTTTGTTGCATGGATGTGGATCATTTGGGTATATGCCTAAGAGGGGGATTCCCGGGTCCTGTGGTAAACTAATTCCCATTTTCCTGAGGAACGGCCATACTGATCTCCAAAATGGCTGTATGAGTTTGCATTCCCACCAGCTGTGGAGGAGTGTTCCCTTTCTCCACATCCTCTCCAACATGAGTCATCATTGGTGTTTCTAATTTTAGCCATTCTGGCAGGAGTAAGATGGTATCTCAAAGTTGTTTTGATTTGTATTTCCCTGATAGCTAAGGATGTGGAGCATTTTCTTAAGTGTCTTTCAGCCTTTTTTTATTTCCTCTATTGAGAATTCTTTCTTCAGTTCTGTACCCCATTTTTTAATAGGGTTATTTGGTGTTTTGTTGACTAGTTTCTTGAGTTCTTTGTATATTTTGGAGATCAGCCCTTTGTCGGATATAGGATTGGTGAAAATCTTTTCTCAGTTTGTGGGCTGCCGTTTGGTCTTGTCGACTGTGTCTTTTGCCTTACAGAAGCTTCTAAGTTTGAAGAGGTCCCATTTATTAATTGTTTCTCTCAGTGTCTGTGCCCCTGGATTATGTTCAGGAAGTGGTCTCCTATACCAATTTGTTCAAGGATACCTCCTACTTTCTCTTCTAAGAGGTTCAATGTGGCTGGATTGATGTTGAGGTCTTTGATCCATTTGGACTTGAGTTTTGCATGGGTCTATCTGCAGTCTTCTACACACCCTCATCCGATTTGCCAGCACCATTTGATGAAGATGCTGTCTTCACCCCATTGTATAATTTTAGCTGTTTTGTCGAAAATCAGGTGTTCATAGGTGTGTGGGTTAATATCAGAATTTTCAATTCGATTCCATTGGTCTACCTGTCTATTTTTATCCCAATACCAGGCTGTTTTCAGAACTATAGCTCTGTAGTAGAGCTTAAAGTCAGGAATGGTGATGCCTCCTAAAGTTATTTTATTGTATAGGGTTGTTTTGGCTATCCTGGGTCTCTTGTTTTTCCATATAAAGTTGATTATTATCCTTTCAAGATCAGTGAAGAATTGTGGTGGGATTTTAATGGGGATTGCATTGAATCTGTAGATTGCTTTTGGCCAGATTGCCATTTTTACTGTTTATCCTACCTATCCAAGAGCATGGGAGATCTTTCCATTTTCTGGTATCTTCTTTAATTTCTTTCTTTAGAGCCACAAAGTTCTTATTATATAGGTCTTTTACTTGTTTGGTAAGCATTACACCAAGATACTTTATGTTGCTTGTGGCTATTGTAAAGGATGATGTTTTTCTGACTTCTTTCTCTGTCTCTTTGTCTCTGAGAAAAGTAAGGCTACTGATTTTTTTGAGTTTATCTTGTATCCTGCTAGTTTGCTGAAGGTGTTTATCAGCTGTAGGAGTTCCCTGGTAGAGTTTATCAGGTCACTTATGTAAACTATCATATCATCTGCAAATAGATACAGTTTGACTACTTCCTTTCCAATTTGGATCCCCTTGATCTCCTTTTGTTGCCTTAGCTAGAACTTCCAGTATGATATTGAAGAGATATGGAGAGAGAGGGCAGCCTTGTCTTGTTCCTGATTTTAGAGGAATTGGCTTAAGTTTCTCTCCATTCAGTTTGATGTTGGCAGTTGTTTGCTGTATATTGCTCTTATTATGTTTAGGTATATTTTTGTTATCCCTTATCTCTTCAAGACCTTTATCATGAAAGGGTGTTGAATTTTGTCGAAGGCTTTTTTCAGCATCTAGGGAGATAGTCACATGGTTTTTCTTTTTCATTTTGTTTATATGGTGGATCACGTTGATAGATTTTTGTATGTTAAACCATCCCTGCATTCCAGGGATGAAGCCTACTTGGTCATGGTGGATGATTTCTGTGATGTATTCTTGAATTCGGTTTGCCAGTATTTTATTGAGTATATTTGCATCAATGTTCATCAGGGATATTGGTCTGTAGTTTTCTTTCTTAGTTGTGTCATTGTGAGGCTTGGGTACCAAGGTTATTGTGGCCGCATAAAAAGAGTTTGGCAATGAACCTTCTGTTTCTATTTTGTGGAACAATTTGAGGAGTAGTGGTATTAGTTCTTCCTTGATTGTCTGGTAGAATTCTGCACTGAATCCGTCTGGACTTTTTTGGTTTGAAGGCTTTCGATGATTGCTTCTATTCATTTGTGGGTTATAGGTTATATTTAAGTTGTTTGTCTGTTCTTGATTTAATTTTGGTAAGTGATAGTTATCCAGAAATTTGTTCATTTCCTTTGAATTTTCAATTTTTGTGGAATACAGGTTTTCAAAGTATGACCTGAAAATTGTCTGGATTTCCTCTGTGTCCCGTGTTATGTTCCCCTTTTCGTTTCTGAATTTGTTAATTTGCATGTTCTCTCTCTCTGCTGTTTCGTTAATTTGGATAAAAGTTTGTCTATTTTGTTGTTTTTCTCACAAAACCAACTCTTTGTTGCATTGATTTTTTTGTATTGTTTTCCTGGTTTCTGTTTTGTTGATTTCAGCCCTTAAATTGATTATTCCCTGGCGTCTACTCCTATGGGGTGAGTTCTCTTCTCTCTGTTCTAAGGCTTTCAGTTGCGCTGTTAATTCTCTTATGTGACTATCCTCTGTTTTCTTCATATGGGCACTTAGTGCAATGAACTTCCCTCGTAGCACTACTTTCAAGGTGTCCCATAAGTTGGGGTATGTTATGTCCTCATTCTCGTTGAATATTAGAAAGTCCTTAATTTCTTTCTTTTTTTCTTCTTTTACCCAGGTGTGGTGCAATTGCACATTGTTCAGTATCCATGAGTTTGCAGGCTTTCTGCTATTTGTGTTGTTGAATTCCAATTTTAAAGCATGGTGGTGTGATAAGATACAGGGGGACTATTCCTATTCTCTTGTATCTGTTGAGGTTTGTTATGCCACCTAGTATGTGGTCGATTTTCGAGGAGGTTGCATGTGGAGCAGAGAAGAAGGTATATTTTTTTGTGTTTGGATGGAATGTACTATAGATGTAACTATAGACATAACTTCTGTTAGTTCTTTTGTTTCTTTGTTGAGTTTCTGATTTGTATTCCTGTCTAGTGTTGAGAGCGTGTATTGAAGTCTCCCACTATAAGTGTGTGAGGTTTTATAAGAGCTTTGAGTTTTGGTAGTGTTTCTTTTATGAATGTGGGTGCCTTTGTATTAGGGGCATAGATGTTCAGAACTGAGACTTTGTGTTGATGGATTTCTCCTGCGATGAATACAAAATGACCGTCTTCATCTCTTTTGATTAATTTTGGTTTGAAGTCTAACTTGTTAGATATTAAGATAGCCACGCTTGCTTGCTTCTTGGTTCCATTTGATTGGAAAATCTTTTCCCAACCCTTTACACTGAGGTAATGTTTATCTTTGAAGCTTAGATGTGTTTCTTGTATGCAGCAGAAAGATGGATTCGGTCTTCGTATCCATTCTGTTAGCCTGTGTCTTTTTATAGGTGAGTTAAGACCATTAGTGTTGAGGGTGAGTAAGGACCATTGATTGTTGATGTTGTTTGATTTAGATTTGTTGTTGGCAGTTGTATTGTGAATATATTTGTTCTGCTTTACCCTTGGTTTCTGGTGTAGTTAAATTATTTGCTGCCTATAATTGTGGGTGTAGTTAACTTCCTTGGGTTGGAGTTTTCCTTCCAATACTTTCTGTAGGGCTGGATTTGTAGGTACGTATTGGGAAAATCTGGTTTTGTCATTAAATATCTTGTTTTCTCCATCTATAGTGATTGAGAGTTTTGCTGGGTATAGTAGCCTGGGCTGGCATCTGTGGTCTCTTAATACTTGTAGAACATCTATCCAGGACCTTGAGGGTTTCCATGGAGAAGGAGGTGTAATTTTGATAGGTCTCCCTTTATATCTTACCTGTCCTTTTTCCCTCACTGCTCTTAATATTCTTTCTTTATTCTGTATGCTAGGTGGTTTGATTATTATATGTCGAGGGGTCTTTTTCCTTTGGTCCAGCCTATTAGGGGTTTGGTATGCTTCTTGTACTTTCATGGGCATGTCCTTCTTCAGATTTGGAAAGTTTTCTTTCTTGATTTTGTTGAATATGTTTTCGGCACCTTTGAACTGGGCTTCCTCACCTTCCTCTATGCCTATTATCCTTAGGTTTGGCCTTTTCACGGTGTCCCACATTTCCTGGATGTTTTGTGGTAAGGGTTTATTGGATTTATGGACTATTTCTTCTAGTTTATCTTCTGCACCTGATATTCTGTCTTTGATCTCTTGAATTCTGTTGGTTATGCTTGTGTTTGTAGTTCCCGATTTTTTTACCCAGTTTTTCTATTTCCAGCATTTCTTGGTTTATGTTGTCTTTATTTTCTCTGTTTCAGTTTTCAAGTCTTGAACCGTTTCCTTCACCTGCTTTATTGCTTTTTCTTGGATTTCTGTACTTTCTTTACTTTCCTTAAGGAATGTGTTCATTTCTTCCACTTTTTTGTTTCTTTTTTCCTCCATTTCTTTAAGGGATTTTCTTACATCTTCTTTGAAGGCCTCTATCATTTTTATGATGGTAATTTTTAAGTCATTCCCTTTTGCTTCCTCTGCTTTGTTGTTGTGTTCCGTTCTAGTTGGTGAAGATTCCCTAGATTGTGGTGGTGTCATGCTTATCTTTCTGTTGTTGTTTTCTTGTATTGCCGTCTTCCCATAGCTTCTTCCAGTAGGTGTTGGTGGGGTCTCCCCCTCCCTCTATGGAATTTCCCCGGTGGGCTTATGTGTGTCAGAGATTCAATATCTGTAGCTCTGGGTGGTCCAAGCTCTATAGGAGGTCTCTCCACAAACAGGGACCCAGGGATGGGGTCAGGGCTGATCATCCAATAGAAGATGCCACTAGCCAATGGCTGGCAGAAGAAGACAGAGGCTGAGCTGAAACTTGGTTAGTTTCTGCATGATAGTCTGGAAACTGGCACTCTCCAGCTGTGGCCTTTTTCTTTAGCAGAGGCCCTGCTTTTGGGGTCAAGGATCTTGGAGGCGGGAACTCAGAGTGGACCTGCAGAGATAGGCTGATCCCTCTTCTTTCAAACTTCTAAGACTTATTTTCCATTTCTGAATTTCCCTATAATGATTTGTTTCTATTCTGTATTCTCTTCCTTTTTTTCTCCATCTCTTCTTGCTTGAACTAGTATCTTGTCAGTGTTTCATGAACATAATAGTGAGCATGAAAATTGCTATTTGGCTTTTCCTGTGCTCTATGTGTCCCTTATGTTTCAGTGTTATATGTAATTCTGGAAATTTTTCATTCCGTGTTTACTTGTATATTTACATTTTTTTTTGTAAGTTTTTCTTTTTAATTTTTTTTTGTTTTTGTTTTTGTTTTTGTTTTCAAGACTGGATTTCTGTGTGTGATAGCTGTGGCTGTCCTGGAATTCACCTTGTAGGCCAGGCTGGCTTCAAACACATAGAGATCACCTTCTTCTTGAGTGCTGGTTTTAAAAGGAGTATGCCACTGTTGCCCAACTCTTTTTGGTTTTTGATATAGGTTTTACTATGTAATCTTGCTTGACGTGGAACTTGTTATGTAAGACCAGGCCACCATCAAACTCACAGTTATCTGCTGTAGTTTTTTGTTTTTAACTCTTTTACTCTTTTGGGGCCCCACCTCCCAGTTCCCAAATAAATACACATGGAGATTTATTTTTTCTTATGCATGCCTGGCCTTAGGTTAGTTTGTTTCTAACCAACTTTTCCTAACTTAAAGTATCCCATATACTTTTATCAGGGCTTTATGTTTCTGTATTCTATATACCTTTTTTCTTACTTCTTGGCTTGCTGTGTGCCTGGCCCTTGGTGTCCTCTCTCTCCTTTTCTTGTTCCTTGATCTTCTCTTCCCAGATTCCTCCTCCTTTTTAGTTTCTCTGCTTGTCAGCCATGTGTATCCTTTCTCCTGTCTAGCTATTGGACGTTTGGTTCTTTATTATAGCAATCAGGTGTTTTAGGCAGGCAAAGTAACACAGTTTCATAGTTAAACAAATGAAACATAGTGCAAAACATCTTTGCGTCATTAAATAAATATTCCCTAGCATAAACAAATGTAATACCTCTTCAACTAATATTCCACAACAACCTGCTGATTTTCACATCCTGAGTGCTAAGATGCACCCTTGTGCCTGCCTCCTTTTTTTTTTTTCCTTGGAGATCTAGGCAGGTCTTATGGCCTATGAATTCCTGATCCTTCTATCTATTTCCTCAGTGTGTCGTGCAAGGATTACATGCTGTGTCAGTGTGCCTGGCTACTTTTGAACATTCTTAAGGGTGATGGTCTTTAATGAAACTCTTAACTTGGAATACATTTTTTTTATGTAGATAGGGTAATTATGGTGCAAAGTAGATAAAACCTAAAGGATACTATACTTCAGTGTCCCAGATGCTAATTACATTATCTCATGGATCATAACTTCTATGAAAGGACTCCTACCAGAAATGAATGTTGCCTAAAAAAATGTGACACATCTGTCCTCTCTGGAGGAGTGAGGAGGGACAGATAGAAGAAGACATCTGAAACACAGGCTGCTGCTCTTAAGAGGTTGTTAAAGGAGGGGACTCCAGGTTCCTTCAGATTTGAATGTCCGATAAAATAAGTAGCTAATTTATGGTCATTCTTCATTCTTCTTTAGATGAGGGAGATGTTTTTCTTTCCCCTCCCTCTCTCCTTCCCTCCCTCTCTTCCCAGATTCCTTCCTTCCTTACTTTCTGACAGGGTTTCTCTGTGTAGCCCTGGCTGTCCTGGAACTCTCTCTCTGTAGACTCTGCCTCCGAGTGCTGGGATTAATGGTGTTCGCCACCACCAACTGACTGAGAAAGTTTTTCAGAGCTTAAAGTTGTTCCAAGGGATTTGGGTTTAGTCAGTAGAATGCTTGCTATGCAAGCATAAATATCTGAGTCCAGTCTCCAGCACCTGCATTAAAAAGTTAAGTGTGGGGGACGTAGACAGGAGGCTTCCTGGTGCTGGCTGGACAGACAATGTAGCATCTAGACTCCAGATGAGTTGGCAAACTTTAGGTTCAATGGAAAGGCCATGCCTTGAAACTAAGGTGGAGAATGATTGAGAAAGGCATCTGCCATTGATATTGGAGTCTCCACACAGATATACAAACACATTCATACTCTCTGCTTTGTCTTACAGTGATAACATTCAGCAATACCTGATGACCAATAATGTGCCAGAGGCAGCCTCTATCCTGGTGACTATGACAGAACTTGACATTAAGCTTCAGGAGTCATCTTGTACTCATCTTCTTAGTTTTGTGAGAGCCACAGTTAAATTTTGGCATAAAATTCTCAAGGACAAGCTTACCAGGCAGGAAATATTTCATAATAATTGCTTTCTGATGGATATTTGGTAATTTAGTGGCATCATAAGAAGTATTGTTTCTTTTCTGTTACAGTGATTTTGAGGAAATTTTAGCACAGCTTCATTGGCCATTCATCACACATACCCAGTCTCAAACTGTTGGCATAAGCTGGCCTGCTAGTGCCCCTGAGATATATGGCACCATGGAGACACTGTTTTGTCAGCTGTTGAAACTACAAGCCTCGTATCTTTGTTGGAGTGGAAAATTTACTAAAACTTTTTCCTGTAGTAGATTTGTGGTTAGTGAGTAAAACATTTTGGGCTAGTGATAGAGTATGAATGAGGCACTGTAATTAATCTCCAGGACTGGGAGAGAAAGTTTTCAAAGTGGCCACAAAGCCAAATTGAGGGTCCTATTAAATAATATATATTCTCTTAATTGTCTGGGAGTTGGAGGACTGTAAAAAGAGTTCTGATATAAACAAAACAGCGAAAGTTGTTACTTCTCTCCTCTGATCCATTCCTACGAAGGTTGGTCTCTCACCCTAACCCTCATTCAAGAGATTTATTGGGAGGGAAGAATCCAGGAGAGTGGCTGCCTCTGCCAGGGTGGAAGAAGACAGCCACAAGCTGAATAGGCACAGGGGTGGAATTTTCCAGGGAGAAGATTTCTAGGGTGAGGATTGAGGATTTCAGTTCCTGAGCTCAGACTGGCTAGATCTTCTGTTTAGGGGATTGGTTGGTTTTCTGCACAGGTTCAGGCTCAGATTTGGCTCTGATTTCAGGGCCAAAGTATGTTTTTTCACTGGTCCTTTTTAGCCCTTTGGCTCTAATTTTAGGGCCAGGGTGTATTTTTTTCACTGGTTCTGATTCCAGGGACAAAGTGTGTTTCTTTGGCACTGGTTTCAGAGTGCATTTCTTTGGCTGGCCCTTTCCCCTTACAGTAAATGTTTTGCCTGTATGTGTACCATGTGCATTCCTTGTGCCTGTTGAAGTCAGAAGAGGGCATCAGATCCCCTGGTACTATAGTTATAGATGATCATGAGTCTGATGTGGATGCTGGGAATCAAGCCTGGATTCTTTGCAAGAGCAACAAGTGTTCCTAGCCACAGAGTCTCCTTAGTCCTTAAAAACCTTTTTAGTGAGTTTAAATTCAATACAAAATTAGGTTTCACATTACTTGTATTAAACCTTTGGCTAAGTATTAATACATTTGTTGGAGAAATTTACTGTATGTGTACACTTGTGTGTATAAATGTGATTTTGATTCTTTTTCCTTGACTTGGCTGTGTCAGAGATGAATTACTAACTGAGCAAAAACAACTTCCAGAAAAATATTTTCTTCCTGCATGCCCTTCTGTGATCCTGCCCATCCAGATCATGCTGACTCCCCTTCAGAAGAGATTCAAGTACCACTTCAGAGGCAACCGACAGACTAATGTTATCAGTAAGGTGTGCTTGTCTCAAACTTGAGCTTCCTTTGCATCTGCTTCCTGAGTGCTGGGATTACATGTATGTGCAACCTTGCTACGAGTTTTCATTTAATGTTACCTGTGCCAAGGCTTTTGTGTATGTAAGTTAAAAACCTGTTTTTATGCATGTTTCTGTTTCCCAAAAAAAGCTAACTTCCTGCCCTTTGTAGAACTAGGACTTAGGTTGATAGGTTGTCAGAATTGGTACCCTCTGTGGGACATTGTCTGACCAGTTTCTCACATTTGCATTTGGGCATGCAGGCTTTACAACCAGATCTATGCCCAGTCTTCACTATACAGACCACCCCTGTAGGTACATAAATAGAGTGAAAGAAATGTGAATCCCACAAGACAGAGCAGTGGATGCTGCCAGTGCCAGAGTGACTCATAGCCACATAAAAGACATCATGGCAGTAAGTGAAGGAGGAATTTGAAGGAAATTTGTACAAACATTTGAACTGAGGGGCCACATCAGTGTATCCTGTTGGTGATTTTCTATAATTATAATCTACAAGGTTGTGAGCACTATCTTGTTTATTCATGATGTTTGCCTCAGCTAGTGCAGTGCATGGAGCAGGGTTAATTCTGAATTTAGTTAGCAGGATCACACCAGGTATTTATACATGTCACATTAATGAACCTAGTGGCAGTATATTCCTGTTTATACTCTTGAGTTTCCTTTTTGGATAGAGGGTTGTTGGAATAGCAGAATCATTTAGTACTCAGTAGTAAATGAGGCAAAACATAAACTGTACATGTAGAAAGACCGTAATATAATTTGGTCTATATAATTTGAGTTGTGTTGGCTCAGTTTGAAAGTAGGATCCTAATGGATTTAATACACTGTCACTAGACCTAAAGTGAGACAGTCCTTGAGATTAGACTTTACCCTTATTTGTATCCCCAACCTTTGGAATACCATAGGAATTTACCAGTCAATAACTTTTTTCCTCAGTGCTGGGGATTGATTCCAGGGCCTTGCACATGCTAGACAAGTGCTCTATCCCTGAGTTATGGCCCCAACTTAGTCTGTGTTTTTGAGTTGTCTAGAAAAACTTGAAATGTTTGCAGAATCCTTTTTAAAATGTTTTATGTGGGGCTGGTGAGATGGCTCAGTGGGTGTAGCCAGACATACCTCCAAGCCTGACAGCTTGAGTTTGATCCCCAGGACCCACGTGATAGCAAGAAAGAACTGACTCCTGAAGGTTGTCTTCTGAATGCCATGTGTACACTGTGGCACATGCTCATCCCCACATACATATACATTCAAACATGCATGTATACATAGAGAAAAAGTGTAATAAATGTTAAATTCTTTGTGGCTACATTTCCTTTTCATAATTATAGCCATTTTGGGGCTTGGCTATATTTGTATAATGTAGATCAGCTGACTTTTCCCTTATTTTAGCTTTACAAAAAAAGAAATCACACACCTTTAATCCCAGTAGTCTGGAAGCAGAGGCAGGTATATCTCTGTGAGTTCAAGGCCAGCCTGGTCTACAGAGTGAGTTTCAAGACAGCCAAGGCTACATAGAGAAACACTGTCTTGAAAAAACCAAAAAGAAAAAAAAGGGGGTGGGGGATTTTGAGGCTAGCATGAGTGATCCTATCCCCAAAGCCTTTTTTTGGAATGCTATTTCACAAGACAATTTTAAAGATATCAGTTGTTTGTAATAGCTCATCATGCTAGGTTTGGAAGGCTTTAAAAATAAACCAGCATTTTATTTCTCTATGTACAGATCAGAGGAACAGCCTGTTTGAATTGGCCCTTTCCCTCCACCATGTATGTTCAACAAACTCAGGCTGTTAAGCTTCCTGGTAGGGCCATTTACCCACAGAGCCACCCTGCTGGTGGCTTTGTTTTGTTTTGCTCTAGAACCTAGGGCTTTGTGTGTGCTGGGCAAATGATAATTTTTTTTAATAATTTATTTTTTATTTAATGTGCATTGGTATTTTGTCTGCATGTATGTCTATGTGAGGGCCATGTCAGTGTTGGGAATTGAACTGGCGTCCTCTAGATGAGCAGTTGGTTCTCTTAACCACTGAGCCAATCTCTCCAGCCCTGCAAATGTTAGTTTTTAAGTGTACATGACTGTTTTTCTTAATTGTTGTCATTATGCCCTCTTCTTTTTTGTAGTGCTGGGGATTGAAACCAAGGCTTTTTATATCTAAGCAAACATTACATTACTTAGCTACCCCTATATGGTATTTTATATATAATACCCAATATGGTATTTTAGATTTGTAAGTTTATTGACTTAAGCCACATTAGTGAAATTTGTTGAGTATATTGGGAAACATTTGATTATGAAGTCTTCTGTGAGTTTGAACTGCCAGGTAAGAATTACTGTCTTACATATAGGAATTTTCAACCATTTTTTTGTGTTTGCTTATAATTAAATGCATTTAATTAGAATTTTCTATGGCTAAAGAATAATTAAAGAATGGAAACGATTTCCTTTCCCCTTAGCCTGAATGGTACTTGGCTCAGATACTTATGTGGATTGGAAATCATGCTCACTTTCTGGATGAGAAGATTCAGCCAATATTGGATAAGGTCAACTCTGCAGTAAATGCAAGGGTAAGAGGCTGAGGTCTATGCATTTCAGCTTCATTAGAGTTGTTCATGTACCTGACCAACATGATCTTCATACCTGTTGGTTTCTTTCAGCTTGAGTTTTCTCGGGGCCTTATGATGCTCATTCTTGAGAAGTTGGCTTCCGATATACCGTGCCTGCTCTATGATGACAATCTCTTCTGTCATTTGGTGGATGAGGTGCTGTTATTTGAAAGAGAGCTGCACAGTGTTCATGGATATCCTAGTACTTTTGCCAGTTGTATGCATATTCTGTCAGAGGAAACCTGTTTTCAGAGATGGTTAACTGTGGAGAGAAAATGTAAGTGCTCATGTGGCTATCGAGTTGGGAAGGCTGTTTCAGTTTTTCTGTTTGCTTGCTTGCTTTTTGTTTTATTTTTGTACAGGGTCTCACTGTGTAACTTTGGCTGGCCTAGACAGAACTATTTATATAGACCAGGTTGGCCTCAAACTCATTGAGATCTATCTGCCTTTGCCTCCCAAGGGTTAGGATTAAAGGCATGTACCGCCACTGCCTATCCATCTGTAAGTTTTTGGTGTGTAAATTTTGGGGTTTTGTTTTGTTTTGTTTTTTTTTGTTTTTTTCTCTTACACCTCTGAGTAGGAACTGTAGGAGCCTAAGCTTTCCTGGGCAGGGTCTACTAAATTACCTTCAAAGATAATCTTCTTTTCTTTCCATGAGACTTCAGGGGTTTTTGTTTGTTTGTTTGTTTGTTTGTTTTTCTTTTCTTGGAATTAAAGTCTGAATGTTGGGGCTGGAGAGATGGCTCAGTGGTTAAGAGCACTGGCTGCTCTTCCAGAGGACCTGGGTTCTATTCCCAGCATCTACATCGCAGCTCACACCTGTCTGTAATTTCAGTTCTAGGGCACCTGGTATCCTTACACCAATGCACAGAAAGTTAAATAAAGTCTGAATGTTGAAATATTGAGTCAGTAGAAGATATTTCTGGATTTTTTTTTTTTTTTTTGCCATGTTGTATTCTACTTTTGATTGAATATTTTTGATGTACCATATCTAGTCAGCATAACTGTTTTGAGGAATTGAAAGGAGGGAGAATAAGGTATTTTATTTAGCTCTAAAGTAGAACATTTTAAATAGTGCAATTAGTGGAGGATTGAAAATTTAATATGTAGATCTGACAGGTCATATGAAGTAGGGACTAGGGCTTCTCTCCTGTCTCTAGGTTAGGGCAGTTATCCCTCCATGGGGAATGCGTTCGCAAGGTCCTTTTGTGCACCAGGGATACATCCTGGCTTCACTGTCTGAGGTCCTTTAGAATGCTCAGTCCTTCTGGCTGAGACCCATATTCAGGGGGGTCTGAGTCAGTCCCATGCTGGCTTCCCAGCTATCAGTCTGGTGGCCTGTTAGCTCCTCCTTGTTCAGGTGGCATTCCCCTACATATGGAATTGGGGTGGGGGGATGGGAGGGGAGGGTGGTTAGGGTGCATGTGAGAGGGCAGAGAAGGTAAAAGTGAGGGAGAGTGGGAGGGAGAGAGGCAGGGAGGGGGAACTGGGATCGACATGTAAAATAAATTAAATTAAAAAAAAATGCTTTGACTCCAAAATTTAAGTTCAAGGACAAGTTACTGGGGAAAAGAATTTCTATTTTTGTTTCCACAGAAAATGAAAAGCTGTGGATTCCTTCCAGACTAATGTGGTTTGATGAAGCCAGACCGCCTGAAACAGAGTACCAGGTGATCCTACATTCAAAACAGCTGGACAAAGCAGCCTTGCAGACTACAGCCAGGATTTTTTTTTTCTTTTCTTTTTTTAATTATTATTTCATTTAATTTTATATAACAAAGTCCAATTAAGTGAAAACAAACATTATTTGGGAATTTGGGCATCATTCTTTCCAAACTACTTCCTGCTGGTAAGGGGCGCTGTTATAGGGGATTCTAAGAAGATGCAGAAATCCTGGCTGTAGTCTGCAAGGCTGCTTTGTCCAGCTGTTTTGAATGTAGGATCACCTGGTACTCTGTTTCAGGCGGTCTGGCTTCATCAAACCACATTAGTCTGGAAGGAATCCACAGCTTTTCATTTTCTGTGGAAACAAAAATAGAAATCCTTTTCCCCAGTAACTTGTCTTTCAACTTAAATTTTGGAGTCAAAGCATTTTTTTTTAATTTAATTTATTATTTTACATGTCGATCCCAGTTCCCTCTCCCTCCCTGCCTCCCTCCCTCTCTGCCCTCTCACATGCACTCTAAACACCCTCCCCTCCCATTCCCCCACCCCAATTCCATATGTAGGGGAATGTCATCCAGTTGGGGTCATGTAGATCTGACAGGTCCTGTGAAGGAGGGACTAGGGCTTCTCTCCTATCTCTAGAATAAGGCAGTTATCCCTCCATGGGGGATATGTTTGCAAAGTCCTTTTGTGCACCAGGGATACATCCTGGCTCCACTGTCTGAGGTCTCTTAGACTGCTCAGTCCTTCTGTACAGCCAGGATTTCTGCATCTTCTTAGAATCTCCCATGACAGCGCCCCTTACCAGCAGGAAGTAGTTTGGAAAGAACGAGACGCCCAAATTCCCAAATATTGCCTATAAATGTTTGTTTTCATTTAAATGGGCTTGGTTATAAAAGAAAAGAAAATTTAATTTGTATGCTAAGAAGTATAAGTTGATAAATTAAGAATGACTGTAACTCCTTGACATGATTCTTCTTTCTTCCTGTTAGTTGCTCTTCAAAAAATGGACTCACTGCTTTCGTCAGAGGCTGTTTGGGTATCCCAATACAAAGACATCACTGATGTGGATGAAATGAAGGTTCCAGACTGTGCAGAAGTTTTTATGACTTTACTTTTGGTTATAACTGGTAAGTACAGGTCTTTTAATGTATGATGTTAGTTTAAAATGAAGATTTTAAGCTAGGTATGGGGATGTACACTTTAATCCCATTTTGGGAGGTAGAGGCAGGGCAGGAGGACCAAGAGTTTAAGGCCAATCTCAGCTACAAAGTAAGTTTGAGGTCAGCTTAGGATATATGAGGCCATCTTTCAAAAACCAAAACAAACCAAGGAACAAAGACAACTAAACTGATTGTAGTTAGTTTGGGGATTTAGAGGTAGCTCAGTGAAGACCTGGTTCAGCTCCTAGTTCATAAGCTGCTGTAAGTACAGCTATAGAGGATCCAGTGCCTCTTTGGCCTCCTCAGGCACCAGGCATGCACGTGGTTCACATGTATACATGGAGGCACACATTCCGAAACATAAAATAAAAATATCAAATCTTTAAAGTAGTACATTTCACTGTGAGGTGGTGGCACACTGCTTTCATTCCACCATTTGGGAGATAGAGTCAGGCAGATCTCTGTGAATTCAAGGCCAGTCTGATCTCAGGGCGTGTTCCAGGATAGGCAGGGCTACATAAACACTGTTTCTTAAAGCAAAACAAGCAAAAAAGTAGTATGTTTCACATGGAATTCTTTTTTCTTTTTCTTTTTCTTTTGGTTTGGTAAATAATAAATAGCAGTATAGTAACATCATGTTTTTCCCACTCTAATAAAAATCTAGGACAGTAGTCTCACTTTTGGTTTTATAGTAATTTGGAACCAAGCCAAGTATTGTAGCACTCACCTTTCATCCCAGCACTGTTTCCACTGGGGATTTGTGGCTTTGAGACCATTCTGGTTTATGAGTTCCAGGCCACCCTTGGTATATACTGAGATCCTGTCTCAAAATAATAAAATAACAATAAATATTATTAATAACATTAATAGTAGCAATAATTAGGCCATCTAGATGAGTAGTGAGACCCTGTCTCAAAATAACAACAGCAACAACTTAGGATGTAAACACTGACATGTACATGAAGGGAAAAAGTCTTGAACAAGGTTGTGCAGGGTGCTGCATGTCTTTAATCCCAGGAGGCAGAGGCTATGAGTTTGAAGCTACCCTGATTTATGGAGTGAGTTCCAGGACAATGAGGGCAAAACAGAGAAGTCCTGCCTCAAAAAGCCGAAACAAAAAAGAAGGCTTGAAAAAAAAACAAAAACTTTGTTAATTTTTTTTAACTCATTGCCTTCCTTTTTGCAAGTCTTCAGATTTCATTTTATTACTCTATTTTAAAGACTTTATGTGTATGAGTATATACCTGCATGAAAGTATATGTACCATGGCACATGCTTAGTGCCTATGGAAGCCAGAAGAAATGGAAGCCAGGATCCCCTGAAACTGGAGTTACAGATGATTGTGAGATGTCTTGCAGGTGCTGAGAATCAAACCTGTGTCCTTTACATGAACAGCAAGAGCTCTTATCTGGCAAGGTTTTCTCTGGTTCCTTTTATTTTACTTAAAATTTTTAGCTTTATGTGTATGAGATTTTTGCTTGCACATATGTGTGCATACCACATACATGCTTAGGGCCTGTGTAGTTCAGAAGAGAGTGTTGGATTCCCTAGAATGGAAGTCATAGATGGTTGTAAGCTATCATGTGGGTGCTAGGAACTAGTATCCTCTCCAAGAACAGCCAGTGTTCTTTCTGCTGAGCCATCTCTCAGTCCTCATTTATTATTTTTTTAAGAGGTAGAGTCTTACCATATTTCCTGGGCTGGCTTGAGCTCCTATTCTCAGATAATCTTTCTGCCTTGGCTTTTCACGTAGCTGAGACTAGGTACACACTACAATGTCTAGTGCAAACCTAAACTTCCTTGGCACTGGCTTATTAGGATATGAAGAAAGCAGAATAATAAAGTAGTTTCAGGAATGAGGTGGTATAAGGATTCTTCTCATGCAGTGTTGTTATGGCCAGAGAAGGTGGCCAGTGTCCTTAGCCTCTATTGGTGTGCAAGCATCCAAATTTCCTACTGTAGATTGTTGGTTCTCTAGGTGCCACTAGCTCTTCATTGCTGTTATCCTAGGCCCTGTTATGACAATTGTGGTTGTTTGATAGGAAATGGCCCCCTAAGGAAGTGGCACTATTAGGAGGTGTGTCTTTGTTGGAGTGGTGATGGCCTTGTTGGAGGAAGTATGTCACTGAGGAAGCAGGCTTTGAGGTTTCCTATACGCAGGATACCACCTAGTGTCCAGTTACTTCCTGATGCCTGTAAGATATAGGACTCTTAGCTAGTCCAACACCATGTCTGCCTGCACACTGCCATGCTTCCTGCCATGATGATAATGGACCAGATCTCTAAAACTGTAAGGGAACCAGCCCAATTAAATGTTTTTGTGGGTAACAGTTCATGTGAACATAGTGTCTATTCACAGCAATACAATCTCTAATTAGCTGGGCATTGGTGGCCCATGCCTTTAAACCCAGCACTCAGGAAGCAGAGGCAGGCAGATCTCTGAGTTCAAGGCCACCCTGGTCTTGATCGAATTCCAGGACAGGCCCCAAAGCAACACTTTGGTACATTGGATTAGGGAAACAGTGGAATGCTTTAAGCACTGCTTAATGGGCCTTACTGGTAGGAGAATGGAAGGCAGAGGTGCTAAGAGTTACTTGAACAGTGGGGGGCTACCTCAAGAGGCTTCAAAGGAAAAGGATATTAGTATGTTGCCTAGAGATCATTCTTAGGATATTTTGGTGAAGAAAGATGCATTTTGCTCATCAGAAGAGTCTGCCTTAGGTTAAAGTAAAGAATTTTGGATTAATTCTATCTGTTGGCAGAGGAAATCTCAAAGCAGTCTACTGTTTATCATGCATTTATTTACTAGTGTCTGTGCTTATAAAGATGGAGAACAATTTGAGGAGAAAAGTAGTTCTGTGTTCAAGGAGATAAAAAGATCCCACCCAGCTAAGTTTCCAACTTTTGAAAAGGAACTAAAAAAAAGCTTAGAGCTGAGTGTGGTGGTACACACCTTTAATCCCAGCACTGGCAAGGTAGAGATGGATGGATTTCTGAGTTTTAGGCCTTCCTGGTCTACAGAGCAAGTTTCATGACAGCCAAGCTTAAGCAGTGAAGGACAGAAAGTTTGCGAAGATGTAACAGGCCCTAGTAAGCAGCGAACTTGGCGGTTTCTGCCACATTGTTGTGGCTTTAGAGTTAAGGATAGAAGAAAAGGGTTATAGAATTTTCCTGCAAGCCTAAAGAAAACTCCTGAGACCAGGCATGTGTCAGGAGTGTCCCTGATGGAGGACTAGTAGAGAGGCCATTGGGTGAAGCTGTGAAGTTGAAGCCTGGATTGCCTTGGAGAACCCAAGAGGTTAGAGATGGAAGATGGGATAACTGCCAAGGGGAGCTGCTAATAGGAGTGGAACTAGCCCAAGAGAAAGAAGTTTGTTGCAGTCAATAAAACTGAGTAGAATTGGAGATGTGAAGAGCATCTTGAAATCAGATATGGAGATGCAGGCCATGTTGAAGCCTGAGGTTCATGTGTATGTCCATGGACTGGGCTGCTGGTGGGGGCTATGTTGATGACTGAAGTTCATGCTACCAGGGGAGGCCATATGTATGTTCATAGTCTGTGCTAATGCAGAGGCCATGTTAGTGCCTGTGGTCCAAGTTGCCACTGAAGGCCTATGCTTGATGTTGATGTGTGTGGCCTATACTGCTACCTGAAGCCATGTTGATGTCCATGGTCCATGCTGTTGCCAGAAACCATATGGCAGTCCATGACCTGTGCTCCCACTGACTGTAAAAGACAAGGAAGCTACTTTTGGAGTGGTATCAATGATGGGACACACAGTCGAGAAAGAGAGTCATAGAAATCTTGTGACAACACCTACCCACACTCTACTCCCAACAGAGTAACAGCCTAGATAGCCAGTCATCAAAGAGAACTCTTAAAAATTGTGATAAGGCTGCTGAAGTATAGTTTTTTACAATTGATCGTTTTTTGGCAGGAGTGTGGGAGACTTAGTGGCTATTGGGATTTTGACCATGCTCTAGTGAGTATAGGGGCAACACAAATTGGACTTGTGTATTTTTGTTTTTTTCTTGGTGGTGGTGGGGTTACAAAGGTGGTGGGAGTGGACATTGGCTACATTATGTGAAATTTGTAAGTAATCAATAAAAATATTATGTTGGAAAAAAAGAAAAGGATAGCCAGACATCTTGGTGCATACATTTAGTCCTAATACCAGGATTTTAGAGGTAGAGGCTGGAGGATCAGGGATTCAAAGTCATTCTTAGCCACATAAGAAATTTGAGGTCAATCTGGACTACTTGAGCCCCATCTCAAGCCCTCCTCACCAGAGCTACTAACTTAAGGAACAGTTATTTTAGAACATAATTTGCTTTTTGTAAATGAGACATGATCTATGTATAGTAAAATGCACAGATTTAGATCTTAAGTATTCTTAAGTATATTGTTGGATGAGTCCTGACATGTTAATACCTTTGTAATCCTTAAGAATTTAGAAATGGTCAGTTGACTAACCCCAACTAACAATTGAGCAGCCCTGGAAAGGCTACCATAAATGCCCTTCCCTGGTAATGAGATTGAAGAGTAACTTATCCATCTAGTAGCTGATGGTAACAGAGTCAGACACCCACAGCTAAACACTGAACCGAACTGGAATCCAGATGCAGAGAGGGAGGACAAGACCAGACTACAGAAACACATAGAGACAACTGACCTGAACAAGGAGGAGCTAATGGGCCCCTAGACTAGGAATCCAACTTGGGACTGACTCAGACCCCCTGAACAGCTAGAAGGCCTGGGCAGTCTAAGGGACCTCGGACAGTGGAACCAGGATATATCTCTGGTGCACAAAAGGACTTTGGGAGCATATCCCCCATGGAGGGATACTCCCTTAACCTAGAGGCAGGAGGGAGGGCCTAGTCCCTACTCCAAATGACTTGACAGATTTTATTGATCCCTCCTGGAAGGTATCACCCTACATGTGGAGTGGGGGTGGAATGGGAGGGGAGGGTGATTGGGGGGTGTGGGAGGGTGGGAGAGAGGAAAAGAGGGAGAGAGGGGTAGAGAGAGGGAGAGGGAACTGGGATAGATATGTAAAATAATTATTTTATAAATTAAATAATAATAATTACAAAAAGAAATGGTCAGTTGAGATATTTTATAAAGACAGTAAAGTAGCACTTTTGGGAAAACAACCTTGTGACAGTGCTAAACCCCTTCATGTGTTTTGTTAACTTTCTCCACAGACAGGTATAAAAATCTTCCCACAGCCTCCCGAAAGCTACAGTTCCTGGAGTTACAGAAGGACCTAATAGATGATTTTAGGATACGATTAACGCAGGTGATGAAAGAAGAGACAAGAGCTCCACTTGACTTTCGATACTGTGCAATTCTTAATGCTGTGAACTACATCTCAACAGTACTGGCAGATTGGGCTGACAATGTTGTGAGTTAATGTGCTTTTATAGTTACATAAATAATATATTAGGACCTTGATCCTCTTTAACCTTTGAAATGTTGACTCTTACAAGCAAAAAAATTAGACAAAAAGCATAATGATGCCAAATTTGGGAGATTTGAGTAAAGGTTTTTTTCAGTCAAATCTAAAACAGATAAATAATACTAATTATTTAATAACTTTACTTTAATAGCTAAGTCAGTACGAGCATGATTGCCAGGACCATAATCTGAGAGAGAGAGAAAAAAAAAAATAGGATATAACTATCAGGTATGGTAGGTTAGCCTGCAATCCCAGCACTTGGATCAGGACCTCAAGGTCATTCCTGGTGATATAGTGTTTCAGGCCAGTCTAAGTTACTTAAATCCTACTTCAAAGACAAACAAAAGGAAGGAAACAAAAACAGACAAAAAAACAAAACAAAACAAAACAAAAAACAAAACAAAAGACAGACACACACACTTCCATGAATAGCTATGTAGCATGAACCATTTTCTCTTCCAACTTTGTACTCTGAAAATAATAACATGCTAAATGCTAACACAGAAAAGTCATTATTTTATAAGGATGTCAAAATCAATACATTTAAATTGGTGATATAGTTCAGTGGCAGAGCATGGTGGAAAGTCCTAGTTTCATTCTCCAGTACTGAAAAGAAAAAAAAAGTCCAGTCTTTTGGATATCTTCAAAACAGGATTATCTTAGTTATGGTTCCTATTGCTGTGATAAAACACTGTGACCAAAAGCAACTTGCAGTCATCTATGGCAGGAACTCAAGGCTGGAACATGGAGATAGGAGCTGATGCAGAAGTCATATAGGAGTGTTGGTTATTGGATTGCTCTCCATTGCTTGTTCAGTCTGCTTTTTTAAAATAGCACCCAGGACCACCAGGCCAGGGGTGATGCCACCCACAAAGTGCTGGAACTTTGTACATCAATAATTAAAAAAATGTATTATAGGCTTGCCCACAGGTCTGTCTGGTGGGTGCATTATGTATCTGTCACTCTTACTGTTTTTTTGTTTGTTTGGTTTGGTTTGGTTTGGTTTCTCGAGATAGGGTTTGTCAATTGCTTTGGAGCCTGTCCTGGAACTAACTCTTGTAGACCAGGCTGGTCTCAAACTGCCAGAGATCCACCTTCCTCTGCTTCCTGAGCACTGGGACTAAAGGCGTGTGCCACCAATGTCTAGCTCTTACTGTTTTTTGGGTTTTTTTTTTTAAAGATTTTTTTTTTTTTAAACGTGTTTTGCCTGCATGTAAGTATGTGTACCACATATGTGTGGTACCCACAGAGGCTAGAAGATCCCCCCAAACTGGAGTTACAGAGGGTTGTAAGCTACCATGTGGGTGCTGGCCACTGAACCTGAGTCCTCTGAAAGAGCAGTAAGTGCTTTTAACTCTAGACTCTCACTCTCCTTCTTATACTACCTTTATGTTGTTCTTACTGCTCTCTGCCCCAACTAACTTGATTATTTTAAGTTTGTCTCAGATATCATATTTAGTTATAAATATTTTAGTATGTATCTGTAAAAGACAAGAATTCTGTGTGTGTGTGTGCGTGCGTGCGTGCGTGTGTGTGTGTGTGTGTGTGTGTGTGTAGACCAAAGATTAATGTTGAATTTTTTTCTTTCTCCATTTCCAACTTATGTTTTTAGGCAGTCTTTTGATGAACCTGAAGATTGTCCTTTTTGCTAGGCTGACAGGCTACTAAACCCTGGGATGCACCCACCTTTGCCTACGAGTGCTACAATTACAGGTGCACACCATCACATTGGTGTTTCTTTGGCTAAAGGAAGGTCTTTGTGTTTGATGAACAGGGACTTTACCCACTGATCTATGTCTCCAGCCAAAGAACTACTTAAGAAAAAACAAAAACCAAAAATAACATACCACAGTTACATTGACAAGAAGTAACTTCTTGTAGTGCAAAGTGTATTTTAAAGTAAGTGTGAGTAGGAGGTCCACAACTGTAACTGCAGCACTCAAAGGGCGAGGTGGGGGGCGGGGGGGAATGCCATAAGTTCTAGGCTTGTCACCAAAATCAATAGCAATCTTAACATTCACACTTTAATCCTTCAAGGATTCTGTCTATCCTTCTCCTCTCCTTGTTCTGTTGATATGAAGAGACACCATGACTAATGCAACTCTTACAAGAGAAAGCATCTAAGTGAGGGCTTGCTTACAGTTTCAGAAGTTTAGTCCATTATCATGGTGGGGATCATGGCAACATGTTAGGCAGGTGCTGCAGCTGAGAGCTACATCTTGATTCATAGAGAGAGTAGAATAGAGGGGAGGGAAGGGCAGAAGAGAGACAGAGAATCTGGGCCTAGCATTGGCTTTTGAAATCTCAAATCCCACTCCTAGTGATGCATATCCTCCATCAAGGCCATACCTACTCCAAGAAAGCTACACCTCCTAATTCTTGTAATTCTTTCAAACAGTTCTACTCCCTGGTCTAAACATTGAGCCTATAGGGGTCATTTTTATCATACATTTAAGTTTTAATCTTGTTATTAATCTAAACAAAATATATTGGCTATTAGCTAAGTAAAGGTAACCAGGTTTTCTGGTCTGTATTCCACTCAAATATGCCTTTAGGGACTGCTGTGGCTCTTGCCCCATGCATAAGCCCTGGGTTTGATCCCACACAGTATAAAGTGGGCATATGGTGAAGTCTGTGATACCAGCACATGGGAGGTGGAAGCAGGAAGATCAGAAATTCTAGTTTATCCTCAGCTACACAGGAAGTTCAAGGTCAGCCTAGGGTACATGAAATCCTGCCTCAACAACAAAAGCCTTTATAGTCTCAACATTGGTTAATTTCTTTAGATATTTTAGATTCAGTTCTAAAGTTATTTTCAGAAAGCCTTGTGGGCTGACTTCTTGGGCAGAGTGCTGTCTATATAGGATTCAGTGTTTTAAGAACATCTTTGGAGATACAGCTATGTATTTGGCCTTATAGCTGTGTTCTTCTTAAAGTACATTTCATGACAGAAGCCATTCATAAGGACCTTAGATAACCATATGATAGTGAAATTATCCATTAACTATAAAAACTATGATGGCCAAATAGGCACATTATAAATGTAAGCTGTTATATAATATCATGAAAACAAAATATACCACTTAAAAATATAGTATGTGTAGGGGAATTAAAAAATTATAAATTTGAGGTTAGGATTTAGTTCAGTGACAGAGTTCTTGCTTAGTACAAATGAAGCCCTAGATTTAATCTCTTGAACAAAGTAAAATAAAGTAAAAGTATTACCTAGAGTTGAGAATGTAGTTCAGTTGGTAGAGTCCTTTTCTAGCATGCACAAAGTCCTAGGTTCAATCTCCAGTTCCACCAAAACAAAAACAAGTTAACTGAGGGCTGGGAGTATAGTTTAGTGGTACTAGAGTACTTGCCTAGTATGTGTGAGGCTGTAGGTTCAGTTTCCAGCACCATCACACAATACACACACACTTCTGACACCAGATATCATAGTTTAATAAGGATCAGGATAAACAAATAGGCTGAATAGGTGTTTATTCAGGGAGAAATAACTTACAACCTAGACAGATGAACACCAGCAAGTTCCATTGGATGCTCTCCTCTCCACGTCCCACCAGCCAGAAAGCATTCCCGGGCTCCTCCTCAGACCTAATGAGTTGATAAAATGTAAGTTCATATGATGGAGTATTCGGGGGCAATAAAAATAGATGAAGTATATAGTACATGCTATGGAACTAAGTAAAGAAGTTGGTCATGAAGAATAATACTTCATATGATTCCATAGGATTGCCAAAACCATAGACAGAGTAGATTATTCAATGCTTAGAGTTGGAGGGAGCGCAGAGAAAATAGAGATACAGGCAGCGAATGAGGGATTTTGTTGCAGGAAGTCATGACAGTATTATAGGATTGTGATGGATACACAACTCTGAAATTGTAATAAAAAGGATTTCTTTTGTGCATGCATGCGTGTTTCACAGCACACTTGGAGATCAGAGGACAACTTACTGGCGTTGGTTCTGTTATTCCACAATGTGGGACCCAGGGAACAAACTTGAAGTCATCATACTTGGTGACATATACCTTTACCTGTTTAACCATCTTACTGGTCCTGAACTGTATATTTTATTTTTGGGGAGAGGATGAATGCTTTTATGCTTGTTTGCCTTTGAGAAAGGGATGCATGGCTTTGAACTCATGGTAATCTGGTGTTAGCAATTGGAGTGTGGCACTGCAGATAATATGCCACTGTGCAATGTGTGTGTGTGTGTGTGTGTGTGTGTGTGTGTGTGTGTGTGTGTGTGTGTGTGTAAGCTACAATTGTTTCCTACTGTTTTCCATTTTGAACTCAGGTCATCAGGCTTTACTAATGGAACCATCTCATTGGTGCTGAACTGCACACCTTAAATAAGGGAATTGTATGATATAGAAATTCTAAGCACTGTGTTAATAAATGTATTAACAGATGTTTGCTTTCAGTTCTTTTTGCAGCTTCAACAGGCAGCATTGGAGGTCTTTGCAGAGAATAATGCCCTCAATAAGTTGCAGCTGGGACATCTAGCCTCCATGGAGAGCTCTGTCTTCGATGACATGATAAACCTTTTAGAGCGTTTAAAGCTTGATATGTTGACTCGCCAAGTAGACTATGTTTTTAGAGAAGTGAAAGACGCTGCAAAATTGTATAAGAAAGAAAGGTATGTCCTGCATCAGTCACCCTTTACAAGAGTTAGAATCAAAGGTAGCATGTACATTCCAAATTTTAGCTTTTGTAGAACCCTTACCCCCAGTTTTGGAGATTGAACTTGGGGTTTTGAGTATGATAAGTTCAAACTTTGGTTTTGATGTAACTCTTTCTAAAATCTATTCTTTTGAAGAATTTACTCAGAATAACAAGTGATAATGTGGGTCTTACAGAGAAGTGGCATATGATTAGCTTGGTGTACAAGTTTAAAATGATTTGTGATAAGGTCACTCTGGTGAAGATTGTTTGCTTTCTCAGATGGCTGTCCCTGCCATCTCAGTCTGAACAGGCAGTGATGTCCCTGTCCACCTCAGCTTGTCCACTCCTGCTGACCTTACGGGACCGTCTGCTTCAGCTGGAGCAGCAGCTTTGTTTCTCCTTATTCAGAATTTTCTGGCAAATGCTTGTAGAGAAGCTGGATATATACATCTATCAAGAGGTAAATTAGTGGGTGCTGGGGGGCTGTGCTGATGAAGGCAGCTGTTACATGAATTGCTCTTTGTTTCAGGTAATCCTTGCTAATCATTTCAATGAAGGAGGAGCAGCCCAGTTACAGTTTGATATGACACGGAATCTTTTCCCTTTGTTTTCTCACTATTGCAAGAGACCGGAAAACTATTTTAAACAGTAAGCCTAATGTCTCACCGTAAATATTGGTGTATCCAAATGTTAGAGTTGACTTCTTTTTAATGATTTCAGCATTTCATTGATATTTGTTTCGATAACATCAATTAAAATCTGGAGCTGGAGAGATGGCTCATAAGTTAAGAGCACTTGATGCTCTTGCAGAGGACTGGGGTTTGTTTCTCAACACTTAAATAGTGGCTTAGAACCATCCATAACTCTAGTTCAGGGGTATCTGACACCCTCTTCTGGCCTCCATTGGCATCAGGCACATACAAGGTGAATAGATACATATAGGCAAAACAGGCACATAAAATTAAATTTAAAAAATATATAAAAATTAATTAAAACCTTAAAACTTTCATTGTGTATTTTATTTTCAAAACACAAAAGGGAAACCAAAGTAATGCGTGATCAACATCCTCAGAAATTTGACCAGAACCAGGTTGTTGGACTTGCTTCCTAGCATCTGCTATTTGCTTATTATTGGGAGAGTAAATAGAACATGAATGCAAGTATAATTCTACAACCTGTAGAAAATAAGAAATCAGACCGCTAGGTTTAGTGACTAACAGTAGACTAATCAGAGGAAAATTTGGTGTTTTATAAATTTAATATTAGTTTTAGAACAATTACTAGGAATCTAGTAAATATTTTGTTGATTTAAAATTCACATTATATATAGGATTTGTGCAATTTGGAAACGTTCCTTTAAAATATAAAAGCTTATGTTTTCTTATTTCAGGAAGCTATGATTACTTCTGGTTTGCTTTTCTTTTTTTTTAAATGGGATTTCAAGTTTTTCAGGCTGGCCTTGAACTTAGTATGTAGTTGCAGAGGATGACCCTGAGCTTCTTCTGATCCTGCTGCCTCCCTCTTCTGAGTGTTGTGATGACTTTTGTGTACCCTCCACACCCCTAAGTCCTTTCCCATGCCTCATTCATGCCAGGCAAGCACTCTATCTAGTGTATTAAATCTCCAGTGCCCATTATTATTGTTGTTGTTTTTTCAAGACAGGGTTTCTTTGTGTAGCCTTGGATGTCCTAGAATTCGATTTATAAACCAGGCTGACCTCAACTTCACAAAGATCTTCCTGCCTCTGCCTCCTGAGTGCTGGGATTAAAGGCATTTACCACCACCACCCAGCTACTTTTTATTATTATTTAAATTTTTAGATTTAGATTTGTGGGTGGAGGCCAGATGACAACTTGTGGGAAATGATTTACTCCTTCTACTACGTAAAACCCAAGAGTTGAACTCAGGTTATCAAGCTTGCCAGCAGGCACTTCACCCATCTTACCACCCTTCCTATTTCTCTTCTGGTTTTTGTTTTCTGAGACAAAGTCTTGCTGTGTAGCCTTGGTTACCCTGGAGCTCACAGTGTAGACCAGACTGTCCTGGAACTTGGAGAGATACTCCTGCTTTGGCTTCCTGAGTCCTGGAATTAAAAATGTGTCACAATCTCCAACCTATTTATGTTTTTGTTTTGTTTTGTTTTTCTGCTATGTTTATTTTTATTCCTTTTCTTTTTTCCCCATGTCTTAATTTTACCTAAAATCATTGCTATATTTAATATTATGTTAACATCAAACAGTGTACTGAGACTGTATTAGTCCTGTATACCTTGTATAATTCCAGAATGTTTAAAGAACTAAATAGTAAGTCCATTGATAGTCAAACTTACTGTGCAGACTCTTCAAAGGTCATTGTTGTTCTATCTCTCCTTCCCTTCTCTTTTGTCTTCCTAAACAGTGTAAAAGAAGCCTGCATCGTTCTGAATTTGAACATTGGTTCTGCACTACTCCTAAAAGATGTCCTGCAGTCTTCTGAGCATCTTCCTGCCACAGCATCCTTAAATGAAGTTGGAATTTACAAACTGGCTCAGCAAGATGTTGAGATTTTGCTAAATTTGAGGACAAACTGGCCTAATACTGGAAAATAATGCATCTTTGAGAAAAGGATTATTTAACAAATATAGTTGAATTGAAGTTGTCTGATAAAGTTCTGAAATAAAGAAACTGTACAAATGAAAACTTGACAGAGTCATTTATTATCTTGAGTTATGATGTCACTAAAACAACGACCATGCTTCCTCAGTCCTCTGGCTCCCAAGAAAACAAAAAACAGGAAACTCAACTATGAGAAGCAGAGTAATTACAAATTGGGAATTACAAATAGGAATCAGACATCTGAAGACAGTGTGAGAGCAAAGATCAGCCATAACTGACCTCTACTTTTCTAACCAAAGGCAGCTGTTGTAGACAGCTGAACACAGCCAGTACATTGTAGAAATACTAAATTATGGATGTATTTTGATATTGTGGTTTCTATATATGTTTGGGATTTTACTATGTTTGTATAAGAAATGTGCAGGGAATGGTGGAAGACACCTGTAATCCCAGCACTCTGAAGGCTAAGGCAGGAGGATCACTTCCGGTTTAAGACTCAACCTGGGCAAAACAAAACACACTGCCCCCCAAATAACAGTACAACATACATCTCTAGCCCAAGCAATGATCCCTGATCCTTTAATAAATCCCCAGAGAATAAGTTTTTTTTTAAAAAAAACACAAATTGAGATTAATTAGCCAGAATTCTATACCTATAAAGTTTTATTCTATTTCCCCCCTAATATAGCACTTATTTAGTACTCTGTTTGTTTGTTTGTTTTTGTTTTTTGAGGAAAGTTTTCTCTGTATTGCTTTGGAGCCTGTCCTGGAACTAGCTCTGTAGACCAGGCTGGCCTCGAACTCAGAGATCCACCTGTCTCTGCCTCCCGAGTACTGGGACTAAAGGTGTGTACCAACAATGCCCGGCTTATTTAGTACTCTTAATGCTGTATAATAATCTAAAATTGTTGGGCTAAGGGCTGGAGATGGCTCAGCTATTAAGCTGCTCTTTCAGAGGACCTGGGTTCAGTGCCTAGCACATAACAGTATCCAGTCCATGAGATACAAAGCCCTCTGAGGGCATCACGTGCATGTGGTGCATAGACATACTTTCAGGCAAACACTCATACACTTAAAATAAAAATAATATATCAAGAAGTTAGTTATCAGGCCTGGAGCTTGCCTACCTTGTTGATATTTCATAGAAAGTAATGTTGAGAAAATAATATACAGTCTATTTTCTCAGAGCAAGAGAGCGAGATAGAGAGGAGAGATTGACTTGCTTTATAGCTCAGGCTGGAGTTGAATTTATTCTCCTGCCACCCCCACCCCAAGTACTGGGATCTAAGCACATATTATTACCATGCCTGCTATTATTAAAAGTTATTTAATCTTTAATTATGATTGTGTGTATATGTATGGCATGTGGGAAGGGAGTGTCATGTGCATGTGGACATCAGAGGACAAATATGTGTCACCAGTTCTCCCTTTCTACCTTTATGTGAGTCCCAAGAACCAAACTCTGGTTTCCAGGCTTGCACAGGAAGCAGTTTTACCATCTCAGCTTTCTTTCTGCCTGTACTCTATATTATAAAAAGAGATTTTCCCAACTACTGTATAGAACTGAGAGTTTTAGTAATTCTAGCAGACTGGGCAGGGTCTCTCTACATAGACCTGGAACTCACTATATAGATCAGTCTGTTTTCTAGCTCAGAGATCTGAGTGCGTTGCTGTATAAGTGCAAAGACTTGAGTTTGAATCCTCGGAACCCATGTAAAGCTGGTTACACTATGGTGAACTCTGCTTCAACAGCAAGATGGGAGGTGAGATGGAGAATCCTGTAAGGTCATGAGCTAGCTAGCCAGGGCACACAGTGCAGCAGCAAACAACAAGAGCAATGTGGGAGGAGAGAACTGAGATTCCTTTGACCTCAACATATGCGCCATGGCCATGCGTGCACTCATATCACACACAAACACATGCCCACACAACACCCACACCCACACTAAGCAATAAAGGGTAGTGGTACTTTATGTGCAGTGTATTACTTCAAAATCATATCATGTTATTAAAATACAAAAAAGCTTATGTTTTGTCCCTGAATTTATCCAAAGTTTTAAATGCCTATTTTCATTTAAAGTTTTATCTACAGCACACAGACCCAAGTGTTTTAGGGCTGCGAAAGTGAGAATGAGAAGTAAAAATTTACAACGTAGAATTATTTTCAACTAGAGAAAGTTGTGGAGTGACCTTACTCTGTAGGCCACACTTACCTTCTTTATACTGCACAAATGATATGCCTTTGCCAGAGGAGTCCACCATCTCACATGTTGTCATGATGTCAGTAAAGAAAGGAAGTATTCTATTAACTTTGTGATTCTCAGCTATTCCAAAAGAGAAACCATTAAATTTGTTGGTTTTTCTGCAAGTAATTAGTTGATATTTATTCATGTATGATATTTTTTTAAATTTATTTATTTTATATAACCAAGTCCATTTAAATGAAAACAAACATTATAGAAAATATTTGGGAATTTGGGCATCATTCTTTCCAAACTACTTCCTGCTGGTAAGGGGCGCTGTTATAGGGGATTCTAAGAAGATGCAGAAATCCTGGCTGTAGTCTGCAAGGCTGCTTTGTCCAGCTGTTTTGAATGTAGGCTCACCTGGTACTCTGTTTCAGGCGGTCTGGCTTCATCAAACCACATTAGTCTGGAAGGAATCCACAGCTTTTCATTTTCTGTGGAAACAAAAGTAGAAATCCTTTTCCCCAGTAACTTGTCCTTCAACTTAAATTTTGGAATCAAAGCATTTTTTTTTAATTTAATTTATTTTACATGTTGATCCCAGTTCCCTCTCCCTCCCTGCCTCCCTCCCTCCCACTCTCCCTCACTTTCACCCTCTCTGTCCTCTCACATGCACTCTAACCACCCTCCCCTCCCGTCCACCCACCCCAATTCCATATGTAGGGGAATGTCATCCAGTTGGGGTCATGTAGATCTGACAGATCATGTGAAGGAGGGACTAGGGCTTCTCTCCTGTCTCTAGGTTAGGGCAGTTATCACTCCATGGGGGATATGTTCGCAATGTCCTTTTGTGCACCAGGGATACATCCTGGCTCCACTGTCTGAGGCCCATTAGACTGCTCAGTCCTTCTGGCTGAGACCCATATTCAGGGGGCCTGATTCAGTGCCATTTTGGCTTCCCAGCTATCAGTCTGGTGGCCCCTTAGCTCCTCCTTGTTCAGGTCAGCTGTCTCTATGTGTTTCTGCAGCCTGGTCTTGTCCTCTCCATCTGCATCTGGGTTCTAGTTCGACTCAGTGTTTATGTATGGGTGTTTGCTCCTGTTTCCAACAGGTATTAGATGAGGGCTCCATGGATAAGTTAGTTGTTGATCTCACTATCCGGGAAGGGCATTTATGGTAGCCTTTCCACGGAAGCTCAATTTGTTGGCGGCAGTCTTGTAGTTCTCTAGACCTTTCTTTGTGTTCAATTTTATCTTCAAACCAATATTGGCTCCCTCTTTTATGTTCTCTCTCTCTCTCTCTCTCTCTCTCTCTCTCTCTCTCTCTCTCTCTGTCTGTCTGTCTGTCTCTGTCTCTCTCTCTCTCCTGTTTTCTATTCCTAACCAGGCTCAATCTTCCTAGTCACACGTGTTTTCCTTTCCTCCCCCTCATTTTCTCCTGCTTCTTTCTCCATTCGCTGCCCACACTGGGTGTCAGTGGTTCGTACACTGTAGCACTGCTAAAACATTGGAGTGCTGTTTCTCAGCATCATGCTGTGATACAGTAAGAGAAAGTAAAACTACCTTGCTGCTCATCCTAACCCTAACCCTAAGCCTAACCCTAACCTTAACCCGATCCCTACCCTTATCCCTTACCTTGATGCAAAACTGAAATCCAAAACTAATGGGATAACTATTGCAATCCCAATATTAACAATAACACTAGCGAGTCCACCCTACTTCGGAGACTCCTTGGAGCAACTCTGAACAAATGAGACCTGCCTATCCACGGGGGACCACCCGTAATTTCCACCTGCTTGGTCTCTGACCCCACCTCCAGTCCTTTGCTGGAGTCCCGGGCCCCTCCCAGAGATCTGCCTATCTCTGCGGGTCCACTCTGAGTTCCTGCCAGCAAGATCCTTGATCCCCAAATCAGGGCCTCTGCTAAAGAAAGAGGCCTCAGCTGGAGAGTCCCAGTTTCCAGTGAGATCTGACAATCCTGCAAAACCTTCCCAAGTTTCAGCTCAGGCTTTGTCCTCTTCTGCCAGCCATTGGCTAGAGCCATTGGCTAGTGGCATCTTCTACTGGATCCTCATCCCTGACCCCATCCTTGGGTCCCTGTCTGCGGAGAGACCTCCTATAGAGCTTGGACCACCCAGAGCTACACATATTGAATCTCTGACCCACATAAGCCCACCGGAGAAGTACCATAGAGAGAAGGGGAGACCCCACCAACACCTACTGGAAGAAGCTATGGGAAGAAGGCAATACAAGAAAACACCTAACAACAGAAAGACAAGCATGACACCACCACAATCTAGGGAATCTTCACCAACTGGAACGGAACACAACAACAAAGCAGAGGAAGCAGAAGGGAACGACTTAAAAATTACCATCATAAAAATGATAGAGGCCCTCAAAGAAGATGTGAGAAAATCCCTTAAAGAAATGGAGGAAAAAACAAACAAAAAAGTGGAAGAAATGAACAAATTCCTTAAGGAAAGTACAGAAATCCAAGAAAAAACAATTAAGCAGGTGAAGGAAACAGTTCAAGACTTGAAAACTGAAATAGAGAAAATAAAGGCAACACAAACCAAAGAAATGCTGGAAATAGAAAACCTGGGCAAGAAATCAGGAACTACAGACACAAGCATAACCAACAGAATTCAAGAGATGGAAGAGAGAATCTCAGGCGCAGAAGATAAACTAGAAGAAATAGATTCATCTAATAAAGAAAATCATAAATCCAACAAATGACAAATATTGTCAAAAAATACTGACATTGTACTCAATCACAGAAACAAAGCACTGTCACCCACACTCTAACAACCATCACACCCATTTTCAGGGTGTCCTCAATGAGGCTCACTCGTATGTGCCATAGATGTAATTCATAAAGTCACAACATTCACACATACTAATTCAGCACTCTAGAGTAGAGTCAAAGTACACCCCCTGTGGCAAAACCTTCACCCATACTCCTTACATACACCCTTTCCTTTTTTTCTTTTTTAAGTTATTATTTTACATGTTGATCCCAGTTCCCTCTTCCTCCCTCCCTCCCTTCCTAACTCCCTCCTTTCTTCCTTCCCTCCCTTTTACTCTCTCTGCCCTCTCTCATGCACCCTAACTACCATCCCCTCCCATCCCCCTACCCCAATTCCATATGTAGGGGAATGCATTCCAGTTGGGGTCATGTAGATCTGACAGGTCATATGACGTATGGACTAGGGCTTCTCTCCTGTCTCTAGATTAAGGCAATTATCCCTCCATGGGGGATGTGTTCCCAAGGTCCTTTTGTGTACCAGGGATACATCCTTTCAGGTTAGGTGTAGGTGTAGTGTGGGGTGAGAAGGATACACATGTTTCAGCTATCTGACAAAGTGAAAAAGCACTCGTATGTCAGAGCACATTCACACAATATGATAGTATTGCTACAGTGTATGAACCACTGACACCAATGTTAACTCCCTTCACAAACAGTATATTAGCCACCTAATGTAATGTCAAATTAATCTCATTCAACGTCACATTTCATCTCCACTGTTTCCTGACTCACAGAGGTTGTGTCAAAATATGCACAGAATATCCCAATACATAAGTGTGACTTCCCAACACTCAATAATAATGTCACACAGAAGCTCACAGCCTCAGAGCAATACCGCACAGTGATACAATTGGCTACCACTAACAATGCACTCATAATGGGATTTCCTTCACTCACCCAGAATGTCTCATTATGGGACAGTATATTCACGCTCCTATCCTGTGTTGCATGAAATCACATATTGTTCTTGTTCTCGAAATACTATCATTGTAGTCAAGCATAGAAACAAAGCACTATCACCCATGATCTAACAGCCATCACTCCCATTTTCTTGGTGTCCTTATCAGGCTCACGGTACACTTGCAGGTGCCATAGATGTAACTCATAGAATCACAACATTCACACATACTATCTCAGCACTCAAGAGTAGTGTCAAAGTACCCCCTTTCAGATTAGGTGTAGGAATGGTGTTTAGTGCTAGCGTTACTGTTAGTGTTGGGATTGCAATAGTATTACCATTAGGTTTCGATTTCAGTTTTGTATAAGGGAAGGGATAGGGATAGGAATAGGGTTAGGGTTAGGGTGAGGTTTAGGGTTACGGTTCGGGTTAGCAGCAGTGTAGTTTTACTTTCTCTTACTGTATCACAGCACGATGCACAGAATCACTGCATCCAACTATACCATCACAGCACCCTACCACATTGAGAATAGACTCACTAAGACTATGAGTATAGTCTCTCTCATCGGATAAGGACTTTAGCCATGTGACAAAACTGACGTGTCTAGTCATAGCAATATCACACAAACGTTTCCGCACTCTAAAAAAGTGAAAACCCCTCACAGTGTTAGAGCAGACACACACAATGTTTTGGCAGTGCTACGTGTACGAAAGATCGACATCTAGGTTCACTTCCTACACAAACACTATATTAGCTAACTAAAGTAATGTCAAATTAACCTCGTTCAATGTCACATACCTTTTACATTGTTTACTGACTCACATACATTTTGTCAAAAAAAAGCACAGAATATCCCAATACCCAAGCGTGACTTCCCAACACTCAACAATAATGTCACTCACGTCACAGCCTCAGAGCTAAACCACACAGTGATACAGCAGGCTACCACTAACAATGCACTCATAATGTGATTTCCACCACTCATACAAATAGTCTCATTATGGTTAGTATACTCACGTTCTTATCCTGTGCTGCAGGAAATCACATATTGTTTTGTTCTAGAAATGCTGTCATTGTACTAAAGCACAGATCGAAAGCACTGACACCCAGGCTCTAACAGCAGTCAGACACATTTTCAGAGTGTCCTCATTCAGGCTCACAGTATACTTGCATGTGCCATAGATGTAACACATAGAAACACAACACTCACACATACTACTTCAGGACTGTAGAGTAGAATCAGGTACTCCATTGCAGGTTAGGAGTAGTCATAGAGTGGATGAGGAGGAGGGTTCGTTTCAGTGTTACTTTTAGTTCTAGTGTTACTGTGTGTTAGGATTGCAATAGTATTCCCATTAGGTTTTGGTTTCAGTTTTGGTTAAGGTAAATGATAGGAATAGGGATAGGGATAGGTATAGAGTTAGGGTTAATGTTTGGTTTAGGGTTAGGGTTAGGGTTAGGGTTAGGGTTAGGATTAGCTGCAATGTAGTTTTACTTTACCTTAGTGTATCACAGCATGATGCAAAGAAACACTGCTTTCACTACACCGTCTCAGCAATCTACAATGTTGAGAATACTCTCACTTAGACTGTGAGTGTAGTCTCGCACATTGGGTAAGGACTTTAGCTGAGTCACAAAACTGATGTGTAGAGTCCCAGCAATATCACACACACGTTTCAGCACAATGACAAAGTGAAAAAGCACTCTCAGTGTCAGAGCAGACACACACAATGTTTTAGCAGTGCTATAGTGTATGAACCACTGACACACAGATACACTCCCTTCACAACACTATGATAGCCAAATAACGTAATGTCAAATTTATCTCGCTCAGTATCACATTTCATCTAATGTGTTTCCTGACTCATACGTTGTGTCAAAAAAAGCAGAGAATATCCCAATACCAAGGCGCTACTTCCCAACATTCAACAATAATGTCAGACAGAATCTATTAGCCTCAGAGCTTGCACAGTGATTCGAAAGACAACCATTAACAATGCACTCATAATGTGATTTCCATCACTCACGCTAATAGTCTCATTATGTCACTTTGTATTCACGTTCTGATCCTGTGTTGCAGGAATTCACATATTGTTCTTGTTCTGGAAATGCTGTCATTGTACTCAAGCACAGAAAGAAAGCACTGTCACACACTCTCTAACAACTGTCACAACCATTTTCACGGTATCCTCAATCATGCTCACAGTACACTTGCACCTTCCATAGCTGTAACTCACAGAATCACAGCATTACCCATGCTATCTCAGGACTCTAGAGTAGTGTCAGTTTCTCCCTTTCATGTTAGGTGTAGAGAGTGTGGGGTGAGGAGAAAGTGTTTGTTTAGTGTTAGTTTTCGTGCTAGTGTTACTGTTAGTGTTAGGATTGCAGTAGTATTCCCATTTGGTTTCAGTTTCAGTTTTCAATTAAGGTAAGGATAGGGATAGGGATAGGGTTAGGGCTAGGGTTAGGGTTAGGGTTAGCAGCAATGTAGTTTTACTTTCCTACTCTGCCAAACACGATGCTGAGAAACAGCACTCCAACTTTACAGTTGCAGCACTTTACCACGTTGAGAATACATTCACTTAGACTTGGAGAGTAGTCTCGCACATTGAATAAGGACTTTAGCGGAGTCCATATCCGACGGGTCGTGTCACAGCAATATCAAATACACGTTTCAGCACTCTGACAAAGTGAAAAAGAACTCTCAGTGTCAGAGCAGACACACACAATGTTTTAGCAGTGCTACAGTGTACGAACCACTGACACACAGGTTGACTTCTTTCACAAACACTATGTTTACCAACAAACGTAATGTCAAATTTATCTCGCTCAATGTCACATTTCATCTACATTGTTTCCTGACTCACATACATTGTGTAAAAAATTCACAGAATATCCCAATACCAAAGTGCTACTTCCCAACTCTCAACAATATTGTCACCCAGAATCAGCCTCAGACATTTAAAACACAGTGATTCGAAAGATTACCACTAACAATGCACTCATAATGAGAATTCCATCACTCACGCTAATAGTCTCATGATGGCACAGTGTATTCATGTTCTGATCCTGTGTTGCATGAAATCACATAGTGTTCTTGTTCTGGAAATGTAGGAATTTACTCAAGAACAGAAAGAAAGCACTGTCACCCACTCTCTATCTGCCGTCTCAAACATTTTCACGGTATCGTCAATCATGCTTACGGTACACTCGCATGTGCCATAGATGTAACTCATAGAAACACAACATTCACAAATACTATCTCAGGACTCTAGGGTAGTGTCAGTTTCTCCCTCACATGTTACGTGTAGGAATAGTGTGGGGTGAGGAGGAAGTGTTCGTTTTAGCGTTAGTTTTAGTGCTAGTGTTTCTGTTAGTTTTAGGATTGTAATAATATTCCCACTCAGTTTCGGTTTCAGTTTTGCATTAAGGTCAGGATAGTGATAGGGATAGGATTAGGGTCAGCAGCAATGTAGTTTTACTTTCTCTTACTCTGTCACAGAACGATGCTGAGTTACCGTTGCAGCACTCTCACTCTTTGAGAATGCACTCACTTAGAATGGAGAGTAGTCTAGCACATTGAATAAGGACTTCAACTGAGTCCAAATCTGATGCTCCGTGTGACAGCAATATCAAACTCGTTTCAGCACAATGACAAAGTGAAAAAGCACTCTCAATGTCAGAGCAGACGCACACAATGTTTTAGCAGTGCTACATTGTAGGAACCACTGACACACTGGATCACTCCCTTCACAATCACTAAGTTAGCCAACTAACGTAATGTCACATTTTTCTCGTTCAATGTCACATTCCATCTACATTGTATCCTAACTCACCTACGTTGTGTCCAAAAACACGCAGATTATCCCAAAACTTAAGCGCTACTTCCCAACACTCAACAATAATGTCACACAGAATTTATCAGCCTCAGATCTTTGTGGCACAGTGAGTCGAAAGACTACCACTAAAAATGCACTCATAATGTGATTTCCATAACTCACGGTAATAGTCTCATGATGGCACAGTGTATTCACGTTCTGATCCTGCGTTGCATGAAATCACATAGTGTTCTTGTTCTGGAAATGTTGTAATTGTACTCAGGAACAGAAAGAAAGCACTGTCACCCACTCTCTATCTGCCGTCTCAAACATTTTCACGGTATCCTCAATCATGCTTACTGTACACTCGCATGTGACATGGAAGTAACTCATAGAAACACAATATTCACAAATACTATCTCAGGACTCTAGGGTAGTGTCAGTTTCTCCCTGTCATGTTAGGTGTAGGAAGAGTGTTGGGTGAGGAGGAAGTGGTCGTTTTAGCGTTAGTTTTTGTGCTAGTGTTTCTGTTAGTGTTAGGATTGTAGTAGTATTCCCACACGGTTTCGGTTTCAGTTTTGCGTTAAGGTCAGGATAGTGATAGGGTTAGGGTTAGGGTTAGAGTTAGGGTTGGCTTAGGGTTAGGGTCAGGGTTCGGGTTAGTAGCAATGTAGTTTTACTTTCTCTTACTGTGTCACAGAACGATGCTGAGTTACCCTCGCAGCACTCTCACTCGTTGAGAATGCATTTACTTAGAATGGAGAGTAGTCTAGCACATTGAATAAGGACTTCAACTGAGTCCAAATCTGATGCTCCATGTCACAGCAATATCAAACTCGTTTCAGCACAATGACAAAGTGAAAAAGCACTCTCAGTGTCCGAGAAGACACACACAACGTTTTAGCAGTGCTACAGTGAACGAACCACTGACACACTGGTTCACCATCTTCACAATCACTATGTTAGCCAACTAACGTAATGTCACATTTTTCTCGTTCAATGTCCCATTTCATCACCATTGTTTCCTGACTCACCTACGTTGAGTCCAAAAACACACAGAATATCCCAAAACTAAAGCGCTACTTCCCAACACTCAACAATAATGTCACACAGAATCTATGAGCCTCAGAGCTTTGTGTCACAGTGAGTCGAAAGACTACCACTAACAATGCACTCATAATGTGATTTCCATCACTCACGCTAATAGTCTCATGATGGCACAGTGTATTCACGTTCTGATCCTGTGTTGTATGATATCACATAGTGTTCTTGTTCTGGAAATGTTGTGATTGTACTCAAGAACAGAAAGAAAGCACTGTCACACACTCTCTATCTGCCGTCTCTAACAATTTCCCGGTATCCTAAATCATGCTTATGGTACACTCACATGTGCCATAGATGTAACTCATAGAAACACAACATTCACAAATACTATCTCAGGACTCTAGGGTATTGTCAGTTTCTCCCTCTCATGTTACATGTAGGAGGAGTGTGGGGTGAGGAGGAAGTGTTCGTTTTAGCGTTAGTTTTAGTGCTAGTGTTTCTGTTAGTGTTAGGATTGTAATAGTATTCCCACTCGGTTTCGGTTTCAGTTTTGCGTTAAGGTCAGGATAGTGATAGATTTAGGGTTAGGGTAGAGTTAAGGTTGGCTTAGGGTTAGCGTTAGTGTTAGGGTTAGCAGCAATGTAGTTTTACTTTCTCTCACTCTGTCACAGAACGATGCTGAGTTACCTTCGCAGCATTCTCACACTTTGAGAATGCAGTCACTTAGAATGGAGAGTAGTCTCGCACATTGAATAAGGACTTTAGCTGAGTCCAAATCTGTGTCACAGCAATATCAAACTCGTTTCAGCACAATGACAAAGTGAAAAAGCACTCTCAGTGTCAGAGCAGACTCACACAACGTTTTAGCAGTGCTACAGTGTACTAACCACTGACACAGTGGTGCACCTCCCCTTCACAATCACTATGTTAGCCAAATAACCTAATGTCACATTTTTTTCTCGTTCAATGTCACATTTCATCTACATTGTTTCCTAACTCACCTACGTTGTGTCCAAAAACACACAGAATATCCCAATACTAAAGTGCTACTTCCCAACACTCAACAATAATGTCACACAGAATCTATGAGCCTCAGAGCTTTGTGTCACAGTGAGTTGAAAGACTACCACTAACAATGCACTCACAATGTGATTTCCATCACTCACGCTAATAGTCTCATGATGGCACAGTGTATTCACGTTCTGATCCTGTGTTGCATGAAATCACATAGTGTTCTTGTTCTGGAAATGTAATTTACTCAAGAACAGAAAGAAAGCACTGTCACCCACTCTCTATCTGCCGTCTCAAACATTTTCTCGGTATCCTAAATCATGATTACGGTTCACTCGCATGTGGCATAGATGTAACTCATAGGAACACAATATTCAAAAATACTACCTCAGGACTCTAGGTTAGTGTCAGTTTCTCCCTCTCATTTTAGGTGTGGGAAGAGTGTGGGGTGAGGAGGAAGTGTTCATTTTAGCGTTAGTGTTTTAGATAGTGTTTCTGTTAGTGTTAGGATTGTAATAGTATTCAAACTCGGTTTTGGTTTCAGTTTTATTTTGAGGTCAGGATAGTGATAGGGTTAGGGTTAGGGGTAGGGTTAGAGTCAAGGTTGGCTTATGGTTAGCGGTAGGGTTAGGGTTAGCAGCAATGTAGTTTTACTTTCTCTTACTCTGTCACAGAATGATGCCGAGTTACTCTCGCAGCACTCTCACACTTTGAGAATGCACTCACTTAGAATGGAGAGTAGTCTCGCACATTGAATAAGGACTTTAGCTGAGTCCAAATCTGACGCTCAGTGTCACAGCAATATCAAACTCGTTTCAGCACAATGACAAAGGGAAAAAGCACTCTCAGTGTCAGAGCAGACACACACAACCTTTTAGCAGTGCTACAGTGTACGAACCACTAACACACTGGTTCACTCCCTTCACAATCACTATGTTAGCCAACTAACGTAATGCCAGATTATTCTCGTTCAATGTCACATTTCATCTACATTGTTTCCTAACTCACCTACGTTGTGTCCAAAAACACGCAGAATATCCCAAAACTAAAGCGCTACTTCCAAACACTCAACAATAATGTCACACAGAATCTATCAGCCTCAGAGTTTTGTGGTACAGTGAGTCGAATGACTACCAAAACAGTGCACTCATAATGTGATTTCCATCACTCACGCTAATAGTCTCATGATGACACAGTGTATTCACGTTCTGATCCTGTGTTGCATGAAATCACATAGTGTTCTTGTTCTGGAAATGTAGGAATTGTACTCAAAAACAGAAAGACAGCACTGTAACCCACATTCTATCTGCCGTCTCAACCATTTTCTCCGTATACTAAATCATGATTACGGTATACTCGCATGTGCCATAGATATAAATCATAGAAACACAACATTCACAAATACTATCTCAGGACTCTAAGGTAGCGTCAGTTTCTCCCTCTCATTTTAGGTGTAGGAAGAGTGTGGGGTGAGGAGGAAGTGTTCGTTTTAGCTTAGTTTTAGTGCTAGTGTTTCTGTTAGTGTTAGGATTGTAATAGTATTCCTACTGGGTTTCGGTTTCAGTTTTACGTTAAGGTCAGGATAGTGATAGGGTTAGGGTTAGGGTTAGGGTTAGAGTTAAGGTTGGCTTAGGGTTAGGGTTATGGTTAGGGTTAGCAGAAATGTAGTTTTACTTTCTCTTACTCTGTCACAGAACGATGCTGAGATACCGTTGCAGCACTCTCACACTTTGAGAATGCACTCACTTAGAATGGAGAGAAGTCAAGCACATTGAATAAGTACTTTAGCTGAGTCCAAATCTGACGCTCAGTGTCACAGCAATATCAAACTCGTTTCAGCACAATGACAAAGTGAAAAAGCACCCTCAGTGTCAGAGCAGCCTCACACAACGTTTTAGCAGTGCTACAGTGTACGAACCACTGACACAGTGGTTCACTCCCTTCACAATCACTATGTTAGCCAACTAACGTAATGCCAGATTATTCTCGTTCAATGTCACATTTCATCTACATTGTTTCCTAACTCACCTAAGTTGTGTCCAAAAACACACAGAATATCCCAATACTAAAGTGCTACTTCCCAACACTCAACAATAATGTCACACAGAATCTATGAGCCTCAGAGCTTTGTGTCACAGTGAGTCGAAAGACTATCACTAACAATGCACTCACAATGTGATTTCCATCACTCACGCTAATAGTCTCATGATGGCACAGTGTATTCACGTTCTGATCCTGTGTTGCATGAAATCACATAGTGTTCTTGTTCTGGAAATGTTGTAATTGTACTCAAGAACGGAAAGAAAGCCCTGTCACCCACTATCTGCCGTCTCAAACATTTTCACGGTATCCTAAATCATGCTTATGGTACACTCGCATGTGCCATAGATGTAACTCATAGAAACACAACATTCACAAATACTATCTCAGGACTCTAGGGTATTGTCAGTTTCTCCCTCTCATGTTACATGTAGGAGGAGTGTGGGGTGAGGAGGAAGTGTTCGTTTTAGCGTTAGTTTTAGTGCTAGTGTTTCTGTTAGTGTTAGGATTGTAATAGTATTCCCACTCGGTTTCGGTTTCAGTTTTGCGTTAAGGTCAGGATAGTGATAGATTTAGGGTTAGGGTTAGAGTTAGGGTTGTCTTAGTGTTACGGTTAGTGTTAGGGTTAGCAGCAATGTAGTTTTACTTTCTCTCACTCTGTCACAGAACGATGCCGAGTTACTCTCGCAGCACTCTCACACTTTGAGAATGCAGTCACTTAGAATGGAGAGTAGTCTCGCACATTGAATAAGGACTTTAGCTGAGTCCAAATCTGACGCTCTGTGTCATAGCCACATCAAACTCGTTTCAGCACAATGACAAAGGGAAAAAGCACTCTCAGTGTCAGAGGAGACACACACAATGTTTTAGCAGTGCTACAGTGAACGAACCACTGACACACTGGTTCACCCTCTTCACAATCACTATGTTAGCCAAATAATGCAATGTCACATTTTTCTCGTTCAATGTCACATTTCATCTACATTGTTTCCTATGTCACCTACGTTGTGTCCAAAAACACACAGAATATCAAAACTTAAGCGCTCCTTCCCAACACTTAACAATAATGTCACACAGAATCTATCAGCCTCAGAGTTTTGTGGCACAGAGAGTCGAAAGACTACCACTAACAATGCACTCATAATGTGATTTCCATCACTCACGCTAATAGTCTCATGATGACACAGTGTATTCACGTTCTGATCCTGTGTTGCATGAAATCACATAGTGTTCTTGTTCTGGAAATGTAGGAATTGTACTCAAAAACAGAAAGACAGCACTGTAACCCACATTCTATCTGCCGTCTCAACCATTTTCTCGGTATACTAAATCATGATTACGGTATACTCGCATGTGCCGTAGATATAAATCATAGAAACACAACATTCACAAATACTATCTCAGGACTCTAGGGTATCGTCAGTTTCTCCCTCTCATTTTAAGTGTAGGAAGAGGGTGGGGTGAGGAGGAAGTGTTCGTTTTAGCGTTAGTATTTTTGATAGTGTTTCTGTTAGTGTTAGGATTGTAGTAGTATTCCCACTTGGTTTTGGTTTCAGTTTTACGTTAAGGTCAGGATAGTGATAGGGTTAGGTTTAGGGTTAGGGTTAGCGTTAGAGTTGGCTTATGGTTAGTGTTATGGTTAGGGTTAGCAGCAATGTAGTTTTACTTTCTCTCACTCTGTCACAGAACGATGCTGAGTTACCCTCGCAGCATTCTCACACTTTGAGAATGCACTCACTTAGAATGGAGAGTAGTCTCGCACATTGAATAAGGACTTTAGCTGAGTCTAAATCTGACGCTCAGTGTCACAGCAATATCAAACTCGTTTCAGCACAATGACAAAGTCAACAAGCACTCTGTGTCTGACCAGATACACTTAACGTTTTAGCAGTGCTACAGTGTACGAACCACTGACACACTGGTTCACTCCCTTCACAATCACTATGTTAGCCAACTAAAGTAATGTCACATTTTTTTTTTTCGTTCAATGTCACATTTCTTTTTTTTTTTTTAAATGCCAACATTATATCTTTTATTTTTTGCCATGTCATTTTAAATCTCAAAACATCAATAGCTAACAGAATAAGACATTCGGCATGAAAAGACAATCCTAAGCTCATGTCTGCAGAGCAGTCCGTTGAGGTGACCGAATGCAATGTGCCGGTCTAATATCAACTCCTCTTTTGTTCTTTGCAATGACAGTTCAAGTGTATTATGAAGATTTTTCGCTTGTAAACAACATGAACCAAAATGAATTGAGGTATTCTTAGCACTACGAGATTAATTTTAAAATACTAGGTAAAACACTGTATTAAAGACATATAGAAACCGGGGTTCACTTTGGTCTTTACATGGCTAGAGTTGTTACCATCACAACATCAATGTACAGGAATTGAAGCCAGCTTGATGACGGTTAATGTGGTTAATGAATGTAAGTGATTGAAGAGGTAGTCAACGCCATCACTTTCAAGCTGGGAACTGACAAGCCTGAAGCCACAGGTGTATTAAGTATAGGAACCCTTCCTCATAGCACAGGATTTGTTCCAAGCAGAAGATGCCCACTGAGTCATAGGGCACTATCTCACTCTAACAAAACAACTAGGTCACAGCTCACACAGGTACATCTCAAAGACCATGTAAGACAGAACTGGATGCTCTCAACAAGTTGTTCTTCCTCTAAAAACACATAAATCTCATTAAGACATCTAGAAAATTAAAGTCGGCACAGCTGCACTTCCTGGGTTTTACACCAAAGGTGAAATTACATATATATCTTAAGATAAACATTTCTTAGAGAAGACAGATAAATTAATTTAAATTAACTTCAAGACTTAATGAGATTCCCCGACATCCAGGCTAAATCATCTTACAGTGAATGTTACAAGTCTATTAACACTTGGGGGCTTCTATTCACAAACTACACGCACCCAGCAGCAACTCAGGCCTGCACTGGTGCAAACTAAATCTGAGCCAGAGTATAAAAATAATTGGAATAAAAAACATCCTATATTTGGGAGGTGGCCTGAAGCTAATAACATGGTGTCTTTTATCTTTTCCTTTAGATTGCACACCAAAGTTTCCAAGTTATAAGCAGATTAAAAAAAAAAATCTTCCTAAATCTTTCATTTGTAAAAATACATCCAAAGACTAGAAATGCAAGTATAAAAACGTCTCCACTATGACCTGCTGTGTAGAGAATGAGAAGTTCACAGGCTAAAAGGCTGGGAGTGCATCCTTTTTAGGAATTATATTTGTGTTGACATGAGGGGGAGGTTGAAAAGTGGCTCAATTCATAGACCGTCACCCCATTATTAGGAACCCCCTGAAAAATGGTGCTCCACAGACCCCTTTCCCTCCTGGCTCAGAGTGGCACTGCACTTTTAAGTCCCCTCCATGGCAGGCTGGTACTGGTTAGTTACAAGCCTGAGGCTTGCAACGTGCAGTATTATTTGCCTTCAGTACAGTAAAGATCCAAGTGAAGGGGGGTAGGAATCTTCGATAGCACTTGTCAGCAAAGCACAGACACCACGTTTGCTCCCCTTAGCCCCCTGCACCCACCTCTGGGCAACAGAGCTATTTTCAAGATTGTTTCTGTGTTGTTTGCCTAGGATAAAGAGTGCCTATCATCCCTAAACTAAAACACATGATGACTCTGAGGAAATGCTTGGAGATTTTGCTTCCTAACATGAGAAGTCTCCTATTATTTCTGGAAACTGTGCTACAAGTCAAAGTTGTCTGTACCAGAGAATGATCAGCAGCGTACAAGGCTACAGCAGCAATAGCAGCAGCAAGGTGTGCATTGTAGTAGCGAGGAGGTAGCTGTTTGCTGTAAACAGAATGTTTCACTGGTGTGAATGATCAGTGTGCTCATATCAGGGAATTCACATCTGCGAGGAGGGGAGGACTTTTTACATGAAATCAAAACAGGAGGACCGATATCTAATATTCAGAATTATGATCAGTGTCAAACTCAGAGGTAGTTGCCAACAAGTACATAAAGACCTAATTTATTTGGCTTGTTTTGAGTAAGCAGGACTATAGACGAGTCTGTAAAGAAACAATAAAAACATTATATTGTGTGATCCCTGAGCATAGTTCTTTGTCCTGAGCATGTAATAGTGACAATATTTTCATATAAAAAATAAACCCCAACTTTTAACCATAAGACAGGTTAATTCAGTCTGGTGAGATGCTGAAAAATGTCAACTGCACCCATAAGGTCCATAGTTCAAGTGTCCAGAATTTTCTACTTCCATTTTGAAATAGATCTCAGCTCTGAATGCTCATGTGTAAACAGAATTTCCAATTTTCAAGCCCTTAATTTCCTATTTCTATAGTCAAGGAACTTTGGTTTGAGTTTCAAAGTGACCTACCATATTTTGCTCGTACAACTGTCGTTTTGTTCATGGTAACTTGGGTGACACTTTGATTTGTCTACATAATTTAAATAAGCTTGCCACCCCCATGTAAGGCAAGGCAGTACTTCTCTATGGCTACATCACATTCAATATCGTCAACAGTAAGTTCTGCATTGCAGCAATAAAACACTATGGAAATTCTCATAAATACTGTCAAGAAATTCAAGCTAACCTGGAAAGGCCTGGTACACAGGAGGAACTCCTCAGTAGATTGCATCTCATTTGAGTAGGGATGCTCTCTTGTTTGATTATCTGAGCTTATACCAACAGGCCCATATAAAATTATACTTATTGCCAAAACTATGCACTGCAATTCTTGGTACCTTGGAAATGTTTCAAAAGTTTGCTCATCACATTTGGAACCAGGCTAACTCCATTTTTTTTTTTTTAAACATGATGGAAAACAGACCTATACTCTGATCAATCCCTAACCAATCTGTGAGCAAACTGAGAATCCATGTGAGAAGATTCTTATCAAAAGCCCTGGATGCTCATCCTGAAGCCATAACTAGGTTACTTCAGCTTCTATACTCGAGATATCCACCATGGCGTCGATGTTATCGTAGAAAGTATTTCTAGCCACATGGCAGTGGGGGACTTGGTAATTCTGCTCCGTGCTAGTCACTCTAGCTGCCTGACACTAAACACTGATCTTTTCAGTATCAATCACGGGCTATATCTGTCAGGCAGTTGTGAGCATCTACTTGATTTTCATCCTAGACCCCACTATTTTCTTCATTCCTGTGGTGCTTTGTTTGTTTTAGAAACAGTCTGAGGACTCTATGGGGGGGAGGGGGATAAAAACAGCCACCAAAATATACAAGAATAATGAGCTTTCCTCTAAGGCTTCAGCAGTAAGTACGGAGATCTTCCTGTTCTCAGTGAAGCTATTTAGCCAAGGGAGGCTTATGTTGCCATAGTCCCTTAAACACATCAAACACTTGTAAAAGAGCTGGTATCAAAACACCACTGGAAAGCGTCACAGCACAATATGTATACATTACCCTCCCCCTTCATTTTTCTTAATAGGCATGTGAATTACAATCAAAACAGAATAAAAGGTACTGAAATATCAGCCCAGAAACTTCACATTCATGGTCTTTTCTGGAGTTATGTATCCAAAAATTAAAAGCTTATGGCAGTCAGAGGCATTCGAGAGTTAAGTTACTGCCTTCAAACAGAAGACAGATAACAGCAACAGCAAAACACTCCATCAGCACCAGGACACAGTCATGAATCCAGACTGGGAGACACGGAGAAGCCCAAACCCTTTAGTACCATTTGATTGGCAGTCTGAGATCTGGAGCATGCTTTGGTTCACATGAAAGGTAACAGTCAGGAGGTGATTTTTACGCAATATAAAAGAAGTGGTATTTAGGAAAAAATCCAAGGGTTAATTCTGAAACCATCTCAATTGTTTCACATGGAGTTTCAATGCTTGGAGATACCCAGTTATCCGTGGGAGTATGTGCTCTTATCGCCATACATGCGTGTAGAGAAGACAGGCATATACGTACACACACGTGTACATATATGCCTGCACTCCTATGTGAAATCCTCACACACACACACACACACATACTCACATCTCCCCTTTCACTTGTACTCATACTATATATAGTATCTCAAGTCTGTAAAACCTGACACCCTGCTTAAATGTAATTTGCTTAAGAGTGATTTGTCTGATTAAAAACCCCCAGTTCTTCAGCAGTAGTTAGAACCCGGTCAGCTGCTGTCTGTGGAATGCTATTCCCCTGTGCTTGCATGAGGTAGACTTCCCAACCGGGTGAAGAGAAGGTTGACCAGTATTAAGTTTTTTTCCGTTTTTGAATTGAAGGCCCCTTTTTGTTTTGCTCCTCTGGTGCCTTCAGGGAAGAAACTTCCTGGGGTGACCTGTCTGACGGCCTGCCAACTCTGCGCCTGCCTCCTGAGGAAACGGTGACGTGCACCCATGGCTCCCTCCCATTTCTTTGGGCGAAGCAGAAGTGCATGGCTGGGATTCTGCCTCCTGTCTTCCCTGAGAACTGGTGGGCAGCTGTGCGACAATTCTGTGCGGGCAGTTTGCCACCATGTGCTTGACGCTCTGACAGTAATGGCACTTCTTTGGCTGAGGAGGTAGACGACATTCTTTAGCGTGATGGTCAAGGCCACCACAGTTGTAGCATCTTGGAATCATCCTGGACTCTTCTTCTCTCACAGTCCACATCTGATCCATCAGTAAATCCTGCCGTCTCCACCTATCTCCCTTTGGTTTTCTCTTCTGCTGTGTCTTCCCTTTAGGTCTTCTTTCGCCTCCTAAGCAGGGGCTCCCACCTGGGCCTGTTACCCGGACTGATTCAAGGCCTTTGGGGGACTTTTTAAATGTAAATTCCACTGGCTCGCCTTCTTTCAAGCTTCTAAATCCTTCCATGAATAGTTTGCTTTGGTGTACAAATACATCCACTGGAATATCCAAGGGGTTTCCCTCTCGGTTTATCATGGAGATGAATCCAAATCCCATGTGCACATTGAACCACTTACAGTGGCCAGCTCCTTGCAGAACCTGGGACTCCTCCTCTGCTGGCTCAGGCAGCTTTTCTGACTCTTCATCTTTGCTTGCCCCGCCTGGGCTGATGAAACCTGGTTGAATGACCCCATCGTCTTCTGAAGAACCTAGGCTGCCTCATGGCCTAGCAGCCCGCGAGCCTCTCACTTTCTCTGGGAGCCCGGCCGCGAGGGCCCGCGGCGTGGCGAGCCGCAGGGCGCGCCGAGTCCCAGCGGGTCCCGGGCCTCAATGTCACATTTCATCTACATTGTTTCCTAACTCACCTACGTTGTGTCCAAAAACACAGAGAATATCCCAATACTAAAGCGCTACTTCCGACACTCAACAATAATGTGACACAGAATCTATCAGCCTCAGAGCTTTGTGGCACAGTGAGTCGAAAGACTACCACTAACAATGCACTCACAATGTGATTTCCATCACTCACGCTAATAGTCTCATGATGGCACAGTGTATTCACGTTCTGATCCTGTGTTGCATGAAATCACATAGTGTTCTTGTTCTGGAAATGTTGTAATTGTACTCAAGAACAGAAAGAAAGCACTGTCACCCACACTCTATCTGCCGCCTCAAACATTTTCTCAGTATCCTAAATCATGATTACGGTACACTCGCATGTGCCATAGATATAAATCATAGAAATACAACATTCACAAATACTATCTAAGGACTCTAGAGTAGTGTCAGTTTCTCCCTCTCATTTTAGGTGTAGGAAGAGTGTGGGGTGAGGAGGAAGTGTTCGTTTTAGCGTTATTTTTTTGTGCTAGTGTTTCTGTTAGTGTCAGGATTGTAATAGTATTCCCACTCGTTTTCGGTTTCAGTTTTGCGTTAAGGTCAGGATAGTGATAGGGTTAGGTTTAGGGTTAGGGTTAGAGTTAGAGTTGGCTTAGGGTTAGGGTTATGGTTAGGGTTAGCAGCAATGTAGTTTTACTTTCTCTCACTCTGTCACAGAACAATGCTGAGTTATCGTCGCAGCATTCTCACACTTTGAGAATGCAGTCACTTAGAATGGAGAGTAGTCTCGCACATTGAATAAGGACTTTAGGTGAGTCTAAATCTGACGTTCAGTGTCACAGCAATATCAAACTCGTTTCAGCACAATGACAAAGTGAAAAAGCACTCTCAGTGTCAGAGCAGACTCACACAACGTTTTAGTAGTGCTACAGTGTACGAACCACTGACACAGTGGTTCACTCCATTCACAATCAGTATGTTAGCCAACTAACGTGAATGTCACATTTTTTCTCGTTCAATGTCACATTTCATCTACATTGTTTCCTAACTCACCTACGTTGTGTCCAAAAACACACAGAATATCCCAATACTAAAGCGCTACTTCCCAACACTCAACAATAATGACACACAGAATCTATGAGCCTCAGAGCTTTGTGTCACAGTGAGTCGAAAGACTACCACTAACAATGCACTCACAATGTGATTTCCATCACTCACGCTAATAGTCTCATGATGGCACAGTGTATTCACGTTCTGATCCTGTGTTGCATGTAATCACATAGTGTTCTTGGTCTGGAAATGTTGTAATTGTACTCAAGAACAGAAAGACAGCACTGTCACCCAAAATCTATCTGCCGTCTCAAACATTTTTCGGTATCCTAAATCATGATTACGGTTCACTCGCATGTGCCATAGATGTAACTCATAGAAACACAACATTCACAAATACTACCTCAGGACTCTATGGTAGTGTCAGGTTCTCCCTCTCATTTTAGGTGTAGGAAGAGTGTGGGGTGAGGAAGAAGTGTTCGTTTTAGCGTTAGTATTTTTGATAGTGTTTCTGTTAGTGTTAGGATTGTAATAGTATTCCCACTCGGTTTCGGTTTCAGTTTTACGTTAAGGTCAGGATAGTGATAGGGTTAGGGTTAGGGTTACAGTTGGCTCAGGTTTAGGGTTAGGATTAGGGTTAGAGTTGGCTTAGGGTTAGGGTTAGGGTTAGGGTTAGGGTTAGGGTTAGAGTTGGCTTAGGGTAAGGGTTAGAGTTAGGGTTAGCAGCAAAGTAGTTTTACTTTCTCTTACTCTGTCACAGAACAGTGCTGAGATACCGTTGCAGCACTCTCACACTTTGAGAATGCACTCACTTAGAATGGAGAGTAGTCTCGCACATTGAATAAGGAAGTTAGCTGAGTCCAAATCTGACGCTCTGTGTCACAGCAATATCAAACTCGTTTCAGCACAATGACAAAGTGAAAAAGCACTCTCAGTGTCAGAGGAGACACACACAATGTTTTAGCAGTGCTACAGTGAACGAAACACTAACACACTGGTTCACCCTCTTCACAATCACTATGTTAGCCAAATAATGCAATGTCACATTTTTCTCGTTCAATGTCACATTTCATCTACATTGTTTCCTATGTCACCTACGTTGTGTCCAAGAACACACAGAATATCAAAACTTAAGCGCTCCTTCCCAACACTCAACAATAATGTCACACAGAATCTATGAGCCTCAGAGCTTTGTGTCACAGTGAGTCGAAAGACTACCACTAACAATGCACTCACAATGTGATTTCCATCACTCAAGCTAATAGTCTCATGATGACACAGTGTATTCACGTTCTGATCCTGTGTTGCATGAAATCACATAGTGTTCCTGTTCTGGAAATGTAGGAATTGTACTCAAAAACAGAAAGACAGCACTGTCACCCACACTCTATTTCCGTCTCAAACATTTTCTCGGTATACTAAATCAGGATTACGGTACACTCGCATGTGCCATATATATAAATCATAGAAACACAACATTCACAAATACTATCTCAGGACTCTAAGGTAGTGTCAGTTTCTCCCTCTCATTTTAGATGTAGGAAGAGTGTGGGGTGAGGAGGAAGTGTTCGTTTTAGCGTTATTTTTTGTGCTAGTGTTTCTGTTAGTGTTAGGATTGTAATAGTATTCCCACTCGATTTTGTTTTCAGGTTTGCGTTAAGGTCAGGATAGTGATAGGGTTAGGTTTAGGGTTAGGGTTAGAGTTAGAGTTGGCTTAGGGTTAGGGTTATGGTTAGGGTTAGCAGCAATGTAGTTTTACTTTCTCTCACTCTGTCACAGAATGATGCTGAGTTACCGTCGCAGCATTCTCACACTTTGAGAATGCAGTCACTTAGAATGGAGAGAAATCTCGCACATTGAATAAGGACTTTAGCTGAGTCTAAATCTGACGCTCATTGTCACAGCAATATCAAAGTCATTTCAGCACAATGACAAAGGGAAAAAGCACTCTCAGTGTCAGAGCAGACACACACAATGTTTTAGCACTGCTACAGTGTACGAACCACTGACCCACTGGTTTACCCTCTTCACAATCACTATGTTAGCCAACTAATGTAATGTCACATTTTTCTCATTCAATGTCAGATTTCATCATGATTGTTTCCCTAACTCACCTACCTTGTGTCCAAAAACACACAGAATATCCCAAAACTTCAGCGCTACTTCCCAACACTCAACAATAATGTCACACAGAATCTATCAGCCTCAGAGCTTTGTGGCACAGTAAGTCGAAAGACTACCACTAACAATGCACTCACAATGTGATTTCCATCACTCACGCTAATAGTCTCATGATGGCACAGTGTATTCACGTTCTGATCCTGTGTTGAATGAAATCACATAGTGTTCTTGTTCTGGAAATGTTGTAATTGTACTCAAGAACATTAAGACAGCCCTGTCACCCACACTCTATCTGCCGCCTCAAACATTTCTCGGTATACTAAATCATTATTATGGTATACTCGCATGTGCCATAGATGTAACTCATAGAAACACAACATTCACAAATACTATCTCAGGACTCTAGGGTATTGTCAGTTTCTCCCTCTCATGTTACATGTAGGAGGAGTGTGGGGTGAGGAGGAAGTGTTCGTTTTAGCGTTAGTTTTAGTGCTAGTGTTTCTGTTAGTGTTAGGATTGTAATAGCATTCCCACTCGGTTTCGGTTTCAGTTTTGCATTAAGGTCAGGATAGTGATAGGGTTAGGGTTAGTGTTAGAGTTAAGGTTGGCTTTGGGTTAGCGTTAGGGGTAGGGTTAGCAGAAATGTAGTTTTACTTTCTCTCACTCTGTCACAGAACGATGCTCTGTTACCGTCGCAGCACTCTCACATTTTGAGAATGCACTCACTTAGAATGGAGAGTAGTCTCGCACATTGAATAAGGACTTTAGCTGAGTCCAAATCTGATGCTCCGTGTCACAGCAATATCAAACTCGTTTCAGCACAATGACAAAGTGAAAAAGCACTCTCAGTGTCCGAGAAGACACACACAACGTTTTAGCAGTGCTACAGTGAACGAACCACTGACACACTGGTTCACCATCTTCACAATCACTATGTTAGCCAACTAACGTAATGTCACATTTTTTTCGTTCAATGTCCCATTTCATCACCATTGTTTCCTGACTCACCTACGTTGAGTCCAAAAACACACAGAATATCCCAAAACTAAAGCGCTACTTACCAACACTCAACAATAATGTCACACAGAATCTATGAGCCTCAGAGCTTTGTGTCACAGTGAGTCGAAAGACTACCACTAACAATGCACTCATAATGTGATTTCCATCACTCACGCTAATAGTCTCATGATGGCACAGTGTATTCACGTTCTGATCCTGTGTTGTATGATATCACATAGTGTTCTTGTTCTGGAAATGTTGTGATTGTACTCAAGAACAGAAAGAAAACACTGTCACACACTCTCTATCTGCCGTCTCTAACAATTTCCCGGTATCCTCAATCATGCTTACTGTACACTCGCATGTGCCATAGATGTAACTCATAGAAACACAACATGCACAAATTCTATACAAGGACTCTAAGGTAGTGTCAGTTTCTCCCTCTCATGTTTGGTGTATGAAGAGTGTGGGGTGATGAGGAAGTGTTATTTTTAGCGTTAGTTTTTGGGCTAGTGTTTCTGTTAGTGTTAGGATTGTAATAGTATTCCCACACGGTTTCGGTTTCAGTTTTGCGTTAAGGTCAGGATAGTGACAGTGTTAGGGTTAGGGTTAGGGTTAGAGTTAGAGTTGGCTTAGGGTTAGGGTAAGGGTTTGGGTTAGCAGCAATGTAGTTTTACTTTCTCTTACTGTGGCACAGAACGATGCTGAATTACCATGGCAGTACTCTCAGTCTTTGTGAATGCACTCACTTAGAATGGAGAGAAGTCAAGCACACTGAATAAGGACTTTAGCTGAGTCCAAATCTGACGCTCCGTGTCACAGCAATATCAAACTTGTTTCAGCACAATGACAAAGTCAAAAAGCACTCTGTGTCTGAGCAGATACACACAACGTTTTAGCAGTGCTACAGTGTACGAACCACTAACACACTGATTCACTCCCTTCACAATCACTATGTTAGCCAACTAACGTAATGCCAGATTATTCTCGTTCAATGTCACATTTCATCTACATTGATTCCTAACTCACCTACGTTGTGTCCAAAAACACACAGAATATCCCAATACTTAAGTGCTACTTCCCAACACTCAACAATAATGTGACACAGAATCTATGAGCCTCAGAACTTTGTGTCGAAAGACTACCACTAACAATGCACTCATAATGTGATTTCCATCTCTCACGCTAATAGTCTCATGATGGCACAGTGTATTCACGTTCTGATTCTGTTTTGCATGAAATCACATAGTGTTCTTGTTCTGGAAATGACATAATTTACTCAAGAACAAAAAGAAAGCACTGTCACCCACTCTCTATCTGCCGTCTCAAACATTTTCTCGGTATCCTAAATCATGATTACGGTTCACTCGCATGTGCCATAGATGTAACTCATAGAAACACATTATTCACAAATACTATCTCAGGACTCTAGGGTAGTGTCAGTTTCTCCCTCTCATTTTAGTTGTAGGAAGAGTGTGAGGTGAGGAGGAAGTGTTCGTTTTAGCGTTATTTTTTGTGCTAGTGTTTCTGTTAGTGTTACGATTGTAATAGTATTCCCACTCGATTTTGTTTTCAGGTGTGCGTTAAGGTCAGGATAGTGATAGGGTTAGGTTTAGGGTTAGGGTTAGAGTTAGAGTTGGCTTAGGGTTAGGGTTATGGTTAGGGTTAGCAGCAATGTAGTTTTACTTTCCCTTACTCTGTCACAGAAGGATGCTGAGTTACCCTCGCAGCACTCTCACACTTTGAGAATACACTCACTTAGAATGGAGAGTAGTCTCGCACATTAAATAAGGACTTTAGCTGAGTCCAAATCTGACGCTCTGTGGCACAGCAATATCAAACTCGTTTCAGCACAATGACAAAGGGAAAAAGCACTCTCAGTGTCAGAGCAGACACACACAACGTTTTAGCAGTGCTACAGTGTACGAACCACTAACACACTGGTTCACTCCCTTCACAATCACTATGTTAGCCAACTAAAGTAATGTCACATTTTTTTTCTCGTTCAATGTCACATTTCATCTACATTGTTTCCTAACTCACCTATGTTATGTCCAAAAACACACAGAATCTTCCCAAAACAAAAGCGCTACTTCCCAACTCTCAACAATAATGTCACACAGAATCTATCAGCCTCAGAGCTTTGTGGCACAGTGAGTCGAAAGACTACCACTAACAATGCACTCACAATGTGATTTCCATCACTCACGCTAATAGTCTCATGATAGCACAGTGTATTCACGTTCTGATCCTGTGTTGCATGAAATCACATAGTGTTCTTGGTCTGGAAATGTTGTAATTGTACTCAAGAACGGAAAGAAAGCACTGTCACCCACTCTCTATCTGCCGTCTCAAACATTTTCACGGTATATTAAATCATGCTTATGGTACACTCGCATGTGCCATAGACGTAACTCATAGAAACACAACATTCACAATTACTATCTCAGGACTCTAGGGTAGTGTCAGTTTCTCCCTCTCATTTTAGGTGTAGGAAGAGTGTGGGGTGAGGAGGAAGTGTTCGTTTTAGCGTTAGTTTTTGTGCTAGTGTTTCTGTTAGTGTTAGGATTGTAATAGTATTCCCACTTGTTTCGGTTTCAGTTTTGCGTGAAGGTCAGGATAGTGATAGAGTTAGGGTTAGGGTTAGAGTTAAGGTTGGCTTAGGGTTAGCGTTAGGGTTAGGGTTAGCAGAAATGTAGTTTTACTTTCTCTTACTCTGTCACAGAACGATGCTGAGTTACCGTGGCAGCACTCTCACACTTTGAGAATGCACTCACTTAGAATGGAGAGAAGTCAAGCACATTGAATAAGGACTTTAGCTGAGTCCAAATCTGATGCTCTGTGTTACAGCCACATCAAACTCGTTTCAGCATAATGACAAAGGGACAAAGCACTCTCAGTGTCAGAGTCGACACACACAATGTTTTAGCAGTGCTACAGTGAACGAACCACTGACACACTGGTTCACTCCCTTCAAAATCACTATGTTAGCCAAATAATGCAATGTCACATTTTCTCGTTCAATTTCACGTTTCATCTACATTGTTTCCTATGTCACCTACGTTGTGTCCAAAAACACACAGAATATCAAAACTTAAGCGCTCCTTCCCAACACTCAACAATAATGACACACAGAATCTATGAGCCTCAGAGCTTTGTGTCACAGTGAGTCGAAAGACTACCACTAACAATGCACTAACAATGTGATTTCCATCACTCACGCTAATAGTCTCATGATGGCACAGTGTATTCACGTTCTGATCCTGTGTTGCATGAAATCACATAGTGTTCTTGTTCTGGAAATGTTTTAATTGTACTCAAGAACGGAAAGAAAGCACTGTCACCCACTATCTGCCGTCTCAAACATTTTCACGGTATCCTAAATCATGCTTATGGTACACTCGCATGTGCCATAGATGTAACTCATAGAAACACAACATTCACAAATACTATCTCAGGACTCTAGGGTATTGTCAGTTTCTCCCTCTCATGTTACATGTAGGAGGAGTGTGGGTTGAGGAGGAAGTGTTCGTTTTAGCGTTAGTTTTAGTGCTAGTGTTTCTGTTAGTGTTAGGATTGTAATAGTATTCCCACTGGGTTTCGGTTTCAGTTTTGCCTTAAGGTCAGGATAGTGATAGAGTTAGGGTTAGGGGAGAGTTAAGGTTGGCTTAGGGTTAGCGTTAGGGTTAGGGTTAGCAGCAATGTAGTTTTACTTTCTCTCACTCTGTCACAGAACGATGCTGAGATACCGTTGCAGCACTCTCACACTTTGAGAATGCACTCACTTAGAACGGAGAGAAGTCAAGCACATTGAATAAGGACTTTAGCTGAGTCCAAATCTGACGCTCAGTGTCACAGCAATATCAAACTCGTTTCAGCACAATGACAAAGTGAAAAAGCACTCTCAGTGTCAGAGCAGCCTCACACAACGTTTTAGCAGTGCTACAGTGTACGAACCACTGACACAGTGGTTCACTCCCTTCACAATCACTATGTTAGCCAAATAACCTAATGTCACATTTTTTTCTCGTTAAATGTCACATTTCATCTACATTGTTTCCTAACTCACCTAAGTTGTGTCCAAAAACACACAGAATATCCCAATACTAAAGCGCTACTTCCCAACACTCAACAATAATGTCACACAGAATCTATCAGCCTCAGAGCTTTGTGTCACAGTGAGTCGAAAAACTACCACTAACAATGCACTCACAATGTGATTTCCATCACTCACGCTAATAGTCTCATGATGGCACAGTGTATTCACGTTCTGATCCTGTGTTGCATGAAATCACATAGTGTTCTTGTTCTGGAATGTTGTAATTGTACTCAAGAACAGAAGGACAGCACTGTCACCCACACTCTACCTGCCGTCTCAATCATTTTCTCGGTATCCTAAATCATGATTACGGTTCACTCGCATGTGCCATAGATGTAACTCATAGGAACACAATATTCAAAAATACTACCTCAGGACTCTAGGGTAGTGTCAGTTTCTCCCTCTCATTTTAGGTGTGGGAAGAGTGTGGGGTGAGGAGGAAGTGTTCGTTTTAGCGTTAGTGTTTTTGATAGTGTTTCTGTTAGTGTTAGGATTGTAATTGTATTCCCACTCGGTTTTGGTTTCAGTTTTACGTTGAGGTCAGGATAGTGATAGGGTTAGGGTTAGGGATAGGGTTAGAGTTAAGGTTGGCTTATGGTTAGCGGTAGGGTTAGGGTTAGCAGCAATGTAGTTTTACTTTCTCTTACTCTGTCACAGAATGATGCCGAGTTACTCTCGAAGCACTCTCACACTTTGAGAATGCACTCACTTAGAATGGAGAGTAGTCTCGCACATTGAATAAGGACTTTAGCTGAGTCCAAATCTGACGCTCTGTGTCACAGCAATATCAAACTCGTTTCAGCACAATGACAAAGGGACAAAGCACTCTCAGTGTCAGAGTCGACACACACAATGTTTTAGCAGTGCTACAGTGAACGAACCACTGACACACTGGTTCACTCCCTTCAAAATCACTATGTTAGCCAAATAATGCAATGTCACATTTTCTCGTTCAATTTCACGTTTCATCTACATTGTTTCCTATGTCACCTACGTTGTGTCCAAAAAACACACAGAATATCAAAACTTAAGCGCTCCTTCCCAACACTCAACAATAATGACACACAGAATCTATGAGCCTCAGAGCTTTGTGTCACAGTGAGTCGAAAGACTACCACTAACAATGCACTAATAATGTGATTTCCATCACTCACGCTAATAGTCTCATGATGGCACAGTGTATTCACGTTCTGATCCTGTGTTGCATGAAATCACATAGTGTTCTTGTTCTGGAAATGTTTTAATTGTACTCAAGAACGGAAAGAAAGCACTGTCACCCACTATCTGCCGTCTCAAACATTTTCACGGTATCCTAAATCATGCTTATGGTACACTCGCATGTGCCATAGATGTAACTCATAGAAACACAACATTCACAAATACTATCTCAGGACTCTAGGGTATTGTCAGTTTCTCCCTCTCATGTTACATGTAGGAGGAGTGTGGGTTGAGGAGGAAGTGTTCGTTTTAGCGTTAGTTTTAGTGCTAGTGTTTCTGTTAGTGTTAGGATTGTAATAGTATTCCCACTGGGTTTCGGTTTCAGTTTTGCCGTTAAGGTCAGGATAGTGATAGAGGTTAGGGTTAGGGGGAGAGTTAAGGTTGGCTTAGGGTTAGCGTTAGGGTTAGGGTTAGCAGCAATGTAGTTTTACTTTCTCTCACTCTGTCACAGAACGATGCTGAGATACCGTTGCAGCATTCTCACACTTTGAGAATGCACTCACTTAGAATGGAGAGAAGTCAAGCACATTGAATAAGGACTTTAGCTGAGTCCAAATCTGACGCTCAGTGTCACAGCAATATCAAACTCGTTTCAGCACAATGACAAAGTGAAAAGCACTCTCAGTGTCAGAGCAGCCTCACACAACGTTTTAGCAGTGCTACAGTGTACTAACCACTGACACAGTGGTTCACTCCCTTCACAATCACTATGTTAGCCAAATAACCTAATGTCACATTTTTTCTCGTTAAATGTCACATTTCATCTACATTGTTTCCTAACTCACCTAAGTTGTGTCCAAAAACACACAGAATATCCCAATACTAAAGCGCTACTTCCCAACACTCAACAATAATGTCACACAGAATCTATCAGCCTCAGAGCTTTGTGTCACAGTGAGTCGAAAAACTACCACTAACAATGCACTCACAATGTGATTTCCATCACTCACGCTAATAGTCTCATGATGGCACAGTGTATTCACGTTCTGATCCTGTGTTGCATGAAATCACATAGTGTTCTTGTTCTGGAATGTTGTAATTGTACTCAAGAACAGAAGGACAGCACTGTCACCCACACTCTACCTGCCGTCTCAATCATTTTCTCGGTATCCTAAATCATGATTACGGTTCACTCGCATGTGCCATAGATGTAACTCATAGGAACACAATATTCAAAAATACTACCTCAGGACTCTAGGGTAGTGTCAGTTTCTCCCTCTCATTTTAGGTGTGGGAAGAGTGTGGGGTGAGGAGGAAGTGTTCGTTTTAGCGTTAGTGTTTTTGATAGTGTTTCTGTTAGTGTTAGGATTGTAATTGTATTCCCACTCGGTTTTGGTTTCAGTTTTACGTTGAGGTCAGGATAGTGATAGGGTTAGGGTTAGGGATAGGGTTAGAGTTAAGGTTGGCTTATGGTTAGGGGTAGGGTTAGGGTTAGCAGCAATGTAGTTTTACTTTCTCTTACTCTGTCACAGAATGATGCCGAGTTACTCTGCGAAGCACTCTCACACTTTGAGAATGCACTCACTTAGAATGGAGAGTAGTCTCGCACATTGAATAAGGACTTTAGCTGAGTCCAAATCTGACGCTCTGTGTCACAGCAATATCAAACTCGTTTCAGCACAATGACAAAGGGAAAAAGCAATCTCAGTGTCAGAGGAGACACACACAATGTTTTAGCAGTGCTACAGTGAACGAACCACTGACACACTGTTTCACCCTCTTCACAATCACTATGTTAGCCAAATAATGCAATGTCACATTTTTCTCGTTCAATGTCACATTTCATCTACATTGTTTCCTATGTCACCTACGTTGTGTCCAAAAACACACAGAATATCAAAACTTAAGCGCTCCTTCCCAACACTGAACAATAATGTCACACAGAATCTATCAGCCTCAGAGTTTTGTGGTACAGTGAGTCGAATGACTACCAAAACAGTGCACTCATAATGTGATTTCCATCACTCACGCTAATAGTCTCATGATGACACAGTGTATTCACGTTCTGATCCTGTGTTGCATGAAATCACATAGTGTTCTTGTTCTGGAAATGTAGTAATTGTACTCAAGAACGGAAAGACAGCACTGTAACCCACACTCTATCTGCCCTCTCAACCATTTTCTCGGTATACTAAATCATGATTACGGTATACTCGCATGTGCCATAGATATAAATCATAGAAACACAACATTCACAAATACTATCTCAGGACTCTAGGGTAGCGTCAGTTTCTCCCTCTCATGTTACATGTAGGAGGAGTGTGGGGTGAGGAGGAAGTGTTCGTTTTAGCTTAGTTTTAGTGCTAGTGTTTCTGTTAGTGTTAGGATTGTAATAGTATTCCTACTGGGTTTCGGTTTCAGTTTTGCGTTAAGGTCAGGATAGTGATATTGTTAGGGTTAGGGTTAGGGTTAGAGTTAAGGTTTGGGCTTAGGGTTAGGGTTAGGGTTAGGGTTAGGGTTAGCAGCAATGTAGTTTTACTTTCTCTCACTCTGTCACAGAACGATGCTGAGCTACCGTGGGAGCATTCTCACACTTTGAGAATGCACTCACTTAGAATGGAGAGTAGTCTCGCACATTGAATAAGGACTTTAGCTGAGTCCAAATCTGACGCTCAGTGTCACAGCAATATCAAACTCGTTTCAGCACAATGACAAAGTGAAAAAGCACTCTCAGTGTCAGAGCAGACTCACACAACGTTTTAGCACTGCTACAGTGTACTAACCACTGAAACATTGGTTCACTCCCTTCACAATCACTATGTTAGACAACTAACGTAATGCTACATTAATCTCATTCAATGTCACATTTCATCTACATTGTTTCCTAACTCACCTACCTTGTGTCCAAAACCACACAGAATATCCGAAACTAAAGCTCTACTTCCCAACACTCAACAATAATGTCACACAGAATGTATCAGCCTCAGAGCTTTGTGGCACAGTGAGTCGAAAGACTACCACTAACAATGCACTCACAATGTGATTTCCATCACTCACGCTAATAGTCTCATGATGGCACAGTGTATTCACGTTCTGATCCTGTGTTGCATGAAATCACATAGTGTTCTTGTTCTGGAAATGTTGTAATTGTACTCAAGAACGGAAAGAAAGCACTGTCACCCACTCTCTATCTGTCGTCTCAAACATTTTCACGGTATATTAAATCATGCTTATGGTACACTCGCATGTGCCATAGATGTAACTCATAGAAACACAACATTCACAAATACTATCTAAGGACTCTAGGGTAGTGTCAGATTCTCCCTCTCATTTTAGGTGTAGGAAGAGTGTGGGGTGAGGAGGAAGTGTTCGTTTTAGCGTTATTTTTTTGTGCTAGTGATTCTGTTAGTGTTAGGATTGTAATAGTTTTGCCACTGGGTTTCGGTTTCAGTTTTACGTTAAGGTCAGGATAGTGATAGGGTTAGGGTCAGGGTTAGGGTTAGGTTGCTTAGGGTTGGTTTAGGGTTAGTTAGGGTTAGGGAGAGTTAGGGTTGGCTTAGTGGATAGGGTTAGCGGTTAGGGTTAGCAGCAAAGTAGTTTTAGTTTCTCTTACTCTGTCACAGAACGATGCTGAGATACCGTGGCAGCACTCTCACACTTTGAGAATGCACTCACTTAGAATGGAGAGAAGTCTCGCACATTGAATAAGGACTTTTGCTGAATCCAAATCTGACGCTCCATGTTACAGCAATATCAAACTCGTTTCAGCACAATGACAAAGTGAAAAGCACTCTCAGTGTCAGAGCAGACACACACAACGTTTTAGCATTGCTACAGTGTACGAACCACTGTCACACTGGTTCACTCCCTTCACAATCACTATGTTAGCCAACTAACGTAATGCCACATTAATCTCGTTCAATGTCACATTTCATCTACATTGTTTCCTAACTCACCTACGTTGTGTCCAAAAACTCGCAGAATATCCCAAAAGTAAAGCGCTAGTTCCCAACACTCAACAATAATGTCACACAGAATCTATCAGCCTCAGAGCTTTGTGGCACAATGAGTCAAAAGACTACCACTAACAATGCTCTCACAATGTGATTTCCATCACTCATGCTAATAGTCTCATGATGGCACAGTGTATTCACGTTCTGATCCTGTGTTGTATGAAATCACATAGTGTTCTTGTTCTGGAACTGTCGTAATTTACTCAAGAACAGAAAGAAAGCACTGTCACCCACTCTCTATCTGCCGTCTCAAACATTTTCACGGTATCTTCTATCTTGCTAACGGTACACTCGCATTTGCCATACAAGTAACTCATAGAAACACAACATTCACAAATACAAACTCAGGACTCTAGGGTTGTGTCAGTTTCTTCCTCTCATGTTACGTGTAGGAAGAGTGCGGGGTGAGGAGGAAGTGTTCGTTTTAGTGTTAGTTTTTGTGCTAGTGTTTCTGTTAGTGTTAGGATTGTAATAGTATTCCCATTCGGTTTCGGTTTCATTTTTGCATTTACATCAGGATAGTGATAGGGTTAGGGTTAGGGTTAGGGTTAGAGTTGGCTTAGGGTTAAGTTTAGGGTTAGAGTTGGCTTAGGGTTAGGGTTAGGGTAAGGGTTAGCAGCAAAGTAGTTTTACTTTCTCTTACTCTGTCACAGAATGATGCTGAGATACCGTGGCAGCACTCTCACACTTTGAGAATGCACTCACTTAGAATGGAGAGAAATCTCGCACATTGAATAAGGACTTTTGCTGAATTCAAGTCGGACACTACATGTCACATCAATATCAAACTCGTTTCAGCACAATGACAAAGTGAAAAAACACTCTCAGTGTCAGAGCAGACACACACAACGTTTTAGCAGTGTTACAGTGTACGAACCACTGTCACACTGGTTCACTCCCTTCACAGTCACTATGTTAGCCAACTAACGTAATGCTACATTAATCTCGTTCAATGCCACATTTCATCTACATTGTTTCCTAACTCACATATGTTGTGTCCAAAAACACGCAGAATATCCCAAAAGTAAAGCGCTACTTCCCAACACTCAACAATAATATCACACAGAATCTATCAGCCTCAGAGCTTTGTGGCACAATGAGTCAAAAGACTACCACTAACAATGCACTCACAATGTGATTTCCATCACTCACGCTAGTAGTCCCATTATGGCATAGTGTATTCACGTTCTGATCCTGTGTTGTATGAACCCACATAGTGTTCTTGTTCTGGAAATGTCGTAATTTACTCAAGAACAGAAAGAAAGCACTGTCACCCACTCTCTATCTGCCGTCTCAAACATTTTCACGGTATTCTCAATCATGCTTACGGTACACTCGCATTTGCCATAGAAGTAACTCATAGAAACACAACATTCACAAATACTAACTCAGGACTCTAGGGTAGTGTCAGTTTCTCCCTCTCATGTTACGTGTAGGAAGAGTGCGGGGTGAGGAGGAAGTGTTCGTTTTAGCGTTAGTTTTTGTGCTAGTGTTTCTGTTAGTGTTAGGATTGTAATAGTATTCCCAGTCGGTTTCGGTTTCAGTTTTGCATTAACATCAGGATAGTGATAGGGTTAGGGTTAAGGTAGGGTTAGAGTTGTCTTAGGGTTAGGTTTAGGGTTAGAGTTGGCTTAGGGTTAGGGTTAGGGATAGAGTTAGGGTTAAGGTTAGGTTTAGAGTTGGATTAGGGTTAGGGTTACGGTTAGGTTTAGCAGCAAAGTAGTTTTACTTCCTCTTACTCTGTCACAGAACGATGCTGAGATACCGTGGAAGCACTCTCACACTTTGAGAATGCACTCACTTACAATGGAGAGAAATCTCCCCCATTGAATAAGGACTTTTGCTGAATCCAAATCAGACGCTCCATGTCACAGCAATATCAAACTCGTTTCAGCACAATGACAAAGTGAAAAAGCACTCTCAGTGTCAGAGCAGACACACTTAACGTTTTAGCAGTGTTACAGTGTACGAACCACTGACACATTGGTTCACTCCCTTCACAATCACTATGTTAGCCAACTAACGTAATGCCTCATTATTCTCGTTCAATGTCACATTTCATCTACATTGTTTCCTAACTCACCTACGTTGTGTCCAAAAACACGCAGAATATCCCAAAACTAAAGCGATACTTCCCAACACTCAATAATAATGTCACACAGAATCTATCAGCCTCAGAGCTTTGTGGCACAGTGAGTCGAAAGACTACCACTAAAAATCCACTGACAATGTGATTTCCATCACTCACGCTAGTAGCCTCATGATGACACAGTGTATTCACATTGTGATCCTGTGTTGCATGAAATCACATAGTGTTCTTGTTCTGGAAATGCTGTAATTGTACGCAAGAACAGAAAGAAAGCACTGTCACCCACTCTCTATCTGCCATCTCAAACATTTTCACGGTATCCTCTATCGTGCTTAAGGTACACTCGCATTTGCCATAGAAGTAACTCATAGAAACACAACATTCACAAATACTAACTCAGGACTCTAGGGTAGTGTCAGTTTCTCCCTCTCATGTTACGTGTAGGAAGAGTGTGGGGTGAGGAGGACGTGTTCGTTTTAGAGTTAGTTTTTGTGCTATTGTTTCTGTTAGTGTTAGGATTGTAATAGTATTCCCACTGGGTTTCGGTTTCAGTTTTGCTTTAAGGTCAGGATACTGATAGTGTTAGGGTTAGGGTTAGGGTTAGAGTTAGGGTTGGCTTAGGGTTAGGTTTAGGGTTAGGGTTAGCAGCAAAGTAGTTTTACTTTCTCTTACTCTGTCACAGAACGATGCTGAGATACCCTGGCAGCACTCTCACACTTTGAGAATGCACTGACTTAGAATGGAGAGAAATCTCGCACATTGAATAAGGACTTTAACTGAATCCAAATCTGACACTCCATGTCACAGCAATATCAAACTCGTTTCAGCACAATGACAAAGTGAAAAAGCACTCTCAGTTTCAGAGCAGGAACACACAACGTTTTAGCATTGCTACAGTGTACGAACCACTGTCACACTGGTTCACTCCCTTCACAATCACTATGTTAGTCAACTAACGTAATGCTACATTAATCTCATTCAATGTCACATTTCATCTACATTGTTTCCTAACTCACCTACGTTGTGTCCAAAAATACGCAGAATATCCAAAAACTAAAGCGATACTTCCCAACACTCAACAATAATGTCACACAGAATGTATCAGCCTCAGAGCTTTGTGGCACAATGAGTCAAAAGACTACCACTAACAATGCACTCACAATGTGATTTCCATCACTCACGCTAGTAGTCTCATGATGGCACAGTGTATTCACGTTCTGATCCTGTGTTGTATGAAATCACATAGTGTTCTTGTTCTGGAAATGTTGTAATTTACTCAAGAACAGAAATAAAGCACTGTCACCCACTATCTATCTGCCGTCTCAAGCATTTTCACGGTATCTTCTATCGTGCATACGGTACACTCGCATTTGCCATAGAAGTAACTCATAGAAACACAACATTCACAAATACAAACTCAGGACTTCAGGGTAGTGTCAGTTTCTCCCTCTCATGTTACGTGTAGGAAGAGTGCGGGGTGAGGAGGAAGTGTTCGTTTTAGAGTTAGTTTTTGTGCTAGTGTTTCTGTTAGTGTTAGGATTGGAATAGTATTCCCACTGGGTTTCGGTTTCAGTTTTGCGTTAAGGTCAGGATAGTGATAGGGTTAGGGTTAGGGTTAGGGTTAGAGCTAGGGTTAGCAGCAAAGTAGTTTTACTTTCTCTTACTCTGTCACAGAACAATGCTGAGATACCCCTGGCAGCACTCTCACACTTTGAGAATGCACTGACTTAGAATGGAGAGAAGTCAAGCACATTGAATAAGGACTTTTGCTGAATCCAAATCTGACGCTCCATGTCACAGCAATATCAAACTAGTTTCAGCACAATGACAAAGTGAAAAAGCACTCTCAGTGTCAGAGCAGACACACACAATGTTTTAGCATTGCTACAGTGTACGAACCACTAACTCATTGGTTCACTCCCTTCACAATCACTATGTTAGCCAACTAACGTAATGCTACATTAATCTCATTCAATGTCACATTTCATCTACATTGTTTCCTAACTCACCTACGTTGTGTCCAAAAACACGCAGAATATCCAAAAACTAAAGCGATACTTCCCAACACTCAACAATAATGTCACACAGAATGTATCAGCCTCAGAGCTTTGTGGCACAATGAATCAAAAGACTACCACTAACAATGCACTCACAATGTGATTTCCATCACTCACGCTAGTAGTCTCATGATGGCACAGTGTATTCACGTTCTGATCCTGTGTTGCATGAAATCACATAGTGTTCTTGTTCTGGAAATGTTGTAATTGTACTCAAGAACAGAAAGAAAGCACTGTCACCCACTCTCTATCTGCCGTCTCAAGCATTTTCACGGTATCTTCTATCGTGCTTACGGTACACTCGCATTTGCCATAGAAGTAACTCATAGAAACACAACATTCACAAATACAAACTCAGGACTCTAGGGTAGTGTCAGTTTCTCCCTCTCATGTTACGTGTAGGAAGAGTGCGGGGTGAGGAGGAATTGTTCGTTTTAGAGTTAGGATTTTGTGCTATTGTTTCTGTTAGTGTTAGGATTGTAATAGTATTCCCACTCGGTTTCGGTTTCAGTTTTGCATTAACATCAGGATAGTGATAGGGTTAGGGTTAGGGTTAGGGTTAGAGTTGGCTTAGGGTTAGGGTTAGGGTTAGAGTTGGCTTAGGGTTAGGGTTAGGGTTAGGGTTAGCAGCAAAGTAGTTTTACTTTCTCTTACTCTGTCACAGAACAATGCTGAGATACCGTGGAAGCATTCCCACACTTTGAGAATGCACTCACTTAGAATGGAGAGAAGTCAAGCACATTGAATAAGGACTTTAGCTGAGTCCAAATCTGACGCTCCATGTCACAGCAATATCAAACTCGTTTCAGCACAATGACAAAGTGAAAAAGCACTCTCAGTGTCAGAGCAGACACACACAACGTTTTAGCAGTGCTACAGTGTACGAACCACTAACACACTGGTTCACTCCCTTCACAATCACTATGTTAGCGAACTAACGTAATGCCAGATTATTCTCGTTCAATGTCACATTTCGTCTACATTGCTTCCTAACTCACCTACGTTGTTTCCAAAAACACACAGAATATCCCAAAACTAAAGCGCTACTTCCAAACACTCAACAATAATGTCACACAGAATCTATCAGGCTCAGAGCTTTGTGGCACAGAGAGTCGAAAGACTACCACTAACAATGCACTCACAATGTGATTTCCATCACTCACGCTAATAGTCTCATGATTGCACAGTATATTCACGTTCTGATCCTGTATTGCATGAAATCATATAGTGTTCTTGTTCTGGAAATGTTGTAATTGTACTCAAGAACAGAAAGAAAGCACTGTCACCTACTCTCTATCTGCCTTCTCAAACATTTTCACGGTATCCTCAATCATGCTTACAGTACACTCGCATTTGCCATTAGAAGTAACTTATAGAAACACAACATTCACAAATACTAACTCAGGACTTTAGGTTAGTGTCGGTTTCTCCCTCTGATGTTATGTGTAGGAAGAGTGCGGGGGTGAGGAGGAAGTGTCCGTTTTAGCGTTAGTTTTTGTGCTAGTGTTTCTGTTAGTGTTAGGATTGTAATAGTATTCCCACTCGGTTTCGGTTTCAGTTTTGCATTAACGTCAGGATAGTGATAGGGTTAGGGTTGGGTTAGGGTTAGCAGCAAAGTAGTTTTACTTTCTCTTACTGTGTCACAGAACAATGCTGAGATACCGTGGCAGCACTCTCACACTTTGAGAATGCACTCACTTAGAATGGAGAGAAGTCAAGCACATTGAATAAGGACTTTAGCTGAGTCCAAATCTGACGCTCCATGTCACAGCAATATCAAACTCGTTTCAGCACAATGACAAAGTGAAAAAGCACTCTCAGTGTCAGAGCAGACACACACAAAGTTTTAGCAGTGCTACAGTGTACGAACCACTAACACACTTGTTCACTCCCTTCACAATCACTATGTTAGCCAACTAACGTAATGCCAGATTATTCTCGTTCAATGTCACATTTCATCTACATTGATTCCTAACTCACCTACGTTGTGTCCAAAAACACGCAGAATATCCCAAAACTAAAGTGCTACTTCCAAACACTCAACAATAATGTCACATAGAATCTATCAGCCTCAGAGCTTTGTGGCACAGAGAGTCGAAAGACTAGCACTAACAATGCACTCGCAATGTGATTTCCATCACTCACGCTAATAGTCTCATGGTGGCACAGTGTATTCACGTTCTGATCCTGTGTTGCATGAAATCACATAGTGTTCTTGTTCTGGAAATGTTGTAATTGTATTCAAGAACAGAAAGAAAGAACTGTCACCCACTCTCTATCTGCCTTCTCAAACATTTTCACGGTATCCTCAATCATGCTTACGGTACACTTGCATTTGCCAAAAAAGTAAATCATAGAAACACAACATTCACAAATACTAATTCAGGAATCTAGGGTAGTGTCAGTTTCTCCCTCTCATGTTATGTGTAGGAAGAGTGCGGGGTAGGAGGAAGTGTTCGTTTCGCATTAGTGTTTGTGCTACTGTTTCTGTTAGTGTTAGGATTGTAATAGTATTCCCACTCGGTTTCGGTTTCAGTTTTGCCTTAACGTCGGGATAGTGATAGGGTTAGGGTTAGGGTTAGAGTTAGAGTTGGCTTAGGGTTAGGGTTAGGGTTAGCAGCAAAAGTAGTTTCACTTTGTCTTACTCTGTCACAGAACAAAGATGAGATACCGTGGCAGCATTCTCACACTTTGAGAATGCACTCACTTAGAATGGAGAGAAGTCAAGCACATTGAATAAGGACTTTAGCTGAGTCCAAATCTGACGCTCCATGTCACAGCAATATCAAACTCGTTTCAGCACAATGACAAAGTGAAAAAGCACTCTCAGTGTCAGAGCAGACACACACAACGTTTTAGCAGTGCTACAGTGTACGAACCACTAACACACTGGTTCACTCCCTTCACAATCACTATGTTAGCCAACTAACGTAATGCCAGATTATTCTCGTTCAATGTCACATTTCATCTACATTGATTCCTAACTCACCTACGTTGTTTCCATAAACACACAGAATATCCCAAAACTAAAGCGCTACTTCCAAACACTCAACAATAATGTCACACAGAATCTATCAGCCTCAGAGCTTTGTGGCACAGAGAGTCGAAAGACTACCACTAACAATGCACTCGCAATGTGATTTCCATCACTCACGCTAATAGTCTCATGGTGGCACAGTGTATTCACGTTCTGATCCTGTATTGCATGAAATCATATAGTGTTCTTGTTCTGGAAATGTTGTAATTGTACTCAAGAACAGAAAGAAAGCACTGTCACCTACTCTCTATCTGCCTTCTCAAACATTTTCACGGTATCCTCAATCATGCTTACAGTACACTCGCATTTGCCATAGAAGTAACTCATAGAAAAACAACATTCACAAATACTAACTCAGGACTTTAGGTTAGTGTCGGTTTCTCCCTCTGATGTTACGTGTAGGAAGAGTGCGGGGTGAGGAGGAAGTGTTCGTTTTAGCGTTAGTTTTTGTGCTACTGTTTCTGTTAGTGTTAGGATTGTAATAGTATTCCCACTCGGTTTCGGTTTCAGTTTTGCATTAACTTCAGGATAGTGATAGGGTTAGGGTTGGGTGGCGGGTTGGGTTAGGGTTAGCAGCAAAGTAGTTTTACTTTCTCTTACTCTGTCACAGAACAATGCTGAGATACCGTGGCAGCACTCTCACACTTTGAGAATGCACTCACTTAGAATGGAGAGAAGTCAAGCACATTGAATAAGGACTTTAGCTGAGTCCAAATCTGACGCTCCATGTCACAGCAATATCAAACTCGTTAAAGCACAATGACAAAGTGAAAAAGCACTCTCAGTGTCAGAGCAGACACACACAAAGTTTTAGCAGTGCTACAGTGTACGAACCACTAACACACTTGTTCACTCCCTTCACAATCACTATGTTAGCGAACTAACGTAATGCCAGATTATTCTCGTTCAATGTCACATTTCATCTACATTGATTCCTAACTCACCTACGTTGTTTCCAAAAACACACAGAATATCCCAAAACTAAAGCGCTACTTCCAAACACTCAACAATAATGTCACACAGAATCTATCAGCCTCAGAGCTTTGTGGCACAAAGAGTCGAAAGACTACCACTAACAATGCACTCACAATGTGATTTCCATCACTCACGCTAATAGTCTCATGATTGCACAGTGTATTCACGTTCTGATCCTGTATTGCATGAAATCATATAGTGTACTCAAGAACAGAAAGAAAGCACTGTCACCTACTCTCTATCTGCCTTCTCAAACATTTTCACGGTATCCTCAATCATGCTTACAGTACACTCTCATTTGCCATTAGAAGTAACTTATAGAAACACAACATTCACAAATACTAACTCAGGACTTTAGGTTAGTGTCGGTTTCTCCCTCTGATGTTATGTGTAGGAAGAGTGCGGGGTGAGGAGGAAGTGTTCGTTTTAGCGTTAGTTTTTGTGCTAGTGTTTCTGTTAGTGTTAGGATTGTAATAGTATTCCCACTCGGTTTCGGTTTCAGTTTTGCATTAACGTCAGGATAGTGATAGGGTTAGGGTTGGGTTAGGGTTAGCAGCAAAGTAGTTTTACTTTCTCTTACTGTGTCACAGAACAATGCTGAGATACTGTGGCAGCACTCTCACACTTTGAGAATGCACTCACTTAGAATGGAGAGAAGTCAAGCACATTGAATAAGGACTTTAGCTGAGTCCAAATCTGACGCTCCATGTCACAGCAATATCAAACTCGTTTCAGCACAATGACAAAGTGAAAAAGCACTCTCAGTGTCAGAGCAGACACACACAAAGTTTTAGCAGTGCTACAGTGTACGAACCACTAACACACTTGTTCACTCCCTTCACAATCACTATGTTAGCCAACTAACGTAATGCCAGATTATTCTCGTTCAATGTCACATTTCATCTACATTGATTCCTAACTCACCTACGTTGTGTCCAAAAACACGCAGAATATCCCAAAACTAAAGTGCTACTTCCAAACACTCAACAATAATGTCACATAGAATCTATCAGCCTCAGAGCTTTGTGGCACAGAGAGTCGAAAGACTAGCACTAACAATGCACTCGCAATGTGATTTCCATCACTCACGCTAATAGTCTCATGGTGGCACAGTGTATTCACGTTCTGATCCTGTGTTGCATGAAATCACATAGTGTTCTTGTTCTGGAAATGTTGTAATTGTATTCAAGAACAGAAAGAAAGCACTGTCACCCACTCTCTATCTGCCATCTCAAACATTTTCACGGTATCCTCAATCATGCTTACGGTACACTTGCATTTGCCAAAAAGTAAATCATAGAAACACAACATTCACAAATACTAATTCAGGAATCTAGGGTAGTGTCAGTTTCTCCCTCTCATGTTACGTGTAGGAAGAGTGCGGGGGTAGGAGGAAGTGTTCGTTTTGCATTAGTGTTTGTGCTACTGTTTCTGTTAGTGTTAGGATTGTAATAGTATTCCCACTCGGTTTCGGTTTCAGTTTTGCCTTAACGTCGGGATAGTGATAGGGTTAGGGTTAGGGTTAGAGTTAGAGTTGGCTTAGGGTTAGGGTTAGGGTTAGCAGCAAAGTAGTTTCACTTTGTCTTACTCTGTCACAGAACAAAGATGAGATACCGTGGCAGCATTCTCACACTTTGAGAATGCACTCACTTAGAATGGAGAGAAGTCAAGCACATTGAATAAGGACTTTAGCTGAGTCCAAATCTGACGCTCCATGTCACAGCAATATCAAACTCGTTTCAGCACAATGACAAAGTGAAAAAGCACTCTCAGTGTCAGAGCAGACACACACAACGTTTTAGCAGTGCTACAGTGTACGAACCACTAACACACTGGTTCACTCCCTTCACAATCACTATGTTAGCCAACTAACGTAATGCCAGATTATTCTCGTTCAATGTCACATTTCATCTACATTGATTCCTAACTCACCTACGTTGTTTCCATAAACACACAGAATATCCCAAAACTAAAGCGCTACTTCCAAACACTCAACAATAATGTCACACAGAATCTATCAGCCTCAGAGCTTTGTGGCACAGAGAGTCGAAAGACTACCACTAACAATGCACTCGCAATGTGATTTCCATCACTCACGCTAATAGTCTCATGGTGGCACAGTGTATTCACGTTCTGATCCTGTATTGCATGAAATCATATAGTGTTCTTGTTCTGGAAATGTTGTAATTGTACTCAAGAACAGAAAGAAAGCACTGTCACCTACTCTCTATCTGCCTTCTCAAACATTTTCACGGTATCCTCAATCATGCTTACAGTACACTCGCATTTGCCATAGAAGTAACTTATAGAAAAACAACATTCACAAATACTAACTCAGGACTTTAGGTTAGTGTCGGTTTCTCCCTCTGATGTTACGTGTAGGAAGAGTGCGGGGTGAGGAGGAAGTGTTCGTTTTAGCGTTAGTTTTTGTGCTAGTGTTTCTGTTAGTGTTAGGATTGTAATAGTATTCCCACTCGGTTTCGGTTTCAGTTTTGCATTAACTTCAGGATAGTGATAGGGTTAGGGTTGGGTTAGGGTTAGCAGCAAAGTAGTTTTACTTTCTCTTACTCTGTCACAGAACAATGCTGAGATACCGTGGCAGCACTCTCACACTTTGAGAATGCACTCACTTAGAATGGAGAGAAGTCAAGCACATTGAATAAGGACTTTAGCTGAGTCCAAATCTGACGCTCCATGTCACAGCAATATCAAACTCGTTAAAGCACAATGACAAAGTGAAAAAGCACTCTCAGTGTCAGAGCAGACACACACAAAGTTTTAGCAGTGCTACAGTGTACGAACCACTAACACACTTGTTCACTCCCTTCACAATCACTATGTTAGCGAACTAACGTAATGCCAGATTATTCTCGTTCAATGTCACATTTCATCTACATTGATTCCTAACTCACCTACGTTGTTTCCAAAAACACACAGAATATCCCAAAACTAAAGCGCTACTTCCAAACACTCAACAATAATGTCACACAGAATCTATCAGCCTCAGAGCTTTGTGGCACAGAGAGTCGAAAGACTACCACTAACAATGCACTCACAATGTGATTTCCATCACTCACGCTAATAGTCTCATGATTGCACAGTGTATTCACGTTCTGATCCTGTATTGCATGAAATCATATAGTGTTCTTGTTCTGGAAATGTTGTAATTGTACTCAAGAACAGAAAGAAAGCACTGTCACCTACTCTCTATCTGCCTTCTCAAACATTTTCACGGTATCCTCAATCATGCTTACAGTACACTCGCATTTGCCATAGAAGTAACTTATAGAAACACAACATTCACAAATACTAACTCAGGACTTTAGGTTAGTGTCGGTTTCTCCCTCTGATGTTACGTGTAGGAAGAGTGCGGGGTAGGAGGAAGTGTTCGTTTGGCATTAGTGTTTGTGCTACTGTTTCTGTTAGTGTTAGGATTGTAATAGTATTCCCACTCGGTTTCGGTTTCAGTTTTGCATTAACGTCGGGATAGTGATAGGGTTAGGGTTAGGGTTAGAGTTAGAGTTGGCTTAGGGTTAGGGTTAGGGTTAGCAGCAAAGTAGTTTTACTTTGTCTTACTCTGTCAAAGAACAAAGATGAGATACCGTGGCAGCATTCTCACACTTTGAGAATGCACTCACTTAGAATGGAGAGAAGTCAAGCACATTGAATAAGGACTTTAGCTGAGTCCAAATCTGACGCTCCATGTCACAGCAATATCAAACTCGTTTCCAGCACAATGACAAAGTGAAAAAGCACTCTCAGTGTCAGAGCAGACACACACAACGTTTTAGCAGTGCTACAGTGTACGAACCACTAACACACTGGTTCACTCCCCTTCACAATCACTATGTTAGCCAACTAACGTAATGCCAGATTATTCTCGTTCAATGTCACATTTCATCTACATTGATTCCTAACTCACCTACGTTGTTTCCATAAACACACAGAATATCCCAAAACTAAAGCGCTACTTCCAAACACTCAACAATAATGTCACACAGAATCTATCAGCCTCAGAGCTTTGTGGCACAGAGAGTCGAAAGACTACCACTAACAATGCACTCGCAATGTGATTTCCATCACTCACGCTAATAGTCTCATGGTGGCACAGTGTATTCACGTTCTGATCCTGTATTGCATGAAATCATATAGTGTTCTTGTTCTGGAAATGTTGTAATTGTACTCAAGAACAGAAAGAAAGCACTGTCACCTACTCTCTATCTGCCTTCTCAAACATTTTCACGGTATCCTCAATCATGCTTACAGTACACTCGCATTTGCCATAGAAGTAACTTATAGAAAAACAACATTCACAAATACTAACTCAGGACTTTAGGTTAGTGTCGGTTTCTCCCTCTGATGTTACGTGTAGGAAGAGTGCGGGGTGAGGGAGGAAGTGTTCGTTTTAGCGTTAGTTTTTGTGCTAGTGTTTCTGTTAGTGTTAGGATTATAATAGTATTCCCACTCGGTTTCGGTTTCAGTTTTGCATTAACTTCAGGATAGTGATAGGGTTAGGGTTGGGTTAGGGTTAGCAGCAAAGTAGTTTTACTTTCTCTTACTCTGTCACAGAACAATGCTGAGATACCGTGGCAGCACTCTCACACTTTGAGAATGCACTCACTTAGAATGGAGAGAAGTCAAGCACATTGAATAAGGACTTTAGCTGAGTCCAAATCTGACGCTCCATGTCACAGCAATATCAAACTCGTTAAAGCACAATGACAAAGTGAAAAAGCACTCTCAGTGTCAGAGCAGACACACACAAAGTTTTAGCAGTGCTACAGTGTACGAACCACTAACACACTTGTTCACTCCCTTCACAATCACTATGTTAGCCAACTAACGTAATGCCAGATTATTCTCGTTCAATGTCACATTTCATCTACATTGATTCCTAACTCACCTACGTTGTTTCCAAAAACACACAGAATATCCCAAAACTAAAGCGCTACTTCCAAACACTCAACAATAATGTCACACAGAATCTATCAGCCTCAGAGCTTTGTGGCACAGAGAGTCGAAAGACTACCACTAACAATGCACTCACAATGTGATTTCCATCACTCACGCTAATAGTCTCATGATTGCACAGTGTATTCACGTTCTGATCCTGTATTGCATGAAATCATATAGTGTTCTTGTTCTGGAAATGTTGTAATTGTACTCAAGAACAGAAAGAAAGCACTGTCACCTACTCTCTATCTGCCTTCTCAAACATTTTCACGGTATCCTCAATCATGCTTACAGTACACTCGCATTTGCCATAGAAGTAACTTATAGAAACACAACATTCACAAATACTAACTCAGGACTTTAGGTTAGTGTCGGTTTCTCCCTCTGATGTTACGTGTAGGAAGAGTGCGGGGTGAGGAGGAAGTGTTCGTTTTAGCGTTAGTTTTTGTGCTAGTGTTTCTGTTAGTGTTAGGATTGTAATAGTATTCCCACTCGGTTTCGGTTTCAGTTTTGCATTAACGTCGGGATAGTGATAGGGTTAGGGTTAGGGTTAGAGTTAGAGTTGGCTTAGGGTTAGGGTTAGGGTTAGCAGCAAAGTAGTTTTACTTTGTCTTACTCTGTCACAGAACAAAGATGAGATACCGTGGCAGCATTCTCACACTTTGAGAATGCACTCACTTAGAATGGAGAGAAGTCAAGCACATTGAATAAGGACTTTAGCTGAGTCCAAATCTGACGCTCCATGTCACAGCAATATCAAACTCGTTTCAGCACAATGACAAAGTGAAAAAGCACTCTCAGTGTCAGAGCAGACACACACAACGTTTTAGCAGTGCTACAGTGTACGAACCACTAACACACTGGTTCACTCCCTTCACAATCACTATGTTAGCCAACTAACGTAATGCCAGATTATTCTCGTTCAATGTCACATTTCATCTACATTGATTCCTAACTCACCTACGTTGTTTCCATAAACACACAGAATATCCCAAAACTAAAGCGCTACTTCCAAACACTCAACAATAATGTCACACAGAATCTATCAGCCTCAGAGCTTTGTGGCACAGAGAGTCGAAAGACTACCACTAACAATGCACTCGCAATGTGATTTCCATCACTCACGCTAATAGTCTCATGGTGGCACAGTGTATTCACGTTCTGATCCTGTATTGCATGAAATCATATAGTGTTCTTGTTCTGGAAATGTTGTAATTGTACTCAAGAACAGAAAGAAAGCACTGTCACCTACTCTCTATCTGCCTTCTCAAACATTTTCACGGTATCCTCAATCATGCTTACAGTACACTCGCATTTGCCATAGAAGTAACTTATAGAAAAACAACATTCACAAATACTAACTCAGGACTTTAGGTTAGTGTCGGTTTCTCCCTCTGATGTTACGTGTAGGAAGAGTGCGGGGTGAGGAGGAAGTGTTCGTTTTAGCGTTAGTTTTTGTGCTAGTGTTTCTGTTAGTGTTAGGATTATAATAGTATTCCCACTCGGTTTCGGTTTCAGTTTTGCATTAACTTCAGGATAGTGATAGGGTTAGGGTTGGGTTAGGGTTAGCAGCAAAAGTAGTTTTACTTTCTCTTACTCTGTCACAGAACAATGCTGAGATACCGTGGCAGCACTCTCACACTTTGAGAATGCACTCACTTAGAATGGAGAGAAGTCAAGCACATTGAATAAGGACTTTAGCTGAGTCCAAATCTGACGCTCCATGTCACAGCAATATCAAACTCGTTAAAGCACAATGACAAAGTGAAAAAGCACTCTCAGTGTCAGAGCAGACACACACAAAGTTTTAGCAGTGCTACAGTGTACGAACCACTAACACACTTGTTCACTCCCTTCACAATCACTATGTTAGCCAACTAACGTAATGCCAGATTATTCTCGTTCAATGTCACATTTCATCTACATTGATTCCCTAACTCACCTACGTTGTTTCCAAAAACACACAGAATATCCCAAAACTAAAGCGCTACTTCCAAACACTCAACAATAATGTCACACAGAATCTATCAGCCTCAGAGCTTTGTGGCACAGAGAGTCGAAAGACTACCACTAACAATGCACTCACAATGTGATTTCCATCACTCACGCTAATAGTCTCATGATTGCACAGTGTATTCACGTTCTGATCCTGTATTGCATGAAATCATATAGTGTTCTTGTTCTGGAAATGTTGTAATTGTACTCAAGAACAGAAAGAAAGCACTGTCACCTACTCTCTATCTGCCTTCTCAAACATTTTCACGGTATCCTCAATCATGCTTACAGTACACTCGCATTTGCCATAGAAGTAACTTATAGAAACACAACATTCACAAATACTAACTCAGGACTTTAGGTTAGTGTCGGTTTCTCCCTCTGATGTTACGTGTAGGAAGAGTGCGGGGTGAGGAGGAAGTGTTCGTTTTAGCGTTAGTTTTTGTGCTAGTGTTTCTGTTAGTGTTAGGATTGTAATAGTATTCCCACTCGGTTTCGGTTTCAGTTTTGCATTAACGTCGGGATAGTGATAGGGTTAGGGTTAGGGTTAGAGTTAGAGTTGGCTTAGGGTTAGGGTTAGGGTTAGCAGCAAAGTAGTTTTACTTTGTCTTACTCTGTCACAGAACAAAGATGAGATACCGTGGCAGCATTCTCACACTTTGAGAATGCACTCACTTAGAATGGAGAGAAGTCAAGCACATTGAATAAGGACTTTAGCTGAGTCCAAATCTGACGCTCCATGTCACAGCAATATCAAACTCGTTTCAGCACAATGACAAAGTGAAAAAGCACTCTCAGTGTCAGAGCAGACACACACAACGTTTTAGCAGTGCTACAGTGTACGAACCACTAACACACTGGTTCACTCCCCTTCACAATCACTATGTTAGCCAACTAACGTAATGCCAGATTATTCTCGTTCAATGTCACATTTCATCTACATTGATTCCTAACTCACCTACGTTGTTTCCATAAACACACAGAATATCCCAAAACTAAAGCGCTACTTCCAAACACTCAACAATAATGTCACACAGAATCTATCAGCCTCAGAGCTTTGTGGCACAGAGAGTCGAAAGACTACCACTAACAATGCACTCGCAATGTGATTTCCATCACTCACGCTAATAGTCTCATGGTGGCACAGTGTATTCACGTTCTGATCCTGTATTGCATGAAATCATATAGTGTTCTTGTTCTGGAAATGTTGTAATTGTACTCAAGAACAGAAAGAAAGCACTGTCACCTACTCTCTATCTGCCTTCTCAAACATTTTCACGGTATCCTCAATCATGCTTACAGTACACTCGCATTTGCCATAGAAGTAACTTATAGAAAAACAACATTCACAAATACTAACTCAGGACTTTAGGTTAGTGTCGGTTTCTCCCTCTGATGTTACGTGTAGGAAGAGTGCGGGGTGAGGAGGAAGTGTTCGTTTTAGCGTTAGTTTTTGTGCTAGTGTTTCTGTTAGTGTTAGGATTGTAATAGTATTCCCACTCGGTTTCGGTTTCAGTTTTGCATTAACTTCAGGATAGTGATAGGGTTAGGGTTGGGGGGTTAGGGTTAGCAGCAAAGTAGTTTTACTTTCTCTTACTCTGTCACAGAACAATGCTGAGATACCGTGGCAGCACTCTCACACTTTGAGAATGCACTCACTTAGAATGGAGAGAAGTCAAGCACATTGAATAAGGACTTTAGCTGAGTCCAAATCTGACGCTCCATGTCACAGCAATATCAAACTCGTTAAAGCACAATGACAAAGTGAAAAAGCACTCTCAGTGTCAGAGCAGACACACACAAAGTTTTAGCAGTGCTACAGTGTACGAACCACTAACACACTTGTTCACTCCCTTCACAATCACTATGTTAGCCAACTAACGTAATGCCAGATTATTCTCGTTCAATGTCACATTTCATCTACATTGATTCCTAACTCACCTACGTTGTTTCCAAAAACACACAGAATATCCCAAAACTAAAGCGCTACTTCCAAACACTCAACAATAATGTCACACAGAATCTATCAGCCTCAGAGCTTTGTGGCACAGAGAGTCGAAAGACTACCACTAACAATGCACTCACAATGTGATTTCCATCACTCACGCTAATAGTCTCATGATTGCACAGTGTATTCACGTTCTGATCCTGTATTGCATGAAATCATATAGTGTTCTTGTTCTGGAAATGTTGTAATTGTACTCAAGAACAGAAAGAAAGCACTGTCACCTACTCTCTATCTGCCTTCTCAAACATTTTCACGGTATCCTCAATCATGCTTACAGTACACTCGCATTTGCCATAGAAGTAACTTATAGAAACACAACATTCACAAATACTAACTCAGGACTTTAGGTTAGTGTCGGTTTCTCCCTCTGATGTTACGTGTAGGAAGAGTGCGGGGTGAGGAGGAAGTGTTCGTTTTAGCGTTAGTTTTTGTGCTAGTGTTTCTGTTAGTGTTAGGATTGTAATAGTATTCCCACTCGGTTTCGGTTTCAGTTTTGCATTAACGTCGGGATAGTGATAGGGTTAGGGTTAGGGTTAGAGTTAGAGTTGGCTTAGGGTTAGGGTTAGGGTTAGCAGCAAAGTAGTTTTACTTTGTCTTACTCTGTCACAGAACAAAGATGAGATACCGTGGCAGCATTCTCACACTTTGAGAATGCACTCACTTAGAATGGAGAGAAGTCAAGCACATTGAATAAGGACTTTAGCTGAGTCCAAATCTGACGCTCCATGTCACAGCAATATCAAACTCGTTTCAGCACAATGACAAAGTGAAAAAGCACTCTCAGTGTCAGAGCAGACACACACAACGTTTTAGCAGTGCTACAGTGTACGAACCACTAACACACTGGTTCACTCCCTTCACAATCACTATGTTAGCCAACTAACGTAATGCCAGATTATTCTCGTTCAATGTCACATTTCATCTACATTGATTCCTAACTCACCTACGTTGTTTCCATAAACACACAGAATATCCCAAAACTAAAGCGCTACTTCCAAACACTCAACAATAATGTCACACAGAATCTATCAGCCTCAGAGCTTTGTGGCACAGAGAGTCGAAAGACTACCACTAACAATGCACTCGCAATGTGATTTCCATCACTCACGCTAATAGTCTCATGGTGGCACAGTGTATTCACGTTCTGATCCTGTATTGCATGAAATCATATAGTGTTCTTGTTCTGGAAATGTTGTAATTGTACTCAAGAACTGAAAGAAAGCACTGTCACCTACTCTCTATCTGCCTTCTCAAACATTTTCACGGTATCCTCAATCATGCTTACAGTACACTCGCATTTGCCATAGAAGTAACTTATAGAAACACAACATTCACAAATACTAACTCAGGACTTTAGGTTAGTGTCGGTTTCTCCCTCTGATGTTACGTGTAGGAAGAGTGCGGGGTGAGGAGGAAGTGTTCGTTTTAGCGTTAGTTTTTGTGCTAGTGTTTCTGTTAGTGTTAGGATTGTAATAGTATTCCCACTCGGTTTCGGTTTCAGTTTTGCATTAACGTCGGGATAGTGATAGGGTTGGGGTTAGGGTTAGGGTTAGAGCAGGGTTAGGGTTAGGGTTAGCAGCAAAGTAGTTTTACTTTGTCTTACTCTGTCACAGAACAATGATGAGATACCGTGGCAGCATTCTCACACTTTGAGAATGCACTCACTTAGAATGGAGAGAAGTCAAGCACATTGAATAAGGACTTTAGCTGAGTCCAAATCTGACGCTCCATGTCACAGCAATATCAAACTCGTTTCAGCACAATGACAAAGTGAAAAAGCACTCTCAGTGTCAGAGCAGACACACACAACGTTTTAGCAGTGCTACAGTGTACGAACCACTAACACACTGGTTCACTCCCTTCACAATCACTATGTTAGCCAACTAACGTAATGCCAGATTATTCTCGTTCAATGTCACATTTCATCTACATTGATTCCTAACTCACCTACGTTGTTTCCATAAACACACAGAATATCCCAAAACTAAAGCGCTACTTCCAAACACTCAACAATAATGTCACACAGAATCTATCAGCCTCAGAGCTTTGTGGCACAGAGAGTCGAAAGACTACCACTAACAATGCACTCACAATGTGATTTCCATCACTCACGCTAATAGTCTCATGGTGGCACAGTGTATTCACGTTCTGATCCTGTATTGCATGAAATCATATAGTGTTCTTGTTCTGGAAATGTTGTAATTGTACTCAAGAACAGAAAGAAAGCACTGTCACCTACTCTCTATCTGCCTTCTCAAACATTTTCACGGTATCCTCAATCATGCTTACAGTACACTCGCATTTGCCATAGAAGTAACTTATAGAAACACAACATTCACAAATACTAACTCAGGACTTTAGGTTAGTGTCGGTTTCTCCCTCTGATGTTACGTGTAGGAAGAGTGCGGGGTGAGGAGGAAGTGTTCGTTTTAGCGTTAGTTTTTGTGCTAGTGTTTCTGTTAGTGTTAGGATTGTAATAGTATTCCCACTCGGTTTCGGTTTCAGTTTTGCATTAACGTCGGGATAGTGATAGGGTTAGGGTTAGGGTTAGAGTTAGAGTTGGCTTAGGGTTAGGGTTAGGGTTAGCAGCAAAGTAGTTTTACTTTGTCTTACTCTGTCACAGAACAAAGATGAGATACCGTGGCAGCATTCTCACACTTTGAGAATGCACTCACTTAGAATGGAGAGAAGTCAAGCACATTGAATAAGGACTTTAGCTGAGTCCAAATCTGACGCTCCATGTCACAGCAATATCAAACTCGTTTCAGCACAATGACAAAGTGAAAAAGCACTCTCAGTGTCAGAGCAGACACACACAACGTTTTAGCAGTGCTACAGTGTACGAACCACTAACACACTGGTTCACTCCCTTCACAATCACTATGTTAGCCAACTAACGTAATGCCAGATTATTCTCGTTCAATGTCACATTTCATCTACATTGATTCCTAACTCACCTACGTTGTTTCCATAAACACACAGAATATCCCAAAACTAAAGCGCTACTTCCAAACACTCAACAATAATGTCACACAGAATCTATCAGCCTCAGAGCTTTGTGGCACAGAGAGTCGAAAGACTACCACTAACAATGCACTCGCAATGTGATTTCCATCACTCACGCTAATAGTCTCATGGTGGCACAGTGTATTCACGTTCTGATCCTGTATTGCATGAAATCATATAGTGTTCTTGTTCTGGAAATGTTGTAATTGTACTCAAGAACAGAAAGAAAGCACTGTCACCTACTCTCTATCTGCCTTCTCAAACATTTTCACGGTATCCTCAATCATGCTTACAGTACACTCGCATTTGCCATAGAAGTAACTTATAGAAACACAACATTCACAAATACTAACTCAGGACTTTAGGTTAGTGTCGGTTTCTCCCTCTGATGTTACGTGTAGGAAGAGTGCGGGGTGAGGAGGAAGTGTTCGTTTTAGCGTTAGTTTTTGTGCTAGTGTTTCTGTTAGTGTTAGGATTGTAATAGTATTCCCACTCGGTTTCGGTTTCAGTTTTGCATTAACGTCGGGATAGTGATAGGGTTAGGGTTAGGGTTAGAGTTAGAGTTGGCTTAGGGTTAGGGTTAGGGTTAGCAGCAAAGTAGTTTTACTTTGTCTTACTCTGTCACAGAACAAAGATGAGATACCGTGGCAGCATTCTCACACTTTGAGAATGCACTCACTTAGAATGGAGAGAAGTCAAGCACATTGAATAAGGACTTTAGCTGAGTCCAAATCTGACGCTCCATGTCACAGCAATATCAAACTCGTTTCAGCACAATGACAAAGTGAAAAAGCACTCTCAGTGTCAGAGCAGACACACACAACGTTTTAGCAGTGCTACAGTGTACGAACCACTAACACACTGGTTCACTCCCTTCACAATCACTATGTTAGCCAACTAACGTAATGCCAGATTATTCTCGTTCAATGTCACATTTCATCTACATTGATTCCTAACTCACCTACGTTGTTTCCATAAACACACAGAATATCCCAAAACTAAAGCGCTACTTCCAAACACTCAACAATAATGTCACACAGAATCTATCAGCCTCAGAGCTTTGTGGCACAGAGAGTCGAAAGACTACCACTAACAATGCACTCGCAATGTGATTTCCATCACTCACGCTAATAGTCTCATGGTGGCACAGTGTATTCACGTTCTGATCCTGTATTGCATGAAATCATATAGTGTTCTTGTTCTGGAAATGTTGTAATTGTACTCAAGAACAGAAAGAAAGCACTGTCACCTACTCTCTATCTGCCTTCTCAAACATTTTCACGGTATCCTCAATCATGCTTACAGTACACTCGCATTTGCCATAGAAGTAACTTATAGAAACACAACATTCACAAATACTAACTCAGGACTTTAGGTTAGTGTCGGTTTCTCCCTCTGATGTTACGTGTAGGAAGAGTGCGGGGTGAGGAGGAAGTGTTCGTTTTAGCGTTAGTTTTTGTGCTAGTGTTTCTGTTAGTGTTAGGATTGTAATAGTATTCCCACTCGGTTTCGGTTTCAGTTTTGCATTAACGTCGGGATAGTGATAGGGTTAGGGTTAGGGTTAGAGTTAGAGTTGGCTTAGGGTTAGGGTTAGGGTTAGCAGCAAAGTAGTTTTACTTTGTCTTACTCTGTCACAGAACAAAGATGAGATACCGTGGCAGCATTCTCACACTTTGAGAATGCACTCACTTAGAATGGAGAGAAGTCAAGCACATTGAATAAGGACTTTAGCTGAGTCCAAATCTGACGCTCCATGTCACAGCAATATCAAACTCGTTTCAGCACAATGACAAAGTGAAAAAGCACTCTCAGTGTCAGAGCAGACACACACAACGTTTTAGCAGTGCTACAGTGTACGAACCACTAACACACTGGTTCACTCCCTTCACAATCACTATGTTAGCCAACTAACGTAATGCCAGATTATTCTCGTTCAATGTCACATTTCATCTACATTGATTCCTAACTCACCTACGTTGTTTCCATAAACACACAGAATATCCCAAAACTAAAGCGCTACTTCCAAACACTCAACAATAATGTCACACAGAATCTATCAGCCTCAGAGCTTTGTGGCACAGAGAGTCGAAAGACTACCACTAACAATGCACTCGCAATGTGATTTCCATCACTCACGCTAATAGTCTCATGGTTGCACAGTGTATTCACGTTCTGATCCTGTATTGCATGAAATCATATAGTGTTCTTGTTCTGGAAATGTTGTAATTGTACTCAAGAACAGAAAGAAAGCACTGTCACCTACTCTCTATCTGCCTTCTCAAACATTTTCACGGTATCCTCAATCATGCTTACAGTACACTCGCATTTGCCATAGAAGTAACTTATAGAAACACAACATTCACAAATACTAACTCAGGACTTTAGGTTAGTGTCGGTTTCTCCCTCTGATGTTACGTGTAGGAAGAGTGCGGGGTGAGGGAGGAAGTGTTCGTTTTAGCGTTAGTTTTTGTGCTAGTGTTTCTGTTAGTGTTAGGATTGTAATAGTATTCCCACTCGGTTTCGGTTTCAGTTTTGCATTAACGTCGAGGATAGTGATAGGGTTAGGGTTAGGGTAGGGGTAGTTGGCTTAGGGTTAGGGTTAGGGTTAGCAGCAAAGTAGTTTTACTTTGTCTTACTCTGTCACAGAACAAAGATGAGATACCGTGGCAGCATTCTCACACTTTGAGAATGCACTCACTTAGAATGGAGAGAAGTCAAGCACATTGAATAAGGACTTTAGCTGAGTCCAAATCTGACGCTCCATGTCACAGCAATATCAAACTCGTTTCAGCACAATGACAAAGTGAAAAAGCACTCTCAGTGTCAGAGCAGACACACACAAAGTTTTAGCAGTGCTACAGTGTACGAACCACTAACACACTGGTTCACTCCCTTCACAATCACTATGTTAGCCAACTAACGTAATGCCAGATTATTCTCGTTCAATGTCACATTTCATCTACATTGATTCCTAACTCACCTACGTTGTTTCCATAAACACACAGAATATCCCAAAACTAAAGCGCTACTTCCAAACACTCAACAATAATGTCACACAGAATCTATCAGCCTCAGAGCTTTGTGGCACAGAGAGTCGAAAGACTACCACTAACAATGCACTCACAATGTGATTTCCATCACTCACGCTAATAGTCTCATGGTGGCACAGTGTATTCACGTTCTGATCCTGTATTGCATGAAATCATATAGTGTTCTTGTTCTGGAAATGTTGTAATTGTACTCAAGAACAGAAAGAAAGCACTGTCACCTACTCTCTATCTGCCTTCTCAAACATTTTCACGGTATCCTCAATCATGCTTACAGTACACTCGCATTTGCCATAGAAGTAACTTATAGAAACACAACATTCACAAATACTAACTCAGGACTTTAGGTTAGTGTCGGTTTCTCCCTCTGATGTTACGTGTAGGAAGAGTGCGGGGTGAGGAGGAAGTGTTCGTTTTAGCGTTAGTTTTTGTGCTAGTGTTTCTGTTAGTGTTAGGATTGTAATAGTATTCCCACTCGGTTTCGGTTTCAGTTTTGCATTAACTTCGGGATAGTGATAGGGTTAGGGTTAGGGTTAGAGTTAGAGTTGGCTTAGGGTTAGGGTTAGGGTTAGCAGCAAAGTAGTTTTACTTTCTCTTACTCTGTCACAGAACAATGCTGAGATACCGTGGCAGCACTCTCACACTTTGAGAATGCACTCACTTAGAATGGAGAGAAGTCAAGCACATTGAATAAGGACTTTAGCTGAGTCCAAATCTGACGCTCCATGTCACAGCAATATCAAACTCGTTTAAGCACAATGACAAAGTGAAAAAGCACTCTCAGTGTCAGAGCAGACACACACAAAGTTTTAGCAGTGCTACAGTGTACGAACCACTAACACACTTGTTCACTCCCTTCACAATCACTATGTTAGCCAACTAACGTAATGCCAGATTATTCTCGTTCAATGTCACATTTCATCTACATTGATTCCTAACTCACCTACGTTGTTTCCAAAAACACACAGAATATCCCAAAACAAAAGCGCTACTTCCAAACACTCAACAATAATGTCACACAGAATCTATCAGCCTCAGAGCTTTGTGGCACAGAGAGTCGAAAGACTACCACTAACAATGCACTCACAATGTGATTTCCATCACTCACGCTAATAGTCTCATGGTGGCACAGTGTATTCACGTTCTGATCCTGTATTGCATGAAATCATATAGTGTTCTTGTTCTGGAAATGTTGTAATTGTACTCAAGAACAGAAAGAAAGCACTTGTCACCTACTCTCTATCTGCCTTCTCAAACATTTTCACGGTATCCTCAATCATGCTTACAGTACACTCGCATTTGCCATAGAAGTAACTTATAGAAACACAACATTCACAAATACTAACTCAGGACTTTAGGTTAGTGTCGGTTTCTCCCTCTGATGTTACGTGTAGGAAGAGTGCGGGGTGAGGAGGAAGTGTTCGTTTTAGCGTTAGTTTTTGTGCTAGTGTTTCTGTTAGTGTTAGGATTGTAATAGTATTCCCACTCGGTTTCGGTTTCAGTTTTGCATTAACGTCGGGATAGTGATAGGGTTAGGGTTAGGGTTAGAGTTAGAGTTGGCTTAGGGTTAGGGTTAGGGTTAGCAGCAAAGTAGTTTTACTTTTGTCTTACTCTGTCACAGAACAAAGATGAGATACCGTGGCAGCATTCTCACACTTTGAGAATGCACTCACTTAGAATGGAGAGAAGTCAAGCACATTGAATAAGGACTTTAGCTGAGTCCAAATCTGACGCTCCATGTCACAGCAATATCAAACTCGTTTCAGCACAATGACAAAGTGAAAAAGCACTCTCAGTGTCAGAGCAGACACACACAACGTTTTAGCAGTGCTACAGTGTACGAACCACTAACACACTGGTTCACTCCCTTCACAATCACTATGTTAGCCAACTAACGTAATGCCAGATTATTCTCGTTCAATGTCACATTTCATCTACATTGATTCCTAACTCACCTACGTTGTTTCCATAAACACACAGAATATCCCAAAACTAAAGCGCTACTTCCAAACACTCAACAATAATGTCACACAGAATCTATCAGCCTCAGAGCTTTGTGGCACAGAGAGTCGAAAGACTACCACTAACAATGCACTCGCAATGTGATTTCCATCACTCACGCTAATAGTCTCATGGTGGCACAGTGTATTCACGTTCTGATCCTGTATTGCATGAAATCATATAGTGTTCTTGTTCTGGAAATGTTGTAATTGTACTCAAGAACAGAAAGAAAGCACTGTCACCTACTCTCTATCTGCCTTCTCAAACATTTTCACGGTATCCTCAATCATGCTTACAGTACACTCGCATTTGCCATAGAAGTAACTTATAGAAAAACAACATTCACAAATACTAACTCAGGACTTTAGGTTAGTGTCGGTTTCTCCTCTGATGTTACGTGTAGGAAGAGTGCGGGGTGAGGAGGAAGTGTTCGTTTTAGCGTTAGTTTTTGTGCTAGTGTTTCTGTTAGTGTTAGGATTGTAATAGTATTCCCACTCGGTTTCGGTTTCAGTTTTGCATTAACTTCGGGATAGTGATAGGGAGGGTTAGGGCGAGTTGAGCTGGTTAGGGTTAGGGTTAGGGTTAGCAGCAAAGTAGTTTTACTTTCTCTTACTCTGTCACAGAACAATGCTGAGATACCGTGGCAGCACTCTCACACTTTGAGAATGCACTCACTTAGAATGGAGAGAAGTCAAGCACATTGAATAAGGACTTTAGCTGAGTCCAAATCTGACGCTCCATGTCACAGCAATATCAAACTCGTTAAAGCACAATGACAAAGTGAAAAAGCACTCTCAGTGTCAGAGCAGACACACACAAAGTTTTAGCAGTGCTACAGTGTACGAACCACTAACACACTGGTTCACTCCCTTCACAATCACTATGTTAGCCAACTAACGTAATGCCAGATTATTCTCGTTCAATGTCACATTTCATCTACATTGATTCCTAACTCACCTACGTTGTTTCCAAAAACACACAGAATATCCCAAAACTAAAGCGCTACTTCCAAACACTCAACAATAATGTCACACAGAATCTATCAGCCTCAGAGCTTTGTGGCACAGAGAGTCGAAAGACTACCACTAACAATGCACTCGCAATGTGATTTCCATCACTCACGCTAATAGTCTCATGGTTGCACAGTGTATTCACGTTCTGATCCTGTATTGCATGAAATCATATAGTGTTCTTGTTCTGGAAATGTTGTAATTGTACTCAAGAACAGAAAGAAAGCACTGTCACCTACTCTCTATCTGCCTTCTCAAACATTTTCACGGTATCCTCAATCATGCTTACAGTACACTCGCATTTGCCATAGAAGTAACTTATGAGAAACACAACATTCACAAATACTAACTCAGGACTTTAGGTTAGTGTCGGTTTCTCCCTCTGATGTTACGTGTAGGAAGAGTGCGGGGTGAGGAGGAAGTGTTCGTTTTAGCGTTAGTTTTTGTGCTAGTGTTTCTGTTAGTGTTAGGATTGTAATAGTATTCCCACTCGGTTTCGGTTTCAGTTTTGCATTAACGTCGGGATAGTGATAGGGTTAGGGTTAGGGTTAGAGTTAGAGTTGGCTTAGGGTTAGGGTTAGGGTTAGCAGCAAAAGTAGTTTTACTTTGTCTTACTCTGTCACAGAACAAAGATGAGATACCGTGGCAGCATTCTCACACTTTGAGAATGCACTCACTTAGAATGGAGAGAAGTCAAGCACATTGAATAAGGACTTTAGCTGAGTCCAAATCTGACGCTCCATGTCACAGCAATATCAAACTCGTTTCAGCACAATGACAAAGTGAAAAAGCACTCTCAGTGTCAGAGCAGACACACACAACGTTTTAGCAGTGCTACAGTGTACGAACCACTAACACACTGGTTCACTCCCTTCACAATCACTATGTTAGCCAACTAACGTAATGCCAGATTATTCTCGTTCAATGTCACATTTCATCTACATTGATTCCTAACTCACCTACGTTGTTTCCATAAACACACAGAATATCCCAAAACTAAAGCGCTACTTCCAAACACTCAACAATAATGTCACACAGAATCTATCAGCCTCAGAGCTTTGTGGCACAGAGAGTCGAAAGACTACCACTAACAATGCACTCGCAATGTGATTTCCATCACTCACGCTAATAGTCTCATGGTGGCACAGTGTATTCACGTTCTGATCCTGTATTGCATGAAATCATATAGTGTTCTTGTTCTGGAAATGTTGTAATTGTACTCAAGAACAGAAAGAAAGCACTGTCACCTACTCTCTATCTGCCTTCTCAAACATTTTCACGGTATCCTCAATCATGCTTACAGTACACTCGCATTTGCCATAGAAGTAACTTATAGAAACACAACATTCACAAATACTAACTCAGGACTTTAGGTTAGTGTCGGTTTCTCCCTCTGATGTTACGTGTAGGAAGAGTGCGGGGTGAGGAGGAAGTGTTCGTTTTAGCGTTAGTTTTTGTGCTAGTGTTTCTGTTAGTGTTAGGATTGTAATAGTATTCCCACTCGGTTTCGGTTTCAGTTTTGCATTAACTTCGGGATAGGTGATAGGGTTAGGGTTAGGGTAGGGGTAAAGGTGGGTTAAGGTTAAGGGTTAGGGTTAGCAGCAAAGTAGTTTTACTTTCTCTTACTCTGTCACAGAACAATGCTGAGATACCGTGGCAGCACTCTCACACTTTGAGAATGCACTCACTTAGAATGGAGAGAAGTCAAGCACATTGAATAAGGACTTTAGCTGAGTCCAAATCTGACGCTCCATGTCACAGCAATATCAAACTCGTTAAAGCACAATGACAAAGTGAAAAAGCACTCTCAGTGTCAGAGCAGACACACACAAAGTTTTAGCAGTGCTACAGTGTACGAACCACTAACACACTGGTTCACTCCCTTCACAATCACTATGTTAGCCAACTAACGTAATGCCAGATTATTCTCGTTCAATGTCACATTTCATCTACATTGATTCCTAACTCACCTACGTTTGTTTCCAGAAACACACAGAATATCCCAAAACTAAAGCGCTACTTCCAAACACTCAACAATAATGTCACACAGAATCTATCAGCCTCAGAGCTTTGTGGCACAGAGAGTCGAAAGACTACCACTAACAATGCACTCGCAATGTGATTTCCATCACTCACGCTAATAGTCTCATGGTTGCACAGTGTATTCACGTTCTGATCCTGTATTGCATGAAATCATATAGTGTTCTTGTTCTGGAAATGTTGTAATTGTACTCAAGAACAGAAAGAAAGCACTGTCACCTACTCTCTATCTGCCTTCTCAAACATTTTCACGGTATCCTCAATCATGCTTACAGTACACTCGCATTTGCCATAGAAGTAACCTATAGAAACACAACATTCACAAATACTAACTCAGGACTTTAGGTTAGTGTCGGTTTCTCCCCTCTGATGTTACGTGTAGGAAGAGTGCGGGGTGAGGAGGAAGTGTTCGTTTTAGCGTTAGTTTTTGTGCTAGTGTTTCTGTTAGTGTTAGGATTGTAATAGTATTCCCACTCGGTTTCGGTTTCAGTTTTGCATTAACTTCAGGATAGTGATAGGGTTAGGGTTGGGTTAGGGTTAGCAGCAAAGTAGTTTTACTTTCTCTTACTCTGTCACAGAACAATGCTGAGATACCGTGGCAGCACTCTCACACTTTGAGAATGCACTCACTTAGAATGGAGAGAAGTCAAGCACATTGAATAAGGACTTTAGCTGAGTCCAAATCTGACGCTCCATGTCACAGCAATATCAAACTCGTTAAAGCACAATGACAAAGTGAAAAAGCACTCTCAGTGTCAGAGCAGACACACACAAAGTTTTAGCAGTGCTACAGTGTACGAACCACTAACACACTTGTTCACTCCCTTCACAATCACTATGTTAGCCAACTAACGTAATGCCAGATTATTCTCGTTCAATGTCACATTTCATCTACATTGATTCCTAACTCACCTACGTTGTTTCCAAAAACACACAGAATATCCCAAAACTAAAGCGCTACTTCCAAACACTCAACAATAATGTCACACAGAATCTATCAGCCTCAGAGCTTTGTGGCACAGAGAGTCGAAAGACTACCACTAACAATGCACTCACAATGTGATTTCCATCACTCACGCTAATAGTCTCATGATTGCACAGTGTATTCACGTTCTGATCCTGTATTGCATGAAATCATATAGTGTTCTTGTTCTGGAAATGTTGTAATTGTACTCCAAGAACAGAAAGAAAGCACTGTCACCTACTCTCTATCTGCCTTCTCAAACATTTTCACGGTATCCTCAATCATGCTTACAGTACACTCGCATTTGCCATAGAAGTAACTTATAGAAACACAACATTCACAAATACTAACTCAGGACTTTAGGTTAGTGTCGGTTTCTCCCTCTGATGTTACGTGTAGGAAGAGTGCGGGGTGAGGAGGAAGTGTTCGTTTTAGCGTTAGTTTTTGTGCTAGTGTTTCTGTTAGTGTTAGGATTGTAATAGTATTCCCACTCGGTTTCGGTTTCAGTTTTGCATTAACTTCGGGATAGTGATAGGGTTAGGGTTAGGGGGGTTAGGGTTAGCAGCAAAGTAGTTTTACTTTCTCTTACTCTGTCACAGAACAATGCTGAGATACCGTGGCAGCACTCTCACACTTTGAGAATGCACTCACTTAGAATGGAGAGAAGTCAAGCACATTGAATAAGGACTTTAGCTGAGTCCAAATCTGACGCTCCATGTCACAGCAATATCAAACTCGTTAAAGCACAATGACAAAGTGAAAAGCACTCTCAGTGTCAGAGCAGACACACACAAAGTTTTTAGCACTGCTACAGTGTACGAACCACTAACACACTGGTTCACTCCCTTCACAATCACTATGTTAGCCAACTAACGTAATGCCAGATTATTCTCGTTCAATGTCACATTTCATCTACATTGATTCCTAACTCACCTACGTTGTTTCCAAAAACACACAGAATATCCCAAAACTAAAGCGCTACTTCCAAACACTCAACAATAATGTCACACAGAATCTATCAGCCTCAGAGCTTTGTGGCACAGAGAGTCGAAAGACTACCACTAACAATGCACTCGCAATGTGATTTCCATCACTCACGCTAATAGTCTCATGTTTGCACAGTGTATTCACGTTCTGATCCTGTATTGCATGAAATCATATAGTGTTCTTGTTCTGGAAATGTTGTAATTGTACTCAAGAACAGAAAGAAAGCACTTGTCACCTACTCTCTATCTGCCTTCTCAAACATTTTCACGGTATCCTCAATCATGCTTACAGTACACTCGCATTTGCCATAGAAGTAACTTATAGAAACACAACATTCACAAATACTAACTCAGGACTTTAGGTTAGTGTCGGTTTCTCCCTCTGATGTTACGTGTAGGAAGAGTGCGGGGTGAGGAGGAAGTGTTCGTTTGTAGCGTTAGTTTTTGTGCTAGTGTTTCTGTTAGTGTTAGGATTGTAATAGTATTCCCACTCGGTTTCGGTTTCAGTTTTGCATTAACGTCGGGATAGTGATAGGGTTAGGGTTAGGGTTAGAGTTAGAGTTGGCTTAGGGTTAGGGTTAGGGTTAGCAGCAAAGTAGTTTTACTTTGTCTTACTCTGTCACAGAACAAAGATGAGATACCGTGGCAGCATTCTCACACTTTGAGAATGCACTCACTTAGAATGGAGAGAAGTCAAGCACATTGAATAAGGACTTTAGCTGAGTCCAAATCTGACGCTCCATGTCACAGCAATATCAAACTCGTTTAAGCACAATGACAAAGTGAAAAAGCACTCTCAGTGTCAGAGCAGACACACACAAAGTTTTAGCACTGCTACAGTGTACGAACCACTAACACACTGGTTCACTCCCTTCACAATCACTATGTTAGCCAACTAACGTAATGCCAGATTATTCTCGTTCAATGTCACATTTCATCTACATTGATTCCTAACTCACCTACGTTGTTTCCAAAAACACACAGAATATCCCAAAACTAAAGCGCTACTTCCAAACACTCAACAATAATGTCACACAGAATCTATCAGCCTCAGAGCTTTGTGGCACAGAGAGTCGAAAGACTACCACTAACAATGCACTCGCAATGTGATTTCCATCACTCACGCTAATAGTCTCATGGTGGCACAGTGTATTCACGTTCTCATCCTGTATTGCATGAAATCATATAGTGTTCTTGTTCTGGAAATGTTGTAATTGTACTCAAGAACAGAAAGAAAGCACTGTCACCTACTCTCTATCTGCCTTCTCAAACATTTTCACGGTATCCTCAATCATGCTTACAGTACACTCGCATTTGCCATAGAAGTAACCTATAGAAACACAACATTCACAAATACTAACTCAGGACTTTAGGTTAGTGTCGGTTTCTCCCCTCTGATGTTACGTGTAGGAAGAGTGCGGGGGTGAGGAGGAAGTGGTCGTTTTAGCGTTAGTTTTTTGTGCTAGTGTTTCTGTTAGTGTTAGGATTGTAATAGTATTCCCACTCGGTTTCGGTTTCAGTTTTGCATTAACGTCGGGATAGTGAAGGGAGGGGGGAGTAGTGATAGTTGGCTTAGGGTTAGGGTTAGGGTTAGCAGCAAAAGTAGTTTTACTTTCTCTTATTCTGTCACAGAACAATGCTGAGATACCGTGGCAGCACTCTCACACTTTGAGAATGCACTCACTTAGAATGGAGAGAAGTCAAGCACATTGAATAAGGACTTTAGCTGGAGTCCAAATCTGACGCTCCATGTCACAGCAATATCAAACTCGTTTCAGCACAATGACAAAGTGAAAAAGCACTCTCAGTGTCAGAGCAGACACACACAAAGTTTTAGCAGTGCTACAGTGTACGAACCACTAACACACTTGGTTCACTCCCTTCACAATCACTATGTTAGCCAACTAACGTAATGCCAGATTATTCTCGTTCAATGTCACATTTCATCTACATTGATTCCTAACTCACCTACGTTGTTTCCAAAAACACACAGAATATCCCAAAACAAAAGCGCTACTTCCAAACACTCAACAATAATGTCACACAGAATCTATCAGCCTCAGAGCTTTGTGGCATCAGGAGAGTCGAAAGACTACCACTAACAATGCACTCACAATGTGATTTCCATCACTCACGCTAATAGTCTCATGTTTGCACAGTGTATTCACGTTCTGATCCTGTATTGCATGAAATCATATAGTGTTCTTGTTCTGGAAATGTTGTAATTGTACTCAAGAACAGAAAGAAAGCACTTGTCACCTACTCTCTATCTGCCTTCTCAAACATTTTCACGGTATCCTCAATCATGCTTACAGTACACTCGCATTTGCCATAGAAGTAACTTATAGAAACACAACATTCCCCAAATACTAACTCAGGACTTTAGGTTAGTGTCGGTTTCTCCCTCTGATGTTACGTGTAGGAAGAGTGCGGGGTGGGAGGAGGAAGTGTTCGTTTTAGCGTTAGTTTTTGTGCTAGTGTTTCTGTTAGTGTTAGGATTGTAATAGTATTCCCACTCGGTTTCGGTTTCAGTTTTGCATTAACGTCGGGATAGTGATAGGGTTAGGGTTAGGGTTAGAGTTAGAGTTGGCTTAGGGTTAGGGTTAGGGTTAGCAGCAAAGTAGTTTTACTTTGTCTTACTCTGTCACAGAACAAAGATGAGATACCGTGGCAGCATTCTCACACTTTGAGAATGCACTCACTTAGAATGGAGAGAAGTCAAGCACATTGAATAAGGACTTTAGCTGAGTCCAAATCTGACGCTCCATGTCACAGCAATATCAAACTCGTTTCAGCACAATGACAAAGTGAAAAAGCACTCTCAGTGTCAGAGCAGACACACACAACGTTTTAGCAGTGCTACAGTGTACGAACCACTAACACACTGGTTCACTCCCTTCACAATCACTATGTTAGCCAACTAACGTAATGCCAGATTATTCTCGTTCAATGTCACATTTCATCTACATTGATTCCTAACTCACCTACGTTGTTTCCATAAACACACAGAATATCCCAAAACTAAAGCGGGACTTCCAAACACTCAACAATAATGTCACACAGAATCTATCAGCCTCAGAGCTTTGTGGCACAGAGAGTCGAAAGACTACCACTAACAATGCACTCGCAATGTGATTTCCATCACTCACGCTAATAGTCTCATGGTGGCACAGTGTATTCACGTTCTGATCCTGTATTGCATGAAATCATATAGTGTTCTTGTTCTGGAAATGTTGTAAATTGTACTCAAGAACAGAAAGAAAGCACTGTCACCTACTCTCTATCTGCCTTCTCAAACATTTTCACGGTATCCTCAATCATGCTTACAGTACACTCGCATTTGCCATAGAAGTAACTTATGAAAAACAACATTCACAAATACTAACTCAGGACTTTAGGTTAGTGCTCGGTTTCTCCCTCTGATGTTACGTGTAGGAAGAGTGCGGGGGTGAGGAGGAAGTGTTCGTTTTAGCGTTAGTTTTTGTGCTAGTGTTTCTGTTAGTGTTAGGATTGTAATAGTATTCCCACTCGGTTTCGGTTTCAGTTTTGCATTAACTTCAGGATAGTGATAGGGTTAGGAGGGTGTTAGAAACTGGGTTAGGGTTAGCAGCAAAGTAGTTTTACTTTCTCTTACTCTGTCACAGAACAAAGCTGAGATACCGTGGCAGCACTCTCACACTTTGAGAATGCACTCACTTAGAATGGAGAGAAGTCAAGCACATTGAATAAGGACTTTAGCTGAGTCCAAATCTGACGCTCCATGTCACAGCAATATCAAACTCAGTTTAAGCACAATGACAAAGTGAAAAAGCACTCTCAGTGTCAGAGCAGACACACACAACGTTTTAGCAGTGCTACAGTGTACGAACCACTAACACACTGGTTCACTCCCTTCACAATCACTATGTTAGCCAACTAACGTAATGCCAGATTATTCTCGTTCAATGTCACATTTCATCTACATTGATTCCTAACTCACCTACGTTGTTTCCAAAAACACACAGAATATCCCAAAACTAAAGCGCTACTTCCAAACACTCAACAATAATGTCACACAGAATCTATCAGCCTCAGAGCTTTGTGGCACAGAGAGTCGAAAGACTACCACTAACAATGCACTCGCAATGTGATTTCCATCACTCACGCTAATAGTCTCCATGATTGCACAGTGTATTCATGTTCTGATCCTGTATTGCATGAAATCATATAGTGTTCTTGTTCTGGAAATGTTGTAATTGTACTCAAGAACAGAAAGAAAGCACTGTCACCTACTCTCTATCGCCTTCTCAAACATTTTCACGGTATCCTCAATCATGCTTACAGTACACTCGCATTTGCCATAGAAGTAACTTATAGAAACACAACATTCACAAATACTAACTCAGGACTTTAGGGTTAGTGTCGGTTTCTCCCCTCTGATGTTACGTGTAGGAAGAGTGCGGGGTGAGGAGGAAGTGTTCGTTTTAGCGTTAGTTTTTGTGCTAGTGTTTCTGTTAGTGTTAGGATTGTAATAGTATTCCCACTCGGTTTCGGTTTCAGTTTTGCATTAACGCGGGATAGTGATAGGGGTTAGGGTTAGGGTTAGAGTTAGAGTTGGCTTAGGGTTAGGGTTAGGGTTAGCAGCAAAGTAGTTTTACTTTGTCTTACTCTGTCACAGAACAAAGATGAGATACCGTGGCAGCATTCTCACACTTTGAGAATGCACTCACTTAGAATGGAGAGAAGTCAAGCACATTGAATAAGGACTTTAGCTGAGTCCAAATCTGACGCTCCATGTCACAGCAATATCAAACTCGTTTCAGCACAATGACAAAGTGAAAAGCACTCTCAGTGTCAGAGCAGACACACACAACGTTTTAGCAGTGCTACAGTGTACGAACCACTAACACACTGGTTCACTCCCTTCACAATCACTATGTTAGCCAACTAACGTAATGCCAGATTATTCTCGTTCAATGTCACATTTCATCTACATTGATTCCTAACTCACCTACGTTGTTTCCATAAACACACAGAATATCCCAAAAACTAAAGCGCTACTTCCAAACACTCAACAATAATGTCACACAGAATCTATCAGCCTCAGAGCTTTGTGGCACAGAGAGTCGAAAGACTACCACTAACAATGCACTCGTAATGTGATTTCCATCACTCACGCTAATAGTCTCATGGTGGCACAGTGTATTCACGTTCTGATCCTGTATTGCATGAAATCATATAGTGTTCTTGTTCTGGAAATGTTGTAATTGTACTCAAGAACAGAAAGAAAGCACTGTCACCTACTCTCTATCTGCCTTCTCAAACATTTTCACGGTATCCTCAATCATGCTTACAGTACACTTCGCATTTGCCATAGAAGTAACTTATAGAAAACAACATTCACAAATACTAACTCAGGACTTTAGGTTAGTGTCGGTTTCTCCCTCTGATGTTACGTGTAGGAAGAGTGCGGGGTGAGGAGGAAGTGTTCGTTTTAGCGTTAGTTTTTGTGCTAGTGTTTCTGTTAGTGTTAGGATTGTAATAGTATTCCCACTCGGTTTCGGGTTTCAGTTTTGCATTAACTTCAGGATAGTGATAGGGTTAGGGTTGGGTTAGGGTTAGCAGCAAAGTAGTTTTACTTTCTCTTACTCTGTCACAGAACAATGCTGAGATACCGTGGCAGCACTCTCGACACTTTGAGAATGCACTCACTTAGAATGGAGAGAAGTCAAGCACATTGAATAAGGACTTTAGCTGAGTCCAAATCTGACGCTCCATGTCACAGCAATATCAAACTCGTTAAAGCACAATGACAAAGTGAAAAAGCACTCTCAGTGTCAGAGCAGACACACACAAAGTTTTAGCAGTGCTACAGTGTACGAACCACTAACACACTTGTTCACTCCCTTCACAATCACTATGTTAGCCAACTAACGTAATGCCAGATTATTCTCGTTCAATGTCACATTTCATCTACATTGATTCCTAACTCACCTACGTTGTTTCCAAAAACACACAGAATATCCCAAAACTAAGCGCTACTTCCAAACACTCAACAATAATGTCACACAGAATCTATCAGCCTCAGAGCTTTGTGGCACAGAGAGTCGAAAGACTACCACTAACAATGCACTCACAATGTGATTTCCATCACTCACGCTAATAGTCTCATGATTGCACAGTGTATTCACGTTCTGATCCTGTATTGCATGAAATCATATAGTGTTCTTGTTCTGGAAATGTTGTAATTGTACTCAAGAACAGAAAGAAAGCACTGTCACCTACTCTCTATCTGCCTTCTCAAACATTTTCACGGTATCCTCAATCATGCTTACAGTACACTCGCATTTGCCATAGAAGTAACTTATAGAAACACAACATTCACAAATACTAACTCAGGACTTTAGGTTAGTGTCGGTTTCTCCCTCTGATGTTACGTGTAGGAAGAGTGCGGGGGTGAGGAGGAAGTGTTCGTTTTAGCGTTAGTTTTTGTGCTAGTGTTTCTGTTAGTGTTAGGATTGTAATAGTATTCCCACTCGGTTTCGGTTTCAGTTTTGCATTAACGTCGGGATAGTGATAGGGTTAGGTTAGGGTTGAGTTAGGGTTAGAAGGGGTTACTTAGGGTTAGGGTTAGGTTAGCAGCAAAGTAGTTTTACTTTGTCTTACTCTGTCACAGAACAAAGATGAGATACCGTGGCAGCATTCTCACACTTTTGAGAATGCACTCACTTAGAATGGAGAGAAGTCAAGCACATTGAATAAGGACTTTAGCTGAGTCCAAATCTGACGCTCCATGTCACAGCAATATCAAAACCTCGTTAAAGCACAATGACAAAGTGAAAAAGCACTCTCAGTGTCAGAGCAGACACACACAAGTTTTAGCAGTGCTACAGTGTACGAACCACTAACACACTGGTTCACTCCCTTCACAATCACTATGTTAGCCAACTAACGTAATGCCAGATTATTCTCGTTCAATGTCACATTTCATCTACATTGATTCCTAACTCACCTACGTTGTTTCCATAAACACAGAATATCCCAAAACTAAAGCGCTACTTCCAAACACTCAACAATAATGTCACACAGAATCTATCAGCCTCAGAGCTTTGTGGCACAGAGAGTCGAAAGACTACCACTAACAATGCACTCTGCAATGTGATTTCCATCACTCACGCTAATAGTCTCATGGTGGCACAGTGTATTCACGTTCTGATCCTGTATTGCATGAAATCATATAGTGTTCTTGTTCTGGAAATGTTGTAATTGTACTCAAGAACAGAAAGAAAGCACTGTCACCTACCTCCCTATCTGCCTTCTCCAAACATTTTCACGGTATCCCTCAATCATGCTTACAGTACACTCGCGATTTGCCATAGAAGTAACTTATAGAAACACAACATTCACAAATACTAACTCAGGACTTTAGGTTAGTGTCGGTTTCTCCCTCTGATGTTACGTGTAGGAAGAGTGCGGGGTGAGGGAGGAATGTGTTCGTTTTAGGGCGTTAGTTTTTTGTGCTAGTGTTTCTGTTAGTGTTAGGATTGTAATAGTATTCCCACTCGGGTTTCGGTTTCAGTTTTGCATTAACGTCGGGATAGTGATAGGGTTAGGGTTAGGGTTAGAGTTAGAGTTGGCATTAGGGTTAGGGTTAGGGTTAGCAGCAAAGTAGTTTTACTTTGTCTTACTCTGTCACAGAACAAAGATGAGATACCGTGGCAGCACTCTCACACTTTGAGAATGCACTCACTTAGAATGGAGAGAAGTCAAGCACATTGAATAAGGACTTTAGCTGAGTCCAAATCTGACGCTCCATGTCACAGCAATATCAAACTCGTTTAAGCACAATGACAAAGTGAAAAGCACTCTCAGTGTCAGAGCAGACACACACAACGTTTTAGCAGTGCTACAGTGCACGAACCACCAACACACTTGGTTCACTCCCTTCACAATCACTATGTTAGCCAACTAACGTAATGCCAGATTATTCTCGTTCAATGTCACATTTCATCTACATTGATTCCTAACTCACCTACGTTGTTTCCATAAACACACAGAATATCCCAAAACTAAAGCGCTACTTCCAAACACTCCCAACAATAATGTCACACAGAATCTATCAGCCTCAGAGCTTTGTGGCACAGAGAGTCGAAAGACTACCACTAACAATGCACTCGCAATGTGATTTCCATCACTCACGCTAATAGTCTCATGGTGGCACAGTGTATTCACGTTCTTGATCCTGTATTGCATGAAATCAATATAGTGTTCTTGTTCTGGAAATGTTGTAATTGTACTCCAAGAACAGAAAGAAAGCACTTTGTCACCTACTCTCTATCTGCCTTCTCAAACATTTTTCACGGTGTATCCCTCCAATCATGCTTACAGTACACTCGCATTTTGCCATAGAAGTAACTTATAGAAACACAGCATTCACAAATACTAACTCAGGACTTTAGGTTAGTGTCGGTTTCTCCTTCTGATGTTACGTGTAGGAAGAGTGCGGGGTGAGTGGAGAGGAAGTGTTCGTTTTAGCGTTAGTTTTTGTGCTAGTGTTTCTGTTAGTGTTAGGATTGTAATAGTATTCCCACTCGGTTTCGGTTTCAGTTTTGCATTAACTTCGGGATAGTGGTAGGGTTAGGGTTAGGGTTAGTGTTAGAGTTGGCTTAGGGTTAGGGTTAGGGTTAGCAGCAAAGTAGTTTTACTTTCTCTTACTCTGTCACAGGAACAAAGCTGAGAGTACCGTGGCAGCACTCTCACACTTTGAGAATGCACTCACTTTTAGAATGGAGAGAAGTCAAGCACATTGAATAAGGACCTTTAGCGAGTGTGGAGTCCAAATCTGACGCTCCATGTACAGCAATATCAAACTCGTTAAAGCACAATGACAAAGTGAAAAAGCACTCTCAGTGTCAGAGCAGACACACACAAAGCTTTAGCAGTGCTACAGCAGTACCAACCACTAACACACTTGGTTCACTCCCTTCACAATCACTATGTTAGCCAACTAACGTAATGCCAGATTATTCTCGTTCAATGTCACATTTCATCTACATTGATTCCTAACTCACCCACGTTGTTTCCAAAAACACACAGAATATCCCAAAACTAAAGCGCTACTTCCAAACACTCAACAATAATGTCACACAGAATCTATCAGCCTCAGAGCTTTGTGGCACAGAGAGTCGAAAGACTACCACTAACAATGCACTCATGGATTTCCATCACTCACGCTAATAGTCTCATGGTGGCACAGTGTATTCACGTTCCTGATCCTGTATACGCCCAAATCATATAGTGTTCTTGTTCTGGAAATGTTGTAATTGTACTCAAGAACAGAAAGAAAGCACACTGTCACCTACTCTCTATCTGCCTTCTCAAACATTTTCACGGTATCCTCAATCATGCTTACAGTGAGCACTCAGATTTGCCATAGAAGTAACTTATAGAAACACAACATTCAGCAAATACTAACTCAGGACTTTAGGTTAGTGTCGGTTTCTCCCTCTGATGTTACGTGTAGGAAGAGTGCGGGGTGAGGAGGAAGTGTTCGTTTTAGCGTTAGTTTTTGTGCTAGTGTTTCTGTTAGTGTTAGGATTTGTAATAGTATTCCCACTCGGTTTCCGGTTTCAGTTTTGCATTAACGCTGGGATAGTGATAGGGTTTAGGTTAGGGTTAGAGTTAGAGTTGGCTTAGGGTTAGGGTTAGGGTTAGCAGCAAAGTAGTTTTACTTTGTCTTACTCTGTCAAAGAACAAAGCTGAGATACCGTGGAAGCACTCTCACACTTTGAGAATGCCACTCACTTAGAATGGAGAGAAGTCAAGCACATTGAATAAGGACTTTAGCTGAGTCCAAATCTGACGCTCCATGTCACAGCAATATCAAACTCCAAGCTTTCAGCACAATGACAAAGTGAAAAAGCACTCTCAGTGTCAGAGCAGACACACACAACGTTTTAGCAGTGCTACAGATGTCGACCACTAACACACTGGTTCACTCCCTTCACAATCACTATGTTAGCCAACTAACGTAATGCCAGATTATTCTCGTTCAATGTCACATTCTACATCTCTACATTGTTTCCTAACTCACCTACGTTGTGTCCAAAAACACACAGAATATCCCAAAACTAAAGTGCTACTTCAAACACTCCAACAATAATGTCACATAGAATCTATCAGCCTCAGAGCTTTGTGGCACAGAGAGTCAAAAGACTACCACTAACAATGCACTCCCAATGTGATTTCCATCACTCACGCTAATAGTCTCATGGTGGCACAGTGTATTCACGTTCTGATCCTGTATTGCATGAAATCACATAGTGTTCTTGTTCTGGAAATGTTGTAATTGTATTCAAGAACAGAAAGAAAACTATTGTCACCCACTCTCTATCTGCCTTCTCAAACATTTTCACGGTATCCTCAATCATGCTTACAGTACACTTAGATTTGCCATAGAAGTAACTCATAGAAACACAACATTCACAAATACTAATTCAGGAATCTAGGGTAGTGTCGGTTTCTCCCTCTCATGTTACGTGTAGGAAGAGTGCGGGGTGAGGAGGAAGTGTTCAAGTTTGGCGTTAGTTTTTGTGTTAGTGTTTCTGTTAGTGTTAGGATTGTAATAGTATTCCCACTCGGTTTCGGTCTCAGTTTTGCATTAACGTGGGTACAGTGATAGGGTTAGGGTTAGGGTTAGAGTTAGAGTTGGCTTAGGGTTAGGGTTAGGGTTAGCAGCAAGTAGTTTTACTTTGTGCTTACTCTGTCACAGAACAAAGCTGAGATACCGTGGAAGCATTCTCACACTTTGAGAATGCACTCACTTAGAATGGAGAGAAGTCAAGCACATTGAATAAGGACTTTAGCTGAGTCCAAATCTGACGCTCCATGTCACAGCAATATCAAACTCGTTTCAGCACAATGACAAAGTGAAAAAGCACTCTCAGTGTCAGAGCAGACACACACAACGCTTTTAGCAGTGCTACAGTGCATTTAACCACTAACACTGGTTCACTCCTTCACAATCACTATGTTAGCCAACTAACGTAATGCCAGATTATTCTTGCTCAATGTCACATTTCATCTACATTGATTGCTAACTCACCTACGTTGTTTCCATAAACACACAGAATATCCCAAAGTGCACGCTACTTCAAACACTCAACAATAATGTCACACAGAATCTATCAGCCTCAGAGCTGGCAGGCACAGAGAGTCGAAAGACTACCACTAACAATGCACTCGTGCAATGTGATTTCCATCACTCACGCTAATAGTCTCATGGTGCAGGGCCAAGTGTATTCACGTTCTGATCCTGTGTATTGCATGAAATCATATAGTGTTCTTGTTCTGGAAATGTTGTAATTGTACTCAAGAACAGAAAGAAAGCACTGTCACCTACTTCTATCTTCTGCCTTCTCAAACATTTTCACGGTATCCTCAATCATGCTTACAGTACACCTCGCATTTGCCATAGAAGTAACTTATAGAAAAACAACATTCACAAATACTAACTCAGACGAGGTTATGGTCGGTTTCTCCCTCTGATGTTACGTGTAGGAAGAGTGTGGTGAGGATGAGTAGGTGTCTGCTTTAGCGTTAGTTTTGTGCTAGTGTTTCTGTTAGTGTTAGGATTGTAATAGTATTCCTAATTGGCTCGGTTTCAGTTTTGTATTAATTTCCCAGGATAGTGATAGGGTTATGGTTGGGTTAGGGTTAGCAGCAAAGTAGTTTTACTTTCTTACTCTGTCACAGAACAATGCTGAGATACCGTGGCAGCACTCTCACACTTTGAGAATGCACTCACTTAGAATGAGAGAAGTCAAGCACATTGAATAAGGACTTAGCTGAGTCCAAATCTGACGCTCCATGTCACAGCAATATCAAACTCAAAGCACAATGACAAAGAAAAAAGCACCTCAGTGTCAGAGCAGACACACACAAAGTTTTAGCAGTGCTACAGTGTACTTAACCACTAACACACTTGTTCACTCCCTTCACAATCACTATGTTAGCCAACTAACGTAATGCCAGATTATTCTCACCAATGTCACATTTCATCTACATTGATTCCTAACTCACCTACGTTGTTTCCAAAAACACACAGAATATCCCAAAACTAAAGGCCATTTCCAAACACTCAACAATAATGTCACACAGAATCTATCAGCCTCAGAGCTTTGTGGCACAGAGAGTCGAAAGACTACCACTAACAATGCACTCACAATGTGATTTCCATCACTCACGCTAATAGTCTCATGATTGCACAGTGTATTCACGTTCTGATCCTGTATTGCAAGGAATCATATAGTGTTCTTGTTCTGAAATGTTGTAATTGTACTCAAGAACAAAAGAAAGCACTGTCACCACTTCCCTATCTGCCTTCTCAAACATTTTCACGGTATCCTCAATCATGCTTACAGCACACTCGCATTTGCCATAGAAGTAACTTTATAGAAACACAACATTCACAAATACTAACTCAGGACTTTAGGTTAGGTGCTTGTTTCTCCCTCTGATGTTACGTGTAGGAAGAGTGCGGGGTGAGGAGGAAGTGTCTGCTTTAGCATGCTAGGTTTGTGCTAGTGTTTCTGTTAGTGTTAGGATTGTAATAGTATTCTACCTCGGTTTCGGGGTTTTAGTTTTGCATTAACGTCGGGATAGTGATAGGGTTAGGGTTATGGTTAGAGTTAGAGTTGGCTTAGGGTTAGGGTTATGGTTAGCAGCAAAGTAGTTGTACTTTCTCTTACTCTGTCACAGAACAAAGATGAGATACCTGCAGCAGCATTCTCACACTTTGAGAATGCACTCACTTAGAATGGAGAAGTCAAGCACATTGAATAAGGACTTTAGCTGAGTCCAAATCTGACGCCTCCATGTCACAGCAATATCAAACTCAAGCTGCACAATGACAAAGTGAAAAAGCAGCTCAGTGTCAGAGCAGAACACACAACGCTTCTTTAGCAGTGCTGATAGTGTACGAACCACTAACACACTGGTTCACTCCCTTCACAATCACTATGTTAGCTAACCAATCGTAATGCCAGATTATTCTCGTTCAATGTCACATTTCATCTACATTGATTCCTAACTCACCTACGTTGTTCTTATATAAACACACAGAATATCCCAAAACTAAAGCGCGATTTCCAAACACTCAACAATAATGTCACACAGAATCTATCAGCCTCAGAGCTTTGTGGCACAGAGCTTCGAAAGACTACCACTAACAATGCACTCGCAATGTGATTTCCATCACTCACGCTAATAGTCTCATGTGGTGGCACAGTGTATTCACGTTCTGATCCTGTATTGCATGAAATCATATAGTGTTCTTGTTCTGGAAAATGTTGTAATTGTACTCAAGAACAGAAAGAAAGCACTGTCACCTACTCTCTATCTGCCTTCTCAAACATTTTCACGGTATCCTCAATCATGCTTACAGTACACTCGCATTTGCCATAGAAGTAACTTATAGAAACACAACATTCACAAATACTAACTCAGGACTTTAGGTTAATGTCGGTTTCTCCCTCTGATGTTACGTGTGAGAAGAGTGCTGGTGAGGAGGAAGTGTTCGTTTTAGCGTTAGTTTTTGTGATAGTGTTTCTGTTAGTGTTAGGATTGTAATAGTATTCCCACTCGGTTTCGGTTTCAGTTTTGCATTAACTTCAGATAGTGATAGCTGGGTTAGGTTTGGGTTAGGGTTAGCAGCAAAGCAGTTTTACTTTCTTACTGTGTCACAGAACAATGTTGAGATACCGTGGCAGCATCGCACACTTTGAGAATGCACTCACTTAGAATGGAGAGAAGTCAAGCACATTGAATAAGGACTTTAGCTGAGTCCAAATCTGACGCTCCATGTCACAGCAATATCAAACTCGTTAAAGCACAATGACAAAGTGAAAAAGCACTCTCAGTGTCAGAGCAGACACACACAAAATTTTAGCAGTGCTACAGTGTACTCTAACCACTAACACACTTGTTCACTCCTCTCGACAATCACTATGTTAGCCAACTAACGAATGCCAGATTATTCTCGTTCAATGTCACATTTCATCTACATTGATTCCTAACTCACCTACGTTGTTTCCAAAAACACACAGAATATCCCAAAACAAAAGCGCTACTTCCCAAACACTCAACAATAATGTCACACAGAATCTATCAGCCTCAGAGCTTTGTGGCACCAGAGTCGAAAGACTACCACTAACAATGCACTCACAATGTGATTTCCATCACCACGCTAATAATTCTCATGTTTGCACAGTGTATTCACGTTCTGATCCTGTATTGTATGAAATCATATAGTGTTCTTGTTCTGGAAATGTTGTAATTGTACTCAAGAACAGAAAGAAAGCACTTGTCACCTACTCTCTATCTGCCTTCTCAAACATTTTCACGGTATCCTCAATCATGCTCTTACTACACTCGCATTTGCCATAGAAGTAATTATAGAAACACAACATTCACAAATACTAACTCAGGACTTTAGGTTAGTGTCGGTTTCTCCCTCTGATGTTACGTGTATGAAGAGTGCGGTGAGTGAGGAAGTGTTCGTTTTAGCGTTAGTTTTGTGCTAGTGTTTCTGTTAGTGTTAGGATTGTAACAGTATTCCCACTGCTTCGGTTTCAGTTTTGCATTAACGTCGGGATAGTGATAGGGTTAGGGAAGAGTTAGAGTTAGAGTTTGGCTTAGGGTTAGGTTAGGGTTAGCAGTAAAGTAGTTTTACTTTGTCTTACTCTGTCAGCAGAACAAAGATGAGATACCGTGGCAGCATTCTCACACTTGGAGAATGCACTCACTTAGAATGGAGAGAAGCGAAGCACATTGAATAAGGACTTTAGCTGAGTCCAAATCTGACGCTCCATGTCACAGCAATATCAAACCTGCTTTCAGCACAATGACAAAGTGAAAAAGCACTCTCAGTGTCAGAGCAGACACACACAACGCTTTAGCAGTGCTACATGCACAATCCACTAACACACTGGTTCACTCCCTTCACAATCACTATGTTAGCCAACTAACGTAATGCCAGATTATTCTCGCTCAATGTCACATTTCATCTACATTGATTCCTAACTCACCTACGTTGTTTCCATAAACACACAGAATATCCCAAACTAAAGCGCTACTTCCAAACACTCAACAATAATGTCTACACAAAATCTATCAGCCTCAGAGCTTTGTGGCCAGAGAGTCGAAAGACTACCACTAACAATGCACTTCGCGCAATGTGATTTCCACTCACTCACGCTCTTGTCCATGGTGGCACAGTGTATTCACGTTCTGATCCTGTATTGCATGAAATCATATAGTGTTCTTTGTTCTTGAAATGTTGTAATTGTACTCAAGAACAGAAAGAAAGCACTGTCACCTACTCTATCTGCCTTCTCAAACATTTTCACGGTATCCTCAATCATGCTTACAGTACACTCGCATTTGCCATAGAAGTAACTGTAGAAAACAACATTCACAAATACTAACTCAGGACTTTAGGTTAGTGTCTGTTTCTCCTCTGATGTTACGTGTAGGAAGAGTGCGGGTGAGGAGGAAGTGTTCGTTTTAGCGTTAGTTTTTGTGCTAGTGTTTCTGTTAGTGTTAGGATTGTAATAGTATTCCCACTGTTTCGCTTCAGTTTTGCATTGAACTTCAGGATAGTGATAGGGTTTGTGGTGGGTTTGGGTTATGGTTAGCAGCAAAGTAGTTTTACTTTCTTACTCTGTCACAGAACAATGCTGAGATACCGTGGCAGCACTCTCACACTTTGAGAATGCACTCACTAGAATGGAGAGAAGCCAAGCACATTGAATAAGGACTTTAGCTGAGTCCAAATCTGACGCTCCATGTCACAGCAATATCAAACTCGTTAAAGCACAATGACAAAGTGAAAAAGCACTCTCAGTGTCAGAGCAGACACATGGAAGTTTTGTAGCAGTGCTACAGTGTACGAACCACTAACACACTTGTTCACTCCTTCACAATCACTATGTTAGCCAACTAACGTAATGCCAGATTATTCCTTGCCTCTCAATGTCACATTTCATCTACATTGATTCCTAACTCACCCACGTTTGTTTCCAAAAACACAGAATATCCCAAAAACTAAAGCGCTACTTCCAAACACTCAACAATAATGTCACACAGAATCTATCAGCCTCAGAGCTTTGTGGCACAGAGAGTCGAAAGACTACCACTAACAATGCACTCACAATGTGATTTCCATCACTCACGCTAATAGTCTCGCTGATTGCACAGTGTATTCACGTTCTGATCCTGTATTGTATGAAATCATATAGTGTTCTTGTTCTGGAAACGTTGTAATTGTACCTGCTAACAGAAAGAAAGCACTGTCACCACTTCCCATCTGCCTTCAAACATTTAAAATGCATCCTCAATCATGCTTACAGTACACTCGCATTTGCCATAGAAGTAACTTATAGAAACACAACATTCACAAATACTAACTCAGGACTTTAGGTTAGTGTCAGGTTTCTCCCTCTGATGTTACGTGTAGGAAGAGTGCGGGGTGAGGGAGGGGAAGTGTTCAGTTTAGGGCGTTAGTTTTTGTGCTAGTGTTTTGTTAGTGTTAGGATTGTAACAGTATTCCCAATTGCTCGGCTTCAGTTTTGTATTAACGCTCGGATAGTGATAGGTTAGGGTTAGGGTTAGAGTTAGAGTTGGCTTAGGGTTAGGGTTAGGTTAGCAGCAAAGTAGTTTTACTTTGTCTTACCCTGTCACAGAACAAAGATGAGATACCTGGCAGCATTCTCACACTTTGAGAATGCACTCACTTAGAATGGAGAGAAGTCAAGCACATTGAATAAGGACTTTAGCTGAGTCCAACTGACGCCTCTCCATGTCACAGCAATATCAAACCTGCTTTCAGCACAATGACAAAGTGAAAAAGCACTCAGTGTCAGAGCAGACACACACAACGCTTTAGCAGTGCTACAGTGTACGAACCACTAACACACTGGTTCACTCCCTTCATAATCACTATGTTAGCTAACCAACGTAATGCCAGATTATTCCTTGCTCAATGTCACATTTCATCTACATTGATTCCTAACTCACCTACGTTGTTTCCATAAACACACAGAATATCCCAAAAACTAAAGCGCTACTTCCAAACACTCAACAATAATGTCACACAGAATCTATCAGCCTCAGAGCTTTGTGGCACAGAGAGTCGAAAGACTACCACTAACAATGCACTCGCGCAATGTGATTTCCACTACTCACGCTAATAGTCTCATGGTGGCACAGTGTATTCACGTTCTGATCCTGTATTGCATGAAATCATATAGTGTTCTTTGTTCTGGAAATGTTGTAATTGTACTCAAGAACAGAAAGAAAGCACTGTCACCTACTCTCTATCTGCCTTCTCAAACATTTTCACGGTATCCTCAATCATGCTTACAGTACACTCGCATTTGCCATAGAAGTAACTTATAGAAACACAACATTCACAAATACTAACTCAGGACTTTAGGTTAGGTGCTCTGGTTTCTCCTCCTGATGTTACGTGTAGGAAGAGTGCGGGTGAGGAGGAAGGTGTCTGCTTTTAGCGTTAGTTTTTGTGCTAGTGTTTCTGTTAGTGTTAGGATTGTAATAGTGTATTCCCACTCGGTTTCGGTTTCAGTTTTGCATTAACTTCAGGATAGTGATAGGTTAGGGTTGGGTTATGGTTAGCAGCAAAGTAGTTACATTTTCTCTTACTCTGTCACAGAACAATGCTGAGATACCGTGGCAGCACTCTCACTTCTTGAGAATGCACTCACTTAGAATGGAGAGAAGTCAAGTACATTGAATAAGGACTTTAGCTGAGTCCAAATCTGACGCTCCATGTCACAGCAATATCAAACTCGTTAAAGCACAATGACAAAGTGAAAAAGCACTCTCAGTGTCAGAGCAGACACACACAAAATTTTAGCAGTGCTACAGTGTACGAACCACTAACACACTTGTTCACCTCACAATCACTATGTTAGCCAACTAACGTAATGCCAGATTATTCTCGTTCAATGTCACATTTCATCTACATTGATTCCTAACTCACCTACGTTGTTTCCAAAACACACAGAGAATATCCCAAACCAAAGCGCCATTTCCAAACACTCCAACAATAATGTCACACAGAATCTATCAGCCCTAGAGCTTGTGGCACAGAGAGTCGGAAGACTACCACTAACAATGCACTCACAATGATTTCCATCACTCACGCTAATAGTCTCATGATTGCACAGTGTATTCAATGCTCTGATCCTGTATTGTACATGTGAAATCATATAGTGTTCTTGTTCTGAAATGTTGTAATTGTACTCAAGAACAGAAAGAAAGCACTGTCACCTACTCTCTATCTGCCTTCTCAAACATTTTCACGGTATCCTCAATCATGCTTACAGTACACTCGCATTTGCCATAGAAGGACTTATAGAAACACAACATTCACAAACACTAACTCAGGACTTTAGGTTAGTGTCGGTTTCTCCCTCTGATGTTACTTGTAGGAAGAGTGCGGGTGAGGAGGAAGTGTTCGTTTAGCGTTAGTTTTTGTGCTAGTGTTTCTGTTAGTGTTAGGATTGTAATAGTATTCCTACCCGGTTTCGGTTTCAGTTTGGTATTAACTTCAGGATATAATGGATAGGGTTAGGGTTGGGTTAGGGTTAGCAGCAAAAAGTAGTTTTACTTTCTCTTACTCTGTCACAGAACAATGCTGAGATACCTGCACAGCACTCTCTACACTTTGAGAATGCACTCACTTAGAATGGAGAGAAGTCAGGCACATTGAATAAGGACTTTAGCTGAGTCCAAATCTGACGCCTCCATGTCACAGCAATATCAAAACTCAAAGCACAATGACAAAGTGAAAAAGCAACTCAGTGTCAGAGCAGACACAC